>NC_054386.1:23101591-23760341 GCF_017654675.1 Xenopus laevis
TAAATTGTACATTGTAAAAAGTGACTAATTGCAAGCAGGTAGTCAGTTGCCTAAAGAAATACAGCTTTATGTTTAGATATTTCACCAAAAGTTGTTTTATGTTTATTTTATGAACATTTACATCTTTGCGGTCTTGTACTTAAGATAAAACATTCTATAAGCAAAATTTATTGCAATGTAAACTCACTCCTGGTCACTGCAGGCTGAATGTGTAACTTTATTGTTTTTTTTCCCCGAAAGTTCAAATACAGGGCAAACCAACTGCACAAATTGTCCCCAATGTCAATTAAAAGTTCTGAGTTTTGGATTCAAGTAAATTGTTTTTGGAATGTCATAGACTAGAGCCACACAGAGACACCAATACACATAATACACACCAGCACATATTCACTTCTTAGCAATTCACTTGTACACCAAGGTCAGAACACATATATTTGCTGCATTAGCACCATAAAGGACTGATCACTTTGGAACAAGGTGCTGCTTTCTAATGTAATATGTGGTTTAAGACCTTAAAATATTTCCAATGTGGCTGCTCTATTATTTGTGTGTCTTGCCAATACTGAAGATGGGGGGATCTCCTTGGACTTACCAGCTGACCAGCCATTGCCAAGCATTTATCAATTTTATGAACAGCATATCACAAGTTCAACAATATTCAGTGTCACTGGTCAGACACTGTGTTAATATTCTAACTATATTTAGATACATGTATTAAAACAATTATTTGTGAATGATATCTAGTATAGGTACATCTAAAAACAACTTGCTGAGTAATTATTGAAGATGTTTCACTACTCATCTGAGCAGCTTCTTCAGTTCAAATGACTGATGTGGGAAGTTCTCGGCATATAAACTCTTCCACTAATCCAATCACAATGGCACAATTTAACTCTTTCAAGAGGTGACATCTGAAATTTACAGAGGTGTTGATTCTGTGTAGTTACTGTGATAGGATTATCCAATGTGTCATGCAACTCCTAGAAACAGGTGTTAATTGTGAGGTGTTGCATGAATGGATGTGGGAAGTGTTCTAAATCCGTCGGGATACAAATGTTAGAACAGCATTGTATGTAGCAGACAGGCGGTGTTGAAGGCACCCGCCTCAGTCCAGGGATGGTTTCTCCACCGAGTCTCTGGTTCAGGTATGTGGATGACACTTCAGATACTATTAAGTGGTGGCCTTTACAGAACACATTAACTCAGTGGACAATAACATAAAGTTCACAAGGGAAGATGTCCACAAGAACAAACTTGCCTTTTTTGACTCTTTGATATGCATTGATGTGCCTCTGTTCAGGGATGGTTTCTCCACATTGACATTAATCGCGGTCTTCTTTAGCCAAGATTTGGATATTGCTTTTTCAAAGGAGTGTCCCTTGCCTTTTAGGTGTAGAAAGACAGCCGAGTCTTGCCCTGTAGATTTCGCCCTCCTATGGTGAGCCATTCGCTTGGTGAGCAGTTGTTTTGTCTCCCCAATTTATAGATCAGTGCATTCCATACTACACTGCGTATACCACATTTCTTTTTTTTTCTTTAGGCATTGGATCCTTTGGGTGTACCAGTTTTTGTCTCAGTGTGTTGCTAGGTTTGAAAACCACAGGAAGGTGGTGTTTGTTGAAATTCCTCCTGAGTTTCTCCGACACTCCAGGTACATATGGGATTGCCTACTATGTGTCTCCGGGCAGTTATGTGTTATGAGCCACATGGAAGGCGAAACATGCAACACACTGCAAAAAAATCCAGGAGGTCTGCTTTCAAGAAATCATCATCCCATGACTGCATTTGGTGCAGGTTCACTGTGGGAATTGATGCAATGTACTGTGGGAGCTACCACCACCTGAATCAGTAGATCATTTGGGAATGATCGAATGCGAACTAAGAGCAACTATGCAGCATTTACCTTTAATAAATGCCATTTTTTCTGCACACTCAACTGTACTTATGAGTTTCAAAGGATCACTAGTGTATTTTAAAGCATTAGGCGTTAAAGCATTAGCAATTTGATGTACTGATCTGTAGCAACTGAAAGCTTACTTCAAGAAGATTCCATCAAATTCAGCTATACAAAACCCTTTTCTTGAAAAGCTAACAAAAAAACTCTGAAAAACTAGCAGTTAATTCTTACTTGGGTAAAGTGATCACTCAGTCATCTATGTCATATACATACATAAAATATTTCTATATATATAACAAGTATGTTATAAAGTTATGTTAAATGTATGTTTTCACATGGAACTAATTTTGGCCCAGTATGTTTAGTTCTGAACTTGTACCATTCTGCAGGTAACCCATCTAGGCCAAAGACTTTGTTAGGCTATAGCAGTGGATTGGGAAGGGCTATTTCTAGTCTCCCTGCCCAAGGTTATTTTTTGCATGGCTAACAATTGCCTTATTATTGAATTCTGCACTTTCCCTTTTAAGGACATTCATTATTAGTTGTGAGTGGGTGCCTGGATTTGGATTATTTTTATATATTTCCAAATTTTCTGCTTGTTTGATTGAGTCCTGTCTAGTTTTATAACTAGTAGAAGTAATAGTACCCCACATTACTGCAAAGATGTACGCAAATTTCTTGTTGTTCAGCACCTGAACTACCATATTGGGAAGCCACAGGGGACTAAATTTCCATAATTTGGATATGGCTGTGGACAGCCACTGCAGAGACAGTAATAATAGATAGTGGTCTTGGAAGATAAAAGGTAGGAACTCAGTAGAGTCCCTACTGGAGAGGATATCTGGGGAAAGTAGTGCTAAGTCAATACTGGAGAGGTATTGATTTGTCTGAGAGTGATGGTAGCATTCGCTGTCAGTGGGGTGTTTCTACTTTAAGACATCTTCCAGAATAAGTGCTTTAGCCCAATGATCTAGTTTGGTGGGACCTGGCCCTATCTAAGCTGTAGTCCATGGGGGAATTAAAATCCATCATGATACAAATACGAGCCACTGGGGGATCTGCCATACTTATCATGATTGTCCCAAATAGTGATGTTGTAAAGGTAGAGGAATATAGTGATTGACTAGGGTAGGGTACCATGGTGGTCAGTCATAATTGGGGTCACAATAAAGGGAGGTTTTTTAAAAATAACTGATACCCCTCTGGCATGAGAAAGGACTGAATGGTCTTTTAATGATAGTACCTAGTTTTATTTGATCGTCCCTAGTTGAGTGTGTTTCTGGAAGCATTACATTTGATGGTGCACATTTCTTGAGATATTATGGCATGCTGGAATAAGTATTCTTCCCATAGCTTGTGATGGATCCCTTGGATAGTGGTTCTTTGTTTCTGTAGAGTAATTGGAAAATCACAGTATAATGGCACCACTGAATGTGGGGGGGGGGTATTTTCATTGAGCCACCCTTAGGATGCTTTCCCTGTAGTTTAAAATTGTAATTAATAAAGGGTGAATTGATGCACCACTGCGAAGAGCCCTTCTGGGGATTGCACTCAACTATTAAAACTGATGAAATAAATATCTAGGCTCAAGGTATCTTTCAATCAACTTTCAATAGTGTTGTTGTTCCACCTGTTATTGCAATCCCTGTATCCTAATATTATCTATTCCAGTTCTCTCAGGTCCAACTAGAGTTGATTTTTCATGGTGTGGATTGAGTTTTGAAGTGGGGTTACCTGATACTCCAGAGTGGATACTGCTGAAGTTCTCTCTCTAATGGCTTGGGGATCTTGGTGCAGCAAATTCAGCATTTAGGTTGCTGAGTAAATAATTTAGCAAAGTTCTGGAGAGAGAGTTTGTGGTGTTTACTCAGGGCCTGGCAGTGATGGAGTGTCAGGTTGGTGTTGTTACTTGTTGGCAAAGCACTCTAGTTGCAGTCATGTCTGACTGTAGTTTGGGGCTATGTCTTTCTTTGGTCTTATGATCAAAGTGGTCGATACTAGTATGGGTGACAAAGGGCCCCTCCATTTGGATTTAGGGAGATAGAGGAGTGGTCAATGAAGATCTGGGAATATGCACTTGACCATGGAGCCATCTTGGACAAGCAACTGCATAGTTGCGTATAATTAAATAATAAGGTTCAAAAGTGATGCACTTCCACCAAGTTCAAGTTGTTTAATTTTATTCTCCATACTTACATGGAATTTATGATGCAGAATGCTTGCAATTTATGGTACAGGTATGGGATCCGTTATCTGGAAACACGTTATCCAGAACGCTCCAAATTACAGAAAGGTCACCTCCCATAGACTCAATTTTATCCAAATAATGCAAATTTTTAAAAATTATTTATTTTTTCTCTGTAACAATAAAACAGTACCTTTTACTTGATCCATACTAAGGGGCGTATTTTATATGCTGTGTAAAAAATGGCTGGTTAATATACCACACATCGCCAGGCTTCACCGTGTAAAAAAAGTAGTAAAAAATGGCATAAAACTTTTACACATTTTTTCTTGGAGTGACTTCTGCCAGAAGCAATGTAAAATAATGACCTCAACTCTGCTGGTGTAAAATTACACACACCTTGATAAACTCACTATTTATTTTATACAGTTTTTTTAGGTAAATTGCAATTTACCCAGCATTATAAATAATAATATAATAATATTATTATTATATTAATAATTAATTATATATTTTTTATAATTAATAGACTTAAAGCCAGCTTGGTTTGTGTATTTAAAATTTTAAAAAAACTGCATCACAGCATCCCATCTAATTAAAGCATTGTTAACAATGGTGCTTTGGTATGCTAATGAAAAGGTTAAATGCTTTAAATGAGTTAAGATGACTTTAGATAACACAGTTTCTTCAGTTAATACTAATCATGACACATTTAACACACAAAACCATGTTGCTTCATCTGGCTTCTAAAAACACATTGAAATATTATAAAAATAGCTTTTGTGCAATCAGTATGGCTTTATGCTATTTTAGGTTTTATCATATACAAGATACTGGCTAATTATTACAGAGAGAATGCAAATCTTTGAAAATAATAAAGAATGGTTTATTTAAATAGGATTGTAATGGCAGTACTATATTTTAGTGCTTAATAATAATAGATTTCTGGGTAGCAGGTCCAATGCCTGTACATGAAATACCTATTTTCTGAAGAGAGGTCATGATTCTCTGTATTTTTAATTTGTTTATGGTCAGCCAAAAGAGCATAGTATGTTTCCAAGTGAAAATCCAAAGTTGTCAGCAATATTGCACAAAAGCTGTTCAATTATTATTTCAAAGTGCATTCAGCTACAGCTTTACAGAGCATTATAAAGTTATTGTTTTTATTTTTTTTTAAAAATGAAGCTGCTTATTGTCCTATGCCTATTGATCCACTCATCCCGTTTGTATGTTCCATTAAACTATTCCTTAATTACTGTAAATTCTGGGTTTATTTGTCAGAGCCCAGATTTTTGCTTGTAGCACAAGAGAACAGCTGTTTCCTTTGCTCTGTATTTTGACAAGCAAGATGAAGAAGCTACTCTGTGTTCACATTCTGGTCCAAGTACAACAGACCCAATGTGAGCAAATAAATATGGCACCACTGGGTTAAGAGGAGGTGTGATTAATTATCCATGAAACCTACAATCTGTTGCTTTGGATTACATGGGTGACTGATGCACCCTGTCTTTTTCTAGAACATCAAGCAGCTTTTCTTAGTTGGAAATGATCCCTTAAGTCTGTGTCCTTCCAGAGTGCCATAAAAAGAGTAAGTAATACATTGCATTTGGTATTTATTTATCATTGTTCCTTGTGCTGTACTTGAGTTCCAATTACAAGCTCTAATGAATACAAGCTGACATATAAAGCACATTGTAAGAAGCCACTATTATGTTTATTAGTATTATTGTATTGCTATGATATTATACTGTATTAACCTATAAATTACTATTTTATAAACTACAGGTTTAATTGAGGTTACTTCTGCTGCATTTTTGTATGTATTTAAAGGAGATGTTCACCTATTGCAAAGTGCTTCAAAAGTGGTAATAGGACTTTGCAAAAAAAGAACTTACAATTAAAAAATCTACAATGCATTGTTCAATATTTGAGAGTATTGCTTGCTGTCCACAGAATGTATTATGTACCTAACATTGCTTCCACTTTGTGTTTTATGGGCCTTGTTTCTTCCCTCAAGAACCAGTTCACTGTGAATTACATCTTCTAATGAAAATTGCCCATGATGCATCAAATACATGATGATCTATGTGTCAGCAACTCAGTCACATTGGTCCCTGTCTCATAACTTCCTGAGACTGTTCTGCTGAAATTAATATAGTTGTTCAGGGTCTGCTCCAACAGAAATGAGGATAAGATTGTTGAAAGACTGAAAATGAAATGCCTGTGTGATCAAGCTAAAAGACAGTTTTAAAATGTGATATTACATCCTAGGATATGCATAGCTTTTAATATGAAATAATGTTTGTATATAGGAACCATGTGGTTTGAGGCTATTATGCTGAAATGCTACTCAAAATGCTTATGTTCCAAATTTACTAGGGATGCACCGAATCCACTATTTTGGATTCCGTCTAACCCCCGAATCCTTTGTGAAAGATTCGGCCGAATACCGAACCGAATCCAACCCTAATTTGCATATGCAAATTAGGGGTGGGAAGGGGAACATTGTTTTTACTTCCTTGTTTTGTGGCGAAAAGTCACGCAATTTCCCTCCCCACCCCTAATTTGCATATACAAATTAGGATTCGGATTCAGTTCGGCCGATTCTGAATCCTGCTGAAAAAGGTTGAATCCTGGCCGAATCCCGAACCGAATCCTGGATTTGCTGCATCCCTAAAATTTACATTTGCAAATTTTCACGGGCGTTTCGCGAATTTATTCGCTGGCGGCGAATCGTGCAAATTCGCCGCGAATTCGCGCCTGGCCAATAAATTCGCCCATCACTACCTGAGAACTGAATGTCCAATAAGTACAGTAACAACAAGTTAAAATGGCTTACCATGTTCTACCATGCCATTCCATTTAAATAGATGATTATTATGCTTGTAGTCTTGATTGTATCTGACTTTATAAAATACCCTGCATTGTGCAACTTTTTATTGTTTTAATGGGGTTCAGAGATTTCAAAATTTAAGCGTTCTCAAAGTGAAGATCCATTACAGTGCATATTTTGGGAACTTATTTTAATAAATACACCCCAACAGAATATTATAATGAGAATTTACAGAAAAAAAGGCTGTATACCAGTGAAAAGAAAGAAATTGATACAGTATGTGACATTGTCATACAAAGTAAATTTGAGATTCAAAATATAAGTTGCCTTAAAAGCTTAACCATGTTCATATTGCAAATCAATAAGTGTCTTACAATGAAACCGTGTCAGACTGGAATGCCAGAAGCCCACCAGAAAACTTTAGATGGTGGGCCCACCTGTAAACTGTGACCATGGGCCCACTTTCCAAACTATTATTCCTCCTCTCTGAAGTCAACCTCTTTATTATCCTAGTCTTTTATATCTACTTACTATACTTTATTATTATTATTACTATACTATACTTCCATTATTAAGCCTTTTTTTTATCATAAAGGAATATCGAATGACCATGAAATAGGCCAAATCGTTAGAAGCAAGAGGGACCACTGACACCTGGGCCCACTGGGAGTTTTCCTGGTATCCCGGTGGGCTTAATAATGGAAGTATAGACACTGCAATGACAGACAGAGAGAGACAGATTTGCGAAAGATGATAGAGAGATAAATAGCTTTGCCCATTGTTGATAAATGACCTCCAAGGTGTTTTGCCTTATGTCTGTGTTATTCTGAGGGTTCTGAATCTAAGGGCATAAGCTTTTTGTATTCTCTCTCTTTCTTTTTCAATCCAAATTACTTCTGTCAGTCGGCACTAAGCTGCAAAGATGTCATGCAAGGAGCTGCTAAATATCTCAGAGATGTAGGCCAGCTAATTTATTCAAAAAAAAGCAGTGGACAGGTTTGACAAATTTTCCATGCTGATGAATAAATGGTATGGTCTGAATGGTTGTGTGGGGGAGTGAATCCTACAGAACGGCAGTGTTCTCTGCTGGATGTTCCTGTCCCAGGAAAATGGACTTTTAAATTCACTGCTCTTGTCAATTCCAAAGAACAAAACATTACAAGAAAGAACACCTGATGTAGGCCTTTTAAATAAACTCAGCTTACAAAAGCACTTTACTTTGAAACCAATTATGTACAGCTATTAGGCAGTATGGGCACAGGGAAGAATTTAAATAGTGCCTTTTAGTGATTGTAACAACCCCCTTACAAAATATTACATAGTAATTTACTATATTTAATACATATTTAAACATTTAAACCTTTATGTTGGAGCTTCATGTGAAATTAGAGTTAACATAATGAAATGAAAGGCAAAGTAGCTAATCAGTAAGGAATAAAATCAAACCGAAGGTGAACTAATAAAGAAAGGCACTGGCTCAGCTAATAATAAACAAAATACATATATACTATACATATGTATACATGTTAATGTATGGCCAGGGCCTCCTGGGGGCCTGCCCACCCCAGATCCTGCCCACTCCACACCACAGTTAAAAGACCACACAGGCATCAGCACTAAAAAGGTAACCCCCCACACACAAAAGTTATAAAAAAGCTATTGATGGTTAGAGCCCCTTATAAGTTAAAAAAAACTGTGGCACCAGGGTTCCCCATAAAAGTTTTTTTAAATGGTGGTCAGGGACCCCCTACAATTTAATAAAAAAATTGGCGACAGGGCCCCCCATAATTTTTTTTTAAAACAAAACATTGGTGCCAGGGCCCCCCTTACATGTTTAAAAAAACTTGGGGCCCCAGAGAATATTTTTTTTTTAAAAAATGGTGGCATGCGCCTACTGTATATATAGAGTATTAAAATAATACATTGGTGGCCAGGGGATTAAAAAAATAAAAACACACACATTGGCGTTCAGTAGAATTGAACATGTGGCTTCAGGACTTCAATTTCACCTCCTTTCGTGACTTTGGGTCTTTTCGCCGCTTCGGGACTTCAGCTGTTTGACACTTCAGCTGTTCGGGACTTTAGGAGGGCAGCATGGCTTCGGCACTGCCAATAGGGGACTGGCTATTTTGAACAGTGCAGCACAGCTGATGAGCGGGTCGCTGGCCCGGAATACCTTCACTTTCTGCTGCACGAAGTGCTTCTTTTTGGTTTTGCGCCGGAGGAGGACATGTCAGCGCAGGGATACGTGAACTGTCGGCAACGCCAACAACCCCCGAGCCTCCTCCTCCTCTTCATGCCGGTACCCCGCTGGCCTCCGTGGCCAACTTTCCCCCCCCAAGCTGGGCGCTTAGCACACTTGTGCACCATCTACACACAAGCTGCTCATTGGCGTCTCGATAACCCAATGTCATTCCAGCGGAGCGACAATATCACCATGGATGTTTTGTTTTTATAAGAGCAATGCTGGGACTAGGGACAGTGGTGCCATCCATGTTACATGTGGGCAGTTGCCCATGCATGACCTTGAATTTTTTTACAGTGAAGCCTTAGCGATGACATGTAGAGGACGGAGCGAGTACATATACAGAGATGCTATGAATGTGCACACGCTGGCCCCCCCTGCAGGCCCGGGCCCGGTACAGCAGTACCCCCTGTGCCCCCCTGATGGCAGTCCTGTGTATGGCTGTTCTTCATAGTAGACACTACATAGTAGACACTAGTGATGAGCGAGATTTTTTCACCACGCATGGATTTGTCCTGAAATCCCACATTTCGCCATCAGCGGATGTTTTCGTTAAATTGCTAAATTGCTGTTTATCTTTTGGCTCTGTGCCCAAACAGGAACAAAAACATTGGTGCTGGTACAAACAGAATAAATTCTACATTGCACACCTAGTTTATCAAGTTTATAATATGTATTTTTAATTTGGTATTTAGCACTCATTTTAAGGGAGCACAGCTCCTGAAATATATTAATAGATGTATTTAAAGTACTTTCCACCAGTTCCTTCCTTGGTGAAATGGATTGCAGTTGCATTTACTGAGAAACAACCTACTTTTCCTAAAGATTAAATATGTAAGAAATATACTGTTACTAATGAATGTCAAGGTTAATTGTGAAGAACAGTTAGCAATTTTTGTATAAATCACTTACTAACGATGTGTCCTGATTGCAGTTATTGTTCATGATAGCTAACAAGGTTTGTGTATCTGCAGTCTCAGCATCTTCCAGCTTTCAAGCAGAGTTTCCCAAAAGCTAGGATCTGTAACATCACAAACCAGTAATGTATTTGTGCTATATTTATTCACATTTACAGCAAAACAAGTTTTTTTAAACACAATTAGATTGCTAGAAAAGTAATCTTTCAAAAAAATTAAGAATTTTAAGTTCTGCGTCAGGTGGTTCTAATTGTAAACATGATTCAATGCTAAGGTAGAAATTAATTGTGCTGCACGAAGTACCAGAGATTATTAAACAGTTATTAAATACTATGTACAATTAAAATGAGGTACATGTACTGTACACTCCCATAGTGTAAAATCAGTGGTAAATATTTAAAAAAAAGTATTGCACTTACAAATACAGTCATATGAAAAAGTTTGGGAACCCCTCCCAGCCTGCATAATAATTGACTCCACTTTCAACAAAAAAGATAACAGTGGTATGTCTTTCATTTCCCAGGGGTTCTGGGGCGTTTTCTGAACAAAGATTTTTAGTGAAGCAGTATTCAGTTGTATGAAATTAAATCAAATGCTAATTTGAATGCATGTAACTACTAACTACTGATTACTGGCAACACCAAATTGGATGTATTAGCTCATTAAGCCTTAACCTTCATAGACAGGTGTATCCAATCATGAGAAAAGGTATTTAAGGAGGCCATTTGCACGTTGTGCTTCTGTTTGACTCTCCTCTGAAGAGTGACAGCATGGGATCCTCAAAGCAACTCTCAAAAGATCTGAAAACAAAGATTGTTCAGTATTATGGTTTAGGGGAAGGCTGTAATGGAAACCGATGGTCTTCGCCAAGATGGCGTCCAAGATGGCGGCCTCCTGGATCCTGCTGGTCGCAGCACGATGACATCAGCGTCTTTCCGCCCTCGGATTGGTCGCCGGCGTCGGAACGGACGCCGGCGTCAGAATGTGCGCCGGCGTCAGGACGCTGGCGTCAGTGCGTCAGCGTCCGCGTCATGACGTCAGCGCGTCCAAATTGGCGCCAAACCTAGGCCTATTTAAAGCAGCTTCAGACTCTCCTCAAATGCCCAATTATAGGTTTTAGCTTGCTACTCCTGGGTGTGATCTTGTGAAATCTTTGTTATTGTGTACCGACCTTTTGCCTGAATTCCTCGACCTTGAACCTCTTCTGCCTGGACTGACCTTGTTGCCTGTTGACCATTCTCTCGTCTCATCCTTATCTGTACTGCGAACTTGGACATTGCTACCTCCTCCCCTGGTCCTCACTACTCCTGAGGCCTTTGGGCCTTACATTATAATTGGGCCATGGACCCTTCGGAGGAAACCCGAGCGCCGCCTGATGTCGGTGGAGCGCTTCGTGGACTGGCTTCTCGGATGCAGTCCTATGAGGTACAGCAGTCTCATTTTTGTCAGGCCCTGGAAACAGTACTGGCAAAGTTGTTGGCCCTAACACCCGCTGACCCTGTTCCTGTACCTGTACCTGTGTCTCCACTCCAGGTCTCCGAGCCCCACATTCCGGCTCCCCCACTCTACAGTGGTGACCCCGAAGCTTTCCGCGGGTTTGTCAACCAGTGCGAGGTCCAGTTTGCACTTTTACCCGGCCAATTTGTCTCCGAGCGTGCCAAGGTGGGCTTCATATTATCCCGCCTGCAAGGGAAGGCATTGGAGTGGGCTTCACCTCTATGGGAGAAGGAAGATCCTATCATTGACAATGCCAGGTCCTTCGTTCGCGAACTCCGTACTGTGTTTGATGCTCCGGGTCGTGCCACTGCTTCTTCTGCACGCCTGTTCCAACTTCAACAGGGAACTCGCTCTATCCCAGAGTACGCCATCGAGTTTCGCACCCTAGTTGCTGAGACTTCGTGGAATAATGACGGGTATCACGCTGCCTTCTACAACGGCCTGGCGATGCGCATCAAAAATGATCTGGTGTCCAGGGAAATTCCATCCCGCTGGGAAGATCTAGTCGCCTTGGCCATAAAGGTTGATACTCGGCAGAGGGAGTTTCAAGCTGAGCTCGACAGAGAGCGCTCCCCAACCAAGAGATTCCACAGGTTCCAACCTACCCTGGCTCCTCGTTTTCAAAGACCCTTCCTTCCCAATCCGGCTTCCACCTTGCCTTCTCCAACTCCTGCGGCTTCTGCTTCTTCTTTCCTGCCTACGGAAGAACCCATGCAGATTGGACGGGCCCGTCTTACCGAACAGGAAAAGCTTCGGAGAAGGGCTGCTGGACTTTGCCTCTACTGTGGTGGAAAATCCCACTTCGCCTATGAGTGCCCAGTGAAGCCGGGAAACGCCAGCACCTAGGTAAGACTGGGGAGACTTACCTGGGTGGAATTGGTCCTTCTCCCCATTCTTCTGCTCAACGCTTCCTCCTTCCTGTGCAGATTCGTTTTGGAACCCAGACGATTTCTTCTGAAGCCTTCCTTGACTCTGGCGCAGCTGGGAATTTCATGGATAAAGTCTTCGCTGAAAGTCACTCCATTCCCCTGCGATCCCTGGCTGTTCCCCTTCGTGCATTGGCGATTGATGATCGTCCATTGTCTTCTGCTATTATTTCTCACTCCACCGATGAACTTCCTGTTATTGTGGGAACCATGCATCTTGAAAGATTGTCTTTAATTGACTGTCCATCTACTCCCATTGTGCTTGGTTTGCCCTGGTTGAATATCCACAACCCAGTAATAGACTGGGCTTCGTCTCAGATCTCCCGATGGAGTTCTTTCTGCCAACAAAATTGTTTACCTACCAAATCCATCATTAAAGTTTCATCTGTGTCTCCAAATTCTTCTCTGCCCTCTGTTTATCAAGCCTTTTCTGATGCCTCCCAGGGGTCGCACCTATCCGCTTTCCCCTTCTGAAACCCGTGCCATGAAGGAATACATCCAAGAGAATCTGCAAAGAGGCTTTATTCGTCCTTCTTCTTCCCCGGCTGGAGCCGGCTTCTTCTTTGTAGAAAAGAAAGATGGAGGTTTGCGGCCCTGCATTGACTATAGGGGTTTAAATAAAATTACAATTAAAAAACGCTATCCCCTTCCCCTCATCTCTGAACTGTTCGACCAACTCAAGGGGGCTTGTCTTTTTACCAAGTTAGATCTTCGTGGGGCCTACAATTTAATCCGGTTCAGAGAAGAAGATGAATGGAAGACCGCATTCAACATTCGTGACGGGCATTATGAGTATCTAGTGATGCCATTCGGCCACTGTAACGCCCCTGCGGTTTTCCAAGAATTTGTAAATGACATTTTCAGAGATTTGTTGGGCCAATACGTGGTGGTGTACTTGGACGATATTCTTGTTTTTTCCAGGAACCTTGCTGAGCACCGTCTTCAAGTTCAAGAAGTCCTTTCCCGTCTGCGGAGAAATAACTTATTCGCCAAATTGGAGAAGTGCTCCTTTGAGGTTTCGTCCATCTCCTTCCTTGGTTATATCATTTCTCAACAGGGCTTCAGAATGGATCCTGCCAAAGTCTCCGCTATCCAGGACTGGCCTCTCCCCACCAGTGTTAAAGCTATCCAAAGATTCATTGGCTTCGCTAACTATTATAGACAATTCATCAAGGGGTTTTCATCCAAGATTGCTCCCATTCTTTCTCTTATCCGAAAAGGGGGTAAGCCTCAGCATTGGCCACCTTTAGCTTTGGAAGCATTCAAGACTCTTAAAACTTCTTTTTCTTCCGCTCCCATTCTCAGACACCCTGAACCTTTCCAACCATTCTTCATTGAAGTTGATGCTTCAGATGTCGGTGCTGGAGCAATTTTGTCCCAAAGAGCGTCTACTGATGGAAAACTACATCCCTGTGCCTTCTTTTCGAAAAAATTCACCTCTCCTGAACAAAATTATGATGTAGGAAATTGTGAGTTACTGGCCATCAAACTTGCTCTAGAGGAATGGAGACATTTGCTGGAAGGTTCTTCCGTCCCTGTAACCATCTATACGGACCATAAAAACCTAGAGTATATCCAGACACTCAAACGCCTCAATCCTCATCAAGCTAGGTGGGCACTATTCTTCTCTAGTTTTAATTTCATTCTAACCTTTCGGCCTGGCACTAGGAACAAGAAGGCGGACGCTCTTTCTAGAAGCTTTCTTCTCGAAGATCTCACTTCTGCAGAACCGGAATCCATTGTGCCTTCTACAAAGATCATCACAGCTCTATTTCCCTCCTTGGCCTCTCAATTATTGTCTGTTCAGTCTTCTGCTCCTGTAGGAACTCCTGTTGGTGTTGCCTTTGTCCCTCCTGAACTTCGTCATTCCATTCTGGTTCAGTCCCACAGCTCCAAGCAGGCCGGTCAGCCTGGAATCAAAAAGACTACTGAACTTCTGTCTCGTCTTGTATGGTGGCCTTCCCTAAGAAAAGATGTCAAAGACTTTGTTTCCTCTTGCTCTGTGTGTGCTGTATCCAAGTCTGGACGTTCCCCTCCTAAGGGGTTACTCCTACCACTACCTATTCCTTCTCGCCCATGGACTCATCTATCTATGGACTTCATTGTGGATCTCCCTAATTCCTCTGGTTACACAGTTATTTGGGTGGTGATTGATAGGTTCAGCAAAGTGGCACATTTTACTCCTCTTCGGAAACTCCCCTCTGCTCCTGAACTTTCTTCATTGTTTATTAAACACATTTTTCGCCTCCACGGTTTCCCTGCCGAAATTGTCTCTGACCGTGGATCTCAATTTGTTTCCAAGTTTTGGAGGTCCCTGTGTAAATCCCTTGGTGTCTCTCTTCAGTTTTCTTCTTCTTACCATCCACAGTCTAATGGAGCGGCAGAGAGGGTTAACCAGGCCCTTGAACAATTTCTCCGATGCCATGTATCTCTGTGCCAAGACGATTGGGCTGATCTGCTTCCGTGGGCTGAATTCGCATATAATAATGCCTTACATGTTTCTTCTGAGAAATCTCCTTTTTTCTGTATGTATGGTCTTAACCCTTTGGCTTTTCCTCAGGACTTATTACTCACTAATGTCCCTGCCGCCAATGACCAAGCTGCCCACATGTCGGCCATCTGGCACGCCACTGTTGTCAATCTAGAGAAAAGTTCCTTGGTCCAGAAAAGATTCGCTGATCAAAGAAGAATTCCTTCCCCTCTGTATGCACCCGGTGACAAGGTTTGGCTATCTACACGGAACATTCGTCTCAAAGTCCCCTCTCCTAAACTTGGTCCCAAGTTTATTGGTCCCTTCTCCATCTCTGAGATCATCAATCCGGTAGCTGTCCGTTTACAACTTCCCTCGGAGATGCGGATTCCGAACGCCTTCCATGTCTCCTTGCTCAAACCTGCAGGTACTTCTTCTTCTTCCTCAGCTCCTGTCGTGGTGGACGGTCATCAGGAGTTTGAGGTGAAAAGAATCCTGGACTCCCGGATTTCGAGGGGCACCCTACAATACCTCATTGAGTGGAAGGGGTTCGGCCCGGAGGAGTGCTCCTGGGTAAGAAGTTCAGATGTCCATGCTCCTCTCCTGGTCCGAAAATTTCATCGACAGTTTCCTTCTAACCCAGGTGGTCCTGAGGCCCCCCCTAAGGAGGGGGGTACTGTAATGGAAACCGATGGTCTTCGCCAAGATGGCGTCCAAGATGGCGGCCTCCTGGATCCTGCTGGTCGCAGCACGATGACATCAGCATCTTTCCGCCCTCGGATTGGTCGACGGCGTCGGAACGGACGCCGGCGTCAGAATGTGCGCCGGCGTCAGGACGCTGGCGTCAGTGCGTCAGCGTCCGCGTCATGACGTCAGCGCGTCCAAATTGGCTCCAAACCTAGGCCTATTTAAAGCAGCTTCAGACTCTCCTCAAATGCCCAATTATAGGTTTTAGCTTGCTACTCCTGGGTGTGATCTTGTGAAATCTTTGTTATTGTGTACCGACCTTTTGCCTGAATTCCTCGACCTTGAACCTCTTCTGCCTGGACTGACCTTGTTGCCTGTTGACCATTCTCTCGTCTCATCCTTATCTGTACTGCGAACTTGGACATTGCTACCTCCTCCCCTGGTCCTCACTACTCCTGAGGCCTTTGGGCCTAACAAAGGCTACAAAAAGCTTTCTCAGGAAATGGAAGGCCACAGGCGCAGTTGCTGTAAAACCCTGGACTGGCAGGCCAAGATAAATACAGGAGCGGCATATGCGGAGGATTGTGAGAATGGTTACAGACAACCAAAAGATCACCTCCAAAGACCTGCAAGAACATCTTGCTACAGATGGTGTATCTGTAAATCGTTCTACAATTCAGTACAATTTGCACATCTGTATGACAGGGTGAGAAAGAAGCCCTTTCTGCACTCACGCCACAAACAGAGTCTCTTGTTGTAGGCAAAAGCTCATTTAGACAAAATTTTGGAGACAAAAATTGAGTTATTTGGTCATAACAAAAAGCACTTTGCATGGCAGAAGGAGAACACCAAATTCCAAGAAAAACACCTGCTACCTACTGTAATTTGGTGGAGGTTCCATCATGCTGTGGGGCTGTGTGGCTAGTTCAAGACTGGGGCCCTTGTTAAAGTCGAGGGTCGGATGAATTCAACCCAATATCAACAACTTCTGTAGGATAATGTTCAAGCATCAGTCACAAAGTTGAAAGTATGCAGAGAGGTTGGATATTCCAACAAGACAATGACCCTAAACACACTTTAAAAGTACAATATTCTTGAATGGCCATTACAGTCCCCCGACTTGAATATCATCAAATATTTATGGTATGATTTGAAGCAGGCTGTCCATGCTCGCCAGCAATCAAATTTAACTGAACTGGAGAGATTTTGTATGGACAAATGGTCAAAATACCGCCATCCAGAATCCAGACACTCATCAAAGGCTAAAGGAGGCGTCTAGAGGCTGTTACATTTGCAAAAGGAGGCTCAACTAAGTATTGATGTAATATCTCTGTTGGGGTGCCCACATTTATGCAACTGTCTAATTTTGTCATGATGCATATTGCATATTTTCTGTTAATCCAATAAACCAGTATATAAAAAGTGTGAAACTGCACACCCTTAGAGCTGGGTGCCCAGAATCAAAAAAAGTTTAATACATACAATGAAGGTGGCTTCACTTTGTATTATCTAACCTTAAAAAAGGCATCAAGCAGGAGCCAAAACATTGTTGTAATTTATGGAATAAAGCACTTTGAGAAAGTTTGAAAGTTTGATTCAGACAGAATCAACCCCAGACAAGCTAATATCAATATATGCAAAATGATTCCAAATACAAAAATATCTAAACGTTTTTGTGTTGTTGACGCACAATCTTACCTCCACTTTTCTAGATATTCTGACAATACAAACCCAGGTAACAATAGTCTATTGCAATGCATTTCCTTTTTATTTGATTGTGACAATACTTCAGCTGTTCTGAAAGGGTCTGATCCTTAAATATACAACCTATATCTTCCCAATTTATTGTAAAAAGCTGACTGAAGCAGGAACTAAATGTTTTACTGGGCCTATGTTCAGAAAATGCTTATTTTGGCTCTTTCAGGTTTTATATTTATTACCAGGAAGCAAGATTCAGCACTGAAAAACATGGTTATATGCACATCTTGAAAAGCTGTATTTTGAATTATCTATGCTGCCAATGAAACCTCTAACACAATATTCACAGAAAAGCTTGCCTGAAAAAACATTACATTTTTCTTATATGAAATTTAGTATATATAAAAAAAACAATCATATATGATATTTATTGCATATTTTCAGAAAACTGATTTCAAGGTCAGAGAAAATAAGGCTCTTACAGGGCATGACAACACAAAAGGTTTTTTTGATCAGTGTTTAAATTTCCTTGCTATAACCACAAGGCTAAACACTAATCCAACAGAGATAATATCATAATGACAGGTGTTACACTTTAAAATAGAGCTAGACCATAAACAATACATTATGAGTGTAGGGGGGGGGGGTAAAAGTTTTGCCTAACTTTAGTTTCTTAGCTTCCCAGGAAGGGTCTTAGCCAGCTCGGTTGGCTCCTTTATTACAGTTGGGAGAGGGAATAGATATTTTATTAGTGTAAGGTGTCAGGTTTCTCCTAGGTTATAAACATGGAAACACATATGTGCTTGGTCTCATTGGTTCCTCCATTTGCTGGAGGAGGAGTGGTGTGTGTCATAGGGCCTGGAACAGAGGTAGGTTCCAGTGTGAGAAGTAACTGCCGGGTTAGATTTGTAATAGTTCACACTGAAGTGACTAACGTGGCCGAAAATTCGCCGGCGTGATGTCATTTCGGTACTTTGCTCCCTAGCGCTTGGCGAATTTGCGCTCTGGCGAATGGATGTAACTATGCAAATTCATTTATATGCGGATTTTACTGAACGTTACCTCTTGCGCCAGACTTGCCTTCACCACCTCAGACCAGGCGAAGTGCAATAGGGTAGATAGGAGTTCCTAAAAAAATAGTTGAAAAAAACGCTAGCGTCTATTCCTTTTTTAGGGTGATAGGCTGAAAAAGAGCATACATTTTTTTGGGGGGTAACCTGCTTCCCCTCTACATTTCTTAACATATGGAACATAAACTATACACTGGGCTCATGTGTAGGGCATTATAACAACTTTATTTTATTTTATTAAGATTTCCAGAGCTTTTGTAGTGTAATGTATTTGCTGCAACATATACATCTATTGAACTTTAACTTCCCACCTTATGCAAATTAGGCAATGCTAGCGCAACTTTGCTTCGCTTTGCACAGTAACGCTAGCAAGACTTCACCAGCGTTCGGCGCCCTGGATGCAACTTCGGATTAGCATTGTCTTGACGAATCTATGCCTGGTGAAGTATTGCACTGTGAGCGAAACCGTCGCTGGCAAATTTTCGGAGGTTAGTGAATTTGCCCCAAGAGTGAACAGCCTGATTAGGGTAGTTGGTAGATCAGCTAGAAGCTCGAACAAGGAGGCTAGTAAGAGTTAGTGAATGCAACATCAGGGCTGCCAGTATAGGGACTCAAGCGGTTAGACTTGGGGATAGAGAGAACCTTAGAGTGTGGAACTTCTATGAGCTTCGCCTAGCATTACAGATTGTTCACCAAGCCAGGCAATGATATATCTGGGTGTTGTGAACAGTACATCTGATTGAGTAACAACTTTTAGAGAAAATATTTGAAGCATTTACTGTTTAGATCTTGTACCATCTAAATACCCACCCATCAACAAAAATTTGACTAATTTCCATCAACAAAGAGTTTCATCTGTTTTTAAAGTATCTCGCCTTTCAGGCTTTGAGATAAAGATTTGTGTGCGGAATTAGTGTTCTTAATACTTAATCCACAGATTTTCCATGTCCTCGATGCTCTTCTACCATTGTGCTTGGCATTTGACGTGTGGAGCAAACAGTGAGAAAGATTGAGTAAATGCTTGTTGGAAATCTGTGACACGGCACAACTGCAGAATCAATACTGGTGAGAGCATTCTGGTATTGGGGGAGTTGAGTGCAGTGAAAGTAGATTAGTGGGGGATGCCCCAGTTTGCACCTTGCCTTAATAGTGTCGTAATAGAACATTCCCTATTATGGATCTGAGCTCACAAATGATAAAAAAGTGATGCTTTGTGATACTGAGGCTCATTGGGAGTAGAGATGTCGCGAACTGTTCGCCGGCGAACTTGTTCGCGCGAACATCGGGTGTTCGCGCTCGCCGGAAGTTCGCGAACGTCGCGCGACGTTCGCCATTTTGGGTTCGCCATTGTTGGCGCTTTTTTTTGCCCTCTCACCCCAGACCAGCAGGTACATGGCAGCCAATCAGGAAGCTCTCCCCTGGACCACTCCCCTTCCCTATAAAAACCGAAGCCCTGCAGCGTTTTTTCACTCTGCCTGTGTGTGCTGAAGAGATAGTGTAGGGAGAGAGCTGCTGCCTGTTAGTGATTTCAGGGACAGTTGAAAGTTTGCTGGCTAGTAATCGTTTTGATACTGCTCTGTTATTGGAGGGACAGAAGTCTGCAGGGGTTTGAGGGACATTTAAGCTTAGGTAGCTTTGCTGGCTAGTAATCTACCTTCTACTGCAGTGCTCTGTATGTAGCTGCAGTGGGCAGCTGTCCTGCTTCTGATCTCATCTGCTGACTGCTGCAATAACAGTAGTCCTTGTAAGGACTGCTTTTATTTATTTTTTTGTTGTTTTACTACTACTACTACTACTACTATAAGAGCCCAGTGCTATTAGTCTAGCAGTGTTGGGGAGTGGGACTGGTGTGCTAATCTGCTGCTCCTAGTAGTTCAGCAGCACCAACTTTAATTTTTTTTTTTAATATTCATTTTTTTTTATTTTACTTTTTTTTATTTTACTACCGCTGTAGTAGTGTATAAGTTGACCTTTTAGGCATTATTTGCCCTGTAGGCATTATTTGCACACTGTTTTCTTCAACCCGCCATCTAGCTGTGTGACCTTGTTCACATTCTGTCTAAATATCCATAATATTACCGTCTCCAGAAAAAACACCGGAGTGACTTTTTTCAAGCAGCCATAATATATTTTACGTAATCCGTATCCACCGCTGTAGTAGTGTATACGTTGACCTTGTAGGCATTATTTGCACACTGTTTTCTTCAACCCGCCATCTAGCTGTGTGACCTTGTTCACATTCTGTCTAAATATCCATAATATTACCGTCTCCAGAAAAAACACCGGAGTGACTTTTTTCAAGCAGCCATAATATATTTTACGTAATCCGTATCCACCGCTGTAGTAGTGTATACGTTGACCTTGTAGGCATTATTTGCACACTGTTTTCTTCAACCCGCCATCTAGCTGTGTGACCTTGTTCACATTCTGTCTAAATATCCATAATATTACCGTCTCCAGAAAAAACACCGGAGTGACTTTTTTCAAGCAGCCATAATATATTTTACGTAATCCGTATCCACCGCTGTAGTAGTGTATACGTTGACCTTGTAGGCATTATTTGCACACTGTTTTCTTCAACCCGCCATCTAGCTGTGTGACCTTGTTCACATTCTGTCTAAATATCCATAATATTACCGTCTCTAGAAAAACCACTTGAGTTACTTTTTTTCAAGCAGCATTCATATATTTTACGTAATCCGTATCCACCGCTGTAGTAGTGTATACGTTGACCTTGTAGGCATTATTTGCACACTGTTTTCTTCAACCCGCCATCTAGCTGTGTGACATTGTTCACATTCTGTCTAAATATCCATAATATTATCGTCTCTAGAAAAACCACTTGAGTTACTTTTTTTCAAGCAGCATTCATATATTTTACGTAATCCGTATCCACCGCTGTAGTAGTGTATACGTTGACCTTGTAGGCATTATTTGCACACTGTTTTCTTCAACCCGCCATCTAGCTGTGTGACCTTGTTCACATTCTGTCTAAATATCCATAATATTACCGTCTCTAGAAAAACCACTTGAGTTACTTTTTTCAAGCAGCATTCATATATTTTACGTAATCCGTATCCACCGCTGTAGTAGTGTATACGTTGACCTTGTAGGCATTATTTGCACACTGTTTTCTTCAACCCGCCATCTAGCTGTGTGACATTGTTCACATTCTGTCTAAATATCCATAATATTACTGTCTCTAGAAAAACCACTTGAGTTACTTTTTTTCAAGCAGCATTCATATATTTTACGTAATCCGTATCCACCGCTGTAGTAGTGTATACGTTGACCTTGTAGGCATTATTTGCACACTGTTTTCTTCAACCCGCCATCTAGCTGTGTGACCTTGTTCACATTCTGTCTAAATATCCATAATATTATCGTCTCTAGAAAAACCACTTGAGTTACTTTTTTTCAAGCAGCATTCATATATTTTACGTAATCCGTATCCACCGCTGTAGTAGTGTATACGTTGACCTTGTAGGCATTATTTGCACACTGTTTTCTTCAACCCGCCATCTAGCTGTGTGACCTTGTTCACATTCTGTCTAAATATCCATAATATTACCGTCTCTAGAAAAACCACTTGAGTTACTTTTTTTCAAGCAGCATTCATATATTTTACGTAATCCGTATCCACCGCTGTAGTAGTGTATACGTTGACCTTGTAGGCATTATTTGCACACTGTTTTCTTCAACCCGCCATCTAGCTGTGTGACATTGTTCACATTCTGTCTAAATATCCATAATATTACCGTCTCTAGAAAAACCACTTGAGTTACTTTTTTTCAAGCAGCATTCATATATTTTACGTAATCCGTATCCACCGCTGTAGTAGTGTATACGTTGACCTTGTAGGCATTATTTGCACACTGTTTTCTTCAACCCGCCATCTAGCTGTGTGACCTTGTTCACATTCTGTCTAAATATCCATAATATTATCGTCTCTAGAAAAACCACTTGAGTTACTTTTTTTCAAGCAGCATTCATATATTTTACGTAATCCGTATCCACCGCTGTAGTAGTGTATACGTTGACCTTGTAGGCATTATTTGCACACTGTTTTCTTCAACCCGCCATCTAGCTGTGTGTATTATCGTTTCCAGAAAAACCAACTGAGTTTTTGTTGTTGTTGTTGTTTTTTTAAAAATAATGCCAGGCAAAGGCAGGCCGCCACGCAGAGGCCGTGCTAGGGGCCGTGCTGCTATGCAATCCTGTGGCCCTAGCAAATTGCCCAGTTTTAAAAAGCCAATGACCCTGAACTCCCAAAATGCTGAAGAGGTAGTTGACTGGCTTACACAGCACACCCCATCCTCTACCGTTTCTAACTTTACCACAACATCCTCCTCATCCTCCACTGCTATGGCCACCCCACGTAACACTTCCTCCACCACCGGTGCCCCTTCTTCACTGGGGTCAGAGGAGTTATTTTCCCATGAGTTTCTTGAACTGAGTAATGCGCAACCATTATTGCCAGAAGAAGATGAAGGAGATGAGGACCTTACACCAGATTTAATTCTGGCAGAGAACACGATAGAGATGGACATAATGAGTGATGAGGAGGAGGTCCCCGCTGCTGCTTCCTTCTGTGATGTGTCAGAAGAAATTGATGCATCTGAGGAGAATGATGATGAGGAGATTGATGTTTTGTGGGTGCCTAGTAGAAGAGAGCAAGAGGAGGGTAGTTCAGATGGAGAGACGGAGAGTCAGAGAGGCAGTAGGAGAATAAGACTTAGAAGAAGCAGGGAGGACAGCCCGCAGGGATCAGTAGGGCAACAACATGTATCGGCACCTGTGTTCAGCCGGCCAACGCACCCGCCATTGCCGCCAATACCGCCAACTCCGCCAACTTCTACTGTTACCGCCAGATCGCACACTTCCAAAAAGTCAGCAGTGTGGGATTTTTTTAATGTGTGTGCCTCTGACAAAAGCATTGTAATTTGCAATGAGTGCAGTCAGAAACTGAGCCTTGGTAAGCCCAACAGCCACATAGGTACAACTTCTATGCGAAGGCACATGAGCGGCAAGCACAAAGCACTTTGGGAGCAACACCTCAAAGGCAACAGGCAAACTAAAAGCCACACTCCTTCTGGTCCAGCATCTTACTGCTCTACCTCTGCTCTCCTTGACCCGTCTGAACCACCCTCCACTCCGCCTTCCACCTTGACCACCTGTTCCCATTCCCAGTCATCTGCCACCAGCCAAGTTTCTGTGAAGGCCATGTTTGAGCGTAAGAAGCCAATGTCTGACTGTCACCCCCTTGCCCGGCGTCTGACAGCTGGCTTGTCTGCACTCTTAGCCCGCCAGCTTTTACCATACCAGCTGGTGGACTCTGAGGCCTTCCGCAAATTTGTAGCAATTGGGACACCGCAGTGGAAGGTACCCAGCCGCAATTTTTTTTCTAAAAAGGGAATACCACACCTGTACCAACATGTGCAGAGCCAAGTTACCGCATCTCTGTCACTTAGTGTTGGGCCAAAGGTCCATATGACTACTGACGCATGGTCCTCCAAGCATGGTCAGGGCAGGTATGTCACCTACACTGCCCACTGGGTGAACTTGGTAATGGCTGGGAAGCAGGGAATGGGTAGCTCAACAACAACAGTGGAGTTGGTGTCACCGCCACGGATTGCACGCGGTTCTGCCACCACCTCTACTCCTCCATCGCTCTCTACCTCGTCTTCTTCTTCTTCTTACTCTGCTGCTGGGTCCTCCTTCTCCTCCTCCACACCTGTGCACCCCCAGCTCCCCCTAGGCTATTCGACGTGCCAGGTACGCCGTTGTCACGCTGTCTTGGGGATGACGTGCCTGGAAAGCAAAAACCATACCGGATCTGTACTCCTGTCATCTCTGCAGTCACAGGCCGATCGGTGGCTGACCCCACACCAACTGCAGATCGGAAAAGTGGTGTGTGACAATGGAAGCAATCTGTTGGCAGCGTTGAGACTAGGCAATTTAACACATGTGCCCTGCATGGCACATGTGTTAAATTTAATAGTCCAACGTTTTGTCTCCAAGTACCCAGGATTCCAGGACGTTCTCACCCAGTCCAGAAAGGTGTCGGCCCATTTCAGACGTTCCTACACAGCCATGGCACGCCTTGCTGACATTCAGCAGCGCTACAACATGCCAGTCAGGCGTTTGATTTCTGACAGCCAGACTCGCTGGAATTCAACGCTCCTTATGTTGGAACGTCTGCTGCAACATCAAAGGGCCGTCAACGAGTACCTTTTTGAACTGGGTGGTAGGACTGGATCTGCACAGCTGGGGATTTTTTTCCCCCGTTACTGGGTGCTTATGCGCGATGCCTGCAGGCTCATGCGACCTTTTGAAGAGGTGACAAATATGGTCAGTCGCACCGAAGGCACCATCAGCGACCTAATACCCTTCGCTTTCTTCCTGGAGCGTGCCGTGCGACGAGTGACAGATGAGGCTGTAGACCAGCGTGACGAGGAGCTGGAAGCGCACGATTTCTGGTCGGAATCACCAGAACGAACCCAGGCACCTGCTGCAACGCAGGGAGAGGTGCCAGAAGTGGAGTCAGAGGAGGAAGGTGGCTTTGTGGAGGAGGAGGAGGAGGACCAACAGGAGCAGGCTTCCCAGGGGGCTAGTGGTGACCTTTTGGGGACCCCTGGTCTTGTACGTGGCTGGGGGGAGGAGACCGTGGATGATGCAGTCCTTGATAATGGGGAAGCGGAGATGGATAGCTCTGCATCCAACCTTGTGAGAATGGGGTCTTTCATGCTGTCATGCCTGTTGAAGGACCCCCGTATCAAGAGGCTTAAGGAGAAGGACCTGTACTGGGTCGCAACGCTACTAGACCCTCGGTACAAGCATAAAGTGTCAGAAATGTTACCAACATACCACAAGTCCGAAAAGATGCGGCATTTACAAAACCAGCCTGCAAAAACATGTTGTACAATGCTTTTAAGGGTGATGTCACTTCAGGAACTCATCAACATTCCAGGGGCAGAGGTGCCAGTAATCCTGCCACGAGCACACCTGCAAGGACAAAGCCCTTTGGCCAGTCTGTAACGTCAGACATGCAAATGTTTTTCTGTCCAAGGCAGCGCCACAACCCTTCTGGATCCACCCTCAAAGAACGCCTCGACCGGCAGGTAGCGGACTACCTGGCATTAACTGCAGATATCGACACTCTGAGGAGCGATGAACCCCTGGACTACTGGGTGCGCAGGCTTGATCTGTGGCCAGAGCTGTCACAATTTGCCATGAACCTCTTGTCTTGCCCAGCCTCAAGTGTGCTCTCAGAAAGGACCTTCAGTGCAGCAGGAGGGATTGTAACTGAGAAGAGAACTCGCCTAGGTCACAAAAGTGTCGATTACCTGACCTTTATTAAAATGAATGAGGGGTGGATCTCGGAGGGTTACTGCACGCCGGAAGACTTGTTCTGACTTCTATGCAGCTGTCCTTCTCTTCAAGCCTCATGACTCCACACACAGCTGTCCTTTAGCGTCCTCCTCCTCCCTCCGCCACCGTTACAAACTAGGGTGCAAACCCTACTGGTTTAATTTTTTCTGGCCTCTGTGCTTCAGTGGCTGCAACCAAAAAAACTGGGCAAACAATGTCTACAAGGTCAACGTATGGCAAAAAATGACTATTTTTCAGCATTTATATGGCATATTTTTTCTGGCAACTGTGCTTCAGTGGCTGCGTCCAAAAAAATGCATATTTTCTGCATTTATATGGCATAATTTTTCTGGCAACTGTGCTTCAGTGGCTGCGACCAAAAAATGCATATTTTCTGCATTTATATGGCATAATTTTTCTGGCCTCTGTGCTTCAGTGGCTGCAACCAAAAAAATTTATATTTTCAGCATTTATATGGCATAATTTTTCTGGCCTCTGTGCTTCAGTGGCTGCAACCAAAAAAATTTATATTTTCAGCATTTATATGGCATAATTTTTCTGGCAACTGTGCTTCAGTGGCTGCGACCAAAAAAATTACTATTTTCAGCATTTATATGGCATATTTTTCTGGCCTCTGTGCTTCAGTGGCTGCGGCCAAAAAAACTGGGCAAACAATGCCTACAAGGTCAACGACGTTGACCTTGTAGGCATTGTTTGCCCAGTTTTTTTGGCCGCAGCCACTGAAGCACAGAGGCCAGAAAAAATATGCCATATAAATGCTGAAAATAGTAATTTTTTGCCATACGTTGACTCAACGTATATGGCAAAAATGACTATTTTCAGCATTTATATGGCATATTTTTTCTGGCAACTGTGCTTCAGTGGCTGCGACCAAAAAATGCATATTTTCTGCATTTATATGGCATAATTTTTCTGGCCTCTGTGCTTCAGTGGCTGCAACCAAAAAAATTTATATTTTCAGCATTTATATGGCATAATTTTTCTGGCAACTGTGCTTCAGTGGCTGCGACCAAAAAAATGCATATTTTCTGCATTTATATGGCATAATTTTTCTGGCCTCTGTGCTTCAGTGGCTGCAACCAAAAAAATTTATATTTTCAGCATTTATATGGCATAATTTTTCTGGCAACTGTGCTTCAGTGGCTGCGTCCAAAAAAACTGGGCAAACAATGTCTACAAGGTCAACGTATGGCGAAAAATTACTATTTTCAGCATTTATATGGCATATTTTTTCTGGCAACTGTGCTTCAGTGGCTGCGTCCAAAAAAACTGGGCAAACAATGCCTACAAGGTCAACGTATGGCAGTTGTTTAAAGAGAACAGTAGATTACTAGCCAGCAAAGCTACCTAAGCTAAAATGTCCCTCAAATCCCTGCAGACTTCTGTCCCTCCAATACAGAGCAGTATCAAGCAGATTACTAGCCAGCAAGCTTACTATCATCTGTCCCTGAAATCACTAACAGCTCTCCCCCTACACTATCTCTTCCAAGCACACACAGGCAGATTTTTCAGATACATTTTTGCCCTTGATCCCCCTCTGGCATGCCACTGTCCAGGTCGTTGCACCCTTTAAACAACTTTAAAATCATTTTTCTGGCCAGAAATGTCTTTTCTAGATGTTAAAGTTCGCCTTCCCATTGAAGTCTATGGGGTTCGCGAACCGTTCGCGAACCGCTCGCATTTTTGCGCAAGTTCGCGAATATGTTCGCGAACTTTTTTTCCGACGTTCGCTACATCCCTAATTGGGAGAACTGTCTTCTCTAAGCACATGCTGTTTTCTCTAAGCACATGCTGATTTGTTGATAATAATATATGGGAGAGACCAGCAAAATATCTTGTGATCAATTGGAGCTATCAATAGAGACTATTTTTACTCTTTTTATGAACTGAGTAGGATCATAAATGGATTCAAAAACACTTTAATGATCTTGGCTGTTGATGGTGATTTTTTTAAGTTATTGATTTTTTAGTTTTCCTATGTACTTTAGATAAATTGTTGTGTATAGTAAATCCAGAAGTGACGGCACTCACAGGAAAAATTGCAGCAGTCCAATAGAGTGAAACCATGAAGGTTTATTGTGATCCTACGTTTTGGTTCCTTCTTGGAACCTTCGTCCTGTTTTCTTTCCCTAACGAATGTTCCAAGAAGGAACCGAAACGTAGGATCACAATAAACCTTCATGGTTTCACTCTAGTGGACTGTTGCAATTTTTCCTGTGAGTGCCGTCACTTCTGAATTTATTTTATTGGTTATATTTGGACTGGTACCCAGGCAATTATACATTTCATGGTGTGCGCTCCACGAACAGAATATATATATATATATATATATATATATATATATATATATATATATATATATATATATATATATATATATATATATATATATATATATATATATATATATATATATAGTCAACTACAGAGGTCCTCTGCACTCAACCCATTATAAATATATTTAAGACAGAGACATTTTGTGCATACTGCTACTAAAAAATGCCTTACCCTTTAAACAACACAGGGATTGTTTGTCCATATATTGCAATATATTTAAGTTGGCCAACTACGTCAAAGTCATCCCATATCTGGCCAGTCCTACGCTTAATTTTCATCTGATTCATTAAGAATTCAATTGCTTAATTATACATTTTACAAAGGGACTAAGTTTTACCTGCAACTTACTAGCTGCTTTCAAAGTAAAACTCCCAAACTTGGCTGCCCTTTTATTAGACACCAGTGGGATCACCTGACTATAGCTGGGAGGGGTGGGAGCTGCAACATGGAGCTGGTCACTGCTCCTGTATAACTATAACAAACAAGGGAAAGTTGTGCTCACCACTATTTTTTAAAACCATTAGGCGGGGGTGCAATGAGGGTGTGACCACAAAATACTTATAGTCAACTACAGAGGTCCTCTGCACTCAACCCATTATAAATATATTTAAGACAGAGACATTTTGTGCATACTGCTACTAAAAAATGCCTTACCCTTTAAACAACACAGGGATTGTTTGTCCATATATTGCAATATATTTAAGCTGGCCAACTACGTCAAAGTCATCCCAAATCTGGCCAGTCCTACGCTTAATTTTCATCTGATTCATTAAGAATTCAATTGCTTAATTATACATTTTACAAAGGGACTAAGTATCATAAAGTATATATATAGTATAGTATATTTTTAGTAAATCTCTGGGTCTAGTCAATTGTTCTTCATAGGTTTAGTGACTTATTTTAGGCGTTAAGATTATTTTGTTGGGATTAATGTAAATTGTGCTCAGTTAGCCCAGACTGTGATCTTTACTTTTGTTCAGGCTTGTTATTATACATTTTGACTCCATTTTTTAGCTTTATAAGCATACTGTGGGAACTGTGTGGGATGTGTATATAATATATATTCCTAGGAAGGTCTCACTAGGGGGACGAAACACTGACCAAACACTGACCAAACAAATTCTTATGTGTGGTGAAGCCCAGTGGATAGAATTTTTTTCTTCTACTTCTCAGGTTAATCTTTGAGCTCTTAGATTTAAAAATATTGTTTTACATAGAGCTATTCAACAGCAATTAGTTTAACCAAGTTAATTGTTATAATAAAAATACTTTGTCGTTATTCATTAAACATGCCTATAAACTAATACAAGTTATAATGTATAATTGGGGCCATTTTAATTACTCCCCAAAACGTATGTATTTTTTAAAATATATATACTGTCCATTCAATAGGAGTGCATCTTTGCAGAAACGCACCACATGGTTAACTATAAAAGGTAAGCACATAGCCCATGCATTCCAAGTAGAATTAATTCATTCTTTGTCATATGAAATTACATATAGGGAATTTTATCTGCTCACGTTGCTTTTGGTTCAGTAAGGTGCACCTGGATCCCATAAGGGTAATTTACAAAAGCCCCGGTTTGTGTCCAGGGATGTGTTGCACTCTGCAGGGTAATGACTAGCGGTATGGTCAGTGCCCTGATGCCGCCTGAGTCTCCTGCCCCTTCATACCTAGCACCTCTGAATGATGTACAAGACACAAGGCAGATGGAGGATGCCTATGTGCCTACCCCTGTTCCTCCCTCTTAAACTGAGCACTGCGTAATGCAGGCAGCACTCAATAAAGTATATTTCACAGGTGTCTGAGATTTCACTCACACCATGGCATCCACCTTCTTCCTGTTCTCACTTCCTTCTTCCTCTCTGATAACCTTGAGAGGAGTCTTTTTCCACAGTTCTCAACAGGAGCAGTACAATGATGACTTACATAATTGTGCCAGACAGTGATGAGCAGCCATCTTTGCGAAGGCTAATAAACACCTGCAGGTAAAACAAAGGTAAAATAATTACTACAAAAATAAAAACTTTAAAAGAAAAAAATAATAATAATTACTGACTAATAATTTTTTTTATAGTTTTCTATGGTATCTTGGTATACAATATTCAAAGATAATATTCAAAATAAAATATTCTATAAGATATTCTAAAAAGCCTCTCCAATTTGTCCCAGAGGGGGAAAATATTTCATCCTGACTCCAAGATGGCAATTGGAATAGTCCCTGGATCTACTTGTACGAGTAATCTTTTTTCATAACCCTGTATTCCCTTACTTGCTAAAAAGCTATCCAACCCCTTCTTAAAGTTATCTAATGTATCAGTCATCATAACTGATTCAGGGAGAAAATTCCAGCTCTCACTGTAAAAAAAAAACTCTTCCGATGACATCCAAACATTAAATGATATAGTCAAAGATGGTGACTGCAAGCATTTCTGGTCCTTTGGCAGGAATTTGGAGTTCAAATCTATGCCCCTTTTAATACAGCGCATTACCTTGTTTGCCCTTGCAGCTGCTGACTGGCATTGCTTAGTTACAGCCAAGTTTATTATCTACAAGGACTCCAATGTCCTTTTACATTTTGGTTTTGCCTCGTCCAGTCCCATTAAGGGTATAAGTGGCTTGAATATGTTTACAATCCAGGTGCATGACTTTACATTTATTGACATTGAATCTCATCTGCCCCTTAGCTGCCCAGATTGCCAGTTTGTCAAGATCCTGCTGCAAGGATGGAATTTATTGGGCTGCATAGTTTTGTGTTATCTGCAAACACTGTTATATTACTTACAATACCCTCCATAAGTCATTAATGAACAAGTTAAAAAAGTGGACCCAATACAGAGCCCTGTGGGACCCCACTAAGAACCTTACTCCAAGTAGAAAATGTACCATAAACAACCACCCTCGCTACTCGATCCTGTAGCCAGTTTCCTATCTATGTGCAAACTTCTTCATTAAGCCAAAAGTCCTAAGTTTAGAAAGCAGTTGTTTGTAGAGAACTGTATCAAACACTTTGGCAAAACCCAAATAGATCACATCTACTGCTCCCCCTCTGCCCAGCATTTTACTTACCTCATCATAAAAAGCAATCAAATTTGTCCAACATGACCTATCATTCATAAAGCCATGCTGATTATAATAAATATTTGTATACACTCTTTAATTAATTGATCGAATTGTAGGGTAAGCAATCAATTATTACCCTTACTATCACGGACATCTACTGTATTACATAAGCACTGGCACTTTATTCAATTAATGAATTTGAGCATATCACCCAGTAAAATCCTTGTTTGTTGAATATAATAGTTAACACTAAATTAATTAAGTTCATTAACATCATTTTCACTTTGAATTGTATCTGAGAGGGTGGGGGTTTTACTACTTTCTTCTCTTCCAATAAGAAAACGTATGTTATAACTATCTATTTATATTGCTCCTATATATTTATCACATCACTTTATAGAGAATACTCATCATTCCCATCGGGCCCTGTTGCAGTTTATATGCATCAGGTTGTTTACACCAAGGATACTAATGTGTTTTTCACCCCTAAATTATATGTTTTCATATATAGTAGCTACTGTATATGCTTAACATGTTGAAGTGCAAGATACAACTTGGACCAGTTAATTGTGAGCCAAAAGGCAATGACTATTATTCAGTCCATCAGGCTACAGGACAGAAAAGTCATGGGCTTAATAGAAAGTAGTGATGGGTGAAACCGCAGCAAAAATTCACTGGCGTAAAAAAATATGGAGGCCGGCATCAAAAACGAGACGCCATTTCACAAATTTTTCACCATTTCCCTAATTTCATGGGAAATTCACGATTTTTTTTGGCGAAGCGAAACGCCCCAAATTCGCCCATCACTAGTGGAAAGCAGGAAGGCTAAATAAAACATGTTGGTGGAAGTTCTGCTCCTGAAACATCTGTACCATTAAAAGTCAGATATTTTAGGGAAATAATGCACCTTCACCCACGGTCAGGGGTATTATTAATATAGCAGACCCCAGCACACCAGTATAACTTTAAGATACAGTGCATACATTATTACTGCTTGAAGTTAGACATTGCCTTCAAATTTATTAGTGGAGATTAGCGAAAATCCTCATCTTATTTTCACTGCAAAAGTTTGCATCATCAACTAAAGGCCTTGAAGAAACACATGCAGGAATTTTTATTAATAGCGCATAACTTGACAAATAACTCAGCACAAACACAAACAGTTGTTAGTTGTTTAACCAGTGATTGAACATGTTGATTAAAGCTACACAACAAATCCCAAAATAAAGTGGTGTTTCATGGAAAAACTCAGAATGAGCTTTAATTAAGGCTAAGCAGAAAAAAAAATGGAAGAAATTCCCCATTATGCTTGATGCAGTTGTTTCCTCAGCAGGGAGCCTTAAAAAATAATCTGCAGCAAGCAGCAACGAAACAGACGGTTTTGTCAGTTATCTTTCGGAAATTACAAAACGTATTTCAGAAGGGCATCTGGGTTGAACTTTTTAAACAAATATAGCTGGAAACTTTCCCTGTGTTTAGGCTTCCCATGGTGCTTCATTAGTTTAAGGCTGCTGTGTTTTCTGTGGAAGGCTTTTGCTGTAATGATACACTGCAAAGCCTAATGAACCCTGCTTTGGAGAATTGTGCAATTCCTTGAAGCAGTACCAAAAGAAGAAGAGGAAGGGACTGAAACTGCAAACACACATTGCTTCCTGGTCAGCTATGTGGGAAATATAAAGTCCAATTTATTATGCTTCTGTGGCTTCTCTAGTAGAAACACAACATTCTACCAAATAAGAGGGGCTGCCCCTAAATGTTTAAACCTGTATGTATTTAATGAATATTATTCTCAGATTCTTTTACAGAAATATTAAAATGGGATTCCATATTTATTCTGAAAAAAAGCAATATAAACGATACAGTATATCACGTTGACTGCTATATATTTATTAACAAAGAATATTACAAATATGCTTATAATGTTTTCTGCAGCGTAAAATGTTTGCCTTATTTCAGTTGGAATATAACTTATCAGAAAAAAGTGACAACATTCTACTCATGATTCTGTGAAACAAGTTGGTGAATACAGTACTGATAAAATGTTTACTTTTACATTGAAATTTTTAATATCTAATATAGCTTAAAGGAACAGCAACACAAAAACATGTCGTTAACAATGTAATCCTAAAACGTCTTTATTAGTGATGAGCAAATCTGTCCTTTTTCACTTTGCTAACCTGGCAAGGTGAGTGGTGATAAATCTGCAACAGTCACCTCGACAGCCAAAAGACTGGGTGCCTTCTCACAACGACCAGTTGCAGAAGCAACAGACCGCTCAGGGTTAATTAACCCTCGAAGTTAAATCCTTCAACTTCGAATATCGAAGTCGAAGGATTTACCGCAATTACTTCGATCGAACAATCGAAGGAAAAATCGTTCGATCTATTAAATCCTTCTAACCGAACGATTCGAAGGATTTTAATCCATCAATTAAACGATTTTCCTTCGATCAAAAAAAGCTAGGAAAGCTTATGGGGATCTTCCCCTTAGGCCAACATTGGTGCTCGGTAGATTTTAAGTGGCGAAGTAGGTGGTTGAAGTTTTTTTTAAAGAGACAGTACTTCGACTATCGAATGGTTGAATAGTCGAACGATTTTTAGTTCAAAACGTTCGATTCAAAGTCGAAGTCGTAGTCAAAGGTCGAAGTGGCCAATTTGATGGTCGAAGTAGCCAAAAAAAACCTTCGCAATTCGAAGTATTTTTTAGTCAAATCCTTCACTCGAGCTAAGTAAATGTGCCCCTAATTGTGCATATTATGAAACAGAACTGTATGACCCTGGTTGACAAAGTAGATGGAAACAAGACATTTTTTTAAACTGCGTGAACACAGGAGAGAGGCAGAACGCAGAATTGGTGTGCTTGAGAAACTTGTGCCCTGCTGTGGACCAGTGTTAGAGAAAATCATTTACACTCACTGGAAGCCAAGATGGATGACGTTGAAAATTGCCTAAGTTTCAATAATATACAGCTGGTGGGGTACCGGAAGATGCTGAGGGACGTTTTTTCCACAATGTTCTTGGTGGAGCAGGTCCACCGGGTCCCAGCCAAATTACTTCCATCAGGGGCTGGACAGAGGCTATTGATAGCGTGTCTGCTGAACTATCAAGACCGCAACACTGCTCTGCGGGAGACATGCTCTAAAGAACTTCACCCTTAAAATAGCACTGTGACGCTATACCTAGATTTCTCGATGGAGGAGAGAAAGTATAGGTCGAAGTTTACCACAGATTGGTTTGTTTGGGCACTTTTATTCTTACTTTTACTTTCCTCCCGTGATGGATTTTCCTCCTTGTTAAATGTTCTTTTCTATTTACTGAGAGCACAGCTTGTACTAGGGAGTGATATGTTTCTAGGTACCGTGACATTTTATTTCTTTAAGATGATCACTTTTTCAGCTATAAGGTCTCTGGATTATCCAAGGATTGTCCACGGGATATCTTAAGGTTTTCTAGCTAAGGATCCATTTAAGATGAACTCAAGCTGGGATGATGGATTTAAAGCAGGGTAGGTTGGAGGTTTTATAATTTTTATAATATCCTTAGTACATGTTGGGGCAGAGAGGCTGTACCTCCGCTGGTAATTTTAGAAGCCATGGAAATGTTTGCATCTTATCATTGGAACCCTTTTTAGGGTCTATGGTCGAATATCGAGGGTTAATTAACCTCGATATTCGACTGTCGAAGTTTAATCCTTCGACTTCGAATATCGAAGGATTTAACGCTATTCGTTCGATTGAACGATCAAACGATTCGAAGGATTTTAATACATCGATCAAACTATTTTTGTTTGACCAAAAAAAGATAGCTAAGCCTATGGGCTTCCCCATAGGCTAACATTGACTTCGGTAGCTTTTAGGTGGCGAACTAGGGGGTCAACGTTTTTTTTTAAAGAGACAGTACTTCGACTATCAAATGGTCGAACAGTCTAACGATTCTTAGTTCGAATCGTTCGATTCGCAGTTGAAGGTGTAGTCGAAGGTCGAAGTAGCCCATTCGATGGTCGAAGTAGCCAAAAAAAACATTCGAAATTCGAAGTTTTTTTTCCTCTATTCCTTCACTCGAGCTAAGTAAACGGGCACCCTAATGTGGACCTGTCCCATAGTCCCTACATTTTGGACAGCAGTGTGTGAAGTACTTACCCGAATTACTACCTTGCAGGTCACCACCTCCCCAAAGGCATGTTTGATGGCTATTATAACACATCTTGCCAAATCTCACTATACATTTACATCTTTGGGAGAATCATTGTTTCTAGCATGTAAATGTATTGCTCTGAAATGGCTCTCAGGGGATTTACCCACTACTAGCATGTGGAAAACAATATTTTGGGAACACATGATGCTTGCTTGTTTGGTTTACATGCAAAACCTGATCAATTTTACTTGGTATGGCAACCTTGGTTAGACTCATTGGACCTAGGGTTCCTCCTAACATGTATCATTTTATTGCTGGTATCTTAAGGAAATACCTGTTTACCCTCTGTAACTTTGCAATGGACTGTATATGTAAAAAGACTGTAATCAACAGACAAAGACACTTTATCATGTGCACCCATCCAATTTTTTTCTGTATTTTATTTTAATGTATTTTTTATTTTGTTTTATGTTAAAAGCAATAAAAAAAAGTTTATAAAAAAGTTTTTTTGGCATTTTTTCTTATGGTGATGTTTTTGTCTCAGCAACAATCTTGTCTTTGTGACTTTTTTGTTACAGCAAATTTTTCTCGGTATATTTTTGCAAAAACATTTGATGGCAAAATGCGGAATTTTGCCGTGAATCCATGCCTGGCATAAAAATTACTTGTCACTAATCGTTATTATAATCGTTGTTTAAACGATATTTTACCATATGTCTCCTACAGTTGTATAGGGGAAACATAGGGAGATCTGGCAAGATGCAGGCTCCAGAGTGTACATGAGTTCATGCTATCCTGGCTTCTGTTTCCAGTTCTGGAAGTCCACTGTGAAGAAATGTCTGCTTGTATGTTGTTTATCTACATAACAGTCCATTCTGAGTGCCAGCCTAAATACTTCTGAATGCATGTAAAGCCTTACCCCCTGCTGAAGGTCTAGGTCATGTGCATGCAGACCTAATGTTAAACCTAGTGAGTTTCATTCTCCTTGTGCTAGTATTATTGAGTTTAATGAAATTATTTACTGGGTTACAAATAATGAAAATACCTTGCAGACGTAAGATCTGAGCTAGTCTGATCAAAGTTAGTCACCTGGTAGCTGAAATGTAACAAATACATATTTCCATTTTATTTTTTGCCTCCAGTAAATCTTAGAAAAGTATGACCAGTAGTTTTGTATTTTCTAACTAATAAGTTTTCTTTCTTAAAACTATTTAATGAACAGTATCTGCCAGTACAAGCCCTTTAGGGAGAGAATTTCACAACTTTACAGATCTCAGTGTAGATAAAACCTCCTTTCTACTAATCTCAAGTGGTGCTTTCAAATCTTCTGTATCTACTGATACATAATAAATGCTATATCGTTTATTATATGATCCCTTTATATATATATTTACAAAGTGATAATTTGACCCAGGTTCCTCTCCTATTTTATTACTTACAAATTCTTTCACATTTTGGACAATTAGCTTGTTAGTAGGCTATTGTAAGGGGTGCCTGCTGTCACTCCTTGCATCTTCAGCACCGCCGGCAAGATGGTGGCGCCCAGGTAGCACATTGTGATGTTTTGACGCCAATCCGTCAAAACGTGTGCGGCGTTATGATGCCTGTGCGTTAAAACTAGCAGCATCAACACATGACATGTGACATCATCATGATCGTTTTGGCGTGAATATTGGCCTTTAAAAGATGACAGAGCCCTGCAGCCATTGCCCGATTATAGGTTCTACCTTGTGTGTTCCTGGGTGCACTAAATTACTATTTACTACTAATTCCTGATTTTGACCTGGACCTGTTTCACCGTTTATTAAACTCTTGTTGCCTGAACTGACCCTTTACCTGGACTTGACTATGTTGAACTTCTTAACCCCTTGGATACCTCAAACTGTGTTTGGTGCCTGCTAGTGATGGGCGAATTTATTCACCAGGTGCGAAATAATGGAATTTGTGCATTTTGCCACCGGCAAATAAAGTCGCGAATTTGCCACGAAAATTTGCCGGCGTCAAAGTTGTTTTTTTTTGCTGCTGGTGACGGAATCGATGCCGGGGACAATTATAGATGCCGGTGACAAGTGACGGCCGACAATTGATTTTAATGAGCGTCGGCGTCAGTAATTTCCTACCGGAGCCTTTGGGCCCTGACAGCTACTAGCTTTAGTGTGAGGAGAGAAAGGACCTGCCTCAGAGTGGCTTAAGGGTCCGAAACTCTCCTGCACACCAAATTTATATAGGATTACCTAAGTATGTGTCATGTACAACAATGTATATTTCAGTACAAATATAATAAAATGAAATCAATAATAACAATACTATGAAAAATAGGTCAAAATCCCAGTTCCAATAATCTCCCTGTGCAAACAAGCAGGGTCAAGTAATCAATGTTTGTAATCTGTTAAAAATGTAAAATAAATATTTCCTCCAGTGTAACTGATGTTCATGCTAGTTTCATTGGACATTAAAGGGGACCTGCCATCCAAACATAAAAAGCTGTATAATAAAAGTCCTTTTCGAATTAAACGTGAAACCCAAATTCTTTTTTTTATTAAAGCCATACCTATTATAAATGTTTTCAAAAATATCAGCTGTCAATCATATATTGCCTACCCTGCCTCTATGTCTATGCCTTGACTGCACTCCTCACATTCCCCTTCCCTATAACAAATAACCTATGTTTGTGGGCATGGGTATCAGATCCCCCTTTCAGGCATATAAACAAGATTTTGGTATGATGCAAAGGTTGCTTTAATAACAAAATGGCAGCTGCCTGCTTGCTGTTATTGTGAATTGCCAGACTAAAGAAAACAAAATGTAAATAATTTATATAGGGGCAGATTTACAAAATTCGAGTGAAGAATTCGAATGTAAAAAACTTCGAATTTCGAAGTATTTTTTGGGTACTTCGACCATCGAATTGGTTAAATTCGATCGAATTCAATCGAATTCGAACGATTTGAACGATTCGAAGTAAAAATCGTTCGACTATTCGACCATTCGATAATCGAAGTACTGTCTCTTTAAAAAATACTTCGACCACCTACTTCGTTAGATAAAACCTACCGAAGTCAATGTTAGCCTATGGGGAAGGTCCCCATAGGCTTGCCTGTGATTTTTTGATCGAAGGATTTTCCTTCGATCGTTGGATTCAAATCCTTCGAATCGTTCGATTCGAAGGATTTAATCGTTCGATCGAACGAAAAATCCTTCGATCGATCGATCGCAGGATTTGCGCAAAATCGTTCGACTTCGATATTCGAAGTCGAACGATTTTAGTTCCCAGTCGAATATCGAGGGTTAATTAACCCTCGATATTTGACTCTTGATGAATCGGCCCCTAGCTAGTGTAAGTAAAGTTTATTTACTTACACAATAAAAAGAATTCTCAATAATTTAAACCACCCCCATTAAATTCCTAAATTAGGAAACCCTCCTTTTGTTTGTATATAATACTTTATATGTTATGAAAAATTGAATAAAAACATAATTAAAAACAGTAAAAAATCCTAAATTAGTACTATCTGTTTGTATGTCTATGAAACCATGTGGATCGAATCTGTAATGATTCCTGTAAGCTTATCATGCAGTTGTGTTAACCGTTAAATGGGAATTAACTCAGATTGAATAATATGAGAAGCTGCCTATGCCCTGTAGAAACCCCAGGAGCTCCCTTAACTGGGGTAAAGTGTGCAGGAAAGGAATCAGGCAAGTTGAGTAGGTGCTCAATACCAGATTAGTTGGCACCATCTACAAGCTCCTGTTGTGTGGTTGTCAGAGTTTTATGATGGAATGCTGACATAGTGCCTGCATGTACCTTAGGTCTGTATGTCCCCCATGATCAGTGCTGGTACCCACAACTGGGTTACCACATTGTACACTAAAGACGCTAAATTGCCACTCCCAGACAACTATTCCCGAACAAAGGCTACTGTATATAACTTATACTAAGAGACACTTCACTTTTCTTAAGTTCGTGGTGACATAGTATCCCAGCATACTAGGGTAAATATGACTTCATGCAGGCAGAGAACTTGTATTAATGTAATGTAATCAGCACAGACATACACCTAGGCAATAACAAACTCAGTTTGGTGTTCTCAAGCATGCTTGGTTCTCACTTAGCATGGTTTTGCCCTTTAGCTAAATCATTCTGGCACCTTACGATGGAGACTAAAGTAAATTAAAAAGCATCAAATGGCAATAAACAAAATGCTGTTTTTTACGGTCCATAACTTCAAGAAATCATCTATTGTCAGATATGATAAAAAAACAAATAAGGAGAAGTTAACAACAAGCATTAGCCCTTAGTTCAACCCTGCTGGGGTTTCTTACACATGGCTCAGCAGTTCTCTCTCAGCGGAGGGAAAGAAGCCCAGATTTTGTTTTTGTGAGTTCAATAACTAGTAAAAATAGAAGATGTTAAGTCTGAAATCTGCATTCACTCTGCTATGGTTTGCGGTTTGGATTATTTAAACTCTCCTCTGCATCCACAGAGCAGTGACCTTTCTTGCATAAAGTCACTACACAACATAATGCAACTTGGAGTTCAAATAATATGAGCATACTGTATAATATACAGAGTGCTCCAACTTTCACCTTTCACATCTTCAGAAGTCTCACGCTAAGGGGCACATTTACTAAGGGTCGAAGTGAATTCGAAGTGAATTTTCGAATTCAAAAACTTCAAATTTCGAAGTCATTTTTGGGTACTACGACCATCGAATAGGCCAAATTCAACTTTGATTTCGAAGTGAAAATGCTTTGACTATTCGACCATTCGATAATCTAAGTACTGTCTCTTTAAAAAACTTTGACATCGACACTTCGCCACCTTAAACCTGCCGCATTGCTTTGTTAGCCTATGGGGACCGCCTAGAACCTATAGCCAGTATTTGGCTAAGTTTTGAGAAGTTGAAGGATTTTTTTGTAAAATTGATTAAATCGTTCGAATCGTTCAATTCGAAGTACGTTCGAAGTACGATTGTAGAACGATCGTACGATCTTAAAAATACTTCGACTTCGAATGCCGGACTAGCCTATTCGATGGTCGAATTTCAACGTTTTTTTCACTTTTCACTCCGAGCCTTGATAAATCTGCCCCTTATTCTATACACCAAAGAATATTGAAATGAGTACTCATTGGGGGTTCTGAAACCAAAAATTGCCAGTGTTCCATAAATTTTTTTTTATTTCAAAACTGTTGTAAAGGAAATGTTGCATGAGCAATGTTTTTAGAATAAAGACCAACAACAGGGACCATTGGTTAGTGGATTAGACAAAAGCCCCAATGTTTATTACGCAGAACAATGCATGGAATTTTGCATCTTCATTGCTCTGAATATTCATAATATGCAGAGCACTGCTTCTGGTCTCTCTCAGCAGACATGAGAGGAGTCATTTACAAAGACCCCAAGCAAGAGCATTAAGGTATGCAAAGGCGCATGGCTTCTGCCCCTCATTAATACAACCCTGTGAACACAGGTAACACCGCAGACCTCATTGCAAATAAGAGTACATTTGCTTCTGCACATATTTGTGCGCCTGTGCAAAACATTTTTTAGAAGAAAGAACTGCACAATGTTTTGTATATCACTCACCTTCTAAAGTGCAGACAATACTGGGTGCAGCCTTTCAGTGCAGTCTGCAGTCACAGAAACACCTGCTCACTTACTATTGACTGCCACAGCAAGATAAGGATAGCAGAACCTTCTTGTTTAACCTGAAAGTTGGAAACAGTGAGAGAACAATCAGTGCCTTGTTTGGTTCTTTTGTAAAACCAGTACACATTTTTTCTGACTAAAGGACCCCTATATCTGATTTGAGCAAGGACTGCAATTCAACTCTGAAAACATTTATGCATTGGCTTCAAACTGCCCAATTATGACAGTGGCATTGCCATGAGCACTGGAAGCTCACCTTTCTTTTCGTCACCTTTCTGTTAACCACCATTTCGTTCTACAACCTCAATACCAAAGACATAACCTGAACCAGCTTAAAGGGGACCCGTCAACCAAAATAATTATTCCAAAAACTACTTTATCATGTTAGTCAAGCAAAATGAACTTTAATTACACTGTATAAATTATTTGAATCATGTTTCCATCTTGTTGTGGACACTGTTATTAAGACAAGCCTTGCATCATCTTGTTTGTGCACCAGAATGGGGGACCTGATGTCCATCCCCATGCCCTGGCTACACAATTAAATGGTGAAGAGAACGGGGGGAATGTGTGGAGAGCAGTGACATCTAGGAAGTGCTGAATGGAAAGTGAAAGTAACTGCTTGCTCCGCCTTTATGCCTAAGGCATAGAGGAGGGGTAGGCAATATTAGATTGACAGCTGAGATTTTTAAATGAGTTTACAACAGCTATGAATGCTTTAAAAAAAAAAAGATTTTGGATTTCATGTTTAATTTGAAAAGGACTTTTATTATACAGCTTTTTATGTCTGGGTGACAGGTCCACTTTAAAACCTGAACTGCATCTGATACAGTATGTTGTTACTAGTGCATGAGCGCATAAAGAATGTCAAAAGTATTTTTAGTAAGTGTGGCAACCCTTTACTTTTCCTATTAGAGGATAAAGTCCCTATATTTAAACAATGTTAATAAAATTGTGATTGTCATACTAATATTCATTTTTCCCCACATTCGTCCAAAAAAATGCCTGGTTTACAAAATACAGCTGTTTAACATTAATGTAATGAAGTTGAGTGTGAACAAAAAGACACTTGTAAAAACAATGCTAAATGTTACCTGTTTTGAACGAGGATGTGGTTAATCTTATTGGATATTTTCCTCTGGCACATCATGAACAATTTATATGTTAAGTTTAGTCCCACAACCTCAAAGCTCTGCAATTTTTTTCTGATTTGATACTGTTACATTTATAGAGCTTGAAGTATGTATCACCAGAATCTTGTACTATCGTGCTGATAAATATTTAATGATGCTGGAAGTTGTTTGCTCCATCTGCAATGGTTTTAAGAGCGGTGTTATTACTCAATATTTACGCATAATGCACAGAAACAAAATATGATCCTCCTACTGAGCTTTATAGCACTGCTCATATATAAAGCAAAAATAAAAAAAGAGAAACTGTTACAAAATTGTTGTGTTTGCAGCAGAAGCCCATGTAAAGCATCCGTTTTTATGACAACTAAAGTTGAGATACTCATTAAACAAGGAAACATCCTCTTTATTTTTCTTTCTGAGAGAATGACTTATATTTCTTTTAGTATTAATATATGTTTATGATGATTTTGGGTAAGTATACAGTAAATACATATACGAAAGAGGGAATAGTTTTTATACATAGTAAGTTATATTGTTATGAAATCCTAGTTATTTAATAGAAGGAGATAAATAATACACTATTTAAATGTTAAAGAGGATATTTTTTTCACAGCAGATGCAAAAACAAAGCACTAGAGTAATAACTGGGCAGATCAGCACCTTGAGCCCTTCTCAAAGGTGTAGCATACCCCCTTTTTCAAAATTAGCTTGTGCTGAGCATAATTTTTTCCCTCTTGTTTTAATTAGGAAATAGGTATGTTTCTATGTTATTTTTGACTTTAGGGTAAGGGCACACGCTGCTATTTTAGGAGATTAGTCACCCAGCGACAAATCATTTGTACTTCAGGTGACTAATCTCCCTGAACTGCCTTCCCGCCGACTAGAATCAAAATTGCCAGTGGGATGGCACTCAGAGTGATTTAATTTCCGAAGTCGCCCGAAGTTGCCTCACAAGGAAACTTCGGGGGCGACTTTGGAAAGCCAAAGCGATCCAACTGCCATCCTACCGGCGATTTACATTCTTGCCGATGGGAAGGCAGTTCGGGGAGATTAGTCGCCCAAAGAAGAAGCAATTTGTCCTGAAATAGCAGCTTGTGCCCTGGCCCTTAAACAGGCAATATATGTAATTGAAAGTAAAGTCTACTTCAAGTTCGTACAAGCACAATTAAAACAATTCAGCAGTCCACTGAAAATCCCTCTGTTAAATGACCAGCTCCTTATCTGAAAGCCTAACAGGCTTCTCAGTGGACTTCTGATTTGTTTTGCTTGTGCTTGTACAAAACTGATGGATAACGTAACTTAAATTTTTTAGGTCAAAATGTGCAGAAATAATAACAGCTTTCCTATTGCTGTATTATAAGTTTGTTTCAGGCATAGGTGCTCAAGGATATAAGCTAATAATTGAACAAAGAAAATAAAAAGTATCAATTATTTCATTCTTTTTCCAGGATACCATATTTCTATGTTGTTAGTGAGTGAGTGCATTGTAGAGAGAGGAGAGTAATCTCTTATCACCACCGTTACCTATTAAATATAATGGTGGTGATAAGAGAGCTGGAAGGAGGAGCAAGAGCAAAGGGTGCAGCAGACTACAGAAAAGGTTGATGAAGAAAGCAGAAAAAGGTTACATGGGGAGGAATGAAAGGAAAGTTGTAAGAAATTAATGAATAATCATACCAGGAAAGAGAAAGGTACATATTCGAGTATAGACAAGGGGAAATTGTGGACATATGAGAGAAAAAAAAATATTAAAAAGACAAGGATGGATAGAGAAGAAGCTGGTGTAAAAAAGGTAAAAAAAAGTATTAGATAAGAATTCATAATAAAAAGAAAAGGAAAAAATAAAGAAACAAGGGCAAAATAAACAGCAAGGAGCAATGTTAAAACATGAGTGGAAACCTGTGAGTTAAGCTATAGTTTATACTCAGGGTTGCCACCTAGAAAGCATTTTAACTTCTGGTTAAAATTGTGCTTGATGACAATATTATTTAATTATTTCATATTTTTAAAGATAGGAAGGCTGATATTTTTGTTCTGAAAAGATGGCTGCCACTCAGAGACTCACAACTCAGAAGACCTTCTCCTATATTTCCCACAGCCAAAAAGATGAGTACAGAGCAGGCCCTGTGGATAAATAGCATAATACTGCTTATGGACTGGAGTACACTGCTAACTTGTAGAGCAAAATCGGCAGGCACAACTTGAGTTTGAAAACAAGCAGAGGTCAGGGTTGGATTGCAAGTCCTGCAAAGGGAGAGGAGAGCAGTGCTAAAGTAATCCAGAAAACAGGTTGGGAGAAGAACAATCAACTTCTATAGCTAATCATTCCATTGGCTATTTAAGCAAGCATTTCAAGCATTATGGTGCACTTGACCACAATGATTGTGCACATAGACATATGAACCAGCAAATCAATGCAACAAGGAGCTTGCCCTTTGTATGCAGCTACACCAAACCAGGCATGCCTAACACATCATTATGTATATGCAACACTTATTTTGGTTGTATTTGTAATATAAAGGGCATTTTTTTGCATCATGTATAATATGTAGGACTTAATCTAAAGTAATTTATAATGTGCATATCATTGGGTGTTATTTCAAATAACTTATTTGTAATATGCAGCAATATGCAAAACATTATCAGGTTGTATTAAGAATATTATCAAGGCTATGTTAAGAACATTGTAATATGCCATGTAAAAAATGCAGAACTCAATTTGGAATCCATCGTCATATGCAGAGCATTATGCATCATATGTAGAGCTTAATATAGTGTCATCCATAATATGTAGCCTTTTCTCAACATTTTGTATAATATGCAGTGTGTAATCCAGTGCCATTCGTAATAAGAAGCTGCCACATATGATATTCAGAGCTAAATTAGGTGTCAAGTATAATATGCAGAGCTAATCTAGTGCATCATCTTAAGTGCATTTATATTCTAGCGGGATCACTGACCCATTTTACGTTTCTGCTCCAGGCCCCTTGGGCTCTTAATCAGCCCTACAAAAATGGTACGTAAAGCTAACGGTTGAAAAAGCATTTACATATACTGGTATAATTGTGAGGGTACAAATCACCTTTGGCAGAGGTTACACAATGAATACTTTAGTGGAATACATTTTTTTATTGTAAGTGATTTATATTTGTTGCATATTTAACTAATTCCATATAGTAGAATTTTATAGCACAGCCTGTCAGAGCCCTACCATTAAATCTACATTATCAGGGTACACTTTTATAAAAAATAAATAATATACAAATTGCAAACAGTTTTCCTTAAAATATATTTAGTATTGGTTAGTATCAACTCATCTGCCAGGGAAATAATAATTGCTTGTTTCTGACATAAAACTTCTGCTATTTAGTTGCAGAATACCTTCATTAATACTTTCCTTGCTTTGAATCCGGATGGGGGCAGCGCAAGTAATGACAGAGGTAGGGTTGATGATGTAAGGGGGCGGGTCAGTGACATGAAGGGGCAGGCTGGTGATGTGGAGGGGCGGGGCTGTGATGCGGAGTGGCGGCCAGTGACATGTAGGCTGATCAGTGATGTGGTGGCTCATGATTGGCCAAATCGGTGTTCAGGTGCAGGTTATGAACAGGTAGGTTCCCTCCCACTCCCATCCCTAGCAGCTCAGATTGAAGTTAAGAAGCATCAGGAAGGATTTTCTGTGTCACAATGCTGTCCTGTTGCTGTACAGGTTTGTTCGTTTTCAACCTCATTTTGCATAGGTGATATACGTCAGCATGTACTGTACTTCTTATACATAGGTGATATACGTCACTGTTCACATTCAAATCAAGTTATAAGCATGGATTACTCTTGCAAACGTGCTATGTGTGTATGTATCATACGCTTGCTTAATGTAGCAGCTAAGACTGGCTTAAATGCAAGAGCCAAGTCAGATATCAGGTATTTTATACTTATTTCAATGTAGCAGCTATGCTGGGTTTAAGTAGTATACTGGTATAAATACAGTAGTCCATAATGCTTAATGCCACAGCCTTTATATGAATTATATGTGCATTTAAATGTGGTAGCTGTTGTATAGATCTTGTATAAATGGAATGGCTGAGGCTAATTCTGAATTTATAGAAAGGCTATTCAGTATAGGGGTATAATACACTTGTGTAATACAGAGGTCAATATAGGCAGCCAGGATGTGGTCTGAGAGTAGTGGTCAATTCTTGTTTAAATGCATATGGCTATGCTGAACATGTGTGCTAATGCAACAGTCAAGCTGTATTAGTATTATACAGTTGCTATACAGTATGCCACACCTATTTGGTGTATATGTGGTTTATACTTCTCACAATCAGCCATTCAGTAATCAGTAATTGATTCAGTAATCAGACATAGGGAATTCATTAATTACAACTTGGGTTCTGTGCCTGCTTATTTTGAAAATAAGGGTACAACTACATGGATGTTTTCGGCGTGATCCGACACGCTGCAACAAAACCCTGGCATCAAATCGCATGCAACGGAAATAAGGTATGTGAATGCATTGTCGGATGGTGTCGCAGAGTTGATCCGACGCAGCATGACTGTCGGATGCAGACGCTGCACACTGCAGCATCGGATCAACGCTGCGACTTCATCCGACATTTCCATTACTTACCTTATTTCCGTCGCATGTGATTTGATGCTGGCGCTTTGTTGCAGAACGTCGGATCGCGCCAAAAACGTCCATGTAGTCCTACCCTAAGTTGTTTACTGTATCCTGCCATTGTGGTATGGTAGGTCTTGGGCTAAATATATGGATATCGATTCAGCAAGGATTCTAAATATTGCCATGACCTGAGCCTCTGACAGTTACTTACTTTTTGTTGGGAGCAGCAGTGGTAAAGGCTCAGTAGCTCCCTGTGTTCTGCACATAAAACCAGGGTTTATTAATATCACTGGTAATGATATTCATCATAGTCTCTTTCCTTGGGTACTGGGGTTCAATTCATTATTCAGCCTTAAGGTCCCCATAGATGCAAATATTTCTCTTGCCGAACGACCAATTTTAGCAAAGTCCGACCAATCCTTTCGAAATTATCGTGTGGTTAGTTTGATTTGAACGATCGAACATCTTACGATTTTTCGGCTGACATCTGTCAGGAAATTGATCGGCCAGGTAAAAAATCTTTGTCGGTCCCAGTGCAATCTATCTATGTTTGCAGGGCCAAGCAGGCAGCTACCCATTGTTTTCCTGGCAAATTGGTCTTTTAAGTTGATGGACAATTCATACGATCTTACGATCATTCCGAGATAATCTTTAGTCCAGCCTTGGTTTAAATCATCTTTAATATAGATATGTCAGTGCAAATTTATTTACTTTTGTAGGCACTGGGTCATAACTACCTCATTGTTCTACTTGCTTTGAAGTAGACTATAGCACAGGCCTATCCAGTTTGTCTCCTGTACAATATAGGGTCAATCAGCTCACTGAGAGTATTCTCAGGGGCCATGTTATATTACTGGTTCCATACAGAGCAGGCTGTAGAATAGGCACACATTATGTGTCTGTCGCTGAATAGCAGACCCGTTTAGGGGCTGATTGTCAAAATCCGCCCCCCCATTTTCATTCAGGTTAATATTCAATCTCGTTATAACATTATCAGAAATGTTCCATTCCATAACTATATCCCCATACCTAGATTAATTCTTACTTATCTTGGATGCTTAAGAATAGTCTTAGTGAACTCTTTGATGTTCCAGGATAGAGCCCTAGTATAAGAAAGTAATTCACAGGCATAGAAGAGTTCCTCTCTAGCAGTATAAAATGGATTATTTATACTTCTTGGCATCACTGTTTTCCCTTCCTATTTGGTAGACTCATCATGGAGCATGCCAAACAGATTTTGGTACTAGGCCCAAACTAAGGGGTATGATAACTTGATTCTGTCTAGGTCACATCCTTGAAGGCTCAGATGGACTGTATTCTTGCAAAGGCATCGGGAAATTTGCCTAGGCTGCAGTATGCTCCTGGATACCTCACAGGGCAGTTCCGGTATACCTATGGTGGCGGCAGTCTGTTCTATGAACCTTTTATTGATAGGGATTGGTGCTTATCAAACCATGCAGAATGTGTGTGCAGGGTACCATCTCAGATGCAGCATGAGTGGGTAGATATCGGTAGATGTATAGCCTGCTGAGATAGGGTACTTCCTTTGTCTGTCCAGTTTATCAATGTAACGAAGGGTATCCCTAAACCCAGAACTAACACCAAGGTCCTGTTCATGGCTCATACAACCGCATTTCTCATCAGGAGGAACTCTCCGCTACTGGGATGCTGCCAGATCATAATATGAGAGGACCAAAGGGATAGCACTGGACAGACAAGGGAGCCGAATGTGCACTGAAGGGACGGGGAACAGGAATCGTAGTCATGGAACAGGCCGGGTCAGTACCAGACGAGCAGAGCTGTGCGAAGTCAGGGGCCAGAAGAGTAGTCTGGGTCACAGGCCAAAGTCTGAGTGGTACAAAATCAGGAACCAGAAGTGTAGTCAGGATTAACTGGCCAGGGTCAATCCAACTAGCATTTTTTTTTGACACGTGATGCCATACAAGTCTATGGGCGTCATTTCCATGGCCAACCAAGGCGAAAAAATACGCCCAACCCTAGTATTCGTGTGGAGAATCCTGAGTAAGGGGCATTAGGGAGTTATGGACTAGCATTTAATTCTTGGCTATTGGCTTACTCCAAGTGATTTCTGGCATGGTGCATTGGTGTATGGTCCAGGACAAGTACAGATTCCTTATGTGCACTGTAGATTTTAGTATTGAAAACACTGGGATCTATACTAGGTGATGCTATGTATCTGCAATGTTTATACAGCTCTTGTGCATGTAGAATGCTAGTGATAGTATGTTGCTTTCCTCTACTAAGTTGACTTTTAAAGTTCCCAAGCTTTTGAGCTATTTCTCTTTTCTGGTCAGGTTTCTCTTTATGTTCACCTGTGGAGGTTTCATTCTTCTTGGTTCACTCTTTCATTCTTCTTGGAATAAATTACATTCTGATGTCCAGATTTCATAATGTGGAACTATTACCCTCTCATTTGGGGATATTAGATTGCTATGTCCCAGTAAATATGACATGGAGTTGGCCAGGGATAAGGGAAAATAGTATCATACTGTACTTACTGTTATTTTCCTTTCCTGGACAACTCCATGTCATAGTTTCCCATCAGTAGTTTCTAGAAGTTTATCACTAGACACCGGATTGGGGATGGGGTTGGGCTTTTAATACTTTAGGAAGGGTCCTTCTGATGGGAGCACTGATGGGTGGGGTTATTCTGGTAAGTATGACATGAAGTTGTCCAAGAAAATCACAGTAAGAACAATGCGCCCCATCCATATCTGGGCATTTACAGTACATTGACTTATAGTCACTTGATTCATTATTAAAGTATTGGAGGAAGCCATGTTACTTTAAGGAAAGCTAACCTTATAATGTAATTGTTGAATTTTTCTTATTATGAGGGAATGCATGTATTAGATATAGAATTAAAGGGACAATTTAATATGTTAAAGAGACAATAATGACAATTCAATATGAGTTCAATTAATAAATAAATTGTTTGTTTTAATATAAAATACCAGGAAAAAACAGGGAAATTGAAGTTGCACCATGTTTTGTCTTTGTGAGGCAGATCATTTCCCTGATTGGCCTGTTTAGTTCAAGAAGAAATAGCAAAGCACATACAACATAAAGGTTTATGATTAAAACAATAGGCAGTGTGTTCAGCACAAGCCCTACTTATGTTGAACAAGCGTACACTGCCTCCTAAAGTATTATGGCTCACAAACAAACCTGCTAGTGGTTTTGTACTTTTACTTATACTGCTATATAACTTGTGCAGTTCCTTTAAGCCAGGCTGCATCTCCATTGATGCCAGACTACATACAATCAGATTTATAATGCCCCTGAGCTGATATATTGTTTAGGATTATTACACCTAACTAGTGATGGGCGAATTTGTCCCATTTTGCTTCGCCTCGAATTTCGAAAATTTCCTGCGCAATTTACGAAACTGTCTGAAAATTTGCAAAAGGGCGATTTTGCTGACAGCGTCAAAATGGGCGCCAGTGTCAAAGTTGACGCTGGCGCCCATTAAAGTCAAAGGGCGTCCGTTTATCATTGCCGGCGTCAGAATTAGCGCTGGTGGCGGAAGTGACGCCAGCGTCGAAAAAACTTTGACGCTGGCATCAGAACCATCACCCTGGTCAAAATTTTTTTGGTGCCGGTGAATTTTCAGAGCAAATTCACAGATTTGTTTACTGGCGGTGAAACTGCCAAATTCGCCACAATTTCACGTCTGGCAAATAAATTCACCCATCACTATACCTAACCAGTGCTGTCAGTAGACAAAGAAGATTTGGTAAGAATGAATAAATTAATAGTTATTGTAGACAAGGCATATGGGTTGGGCTGTATAATATTTTATTTTGTTCTGTGTACAAAATTAGCTACAGTATACCTTATTCAACTACCTATAGCAAAAAAGAGATTATACTATTAAGTATTTTTTTAAATAGTATATGTTTGCAATACGAGTATAATCCACACATTTGCTCTCCCCATGAACTGAGTGTTATTCAGCTATATGTCTGTTATATGTTTTTCATGTAATTGAACTATGCCAACAACAGCCTCAACTAAAGCATATACCTGCATTGTATTTGCAACATACCATATGGTGGCCTGAACTATGATAACATTTCCCATTAATCTCCAGCTGGAAAGTGTTTGCTGTTTCCACAACATGTCATAGTTCAGCCTAAGCATTTGATGCCCCTGCTCCTCTCATATGACAGGTAAAAGTACCAGTTTGCTGTTCTATGATAATTTACTAAAAACAAATGGAAAAAATGGAATAATGGTTTGTACACAATGATGCGCTTAAACATAACATTTTTGATAGCTGAACCACCTCACTTAACCTGCAACTCATAGCCTTCCAAATGTTATTTGGAAAATGACACTACGGTCAATATCTTCCATTACGAAGGTTGGGTCTTCTTCATTTGATGAAAATTACAACTAGGTTCCCTATTTGCAAATCTGTTTGCACATCTTGATTTATGTATAAAAAGCGGTTCAGTTTGTTGTGTGCTTATCTGATGTGTACATCTATTAATATGTTTAGTGCAATTCTATTAGGTAGGCTGTTACTGTGTCCTTGACTTGACTGCTAAAGGGTTGGCTTTGCTCATGTCCAATTTACTTGGTAAATAAACAATTAAATGCATGGAATAATGTGTGCAGTAATGTTCCCGAGTGAATTAACCAACCTTTGTTCAGTTTAGTCTATACCAAAAATTTAAAATGAATCGCCTTTTATCCATGCCATTCCTCTTAAATGCTGCTGTGTGATATCCATTAACTCTAGCAATCGGTTGTACCCACTAAGCAAATGCATTCAGTGGCTCCCTATTTCCTTTAAATTAACATTTCAAACTTTTAACATTACAAAGACACTGTCAGTTTAAAATATATTTAAACAAAAACCCAATTTTAATAACTTTTTACAGTGTTTGTAAATTAAAGCAGAAGCAATGCAGTTTAGCTAAGCCTTAAGGCTGCCATACACTGTAAGACCACATATGGTATCTGACTGATGCGGTGTCAGTTAGTCCAAAGTACTTTGTTCCAAAATGACTGTGGCTTATCTAAATGAGCTTTTGCATACAACAAGCGACTCTGTTTGTGGCGTGAGTGCATCATCACCCTGCCATACAGATGTTCTTTGTGCAAATTGCGCTGAATTGTAGAATGATGTACAGATACACCATCTGCAGCAAGATGTTCTTGCAGGTCTTTAGAGGTGATCTGTGGGTTGTCTGTAACCATTCTCACAATCCTCCACATATGCCGCTCCTGTATTTTTCTTGGCCTGCCAGACCTGGGTTTTACAGCAACTCTGCCTGTGGCTTTCCATTTCCTGATTACATTCCTTACAGTTGAAACTGACAGTTTAAACCTCTGAGATAGCTTTTTGTAGCCTTCCCCTAAACCACGATACTGAACAATCTTTGTTTTTCATATCTTTTGAGAGTTGCTTTGAACATCCCATGCTGTCACTCTTCAGAGGAGAGTCAAACAGAAGCACAACTTGCAATTGGCCACCTTAATCCTTTTCTTTTCTCATCATTGGACACACCTGGCTATGAAGTTCAAGTCTTAATGAGCTAATCCAACCAATTTGGTATCGCCAGTAATCAGTATTGAGCAGTTACATGCATTCAAAGTAGCAAAATTACAAGGGTACCCACATTTATGCACAGACAGTTTTTCACATTTGATTTAATTTCATATAACTGAATACTGCTTCACTAAAAATCTTTGTTCAGAAAACACCCCAGGACTCAGATGTTCCTGGGAAATAAAAGATATACCACTTTTATCTTTTTTTGTTGAAAGTGTGGAGTAAATTATTATGCAGAGAGGGGTTCCAAAACTTTTTAATATGACTGTATAAGACCCGGAACCAAAACCCGCAACCTGCATCCCAAACCGCAACTAGCATATTTACCCACTTTGATCCCGACCTGCAACTGCCTTATCCGCAACCATCACCACAACCCACCAACCACCATTAAACAGGAAGTGCTGTTGCTGTAAACCAGAAGTGACATCATCAAAAGTGGACAGAAAAAAGTTTTGTAAAATTTTAAAAGGAGTAAAATATATAGACAATGTAACAAGATAAGAAATTCAGATGAGGCCCGCAACCCGACCCACAGACCTGCATCTATACCTACACCTGAAAATTGTACCCTCATCCCGCAGGGTATCCACTTTTTAACCTGCTGCAAGACTCTACCGTGCAGCAACTTGTAAAAGTCAATAAGATGTTTGGAAGACTCCAAGTCTTAACCAAGATTTCTCCTTTACTTTGCACAATTACACATTACAATTTTTTTTTATCTTTGACCCTTTGTTTGTTGCAAGGTTCTTACAAAACTGTGTAACTTACTATGTGCAGAAAAATATAAACAAGGAAATAGAAATAACTCCTTTGCTTTTAGTATCACATAGCAATAGCCCTGATTTAGAGTCTTTATTAGTAAATAGATTTAAATACGGTTTCCAGTCATTCCCGGTGTAATTTTCCCACAATTTCAGTAAAAAAAAAACAATTTAGAGTTGAGAAAGTTTCACAAAGTCTGTAAACCATCACAAATGATGGGAAAGATGGTCCCAAGACAGAACAAATAATAGAATATTGCCTATTTGTAACTGAACCCCCAGCTTCATTTAGTACTTATTGTCTAATATTTCTGTTTAAATGGAACACTTGCTTTCCTAACACTTTTCTCAGATGCATTGTAAAAGTCTGTCTTTAAAACGACTGTATCTGATTTCAGACATTGCTTGTGCAGCTGACTTGCCCTAACATCTGGAATCAACTAGAAGGTCAATTTTCAAAGCAGGTTTGAAGATGCTGCAAATTCAATGGTTTCAAATAAAACCTGAGGATCCCACCTGCACATTTTCCTAAGCTCTCCTTCCAATGAGGTATACATAAAGAATCATATGACCTACTGAAACAGCACATACTGTCATTTATTGTTTAATAAGATAACATATGTAATTTATATTTATACCAGCACTGTTTTTATGCAGCATTGCATGCAGTACAAGAAAAAATATCATAAGCCTTTAACTAGCTTAATGGCTTACAATAATATTTTAGTTTAGCAGTTGTTCACAGGTATAACTTAACCCTTATATACCTAAATGGTTCCAAGTAAACCAACTAGACATCAATCAAGAACCACCTTTGGTTACTGAACTGAGTGTATTTACATATATGGAACTTATTGATGGGTGAAATTTGGGGCGTTTTGCTTCACCTATATATTTGCGAATTTCCAGAGAAATTCGCAAAACAGCGAAAAATCCACGAAACGTCGATGGCGTCTCATTTTTGAAGCAGGTGTCTATTTTTTAAAAAAATGTTGTGCCATTTGCACCGGCGGCAAATCGTGGGAATTCACTGCAAATTTGCGCCTGCTGAATAAATTCGCCTGAGAATTTCACAAAAAAACACTGGAGAATGTGGTTAGCTAGTGTGCAGAAGACATTTTTATAGCATTAATTAGCAAGAGCAGCATTTCAGCTCCAACAAGGAGGATAGAAGGGAGTAGCTCTCCCCCAAACTCTGCTTGCCTGTAGTGAAGCGACCGGAGCACTGACAAGGGAAACAGGTTATTGTTCTATTCCTCTTCCACGTCTGTTGTAGGGATCTGGATTACATAAGCTACTGACAACCTGGAAGGTGTATACTTCAACTCCCCCTGCTTTTCCTTCAGGGGTGCCATTCTCTCTGTATCTGCTACACCTGTGATTGTACCTGACATTCATCTGAACTACCTCATGTGTGTGAGTATTAGCAAACCCGTTTCACTTTATATTGAATAAAGCCTGTTGTTATTTTGTTTGCAAAGAACCCCTGGCGTACTTTTCCTATTTTACATTTTTGACAGGATAGAGGTGTAGTGCATAGTGATGGGCGAATTTATTCGCCAGGCACGAATTTGCGGCGAATTCCCGCGATTCACGCCTGGAGAATAAATTCGCAAAAATGCTGCTTAAATTCACCAGCGTAAAAAAAAAATGGACGCTGGCATCCAAAAACGGACGGCGGCGTCCTAAAACTGACGCCTGCGCCGTTTCACAAATTTTTCGGTGTTTCGCAAATTTCGCAGGAAATTCTCAAATTTTTCGTCTATCACTAGTAGTGCAACAAGACCCTCACGTGTTCTTTCCACTTAGGAAAAGGCCATCATGCTGAAAATGGGTTGTAGTGTAGCGCATGCTCTACTTCACTAGTTGGAATTTGCATTTTGAAGCCAATTAGGGTTATATACCTCTCCAAATGAAATGAAATGCATTTTTAAGCCAATTAGGGTTCAACCCCTCCAAATGAAAACCCAGCTTCCATACACACACACAAACACACACATGGCAAAACATGGACCGTATAGTTACATAGTTAAATTGGGTTGAAAAAGACAAAGTCCATCAAGTTCAACCCCTCCAAATGAAAACCCAGCATCCATACACATACACCTCCCTACTTTTAATTAAATTCTATATACCCATACCTATACTAACTATAGAGCTTAGTATCACAATAGCCTTTAATATTATGTCTGTCCAAAAAATCATCCAACCCATTCTTAAAGGCATTAACTGAATCAGCATCACAACAACACCCGGCAGTGCATTCCACAACCTCACTGTCCTGACTGTGAAGAACCCCCTACGTTGCTTCAAATGAAAGTTCTTTCTTCTAGTCTAAAGAGGTGGCCTCTGGTACGGTGATCCTCTGGTACGGTGATCCACTTTATGGGTAAAAAGGTCCCCTGCTATTTGTCTATAATGTCCTCTAATGTACTTGTAATCATGTCCCCTCGTTGATTATTTTGTCTACAAAGAGAAAAAACTGAAAACATAAAGAGAGGCTTGCAGGCCAGCAATAGAGAAGAAAAAGTCATACATAACATATATACATAACATATATACAGGCAGACAAATAAATAAATAAATATATATATATATATAGATATATAGATATATATATCTCTCCTAACATATCCCCTTGCTAAGTGGAAGCGTGCTCGTCCACACTTCTAGACTTTAAAATACTGTAGGTATAAAATTAATGCTGACAAAGCAGCAGACCAAACTCAAACACTGATTGGTAAAACAGATCACTTCAAGCATAAAATGGAAGCACACGTCAGAGCTCAGGATAAACCACTGGAACAGAACTTGGCCATTGAAGATATTATAACATTGCCTATTAGTGCAAAAATTCAAGAAAGCAGACGGCACTTCTGAAACTGGGGTTTATTGGAGTACCTGCTGGTAACACCTGACGCGTTTCGGGAGTTATCCCTTAATCATAGGTAAGCCTTACCTATGATTAAGGGATAACTCCCGAAACGCGTCAGGTGTTACCAGCAGGTACTCCAATAAACCCCAGTTTCAGAAGTGCCGTCTGCTTTCTTGAATTTTTGCTGTATTCACAGTGGGGACACTGTGAGACTGAGCACCTGAACCGGAGGAAAAACGGTGAGCTTGTGCGGTCCCTATTCTGCTTTCTCATTTATTGCCTATTAGTGAACATGAAAGATTTCAGTAAGAGTCCAAACATCAAACTCAACCATGTACTATAAATCCAATCCCAGGCCAACATGACTAAACAGAATGCATTACTGATCAAATGCCAAAGTGGCACTTAAACTAGTTTAACTAGTAGAAGTATGTCAATTACTGTAGTAATTTAAGAACATCCAATGAAAATATTTGATGGAGGAAAAGACCCACCTGTTAAATATGCAAGCTCACACAGTTTCATGGAAACACCTTTTGAAATACGTCCATACATCTGTTACTCTCTGGTGTAAGAGTGTGTGACTTATTCTACTTTACCAACACAAATGTACCCTCATATTTTGGTTAGGCAACTTGACTCATATATCTCAAGATACAGATACAGTGGCAGAACTGCACAGAACAAGTGGAATATTGTATAGTGATGTTATTTTCTTGAAATATTATTATTAAAAATGTATTATCTACTTAGAAAGTAGTAGTAATATGCTTAACTAAAACTTTAGGTATTAGGTAGTTATAGGTTCCATGCAGGATGCTCCCACTTTGCAGAGTGATTTGTCTTAGTTGGGAAACTGGGCAGCAAACTGGAAAATGAGGTTCAATGTTGATAAATGCAAGGTTATGCACTTTGACAAACATAATATAAATGCAAGTTATACAATAAATGGCAGTGTGTTGGGAGTTTCCTTAAATGAGAAGAGTCTAGGGTTTTTTTGTAGATAACAAGTTGTCTAATTCTGGGCAGTGTCATTCTGTGGCTACTAAAGCAACTAAAGTTCTGTCTTGCATAAAAAGGGCATTGAATGAATGAATGAATACATAAATACATGAATGAATACACAATTATGCCTCTTTATAGGTCCCTGGTGAGGCCTTGTCTGGAGTATGCAGTGCAGTTTTTGGACTCCAGTCCTTAAGAGGGATATAAATGAGCTGGAGAGAGTGCAGAGACGTGCAACTAAACTGGTTGGAGGGGTGGAAGACTTAAATTATGAGGGTAGACTGTCAAGGTTGGGGTTGTTTTCTCTGGAAAAAAGGTGCTTGCTAGGGGACATGATTACATTTTACAAGTACATTAGAGGACATTACCCATAAAGTGGATCACCGTACCAGAGGCCACCCCTTAAGACTAGAAGAAAAGAACTTTCATTTGAAGCAACGTAGGGGGTTCTACACAGTCAGGACAGTTAGGTTGTGGAATGCACTGCCAGGTGATGTTGTGATGGCTGATTCAGTTAATGCCTTTTGCCTGATTTTTTTGGACAGACATAATATCATAAAGGCTATTGTGATACTAAACTCTATAGTTAATAAAGGTATGGGTATATATAATTTATGTCAAATATGGAAGGGTGTGTGTATGCGGGGTTTTCATTCAGAGGGGTTGAACTTGATGGACTTTGTCTTTTTTCAACCCGATTTAGCTATGTAAAGTAGTAGTTTGCAGTATTAGTTAGGTATATATGAATGCCATTTTACTTCAGTTTAGCAATTTTATACTATATAAATAACAAAGGTATTTAGTGTCTTGAATCCTGGACCATGCAGCCTTCTTCCAACCAGGGTCTCAGTCCTGGGGACTTAATTTTCTCTTTAATATCTTAAAATTAAACCTTTATCAAATATTGTTATATTGAACTACATACCAACGTAGTAGTTTATGCTGAAAAGACACACCAACACAACCAGTCATCAACTTTGTACTAAAGTTTAATTAGGTAACTTTGTATTTCCTCCTTGCTAAGAAGGCAGACAACTATCTAATGTATTTAAAAATACAACAGTTTCAGGGGAAATATTTTGCAGCTCTCATTGTAAAAAAAAGTCAGACCTCTAATTTGTTCTAATTGGGTGCCCTTTTACCTGCTGAATGTCTCTACTAGTGAATAAAGCATTTGAGAATTTAATGAATGGTGCCCTTATATATCTATATATAAGAAGAAGAAGAGAAGTACTGTCTCTTTAAAAAAAGCTTCGACCCCCTACTTCGCCACCTAAAACCTACCGAGGTACAATGTTAGCCTATGGGGAAGGTCCCCATAGGCTTTCTAATGTTTTTTTTGCTCGAAGAAAAATCGTTCGATCGATGGATTAAAATATTTCGAATTGAACAATTCGAAGGATTTAATTGTTTGATCCAAAAATTTTTCATTCAATAAAACTATTTGCGGTAAATCCTTCGACTTGGATATTCTAAGTCAAAGGATTTACATTCGGCAGTCGAATATCGAGGGTTAATTAACCCTCGATATTCGACCATATGTAAATCTTCCCCTGTGTGTGCATTATTACTGTGTTCCTAGTGGGACCACCCGTAGGTGCATTCCCAGATCCCACTAGGTGGAGGCACTGCGCTAGTAAGTACCAGGTACCCAGTCTCTCCAAATACCACTGTGGAGAGGCTCAGGTTTGTCCCGTGCCATCAGGTAAGTGCCACGATGGAGTGTAACACCGACAAAGGGGTGTTGAAGGGTTACATATGTATTATTTCTCGTCAGCATGCTTTTGAAAACCACATAAAAATGCCTGTGTAAGAGCCCATACAGGCTTAGACACTAGGATTCAGCACACAGTGTATCAAACCACAATCTGTAAGTTCTGAAGCTAGTAGCTCTGCATATCCCGAAATAAGCTGCATGACCAGAGCTAAGCCTGGGTAAAAATAACACAATGTGAGCAATGTGAGTATCCTCATCTGTAGAAGATAATGTCGTTTTTATTTCTAAACTACGCTGTTTACAGTGCAAATACTTCACTCAATCATATACAATTTAATTCCTGAACCAGCAAGTGTATTTTTTTTTTAATTTATAAGATTGGTGTGTAGGCAGCCATCTCAGGTCATTTTGCCTGGTTATGTGCTTTTAGAAAGAGCCAGCACTTTAGGATGGAACTGCTTTCTGGCAGGATGTTGTTTCTCCTACTCAATGTAACTAAATGTGTCGCAGTTTGACATGGATTTTACTATTGAGTGCTGTTCTTAGATCTATCAGGGAGCTGTTATCTTGTGTTATGGAGATGCTATCTGGTTACCTTCCTATTGTTTTGTTATTAGGCTGCTGGGTAAGAAAGGGAAGGGGGTGATATCACTCCAACTTGCAGTACAGCAGTAAAGAGAGACTGAAGTTTATCAGAGCAAAAGTCACATGACATGACTGGGGCAGCTGGGAAACTGAAAATACAGTATGTCTAGCCCCATGTCAGATTTCAAAATTAAAAATCTGTTTGCTCTTTTGAGAGACAGATTTCAGTGCAGAGTTCTGCTAGAGCAGCACTATTAACTGATGCAATTTGAAAAAAACATGTTTTCCCATGACAATATCTCTTTAATCATTATTATGTTACTGAAGGTACCAAATTGTCTTGCTTGTCGGAAAGCTGAGCTAAGGAAAAGTATGTCTGCACAAGGGGTCATTACGCCCCTCTAAGTTAAGTAAACTAATTTTGAAATAATGACAGTAGTCGCTCAGAAATTAATCAGAAATCAAATTATTCTGATACACAATGTCTTCAAAATATCATGTGTACACCTGTTTTTGTAAACTAGCAAACAAGATAATCATGGGCTTCTGTTCCTTTTTTTTTGCCTTATTTTAATGGTAGAATACAAAATCATTGAATGTTGAATACAAAATCATTAATCTCACCCCCTGAGCTTTTACAAGAAAAACCATTATAATGTATGTAGTATTTGTATGCAATAAGGCAAAGTAGGTTGGTTTGACCATCTGGTGCTATTAGTTCTAGGTTGGCTTCCTGTACTCTCTGCAGTTATTATTAGACTCCCAATTCTTGGGGTGGGACCTTTACAGCAAAAAGAATGACACCATTTTTGTTGTTTAGTAAGAGCCCTTTAGTCCAAAAAATGGACCCAACAAATCAGAACACAGGTAGAAGGTCTGTGAGTGGAATAAAAATTGATGCTCTTAAATTTTTTTTGTCATTTCTCTAATGTTGAGGCCTACGATGTGTAGAACTATATGTATATAATTTGTTTAGTTATTTATTGTTGTCATCTAAAATGTAAGTGGCAGTATTATTATTTCCCAAATCATTCCAATTGTCCATATTGTTAACCCCATCCCTGTGATCAGTGATGAAAAATTCAGGTGGGTGCCTGTGCATGGGGTTTTTACCCAACTGAAAATGGATGTATTTGAATGATCAAAGCAGTCAGCTAAATTTTTGGTAAAAGATATGGTAAAAATAACAAACTTATTGGTACTGTACACTCCATCCTATCAAACAACCTTTTGGGAATCTTTAATTGGGTGATAGAATTTTTTTTTTCAAGGGGGAAAATAAGCACACTGTGAACATTTTTTACTTTGCACATATAAGTGTTTATTTAATCAATCAGTTTAATTTAATCAATTGTGCAAGTTAGCAAATGTATTTCTTACCTTTTATCCATTGCTTAATATAAGTTTGTATTTTTCTGCATCAATGCTCAGTGAGCATTATAAAACTTCTTTAGGGAAAAGGCATTATTTTGTGAAAAGAATAACAAGCCATATTCAAATGAGCCCTAACAAAGCCCAAAGTGTTTCCAAAAATCGCAGTGCAATCATTAGCTAATGGGTAATCCTACAGAGCAAAATATGATTTTTTTCCTTACATTTACAAATTTTTATTTTTTACAGTTGTTATTACATTCCTCTCAACAGTTCTGTATACTATGACCTTTTATAAATATCACCTTACTTATATATACTGCACTTCTGTGTATTATGATCACCAACTGCATCCAAGTGATATTAATATATATCAGTCCTGCCCTCATATACATATATTTGCATTTGATTTGATTTGAATTGCAGTGCAGTTTTTGCTATGCTTTTTTTTGCCAATACAGAGCCCTGAGGGACCTTACTTAAAGTTGAGAATGCACCATTACCAACCACCCTATGGGGCAAATTTACTAAAGGGCGAAGTGACTAAAGCTGGTGAAAATTCGCGGATTTATTAACGGGCGCTAGCGTAAATTCTGTAGCGAAGGAGATAGACTCTTGCTCTACTTCACACTCAAAACCACGCAAATTTTCGCTCTGGCGAATGGACAAAAATACGCAAATTCACTAAGATGTGGATTTTCCTGAACGTTACCTCTTGCGGCAGACTTGCCTTCGCCACCTCAGACCAGGCGAAGTGCAATAGAGTAGATAAAAGTTCCTCAAAAAAAAAAATTGAACATTTTTCTAAGTCCCAAAAACGCTGGCAACTTTTCCGTTTTTCAGGGTGATAGGCTGCAAAAGAGCGTACTTTTTTTAGTGTACCCGGCTTCCCCCTACATTTCCTAACATATGGCACATAAACTTTGCACTGGGTTCATGTGTAGGGCAATATAACAACTCTATTTTCTTTTATTAAGTTTCCCTGGGCTTGTGTAGTGTAATGTATTTGCTGCAACATATACAGTACGTCCATTAAAATTTTACTTCCCGTCGTATGCAAATTAGCCAATGCTAGCGCAATTTCCCTTTGCTTGCTGAATTAACGCTAGCGAAACTTCGCCATCGTTCATTTTCGCCATTTTCAGAGGTTAGTGATTTTCCCATATGAATCCAATCCTGTATCCATGTGCAAACATTTTCATTAAGACCAACAGTCCTTAAAATAAAAAACAGTCATTTGTTGGGCACTGTATCAGTGGCTTTAGCAAAATCCAAATAGATCACGTCTACTGCTCCCCCACTGTCCAGCATCTTATTTACCTCATCATAAAAAGCTATCAAATTTGTCTGACATGACCTATCCTTAAGAAATCCATGCTAGTTGCTGCTCATAATGCCATTCACCAGGGCAAAGTTTTGAATGCGATCCCTTAACAAGCCTTCAAATAATTTGCCCACCATGGATGTCCAACTTACTAGCTCATAATTGCCATGCTGAGATCGTAATCATTTTTAAATATAGGAATTATATCAGCTTTCCTCCAATCCATAGGTACTATACCAGAAGAGAGTCTGAGAAAATTAGAAATAGAGGCCAGTCTAAAATTGAACTAAGCTTTCTTAGTACCCATTTCATCTGGACCTGGAAATTTTGACAATTTTTAGTAAAGCTTTATGAACCATATCCTGAGTCAGCCACTGACCAGTTTGATGTAAGCCAACAGTGCAGCTATGGAACTCTAACACCTCTGTTGTATAGAATGAAAAGAACTGATTTAGCACATTTGCCTTTTCAGTATCTATTACAACTATGCTGGTACCATTATTTAAAGGAGCCACAATCTCAACTCACATATTTTTACTATTAATATACTTAAAAACTGTCTGGAGTTAGACTTAGCCTCTGCCACAATGCACTACTCATTTTCTATCTTTGCTTTCTGGATTGCAGTTTTACAATATTTATTATAGTGTTAACATTCATTGTCCCAACAGACTTGTTTTTAAATGCCATTCTTCTTTCCTATTAATGTCTTTGCCTCTATATTAAATTACATAGGTTGGTTCTTAGTTCTTCTACATTTATTTCTTTATGTAATAAATTGAGAAATGTAATGATTTAATATCATTTTAAGTGACAACCATTTCTGACTACCATTTTTCTATTGCTCCAGTCAATATCTGGGTAATTAAAATCCCCCATTATCATTACTTTCACCAAGCTAACAGCCTCTTCTATTTGCATAGAAATGCCATTGCAGGCATCAGGTACACAATTTTTCAATGAACAACTATAGAGAAATCTTACCCCATTGTCCAGGCCCCCCTTTTCCTCAGGTACCCCAACCCCAACTGCAGGATCTGCTTCCTCTATAGTTATGCCACTGGGGATCACCATATCTTAAGTGCTAAAATAATATAAACCTAAAATAAACCCAATACATTTGTTTTTTATTTAATATGGATTCATGCATTGTAATTATGATCAAATACAAGGTATTTTTTAAAGAGAAAATGAAATAATTTTTACAAGTTAGAACTATTTGGATTGGAAATAGTTTATAATATATTTCATGTAGATAGTGCTGTAAGGTAGGATTCTAGAGTAGGTTCTCTTCTGTGGCCCTTTGGAGGAAATTACCTAACTAGTTTATACAAGGAGGAGAATAGTGGGCCCCAACTCTTTGGCTTATATGATTAGATAAGATTGAAAGATGTCAGGTGGACCTCGGCTTTACTAACTTAGTGGGGTTACAAAGTGAGACAAATAGATAGGAGAGCTAGTGACAGACCAGATCTGTTTAGCTTACTGTCGGTGTTGAGAAATAGTAGTAGATCATCTAGTTGAGCAGCTGAGGTTCCAACGAGAAGCAAGACACGAAAGCATGCATTTTTCACTGAAGATCTGCCTGGCTACTGATCTTACACTCTCCCAGTGACACAGTCCCAGTGTGCTATTGAGATGCCATGGTTTACTATAGATAAGCAAAGACATTTTACACATTTTCTTCTCAGTAAAAATAGTGGTAATTTTTGCTGAGGCCTGAATTGGTATTCCCTTTATAAATTCAATTTTGATTAACTAGTCTGAATAAGCAACATTTTTTTGCTATGAATTGATTAGGAGTTAGGAAATGGTTGACATGGTTGACATGGTTGATTTAAGCACTTGTTGCCATTTGAAAACACAATATGGTTGAAAACAACCATATTGATAGCATTTTTAGAAAGGCTTGTGAGTGATGCAATAAGCATGCTGGTAATAAAAACTTTGGAATTAAAAAACTGCATGTAGAAGACAATTGTCTAATTATATTTATTGACTCCATAGTGTCACAGCCAACTGAAGACTTGAGGGTGCTATTTCTATTGCAGATCTTGTATTGGACTGATCAGGGTAGCCCCAAGTTTTAGACAGTCAGTGGGCCCCTTTTATAGTATTCAGAAGGGTCTATAATAAGTCTATAATAAGTCTCTTGGATTTCCAAGAAGCAGACCCCGGTAACAAAATAACATGGTTTGGGGAGCCAGTGTGAATAAAGCCAAGCTGTTTAATAAGCTTTCCTGTATCAGCTATGATAGGGAACACAGATACATATAAGCAAACATGATAGAGAAGACAGAAACATATATTCAAATGTAGGGATCTGTAGGATTTATTCCCCTATGGTCTGAAACCACATGTAGGAAAATCCACTGCCTGTCCAGCTACAGGTTCAACTTAGAGTGAAGGGAGGGGCATGAGCTCTTGTCCCTGTGCAGTGTGTCTGGCAGATACCGGAGGGCATCATAAGGTGCCGCTGCTGTGCCACTTGTTTGATAAAGGCAGAGCCATGTGCTCACAGCCATTGCTGATTTTTACTTCACTGAGGACAGAGTGAATAAGATCTGGCTGCAAGATGTAGGAGCAAAAGCTGGAGGAGCCCCTGGACTGCTGGGGTTGCGGGAGCCCCAAGCCGGGAGCTAGACCAGGAGGATCTTGAACTCCAAATGCAAAAGTGGACTTTAATGTGCTTGCACTATGGAGAGTGCTGGGAGCTATGTGTAAGGATAAATCAAGCTGCATGTGCTTTGCTGAAGAATTTCATCGATGTGGATGCCTGTTCCAGCTCTGTCTGAACCCTAGGTGTCTGCTGTTTGCGAAACAGGCTTTGTTCTTGTGCCTGCCACATGGGAACAAATACCTTTGTCCAGCCAGAGAGGTATTTGGGCAGGTATCACTACCTGGGGAAACTTAAGAGGTCTTTGGAGAAAAGGGACTGAGACTCTTTGTCTACCAGGAGTGGAGTGTGGGATTTTGCCTGGCAAGGAGGTGCCAGAATTGGACTGCAATTGGTTTCCAAGGGTAGTGGGTCAGTAATATGTAACATGCATATTTTCTCTGCATTTTTACTATGTCATAAAGTTATATTTGTTATACAGCACTTGGTGTGTTTTATTATGTTTCCTAATGGAGCCACCCGCAGGTGTATTCCCGGATCCCATTAGGTTTAGGCACTGCCATAGAGCTAATTCCCAGTCCCCTTTCCCTTTGCAAAGAGGACTCAGGACCTGAAGTTGGTAAGACATATGTGATTTATAACTTTTAGGAAGGGGGAGTTGAAGAGCGTGCTGTTAAGTAACTGGGGATTGAGCTGCACCAGTAAGAGGCGTGGATCCACGTACCCCCGTATAGACGAATGAAAATGCAAAGGTCGGTGCGCTGGTACTAAGGTCTATTGCCAAATACCTAAAACAAAGAAAGATCATGATAGTGTATTATCCTTGTAGAAAGGGTAATGTGCACATCAGAATTACTCACGAGTAATTGTCTGGTTTTCTCACACTTCTAATAATGGTTGCGATCTCCTCCTGGTCTGATGTGCCTCCGTAGTGGTGTACCTAACGTGAAAGATCTGAATAGTGCAGAATTGCCGGTGTGTAAGTGGGGGAGGGTGACAGATTATGCTTAGTGGAAGATTGGTATTCCAGTGGTATTATCCAATGTTGACTGTTAAACAATCAATGTCATTACAGCTATAAAAAATAAATTAAAAAAAAACTGTGGAAATTGGCTAACTTACCCTTGCAACTCCTGCCCTTTCCCATTTTCATTTCAAATCCAAGCTATCAAGTTTTCTTTGTGTTTAATATTTCCCCCTATATCTTGCTGCACTTTATTTTGTAACCTGTTACCAATGAAGGAGAATTTTCCAGATAGGTAAATCAGACACTATGGTCAACAAAATGGAATTGTTGTAATAAATGGCAACTTGCTTCACAATTCAAAGAAAGAAGGAAAGTGAGATTGCTTTTTGTTTCCCAATGCAAAAGTTCTCTTTTTTTAATAAATATATTATTTATGATTTATGAAGCCACCCGCCATTATGATAAAAATCACCTATAAACAAGAAAGGGCCATCTCAAGACAGTAACACAGTGCATTACTCTAAACTGAGTGGCAGTAATTGTCTTTGGCTTTTGGAAACTGGAAAAAAATATTGCTTTGCTGAGAGCAGAAAGTTTGTGTTTTGCAGCCATGAAGTTTTGCTCACTTTTTAAGGTCAGCACATGAATTTTTCCGCACCATGAGTTGCAAAGTGTTGTTAAGCTGTAAGTCCATTGTGTTCATCGATCAAGAACTGGCCTTCACATTATTGCCCAAGCTTCACATATCAGTTCGCTGTTGCTTCTGTTTCTTGACATTAATGAATTACTTTAAACCCAACTGATACAATCCCAAATGAACAGGCTACTCTGCTTAAAATATATTTTCTCCTTTTCTCTTAATTCTTTGGAAAAACTATTTCATGCAGTTGAAGAAGCAAAGCAAGGGTAGTAAAGGGATATTTTACACACCTTTTAACATTGGAAAATTTACACAGCATAATAAATATGCCCCTAAAAATATATATATTGACATAGTCAGTTCTACATATCTGTTGTTTATTCATTGCAAAACAAGAAATATAAATACAGTAGACAGAGTCATGTATTGTAAGCCAGTTCTGAGTATAGGATCAAATAAGGTGTTCTGGTCTGTCATTCAGATAAAAATGTGTTAAAGGTCTCTAGCCATTTTAATTGGAATTTTAATTAGCCAGAGCAGGGTGATGGCTCAGAATAGCTGTACTAAGAGTCATAATAGATGTGAATACAAGGACTATGCTTAGTATTGTCAAAATTTTCAATTGTCAAAAATTTTCATTAATTTAAATTCCCAGGTCTTTCACTGTGTGATTCAAAAAAACACTTACATACCAATAGTTTTATGTCTGAGAGACAAAGCTCTATACTGCAGTAGTGCTAAATAAAGTTGCAAACGAAATACCAGATTCAGTCGATGCAACACAAAGGCTAAAACTGCTAAACATAGTTAAAAAGTGCTGGTCCCAAAACAAAATTACACTCTACATAATCAGAATAAAATCAAAGACACAAAAGTAAAATCAAAAACCAAAAAAACTGAATGAAAAAAAAATGTGGAATCTAAATGCCGCCAAGTTCAAGTCAATCGGAGTTGTCCCAAGCAAGCAAAATGTGAATTTCAAATTCATGTTTATTGAATTTTTTAAAAGTTAGTAAACAAAAAGTGCATGAATGAATGAATGAATGAATGATGACCCAGGTGCACAATATTAAACTGTTTTGTAGCTTTTTGACCAACGTTTATCTGAATATCTTGAGAAGGTGAGAAGGAAGACGTGATTGTGTTTCAAGAGTTCAAGTCCTGACTGGTCCTTACACATTTTTGATCTATATATATATATATCTCAAGCAAGAGTGTGTTTTCATTTTGTAGGAAGTCTTTTATTCTGATTTACTACCCCTCTGTCTTGTCCATCTGGCTTCCATGGTATCTTATAAAGCAGTAAAAGGATGTGTACCCAAATAATGGCTATTATTTACATATTTATCACAAGCTCTAGTGTAATGATGTGAATTAGTAGGCTGTTTTTTTCAAAAATCAAGGTTAAGAAAAAAGTAAAATTAAGCGGAAAAAAATTTGAGATTTTTTTTTGCTCACAGGGTAACACACAGAACGCCAAGCATTATTTGCAAGCCTTGATTCCCTCTGGTGTTCCGTCAAGTCACCACAAGAATACTTCAATCATGGGTATGGAATTCAGAGGCAAACAGCAGAATACCTGCTAATCAGTGCTTTATTGTGCGTCCACACAACATGTTTCGGGCAGCAAAAGGCCCTTTTTCAAGTTTTGCTGCCCGAAACATGTTGTGTGGACGCACAATAAAGCACTGATTAGCAGGTATTCTGCTGTTTGCCTCTGATTTCCATACCCATGATTAAAGATTTTTTTTTGCATTTGTGTCCTCAAATGCTAGCTTAATTTCTTTGCAAAATAATTCACACATTTTTGTAATTTTTCATTATTTTCAATAGGGCAAAAAAGCTAAAATGTTTTAGTGAACTGGCAACATAAATAGAATTGCTTGAGACTATTCCCACTGACTTCTATAGAACCTTGCCAGTTTTAACCTGCCAAGATTTTTCTAGTGACTTTATGCAATATCCAGACTATTCAATGTTTTCAGGGTTTTCAAGGGATTTGTGCATTTGTTTATTCCCTGACACTTGACATGTGTCTGACTTGTTTTTGATACTTGCCTTGTTTCTGTTATTTTAACAACAACCAAACTTCTTAATTAAAAATAAAAATGTTATTTAATTTTTTCCACAATTAAATTTTTTTGCACCCAAATTCATACATTTGAGTTATATTTTTGAAAACTCAAATGTCTGGTATTTATTAAGCAAAAAAATTTGATTTGAGGGTTTTTATACGAGTTTTCGGGACATAAACGCGATCAATTCAAGCAATTCAAGTTTTTTCTGGGCATGAACTCATTTTTCCCATCATTTTACATTCCAGTTTTTGACATTCTTGTTTTTTCATAAATACCCAAACATTCGAAATTCGAATTTATTCGGGGTAGAAAAACCCCTCACACAACTCACAAATTTGATTCTTGATAAATAAGAAATCATAAAGTGTTGACATTTGGTGGAAAATAATGAAAATAGTTTCCTAAAAACAAAGTTAATTGCTTTTTATTTCAAATTCCAGAGTTATGAATGAACCAATCCTACAAGATAAGTAAACCAGAAAAGGTTAATAACAGTTTTGTCACTCACCTTATCAACATAACTGTGAATAATTGTTACCAAAGAAATCACATACATTTTAGTTATCAGTTAATAGAAAAAAAAATGTTGGTCAAGCTTTGAAAAACTTTTTAACTGAAATATTCAATGAAATCATATTATCATATTCATAATTACGGTTATGATGTACAAAGGCCAGACAAGCTGTCTACAAGCAAAGATCTCGTCAACGACCTCCCATCTTCTTGAGGGACCTTTAATTCTCTGCATATTATCCAAAGACATTAAAAGCTATTATAAATTCAATAAAGTTTCCAGCTGATGTTTAATAAATAGATGTAAAAATAAAACTGTGAATGAATGTAAAGTTATGTGTTTGCCATGTCGAACTTTAACCAGGTCATTTATGTAAAGAGAAACTCATTTATATAATTTCAAGGATAACAAAAGATTAAGGACCAGGGATAAGAAAATGCGTAATTGAGTGATGGGGATATTTTTATTTTGCTTCATATGAATCATTTATGATTAGTGCAGTCATTTTATTATAAGTGCCGTGTGTAAAGAGCGATTTTGAGTGCAAGTTGCTTTTTTAGCCACAATGTTTTATTTATTTTATAAGAAGAGTGCATTGTAAGTGCATAGTAAAAAATGGATCACAGTAGTTAGTGTGTGGGTGTGAGCAAATAGTATGGGCACTAGTAGAGGGCTTAGGTTATAGGCTTGAAAGAAAAAGTGGGTCTTAAGTTAAATTAATGGAGATCCTTTATTATAGTTTTACAATATAACATCAATTATGCTTTCTTCCAGTGGACAAGCCTTGGGAGAACCAAGATTAACAGCACAGCAATCGTTCATTAGGTTTTTTAAGATGGGCATTCTCAGGCTTTATGTGTGTAAATAACTAGAAGGGTATCCAGATTTACCCTGAATGCCAGTATCGGAAAAAAGTGTACAGACACTCTATTCACAAACTATTTCTTAACAAATCACAGACCTTTTGGGGCTAGAAAAGCATCACTAGATGGGAATGCAGTCTGCTGAGTTTGGAAATGATTGAAACATTTGAGAGGGTGTTATAGATCTGGGAATAAACATTTACAGATCTAGAGAGGCTGTGGGAGAATGCATGGCTATAAGTTACAAGAAAAAAAACATTGCAGCAAGGAATGGAGCACACAAGGGTAGTTTTAAGTATATCTTGTCAATAGAGAACATATTTTAAAATGATTAAATATATGGAAAGCTTAATTGTTGGCTCTACCTATCCTTCTGGCTATATATTTAGAAAATGGTCCACGGCCATCAGGGTCTACAATCTAAATAGTATAATGGAAAATGGAATGCACATAATATCATGAAATATATAATCCCACAAAAACAAAGTAGTGCTACACAAACACACTCACCGCTTTTTGTAGCGTCGGGTGCCGACCGTGACTCTGACTGCCCAGGTCTAATCCATATACAAGAAGATATTTCAGCAGCACTCCGAACTTGTTCAAGCTTAATAAAGGGCTGGATAAGCTTGAAACGTCACTTAGCTTGAGGCACGAATAAAATTACACTTTTTCCCCCAAAATCGGAGTGCTGCTGAAATAACTTCTTGATCATGGAATGTATAAAGACAGTTCATGCCAAATATATCTGTCTTTTGCTGTCCCCTTCTATTCCCAAGAATACTAACTAGTAACTAACCAGAACCAGTAACTAGACAGTAAGACAAATCGATTTATAAAAGAAAACAAACTTCCATAAAAATCGAATTTGATCTGAAAAATATAGAAGCATTACTGGGTGAATAATTATTCCCATTTACTGCACCCATTATTTCAGAAACTAGGATTCAGATGCATTACTCCCTCTGAAATAGTTTTGGGTATAAAATAGCCTTTTACTAGCTAAACTTTTACTAGCAATTTCTCTGATTTGACATAAGAGACTGCGTGGCAGACATTACCCATTAGTACAGCAAACAATTATCTGATCACAATAATATATTATCTACAAAACAATGTCATAAAATCCGTACATTCGAAACAGTGAGCAGCTAAACCATTGTATAATGCATGATAATGATAAATATTCATATAATTTGCAATATAGGAAATTTAATTATTTAATATGTATGACCGGGACTACTCTGTGTTTCTATGTATTTTGTATTTACTGAGAATATTAATATCAATGAATGCCCTGGCAGATAGAGGTGACCAGCATTTTATAGATTTTCAAATTATGGATCAGTGTGTAATATATGATTCTAATAGTAAGTGACAGCATCCACGTCTCTATGAAGTACATTAGTTAAAGATAGAAGGACAGGCTTGGCTTCCAGCAATAGTTGCAGACAAAACACACTCCACTCACAGCAGGGAATAGTGGGGTTACAAAGATATAGAAATAAATACAATACTGAAGGTGGTGTTTTAACCAAAGCATGCCAACGCAGGGAGGTTGAAAATATTCTTTCAATATTTCTGTATTAAGATACAAATAAATAAATAGGATAGCCCTTTCTGTTTACTGCAGTGATGAGACTGGATTTTTTCTATAGGTCATATTTTACTCATGTCTGGTTTACCTTAAACTGCAGTTCTCTCACCCATGCCTGGAGGAATTGGTAGGACTAAAAACAGTTATGCACAGCTGTCCAAGAAACACTAACAACTGATTAAATAATGACCTTATCCCCACTCATTACATTGTCCTATGTGCAGATGGCGAACTGACCAAAATATGTAAAGGAAAACTATACCCCCAAACAATGTAGGTCTCTATAAAAATATGTTGTATAAAACAGCTTATATGTAAGATATATATATATATATATATATATATATATATATATATATATATATATATATATATATATATATATATATATATATGGTTCATTTAAATCAGTGATACCCAACCAGTAGCTCGTTGCTCTCCAACCCCTTGGATGTTGCTCCCAGTGGCCTCAAAGCAGGAGCTTATTTTTAAATTCCTGGCTTGGAGGCGAGTTTTAGTTGTATAAAAACCAGGTGCACTGCCAAACAGAGCCTCAATGTATTGACAATCCACATTGCCAAATATGTCACAGTATGCCAATGTAAAATCATAGGGCATATTGTAACATGTACTTGTTTTGATGTACGTGGCAATTGCAAGGCTTTTTGCTTTTTACTTATAAGGTACAAGGCATTGCATTCTATCTTCCATTATGAAACCAGCACCACCACCAATTGTGAATCATTTAGGGAATCTGCTACATCTTCAAACTACAGTTGCAGAGAGAACAGGACTACTTTATTGGGTGGTTCACCTTTAAAATGGCTGTTTACCTTTAATTAAATTTTAATTAATGTAGAGAATGATATTGTGAGATAATTTGCTTTTGGTTTCCATTTTGTTATGTGTTTTTTGAGTTATTTAGCATTTTATTCAGCAGCTTTCCAGTTTCAGTATCCTGGTTGCTCGGGTCAAAACAACCATGTGCAGGTTGAATAAGAGACTGGACTATGAATAGGACAAAGGCAGAATAGTAAGATGAGTAGTAAAAGTTGCCTTACAGTGCATTTGTTTTTAAGATAGGGTTTGTAAGCCCCATGTGAAAGCTGGAAGAAGTAGAAAAAATGAAGGCCAATTGAAAGTTGATTAGAATTCGCCATTCTATAACATACTAATAGTTAATATGAAGGTGGGACACCCCTTTAAGTTAACTTAAAGGTGCCACAATATATGTCCATATGCCCTAATATATGGCAATGATCCCTTTTAAAGAGTACAGACTTGCTGAAACCTATAGAGCTCTTTGTTAGGTATATTTCATAAGAAAAATTATCACAATCTTACTTTTTTTTACATAACAGAAAGAAATAGCTTAATTTGGTTCTTTGCTTTCCAATGTGAGGGTCCACATACCATGTATAAACCCTTTTTCTATCCATATATAGATCTTTCCAAATTTTAGCTCAGAATGCTTGCCGACAGTTTTAATTTAGTTTTTTTTTATCATTGATAGATGCATACTCTTATTCTGCTTTGAGTGTAATTAAGTTTCATCAATGCAGTTCCTATTTTATTCTTCTTCTGGTATGCCAGATTTTGTGTGCAAGTGCATGGGCTTTTAATAGGAAATTACACCAAAATTAAACCTGCCAAAGTGTTATATTAGCCTATGGGGACCTTCTAGAGCATTTTTCTAAGTTTTTGGAAGTCAAATTAAAATCATTCGATCGATCGCTGAAATCCTTCGAATCGTTCGATTTTTTAATTAGACCGCAGGATACCCAAATTCGCTGAAAAAAACTTCAACTTCGATATTGAAGTCAAAGTATTTAAATTCGGTGGTCAAATTTCGAAGTATTTTTGACCCTTGATAAATCTGCCCCTAATTGTCACATAATCTCACTTGTTCTGTTTGTTAGTCTTACATACTTACACATTGCATTGCAAGAGCATAGGGTTCATGGTTCATGCTAAACCGCAACCTTGAAGTCAGTGATCCCCTTTTTAACACTTAGGGGGGTTATTTACTAAACGCTGAATGCAAAAATCACGAAAAAATTTGTGATTTATTAAAAATTAGACTTTTAAAAAATCACAAATTTTTTGCAATTTATTAAACCCCGAGGATGGAAAAGTCTGAATTTGAAAACCTGGTATCTCAAACCTGTCGAGGTTGCATTGGGAGAAGTCCCAATGATTTTTTGATGTGTGCTTGGTTTCTTGCAATACCCTGAAGTTTTCAGAGTTTTCGGGTGAAAAATAAAAAAATCATGAAATTCGGGAAATTAGGATGGAAAAAATAAAAAAAAATCGTGAAAAAGCAAATTTTCCGGAAAATGTAATAATAAATAAACGTAAACAACCCGAGCAGATTTGATCGGAGTTTGTAGCAGAAAATATTGAGATACATTCGGACCACATTAAATATATACTTGTAGACAGCAACAATATTCTTCCGTTTACAAAAACCTTTATGGGTCAAACCAGGAATGTAATGTTGATAAACAGCTATGGAATACCTATAAAACTGCACTTTAGCAACTGGTTTTGGCTAGTGTTTGTCCAATAAAGGCTTTTGAAATAGGCAGAAAATTGGTGTTGTCTTCATATATAGATTCCATGGTTGGTGTTCATCTCAGTGGATACAGACCCAAAGGAATAAATGTGACAACTTGAATGAATACTTGTGATGCCATGTGTTGAGATAGATTGGAGCATGTTGTATGTTTCACATTATTATTAAGTTATTATAATATAATTTGTTCCACAAACATTGGAGATGACATATAATTGCTCCACTACGTGAAACATCTATGTGCAAAGAGTTTAATATTTCTGGCAGCAAAGCAATTTAGCAGTTTGAGTGCAGCGGTTGCATTTAGACGTTCAAATAGCAGCCAACACCCCTTATGATCAGAAAATGTAAGTGATATTAATAGTTTTCAGATTTTTTTCTCATTTCGAGGCCCCCTTCAAGCAGCTACAGTTACAGGCATATGAAAATATTATGGTATTGACATTAAGCAAGGGTTGTAAGGATAATTTAGACAGCAAATAAGGAATCACCCATCTAAATGTTATTGCACCCTCCAAGTTTGGCTTCTAGGAATATCTAAAAGAGCAAATATTATTTTTCTCCAAATATTAACTTAAATGGCCTTTGGGCTGCCCTTCCAGCTACTGTTTTGCGTCCCACTATGCTGACAGCCCCACAATTTTGTTTTTTAAAACTGCGCATGGGGACTTGGATTGTAAATAAGGGACTATTATAAATAATGTATAATCTCTGAAAAATGCTGCAGAATGTCAAAATAATAATAATCCCCTATGCCTGAAGGCCTAGGTAATGTCCTATTATATGGGAAATACGTATTTCTGTTGAGGGAAACCTTGTGTGTGTGACCTTTTCTCATTTGTCAGAAGAATAATATATAATTACTACAGTATATGAGCTACAGTAAAGCAATAAGGGCAACTATTTTAAAGGGCAACTATAACCTCAAATTTACAAGAAAAGGGAAATGTCTGTACTGTATAGCTTTAAGGTATCTTTTAGTACAGATTCTGAGAAAACCTAATTTGTTTTTCCAAAAAGTGCCCTCTCCATCTACTTTTGGTTAATCACGCCCCCTGGTTTGCTAGAGCACGTATATCACTTCTTGAGCTGTGCTTCAGTTTTTAAAAAGCTTTATAAAAGTATGCCATTTACCTACAGGATTGTAGTATAAAATGTACACAGACACTGATGAGATCAGTGAAGATACAGTGTATAGAAGTAGATGGATTTGTTTGTTCAGTATCCTTCCTTTTCCCAGCACAGATCTGCTCATAGTGTAACAATTAATGTCTGATTCCAAATGCTTCCCAGGTTTTGTGCCATCTGTTCTGTGTGTGATCTTTTCCCTAATGCTGTTCTTTTTCATGAACAAATGCTTGCTGTTTAGGGCTATTACTCGGTCTAATAATTATCAGCAGTGTTAAAAAGCTATTCCTATTTTACTGCCTTTGGCTCTTCTAATCAGAATTTCGCTCACATTTTTAACTGAGATTAATGTTGTGTCTACTTCTTCAGCCACGTTGACGGTTCGCTTTTACAATCAATACTACCGGTAATAATTTCAATTAAACCCAGGTTTTGCTTTACAATAGGGGTTTGTGTGAGGGTATTTTAAAGCTCATGTACTGCTTCTAAGTCCGAGAATCCCCATTAATTATAAAGTAGAATACTCTGGTCTGCATTAGAATCGGCTAGAAAGGAATTCTATTATTTCTTCATCCAGATTGAAGAAATATCTGGAACCAGAACCGTAAAACAGCATCATTTTGTCATTACATTTTCTATGAAAACAAGTTAACAAGTCAGACAAAATTATATAACCATCCGCATTGTTGCCCAACCTCCACCAGTATCATAAAAGATGTTGGACATCACAGTTTTGAAAGACCTAGTTCATCAAAGCTACTCAATTAGTTATATCAGTGGCAAATGTTAGCTGCTTGCATTGCTACAGACAAAATTGTTTTCCTTCTGCCTAAATGGGTTGTCTGTTGTCATCTATACTGAAAATATATGCCACAAGTTACCTTTAACAGCCCATCTTGTCTTCTTGCAAACACCTTCTCCAAGTCAACTGTTTGTTTCCTCACATATTTAATTGCAAGTCTCTGGACTTTTTCAATCTAATGAATGTGCTTTCAATGGACTCTGCCCAAGTAATACACAGAGTGATGTTTTATGGATCTGTAAAAGAGCAATATGTTTTTTAAAATGTTTGTCCCTCAACAACTAATGTCCTATTAATACAAAATAGTACATAATTTGTTTTAGAAGACACTGGCTGACATTGCCTCAAGTTGCAAAGCCTTGATTTATCAATGGTTGAAAATACTTTGAATTTCGACCATCGAATTGGAATACTTCGGGGCCCATTTACTTAGTTCGAGTGAAGGAATAGAGGAAAAATAGTTTTGAATGGTCGAATGGGCTACTTCGACCTTCGACTACGACCTTCGACTTCGAATCGAACAATTTGAACTAAAAATCGTTCGACTATTCGACCATTCGATAGTCGAAGTACTGTCTCTTTAAAAAAAACTTTGACCCCCTAGTTCGCAACCTAAAACCTACCGAGGCCAATGTTAGCCTATGGGGAAGGTCCCCATAGGCTTCCTAACAATTTCCTGATCGAAGGTATATCCTTCGATCGATGGATTAAAATCCTTCGAATTGTTCGATTCGAAGGATTTAATCATTCGATCAAACGATTATTCCTTCGATCGTTCGATCGTAGGATTAGCACAAAATCCTTCGACTTAGATATTTGAAGTCGAAGGATTTTACTTCGACGGACGAATATCGAGGGTTAATTAACCCTCGATATTCGACCCTAGGTAAATGTGCCCCTTTCGACTTCGAATATCGAAGTCAAAGTTTTTTTTACCGAATTTGACCGTTTTGTGGTCGAAGTAAAATCGTTCAATTGAATGATTAAATCAAAGGATTGCAGTGATCGAGCTAACGATTTTTCTTCGACTTCAAAAAACTTAGCAAACTGCTCTAGAAGGTCCCCATTGGCTAACATAGCACTTCGACCCTTGATAAATCTGCCCCTAAGGGTCAGATTTATTAAATAAGATCAAGCTTTTTGACTGCAAAAATCCAAAACAGTTGCGGGGGGAAAAAGCAAAATTTTTCTGGATTTATTATGCAACAAAACTGTGACAATTCTGAATATGAGAATACTCCAGCTCAAACCTGTTGAAAACATGTAGAAGTCAATGGCAGCTATACCTTTTACAACTGGAAGATCTTTCTTTGATTCCTGGTTTTAGAGGTTTTCTGGTGTTTTTTGAAGCTGGCTTTTTCTGCAACAATACAAAAAAGTCATAGTTTTTGTGCGACAAGTCGAAAAGTCCTGTTCGTGCTTTTTCAGTTCCGATTTTTAAATACATTTCATGACATTCGTGGTTGTAGAGAAAGTGAGTTTATTAGTTGTTTCAAAAACCTCGAAAAACTGCTAATGTGAGACCATTTTCCTTATGAAACTAAAATCCCAGGCCCAGGCCCGGACTGGCAATCTGTGGGTTCTGGCAAATGCCAGAGGGGCTGCTATAAGGTCCTATAGACAGTCAGTATTTAGTGGGCTGGTGGGGGCTGTTTGGGCCTCTGTGTGGGCTAATTGGGCCTCTGTGTATCTGTAATGGCAGGGCCTATTTTAATTCTCAGTCCGGACCTGCCCAGGCCGTAGCAAAATATTATTTGCTTGAACCCTATGCTCTTCACCTGTGTGTTCATTTGCAGGTCCCCGATTTTGTGCTCATTTGCTGAATAAGGTCCTATCAAACCCAGAACTATGTGGAGGTTAATATTGACACAGGCATTAACTCTATATTAGTATTAAGTAATTAATGATTTTCTACAACTCATAAGGGCAACCCAGAGGTTAAAGATTACAATAGGCACAGGTGTCTGCAAGACTTGCCTTATCACACAATGGCTGCCGTTATATGTGTATCACATTCAGGGTTTGTGAAGACAAGAAAAATGCCTGTATGAATTGTTTAAATTGTCCCAGTTGGACAGGATTTTCAAATCTAACAGAAAGATATCTACCATATCCCTTAATGATTATATAGGAAATAAAGTACCCCCTTTTGTAAAATATAAGGATATTATAAGTTACTGAGGAGTTTCATGACCGTATAAAAACATGAGGCCGAAGGCCGAGTGTTTTTATACAGGGCATGAAACTCCGAGGTTACTTCTAATATCCACATATTTTGCAACAGGGGGTACTTTATTTATTATAATACACAAGTTTTAGTGAGTCATGTGACAGAAATTACATCACTACTCACCGTTTATAACTGATGACATCAGAACTCACCGTTTATAAGGATATAATTTACAAGATATTCATGGCTTTTGTGTATTATAAATGATTATATCATTTTGGTAAGCTGCTGTTTCGACCTTATTCCAATAAGCTGCTGACCATGTATAACTATTTTACCAGTTGTTACAGTAGTGTAATTTGCAGTCTGTAGCCAAATGAAGTGCAATTGGTTGTCCAGCCATCTTCTAGTATTTGTTTGCAGACTCATAAGCATCTGTCAGTGTCTATTAATTATAAATATGATGCTTTCATAAATATGTATACACCCTGACCTCATGCTTTCTTCTCCTTAAAACTTTTTTTTTTTTTTAAACAGACACGTCATTGTTTTCTTTGCCTTTGGACTTTGATAAATACTTCTAAACTAAAGTCATGGAAATATTGCAGAGATCTCTAATTATTACCCTTGTTATATTCAGCTACTTTTATTTTCAAAGGTCATGGAAAATGGGTGTGCTCCTGCATGTATTTACATATCAAGTGTGGATGTTTTTATTTCTGTAGCTGCAAATTGATGAGTAGTCAGAGTCCAACCTTTAACATTGTATTCATTATTTAAAGTTCATGGAAGGCGCCCTGCTGCTATTCACAGAAAAGTCACCCTCCTTTCTCCTTCTCTTACATGCCACTGTCGGCTATTTATCTCTCCGAAGGGCTACATTCTTTTGCAGCAAATATTCTAGGTTAACAAAAATAGGTGTTAATTCCAGCCCAGATATAAAAATCATTTGTGCTCTGTGTTATTCCTCTTTGTGTAATGTTTTGGAAATTTGGTTTCAGAAATTCATCCAGATGGGATAACTTTCATTTGGTAAGCTATTGTATTACTTTCCATCTTGCACTAATTCTGTAAGGGTATACTTTGAAATATTATAGGAATACATCTGAAACAAAGCATACAGAAATTATAGTTTTCCCCCCCACTTTCTATATGCTTCAGATTTTTGAACCCTTGAAGAGATTCTGTCAAGATTATGTTGTTGTTGTTCTTAATACTTTATTGCACAGCGTGCATTACAAAAAAATCATTCCTGTGTGCAAATAATTTTTAAATGTAAATGTTGTAGTTTGTGTGGGTGTACAGTGCATGTAATAAAGCTACTGTCTTTATATTATAACCTAAAAATATGATACTGTTAAGCAGGTCTTAAAAGTCCTCTTAGAAATCGCAATGTAAAAACTGTCTAATGAAGGATATTAACTTTTGTTCTTACAGTATATACAGTATGTGAACCTTTTCCATTTACTACTTTTGATTTTGTTTCCTTGTTATTGACAAATTGGACAAATTGGTCCTTTTAGGGCACTGCCAAAAAAGCTCACATTATGGGGCAGATTTATCAAAGGTCGAATTTCGAAGTGAAAAATACTTCAAAATTCGACCATCGAATTAAAATACTTTGAATATCGAATTCGAACTTTATTCATCGAATTTGGGTATTCTGAGGTCGAAGTAAAACCATTCGATCGAATGATTAAATCCTTCGAATCAAAATGATTCAAACGATTTTATCGTATGATCGAACGATTTTACTTCGACTTCCAAAAACTTAGAAAAATGCTGTAGAAGGTCCCCATAGGCTAACATAGCACTTCGGCAGGTTTAAGTTGGCAAAGTATTGAAGTCAACGATTTTTTAAAGAAACAGTACTTAGATTATCGAATGGTTGAATATTCAAACTATTTTTACTTAGAATTGAATTCGAAGTAAATTCGAAGTCGTAGTAGCCTATTCGATGGCCAAAGTATCCAAAAAAATTACTTCGAATTTCGATTTTTTTACTTACAAAATTCCCTCGAATTCACTTCGACCCTTGATAAATCTGCCCCTAAGAGGAAGGTCTTTGCTATAAAGAAAAAAAACATTTAAAACCAGAACTTTCTTTGTTTGAATCATGTGCACTGCTTTGCTGTTTGTACTGTGCTGAAAATGTCATGTTTGTAGGGCTTTTCACAGGAAGATAAACAGAGAACTTGTAGCATTACAGCAAGAAGCAAAAGCTGTGTTGAGAAATATTTCTTTATTTCAAGCAACACATTTTTATAAGGAAATGGCTGCAATCCTCTATTGATGAAACAGACAGTAGCAGTATTCACTCTACTCATAGCAGAAATGTTCACTCCTTCTACAGATAATGGTACAAAAAGTTTTGGACCTTGCAAGGATAGTCAGGAAGTATTTTTTTTTTTTTTTGCCTGTTGTATGAATGGAAAACAATGAACGTTGCACTGTAAAGGCAACATCACTAGCTAATGTACATTACAAGGCATATATTATTATTATTATTATTATTATTATTATTATTAACATGTATTTATATAGCCATATATGGCATCATTTATCAATGCATGTTACAACTGATGTTCTCCATATCAATGAAAAGCAATCTATGGTGATTACACAAATACTGGCTGTCACTAGAATAAGTAGAAAATGTGAAAAGCATAATGGTAAAAAATGGTAAGGGCACTAAACCAAAAGCTACTGCATGTTTCCCTGAAAATGTTGACAGATAGTAGCCATATAATATACATAGTACAGGTGTGGGACCTGATATCCAGAATGCTCAGGACCTGTGGTTTTCCAGATAAATGGGTTTCTCTGTAATTTGGATACACTTAGGGGCAGATTTATCAAAGGTCGAGGTGAATTTTCGAATTTCAAGGTATTTTTTGTGTACTTTGACTAGGGAATAGTCCAAACTAGATTAGGATTTGCAAAAAATTGGAAAATTCAAATATCGAAATTTGTCATGTTCTGTCTCTTAAAAAATTCGACTTCGACCATTCGCCATCTAAAACCTGCCGAATTGCTGTTTAAGCCTATGGGGGACCTTCTAGAACCTATTTGGAGTCAATTGGTCCCCCAACTTGAAAATCATGGAAAATCTATGGGATGATTTGACGCAGGCAGCCATTACATTTAACTGAACTGGAGAGATTTTGTATGGACGAATGGTCAAAAATACCACCATCCAGAATCCAGACACTCATCAAAGGCTATAGGAGGCGTCTAGAGGCTGTTACATTTGCAAAAGGAGGTTCAACTAAGTATTGATGTGATTTCTCGGTTGGGGTGCCCAAATGTATGCACCTGTCTAATTTTGTTATGATGCATATTGCATATTTTCTATTAATCCAATAAACGTTATGTCACTGCTGAAATACTTCTGTTTCCATAAGTCATGTTATTTATTAAAAGGAAGTTGCTGCTTTGAAAACTCAGCAAATAACAAAACCACAAAGAATTTAGCGGGGTTCCCAAACTTTTTCAAATGGCTGTATGAGCTCTCTGTATTGTGTATATTTATTTTATTTAGTGTGTGACTTGTCCTCCCTGTGTGTGATATATTGTACTCTTATTTATATTATACTTTTATGCATTGTACGGCGTTATGGCTCCTTAAAAGCACTTTACCAATAAAGTTATCCATACATACATAAAGATAATTTAAACATTAATTAAACCCAGTAGGATTGTTCTGCCTCCAGTAAGGAATAAATATACCTTAGTTGGGATCAAGTTCATTGTGCTGTTTTATTATTACAGAGAAAAACTTAAAATGGGGTCTATGGGAGATGGCCTTTTTGTAATTCAGAACTTTCTGGATTTCTGGTTTCAGGATTACAAACCCCATAGCTGTACCTCTGTCTCGCTCAATGAGATGCTTTAAGGTGAGTCTGAATGTGTCAGATGTTTATACAGTGTGTAAGATGTAGCTACATTATAGTCAACTCCATCAGCCAATGTAAGTATTGGATCCCCTTATAGATCATGTTCAAAGTGTATCTTTCCCCTCCAGGAGGTTCACCTTACCTTAATATCTGCCTGAATGTCCTACTTTTAATTGTAATTAATTGCAATTTCTTTGCCACACATCTTGGTTTAGTTAGTGCAGTATTTCTGCTGAAAATGAAACTTAACTCGAAATCCTGCAGAACCTGAAAATGTTTACCTTCTGGAGATAGTTATCTCTATGTTCAGAATCTCCTTCTAATGGCTCCCAGTGATTACTTCCTCACTTTGTAACACTTTATTTTCATAATGTGTGTGAAAAGGGATATACTAATTTAGTTGCGGGAATTTGGGTGGTCTCATTAACCTCCAATTTACATTACAATGAAAGCTGAGCAAAATCCCGCTCACTAAATTTACTTGATTTAAAGGATTCATTTGCTGTTTTTATATAAATTACAAAATAATTTTTTTGGGGTTTTGAGTCTCAAGGACTATATTGTCTGCTCAGAAATGTATAGCGAGTTGTCAATGAAACTCTTAACAGAAAGCGATGTTTGAAACTCTTCGGAGATGCTGCAGGCACAATATATTTTATGTTTCTGTAGGAGCCCAGAGGTTGTTGGTATATATGATGGTAGTATTAATACACAAATATAAGAAGCTGGCTATTCAATCCTAGAGCAATATTCTAAGAAAACCTGGAAGGCAACATCCTGCAATGAAATCGGTATTGGTTTAAGGCTGAAAACTTCCAGGGAAATTCAATCAGTCTTTTTGACGCCTAAGAAATCTCATCAGATCATCTGTGGAACGGAGTCCCTTTCACATGTATTATTGAAAGGTCACATGGAGGATGCCAGGAGTTATTTTCCTTTTAAAACTGGCAGCAGGCGAACATAAATTGAACCCCTACAATGCCTGAGTCGCATTTCAATGAAATTCTATAGCCTCGAGCAAGCAAGAACTTACACCATATGATTACATATTTTATATTACAAAGAAACTGTACAATTATTTCTCTCCCTTGCCACCAGTCCACCTGTAATCCTCAGTAAGAGCTCCACGGCTACTGAAATCTGCATTTCATATTATTAAAAAGATGAACACTTGAAAATGATTTATAGATTTCTTTTAGAGGTACAATGTGGCCAACTTAAGGTATAATAGCATATCTATTACACTTTCTTACACTTAGGGGCAGATTTATCAAGGGTCGAATTGAAAAATCGAATTCTTAAATTTGAAGATAATTTTAGGGGCCGATTCACTAACTTCGAGTGAAGGATTCGAACTAAAAATCGTTCGACTATTCGACCATTCGATAGTCGAAGTACTGTCTCTTTAAAAAAAACTTCGACCCCCTAGTTCGGCATCTAAAAGCTACCGAAGTCAATGTTAGCCTATGGGGAAGGTCCCCATAGGCTTGGCTAACTTTTTTTGATGGAAGGATATTCCTTCGATCGTTGGATTTAAATCCTTCGAATCGTTCGATCGTTCGATCGTACTATCTGCGCTAAATCCTTCGACTTCGATATTCGAAGTCGAAGTATTTTAGTTCCTAGTCGAATATCGAGGGTTAATTAACCCTCGATATTCGACCCTTAGTGAATCAGCCCCTTAGTGTACTTCGACTAGGGAATAGCCCCGAATTCGATTCGAATTTGGAAAAAATTCAAAAATTTGAATATCGAAATTTATCATGTACTGTCTCTTTCAAAATTTGATTTTGACTATTCGCCATCTGAAACCTTGCTGTTTTAGCCTATGGGGGACCTCCTAGAATATATTTGGAGTCATTTGGTGGAAAGTTGTTTTTTTTTAAATACTTCAAATTGAATTTGATGGAATACAATCCAAATTCAATTCGAACGATCGAATACAGCCTATTCTCTCGAAGTTAAATAATTTTTTTATAAATTTTGGTTGGTCTTTTTAAAATTCTTTTTAATTCTTTTTTTTAATTCAAATTTTGAGTTGATGGGAGTTTATGTGACATATGTAACCTCACTTTCAGCTCAGTTTATTTTTGTATCACTGCGTGGACTGACATCCTCCATAGTTGTAACTGCATGGTTGTGTGGTGAAGCCAGAGATAAGTGTCACAGTATAGAGATCACTACATGTGTATGTGTGTGTGCTTCTGTGTCTGTGTGAAATGCTACATCCATAGCCTCCTTCAAGAAGACACAGCTTAATAGATCAGATAGGATAGTGACAAAATCAGGACTTTATGTTCTGTTGAATATAAACAGCACCATTGTTTGAGATGAGAGAGGTTATTAGAAGGGAGTTTCTTACTGGAATGCTTTTAAAATATTATCTAGATTATTCATCAGTGACAAAATTGAATCTGGACTCAGATACAAATTGAAAATGGCAACAATGCCGAAGTTCAGCCAGAGCAGAAGAATTAGCTTCTGCGAAACAATGGCAGCTGCTAAACCTATATTAACAGTTAGATAATAGCTCAGTGATTGCTTTTTAAACTCCCATAACACATCATGTATCGCATGCAAAATGTCATGAAATGAGATTTGATTTAGACTCTGCAGGAAGAAAATAGTATAAAAAAAATTAAAGGAAAAAAAGAGAGCCCTTTCTTCAAGATTGTTTGTTGAAATAAAAGGTCAATTAGTTTCTTTAATAGTTTTAGTAACGGCACAAAGTGGCCATTTATAGATTTATAGATTGTATAGAAAATGTAATGTCCTGGGAATTGCTAAAAAAAAAAACTAAACCAAATCCATTTCAGACATACTATAGGTAGGTCTCTTAAATTTGATTTAAATGATAATGAAAGTCACAAATCCATGCCCATTAAATAGAGAAATGTATGTTTTCTAAATACAGGTATAGGATCCCTTATCTGGAAACCCGATATCCAGAAAGCTCCAAATTACAGAATGGCTGTCTCCCATAGACTCCATTTTATTTTCCTTTTTCTTTGTAACAATGAAACAGTAGCTTGTACTTGATCCCAACTAAGATATAATTAATCCTTATTGGAAGCAAAACCAGCCTATTGGGTTTATTTAATGTTTAAATGAATTTCTAGTAGACTTAAGGCATGAAGACCCAAATTATGGAAAGATCCATTTTCCGGAAAACCCCAGGCCCCAAGCATTCTGGATAACAGGTCCCATACCTGATTACGGAAAGATCCATTTTCCGGAAAACCCCAGGTCCCGAGCATTCTGGATAACAGGTCCCATACCTGTACTGTATCTGTGCCAGCTCATTGTTTATATCTATAGCTTTTTCCGGTTCCATGCTGTATTTTGGTGTGCAGATAAACTTAAGTATATATTATGTTACAGAGAGGAATAAATGAAACAAATGAGTGCAGAATAGTAGACTGATATCAACACTGAATACCTAGTTATTTATCTAGAACATTTTAATGGCCCTTTGAAAATAGGCACAAACTGCCAGATGTCATGCAACGTATTGTGTATTAGGTATGTAAATCTGAGTACCAATTAAGTATACAAAAAATATCAAGCATAAAATAATAAAAGCATGAAAGGATCAATTGATAAGTATGTAAGCAAACTTAGGTATAAAATATCTTATTATACAGGTATCGGACCTGTTATCCGAAATGCTCGGGACCTGGGGTTTTCGGGATAAAGGATCTTTCCGTAATTTGGGTCTTCATGTCTTAAGTCTACTAGAAATTCATTTAAACATTAAATAACCCCAATAGGCTGGTTTTGCTTCCAATAAGGATTAATTATATCTTTGTTGAATCAAGTACAAGCTACTGTTTTATTATTACAGAGAAAAAGGAAATCTTTTTTAAAAATTTAGATTATTTGGATAAAATGGAGTCTATGGGAGACAGCCATTCCGTAATTCGGAGCTTTCTGGATATCGGGTTTCCGGATAAGGGATCCTATACCTGTAGTACAAAATATAAAATGAAGGATTGTTAGTTTAAATGCAACATTAAATTGCATCCCTGCAATTAACAGCTCGTCTGATAACAGATTTTTAGGTAATAGATTCCATATGTGTATTTATATTTAAAGGAATATATCGGCTGCAGCAGCTGTGGTAGGATAGACAAGAAATGATGTAGGTTGTAATTCCTGGTACATATATATTTTTAATGAAATAGGGGTTTGGATCACCAGCTCCCGACTGTCTCAAAGTGAAAGTATAACACCGTCTCATGTTTACTCACTGTTAGATCTTTGTTCAGGCAAAATATTCAGGACAGATCATCCTGTTATTCATCTAGGTTGCATACAATGTAAACCCATATCTTTTTTCAATCAACATTAAAATTTCAACAAGTACAATACAGATTTTTTTATTGTGCCTAGAAGGGGGTCAGCATCAAATTATTTTTTTTTGTTATATTACTGTAAATATAGGAGACTCAATGGCAATAGTTTCTGTCTTATCTATGATATATTTTAATTATAGCCTTGTCACCTGCAGCATTAAAAAGACAAATTATTTAATAAAAAACCCCATCCATATTATAGCTCTCTGGGCCAATCTTATATAAATGCAGATGAATGGTTAAGATACGAGTTAGAGGCAAACACACAGGCTGACCTAGTGATCAATCAGTTATTTTAAAACATTAAGGGTCAGATTTATCAAAGGTCGAATTTCGAAATGAAATATATTTCGAAATTCGACCATCGAATGGCTATACTTCGAATATCAAAGTTGAAGTTTTTATACCGAATTTGACCGTTTTGCGGTCGAAGTAAAACCATAATGAATCGAACGATTTCAACGATTTCAGAGATCGATCGAACAATTTTACTTAGACTACAAAAAACGTAGAAAAATGCATTAGAAGGTCCCCATAGGCTAACATAGCACTTCGGCAGGTTTAATTTGGCGAACTATTGAAGTCAAAGTTCTTTTAAAGAGACAGTACTTTGATTATCGAATGGTCGAATATTCGAACGATTTTACTTCGAATCGACGTCAAAATCGAAGTCGTAGTAGCCTATTCGATGGTCGAAGTACCCAAAAATGTACTTCGAAATTCGAACTTTTTGAACTTCGAAAATTCACTCTAATCCACTTCGACCCTTGATAAATCTGCCCCTAAATGTGTGATTATGTGTTAGAATGTGGTATTTGAATACAGTGATGTGTTAATGCCCCATTACTTATTTAATAGCGGTTCTATTCTAGCAATTTTCAAATGACAGTTGAAGTTCTTCATTGTGAATTCAAATCTCTAATGCATACATCATGGCAATCCAAAGTTGTCCCAAGAGCATCAACTCACCTCTTACCCCAGAAACCTTCAGTTGAGGGGGAACTTGTAGCTCAGCAGCAGCTAAAGAGTCGAATGCTTATCTTCCCTGGCATAAACCATAATTTTAGACAGATTAGATACGAAGAGAAGAAAGCAAATTTCTCAATGTTTTAAATCTGTATTGCACCTGCATGTCCTCATGTTCTTAATTGAAATCACTTGTTTTTATTTTTAGCAAACAGATGCTATTTTGATTTATTGGGATGACATTACAGGACATATGGCTTTCATATATCACAAATAATGAGCATAGCACGTGATTTGCTAGGGTATGTCCTCATAACCTTTAAAGACTGTTTCTAAGAATGTCTAGTGACTGAACTTTAGACCAGTCATATTTCATTGGGATAAAGAATTCAAACCTTGAATTTGTTAATTAATTATATAGTTTAACAATTACAACATTTGACCCCTGGGGGATGGAAGACCTCAAAACTACAGCAACCCATCTGGCAACCAAATTCAACCAGAACAAGAATAACAAATGCAAATCACCTTTTTTTTACATTGGAAATTCTTTAAAAAAAACAAATTGGGCATCGTTTGTTCCTGCCAGATGTGTAAAAAAATATAGATAATAATAGTTTTTGTGTGTCTACATTTCTACTTGTTATATTTGTAAAGTGATAAGCTTGAAATTTTAATACTTTAAGGTTGAGATCTAGGATCTGTTTTTTACAGAAAATATAAGCAGCCTTAGAGCAGAAAATAACGTTCAAAAACAAAAATGTGATACAACGTCCTGCTATAATTTTACACTGAAGGTGCAAAGTTGCTATAAATGCATTGAGCTCTGTAATCTGTTCCTAATGAGCAAATTGATGGTTTTTCCATTTCTGAAGGCTATTCTGTTTAACAGTTTGTGGATGGTAACCCCTAACAAGGCAGTCTACTATCAGGCTATCAAAGGCCAGTGTTTCACCTGATGGTTTATGGTCCATCATCCATTATGTGAAACATTGGCCTTATGGAAAGACAAGATGGAATAGCTGATTCCATTCACAGGAATAATGTGGTTGATATGTCTCCCTATGCAGATAAAGGTTTTTGGCATATAACATTAAGGGGCAGATTTATCAAGGGTCGAATTTCGACGTTAAAAATACCATCGAATTGAAATATTTCAGGGCACATTTACTTAGAATAAAAAATACTTCGAATTTCGTAGTATTTTTTTGGCTACTTCGACCATCGAATTGGCTACTTCGACTACGACTTCGAATCGAACGATTCGAACTAAAAATCGTTCGACTACTCGACCATTCGATAGTCAAAGTACTGTCTCTTTAAAAAAAACTTTAACCCCCTATTTCGCCACCTAAAACCTACCGAGCATCAATGTTAGCCTATGGGGAAGGTCCCCATAGGCTTTCTAGCCAATTTCTGATCGAAGGAAAATCGTTCGATCAATGGATTAAAATCCTTCAAATCGTTCGATTCGAAGGATTTAATCGTTCGATCGAACGATTATTCCTTTGATCGTTTGATCGAACAAATATCGCTTAATCCTTCGACTTCGATATTTGAAGTCGAAGGATTTAACTTCGACAGTCGAATATCGAGGGTTAATTAACCCTCAATATTCGACCTTTAGTAAATGTGCCCCTTCGACTGAGAATATCGAAGTCAAAGTTTTTTTCATCGAATTTGGGTATCCTGCGGTCGAAGTAAAATCGTTTCAGCAATCGATCAAATGATTTTACTTCGACTTCAAAAAACATAGAAAAATGCTCTAGAAGGTCCCCATAGACTAACATAGCACTTCGGCAGGTTTAATTTGGCGAAGTATTGAAATCGAAGTTTTTTTAAAGAGACAGTACATCGATTATCGAATGGTCGAATATTCCAAGTATTTTACTTCAAATCAAAGTCGTAGTATCATAGTACCTATTCGATGGTCGAAGTTTTCAAAAAATTACTTCGAATTTCAAAATTTTTTACTTCGCAAATTCCCTCGAAATCACTTCGACCCTTGATAAATCTGCCCCTAATATTTTTAGGTATTTTATAGATAAAGAATATATTATTTTATTTACCGAGACAATATACACGAATCCCTCTGACTAGTGGAGTAACTAGTAAAAGAGTGAATTGTAAAGCTAGTGGAAGTGCCTGAAACTGCCACCTGCTATTTACTTGAATGGCAACTGACTGAAAACACTCACCATTTTGGGGCTGAAATGGTCCAATATCATTACTGCTGCTGATATCTTAAGGCATTAGGTTATTCTTTATTTTGTATGTGTTTTTAATCCTTTTACAAAATATTTTTCTGCTGCTCTCCGTGTAATCTTGTTTCTAGTAGTCCATGTACCTTAGCAACCAGGCAGTGAATAGCAAATTGTAAAAGGAATAGGAGAGCATTATTATGGTTTCTGATTGCTGTGGTCAGTGTCATTAAAAACAAACAGACCATGTGATAAATCCAGCTTTTGAATAGAAATGCTGTACTTTTATAAAAATGCATAACAACATGAGTGTAGCATATTAAAATAATAATATTGTTTACAATTATGACTGGGTCAGTTTTATGTATTATCATTACCGTTACCTAGTGGATCTGTGTAATGTCATGCCATGGTTATATGATATTAAAAAGGAAAATTGAATGGCATGTGGCTAACTGAAAATTCCATTGCTAGTTAATCGGGCCACATCATAAATTAAAATGAGTTTTTGTTAACAGTAATGCTACAACATATTACAAAGGCCTTAGGGGTTAAATTGCTAAATATATTCACCACAAGGCACTTGCTGGAAACATAAAATCAATGTCCTCCTCCCCGCACTATAAATGACATAATTTGATCAATCCCAATCGATTCATGTGCATACGTTTAGCAAAACAACCTTTGACCTCAATATCATGGAGATTTGCAGGGTAGAAGCAATAAACTCATTCGAACCAGAAACAACTTCATCAAATTCCCACTATGATCAATTAGCTGGTTTCATATCAGGCTGACAGCCGACAACGTGTACAACATCCAAACACGAGTCCTTCTGCCTTTGCACAATGGAATTGCTTGTTAATTCATTTCTGAATGATACTTTGCCAAGTATTTGATGCACTTGAGAGGGACACAGAGAATCCATCAGCAACGAAAGTCCTCTTTGCTAAGCCTTCTTGCTTTGATGGAGATTTGTGATATAATGCTTTAAGATACTTTAAATGGAAAGATGAAGAATAGTGACCAAGTGACAATGGTAGCATTTCAATGCTTCTATACCTTCCCATTCCCCAGCGAAATTGTGCTTAGCACAGAGGGAAACCTAATGTTGGCAAAGAGTTATAGTTTCTCTTAATACAGCTCATGATAAAACCTAGGTAATTGACCCTGCTACAGAAGTGCCATTGCTTTTTGTCTGGCCTCACACTCGGTTATATCATACCATAACCCCTTGCATACTGGCCATACCAGCTTATGGCTTCTTTTGATGGAATTAACAATAACGATGGGCGAATAAATTCGCAAAACTCCCGCAAAAATTCGCCCGAAAAAATTCGCCGGCGTCGTAAATAACGGGCACTGGCGTCAATAACGAGACGGCGACGTTTCGCAAATTCGCCCATCACTAATTAACAACATAATAGGAGTCCTGTGGAAGTGTAACCAGCCTACATGACTTAGACAAGTTTAAAACTGTGATTAAGGCAGTAATACAAATAGAAATATACTCAATTATCAAATATATCAAATCCATAGGCACAATGAAAACTGAAGGCTTAAGAACCCTATACATTTTATTACAATTGGTTACTTTACAGATGCTGGGTAGTGGGTACATATTGTTCTCGGCACATTAGTACATTAGTACATTAACTATGTTTAGTGTACAAATTTGAACACTTTGGGGCAAATTCACTAACCGGCGAAAATTTGCCAGCGATGGCTTTGCGCACATCGTAACACTTCACCAGGCGTAAATTCGCCTGGACAACGCTAATTCACGAAGATCCAAAGTTGCTCACAAGTTACCGAACGCTGGTGAAATTACGCCAGCAAAATTACGCTCAGCAGTTCGAAGTTACGATAGTGTAGGCTAAAGTACAGCGTGCAGTTAAAGTACAATGGCCGTATATGTTGCAGCAAATACATTACACTACACAAGGCCAGGGAACCTTAATAAAATGATATAAAGTTGTTGTAATGCCCTACACATGTGCCCACAGTATAGTTTAGGTGCCATATGTTAGCAAATGAAGGGGGGAAGGAGGGTACCCCAAAAAAAAATTTACGATCTTATTCGGTCTATCACCCTTTAAATAGGAAAAAACGCCAGCGTTAACGCCAGCGTTTTTTGGGACTTAGAAAAATTTTCAACTTTTTTTTGAGGAAGTCCTATCTACTCTATTGCACTTCACCTGGTCTGAGGTGGTGAAGGCAAGTCTGGTGATAGAGGTAATGGTCTGTAAAATCAAAAATGTAGTGAATTTGCGTAGTAATGCTCTTTCGCCAGACTGAAAATTCGCCTGGTGTTAGAGTGCGAAGTTGCGCCAGAGTCTATCTCCTTGGCAAAATTACGCCAGCAAAATTACGGCAGCTACCGATAGTAAACTGGCGAAGTGCCGAAATGACGTTAGCCACTTCGCCCTTTAATAAATTTCCCCCGTTATTTTAAACCATTATGAAGCAAATCCAATAGATGCATATATAGCAAATAGATAAATAAAATTAAAGCAACACAAATAAATTCATATGATTAAAAGTTAGGACCGAGAAGCCATATGACCCTATTTATATAAGTATTCCTAATATATAGTAATATTTTATATTGTAATGAGCATTTTTAAGCTTAAAATGGCTGCTAACAGGTTAATGTATTACAAGATTGTTTATCGATTTCAAGTTTGCAAACAACCTTAAAAAATATAAAATATTTTTTTAATTTTTGGACATGTTTTTGAAGATACAATCTTGAAATGGATAAATGTGTTTTCCAGTTCTTTCCAATGATTATCTTAGGTTGAATAGCACTTTAAAAGATTCCTTAGAATTCATTATACACGAAACACAACAATAGAGAGAAATGCTATTTGCTGTTTGCATCTGCTTCATTCCTTGGTGCATCTGTCATTGCAGACTCAGACACTATAGGTGTATTCTTAAAGGCAAATGTGAAATGGACCATGCTTTGGAATTACCGCTAATTACCAACAGGCCTATTTGCAAGTGATTTGCATAAGGTTTCATACACATGTAAGAAGATTAACCTTCTTCTGAGTTAATTTATTCATTAACCGTAGACATTTAATGCATCTCTTATGAGAAAGCAATGTCTAGTTGTTAAATGGCATGGAAAGAAAGAGATTGAAATCACTTTCAAGACTTTTTTTTTTCCCCTCTTGAGTTTAAAAACATAAATGTAAGGTAACACATGTTTGTCTATTACTCTCTTGGTCTCCAGTAAGGTTATTGAAGCTTTTCAATGACATGGATTAAACTCTATTAGATTATTTCAATTATCTGGTGACCATTGATGGCCCTCAAGATCATTAGAGTTTGTGAACAATAACAGATACTTATACATTAAGTTAAGTAATGGTGCGTTACAGAATAATTCTTCCAGAAAAGTCTTCATCCATCAGGAATTAGCTTTGTACACAGGGTGTTTAAATAATAAACTACATTCAAATTGATTCCAGCCCATGATATGGGGATATGAAGTGGAATACATTCACATATGCTGGTATTAGCAGCTCATGTTTGTGTGATGCTCATTAGGGATGTCGCGGACTGTTCGCCCGCGAACTAATTCGCGCGAACATCGACTATTCGCGTTCGGCGAATGTTCGCGAACGTCGCGCGACGTTCGCCAATTTGGGTTCGCCTTAGCTGGCGCTTATTTTTGCCCTCTCACCCCAGACCAGCAGATACATGGCAGCCAATCAGGAAGCTCTCCCTCCTGGACCACCCCCACACCCCCTGGACCACTCCCCTTCCATATATAAACTGAAGCCCTGCAGCGTTTTTTCATTCTGCCTGTGTGTGCTTGGAAGAGCTAGTGTAGGGAGAGAGCTGTTAGTGATTTGAGGGACAGTTGATAGTAACTTTGCTGGCTAGTAATCTACTTGATACTGCTCTGTATTGTAGGGACAGAACTCTGCAGGGATTTGAGGGACATTTTAGGTTAGGTAGCTTTGCTGGCTAGTAATCTACCTTCTACTGCAGTGCTCTGTATGTAGCTGCTGTGGGCAGCTGTCCTGCTGCTGATCTCTCATCTGCATCTGTTCTTCAAACAACTGCCACCTAGCTGTCTAAATATCAATAATAATACCGTCTCCAGAAACACCTCCCGAGTGACGTTTTTCAAGCAGCAATAATATATTCCGTATCCAACGGCTGTAGTGTATACGTTGACCTTGCAGGCATTATTTGCCCAGTCTTTAACCAAGTGCCACCTAGCTGTGTGAGCTTTTTCACATTCCGTGTCCAGAAACATCACCTGAGTGACGTAGTGTGATTTCTGCCCTTTACAGCACAAAACGCAGCGCTGTGTCAACAATGGATTTTTCAGATACATTTTTGCCCTTGATCCCCCTCTGGCATGCCACTGTCCAGGTCGTTGCACCCTTTAAACAACTTTAAAATCATTTTTCTGGCCAGAAATGTCTTTTCTAGCTTTTAAAATTCGCCTTCCCATTGAAGTCTATGGGGTTCGCGACGTTCGCGAACTATTCGCATGTTTTGTCGCAAGTTCGCGAATATGTTCGCGAACATTTTTTCCGCCGTTCGCTACATCCCTAATGCTCATCAAATGTTATCTGTTTAAAAGCATCTGGTCTCCTGCAAAATCCATATGACAAATTAAGAAACAGAAAGTTTGAGGCTCTAAAGAGGAAAATATACTGTATGACTAATGATGTTGTGGGTAATCCCAAAGCATTTTACATTCTGTTCCTTTCCAGTCGAGATTTGTGTCCTTCAGATGTCAAACACATAATAGCCAAGTTACATATGTTTATTGTAGACTTCACTTCCATTAATAAGAATCTTCATTTGATTTGCTCCACGTTTGTCTCCTTTAAATAGCATTAAGTCAAGGTCAATTTTTCATGGGCAAAGCAAAACAGTTTATAGGGACCACCGGTAAAACTATTCAAAGTGTGCTACACATGAAAGCTGCTCCGGATAGCATGGGTCAAAGTTCATCTACAAAGCATGGAGCACCACGTAGAGTATACAGTCTGCCCCACGTACTGGGCTCCACACTGACAGGTCGCCAAAAAAAAACACCCATTTTGACAGGCAGTTAAAATAACAAGGAATCTTGTACTTTTTATTACTTTTTATTAGTATAAGTACTATTAAATTCCTTAGCGATCCATACAGGCTTTACATCTGTTATGACCACATCTATAGGTTCCCTTATATTTAAACCAGGCTGCACCTTGACTCTCATCCTTCGACCTATAAAGACTCTTAGAATCCAAGAGACCACATTCCGGGCCCTGTGAAAAACAAATTGTGGGACCCTATCCGTTTTATCTTATGTGCTTTAGAAAACATAGTACAAAACCGTGTATTGGATACCTGGGTCTTCCTTCTCCTTTTCGGATTGGTGACTGCTCCACTCATCCCAGCCCCTTGAGTCAAACTATTTCCAACTATGGTATGAGGGCTTTCTCTTTCTCCATGAGGTTCAACCACCACCCCTTTGTCCTGTAACAATACATTTTTATCCGAGGCTACTGCCCTTTCAAAGGCTTCCTTTATAACCATCCTATCATACCCTCGTTCCAAAAATCTATCCCACAAAGCCATAGCCTTACACTGAAAATCATCCCATGTGGAACAGATCCGTCTGAGACGAATAAACTGACCCATGGGAATACCCAGTGTACATGATTTAGGATGTCCACTGCTGGCGTTAAATAGCGTGTTTCGAGTTATTGGTTTGCGGTACAGTGTGGTTTGTATCCGATTCTCTACAACATAAAAAACCACATCCAAAAAAGGGATCTCCAACTTATTGAACTCATAGGTAAAAGTAATACCCTCCACTGCCTGGTTACAGTATTCCACAAACTTAGTGAAAGATTCAATATCCCCATCCCAGATGCCAATGCAGTCATCGATATAGCGAAAAAACTGTCAAGAGGTTATATATACACATGGCGTTCTTTTGTATTGAATTTTAAATGGATTAAATAAATACTGGCTTTTACATAAAATACTCTAGTGGTGCTCCATGCTTTGCAGATCAATTTTTCATGGGCAGCAGGAAATCATCTCAAATCAATGAGTAGAAATGTTTAGTAAATAATTAATTACATTTTCCCAAGGGAAATAGATAGACAACATTTTTGTATCAATTTGTAGATGATGTCATTTTAATAAGTGGACTGCAATTGGGATACTAATTTGAAGGGCAGAAGAAATTACAGGAAACAGCCCACAACTTGTATGCTTTATTTTACTTTATAATACAAATCACTTTCTGATGCAATGATGTTCTATTTTGTCTACCCCAAGAATTATAAAATCATATGAGACTCAGATCTGTATATGCAAACTAGGGTTTACATTCAGTTTGTTATTTTGATGTATTGCTTTCATGCAATATTTGCTGAGTCCAAAAACAAAGGATTGGGAGCATTCTTCTATTGAACATATTTCGTCTAAAATTAAAGTGTGGAAATCTATATAGGGAACAAAGCAATCGCATAAATCTTCAGACCTAACTATCATCATCAGCATTGCATAAAAGAGAAAAAATTGAGAAGCTATATTGCTTGGTAAAAAGTGTGCAAATGCAGAACAAGATATTTATTAGATATAGATGCAAAAAGACAAAAACAAATTAGTCTAAATATTTTAGTGAATGTGGTGGCTGTCCACAAACAATAGTAGAACTGACTAATTTTCAAATCACCGTTTAAAAAAGGGTCTTCGATTTTATATTTTCCTGGAGTGTGCTGACCACTTCCCATGGAATAGTAAACCAGTTGAAGTCTGCTCCCAGTACTCTTCACAATATAAATATATAATATATATATATTTATATATATATATATATATATATATATTTATATATATATATATATATATATATATATATATATATATATATATATATATATATATATATATATATATATATATATAATATCAAAACAGGGGGGTTGTGGGAGCACTCTAAAGGCTTTAAAGTATATATATATAAGTATAATAAATGCTATTGCATGTGTACCCAAAGCAGGGGTTATTTTGTTACAAAGTTATGATCATAAAATTGATAAGCCACCATACCACGTCAAGGTAAACCCCGAATGGCGGTCCCTAACTTGTTTTATATTTTATGTGCATTTTAGCATTACCTGTAATCAATGTCCGTTGAACGCTGTTTTTTCACTGAGGGCTAAATCCTCCCCAGCCAGCAATCAGGCTTTTAAAGGAGAGATATTCCCAAAACAAACGCCCAATTTTAAAAGCATAGGATCACCACTAGTTAAAAGGGGGGGTATGGGGTGCTACAACCACTGAAGCTATGCCACAGCTCCTGGCTAAATATACAATATCAAAACAGGGGGGTTGTGGGAGCACTCTAAAGGCTTTAAAGTATATATATATAAGTATAATAAATGCTATTGCATATGTACCCAAAGCAGGGGTTATTTTGTTACAAAGTTATGATCATAAAATTGATAAGCCACCATACCACGTCAAGGTAAACCCCGAATGGCGGTCCCTAACTTGTTTTATATTTTATGTGCATTTTAGCATTACCTGTAATCAATGTCCGTTGAACGCTGTTTTTTCACTGAGGGCTAAATCCCCCCCAGCCAGCAATCAGGCTTTTAAAGGAGAGATATTCCCAAAACAAACGCTTATCAATTTTATGATCATAACTTTGTAACAAAATAACCCCTGTTTTGGGTACATATGCAATAGCATTTATTATACTTATATATATATACTTTAAAGCCTTTAGAGTGCTCCCACAACCCCCCTGTTTTGATATTATATATATATATATATATATATATATATATATATATATATATATATATATATATATATATATATACAGTATACAGAAATAAGAAGAAGCTGTACTTCTGAGTGCAATTTTAATATCTTTAATAAAAAAGTTAAAAAAGGATGTTTTTTTCCTTTGCACCCTTCTTTTCAGGCACATACGGTATTTTAAAATTCTCATTGGCACGTCCATGTACAAAAGGATGTTTGAAGAGTTGGCTGTGCGGCAATGGGAAATTCATCTGCTGTGGACAACAGGCTATACTTACAATACAGCTATCACCACAGGTAACAGCATCATAAACACTGGTAGATGCATCAAATCAAAGATACTAATGTACATGTACTAGCTTCAGTATTTCCTATTTCTATATAACTATAGCTATATAGCTTTCTTTAGGATTTAAAGCAATGCAATCCCAATAGATACTGCATTCTAAATCAATAAGTAAAATATTTTACTCTTTCTTGTAACAACTTCACCCCCAGAAGCCACTTTATGACTAATGGGGATGAATAAATATATAATAAAAAATATATAAAATATAATTTACTTATTTATTTATTTTTTAGAAAATAATGGCAACATTTTAAAATAAACATCAGATCTTGTGCTCAGGGCAATGTTCAGTAGAATTTCATGTGGGCCATATTCCAGTTTTTAATTTTACAGTTTAGAAATAGATCATAGCTATTTATTCCTAAATCATGTAGTAGCTTAGTAAAATACAGATCGTTAAATCATTTAATAGCTTAAATTGCATAAAATATTTCATTGTAAAATTGCCAACATACAACAAAAGTGTGACAATCTACTCACATACAGAAAAAAAGCAAATCAAGGCATGTTTCTTGAGGGTATGTGGCTTTAATGGTTAATACTTACAAACACACCCAAATCTTGAATTACTGGTAAGGGTTTTTGTTGAGCTGATGCCAGCAAATTAAGTTTTATGCCTAAAACATTAACTTGGCAGCAGGCATTTCAATTATCACTCTATTCTGTCCTGCTTGCTTTGAAAGAAAGCCAGTTGGGATAGATCAATTGGAGATTTAATTGGAGGTGTTTTCATCAGAGACAGGAGGGTTTAAAAAGTAGCAAAGTTATGGCAAATAGTTAGTAGTGGTGTGCCGTATAGACAGTGGCAGTGACAGTGGTACAGGGAGTACTCGAGTTACATACACCCAACTTACATATAACTCATAGAGACTATTACAATAATGAACTGTGGTTTGCTTGGCCTTTATTAGCATTTAGCTTTAATAAACCACCTGCCCCAATCCCCTCCAGCATGTGTTGTTTACAAAGCACAGAAAGGTAAAAAAAAAACATATGCCGGAAAGGTAAAAATAATTTTTTTTTCTCACTTAGAATTTTTCCTTTATTTAGTGAATTAGAATATCAAGTACAGAGAGAAAAAGCCAACATAGTAGAAATATTGTACTTAAATTGTCGAGGTATATCATTTCTGACATCTTACATTTTACTTACACAGCAATACAATAGGTTAAAGCATGTATTTTAATCTACTATGTACCGGTAGATTACCAAAAAGAGAGAGAAGTAGTGATGGGCGAATTTATTCGGCAGGCGCAAATTTGGGGATAATTTTTGCAGGTTTCACCACCGGAAAATAAATTTGCACAATTGTTGTGAAAATTCGACATTTTTTTTGGACGCCAAAATTCATGTTTCGCAAATTTTTTGCCCATTATGCGAATTTTGCAGGGAACTCCTGAATTTCGTGGTGGATCGAAATGGGACAAATTAGTCCATCACTGGAGAGAAGAGAAGGAAGAAAAACAAAACAATGCTCTAGTGTTAGGTACTGACCAAAAAAAGAAAATTAGAGATAAGTGATATAAAACCAAACATTAGGTCCAAAAGCTTTTCTGAATTTAAGGAAATAGAAAATCATCTGAATAGGTACTATTATTCCATGGTGACCATTTGTTATGATATTTGTTTAGGTTATTTAATAAATACTATGTTAAGACAAACATCTGTATTGTTGCATTTAATAAGTAAATGTATATGTTTCAACTTACATACAAATTCAAATTAAGAACAAACCTACAGACCCAATCTAGTAAGTAACCTGGGGACTGTCTGTATATGTAACTCAGTTCTTAATTAATAATGAGGTGGTGCAGAGAATGGCAGCAGGCAAGCAGTAGATGGCAGGCAGTAGATGGCAAAAAACGTTGGTAGTATTTATTCAGATGTTTCCAGTGTCGGACTGGCCAGACGGGACACCGGTAAAAAACCCGGTGGGCCCCCACCGGGCCACACTCCCTCTCCCAATATTGGGGTTGTCAAAAAAAATGTTGGCGAGTCGCAGCTCCATTGGCGCATGCTCGTGACGCTGGATGTGCATGCACGCCTAGTGGCACACACGTGACAGTAGGGGAGCAGGGGGCCCCCAGTCTGACCCCAGTCTGACCAGTCTGACCCTGGATGTTTCTGGTGCCTTGCGATAGAGAGGATGTAGAACACTTTTAGGACAAAAGTGACAGGGAAAAAGATTAATGGGAACATAAGCTGCAAGAGTTAATGGAAAATGTAAGTAAATTATTTACACAGCATAACTTGCACACTTCTGGTGGTTGCACAAACACTAATAAACATACAGTATACACACACAAATATCATAGGAAATGACTAAAATAAAACTTTGTTACAACCAGGACCACCATCAGAAATCACAGAGCCCCATATGACAAAATTTCCTGGGCCCCCTGGGCTGCGCCAACCGCAAGCCTCACCTACAGGTCCGCCCTCCCCACCCCACAGGTCCGCACAGTAAAAAAACAAAAAAAAATATTGGTGGCTAGGGTTCTCACATATTAATAAAAATAAAAAGACTTTGGTGGTCAGGGCCCCCCATAAAAAAACATTTGTGGCCAGGGCCCCCCATAAAAAAACATTTGTGGCCAGGGCCCTCCCATTAAAAAATATTGGTGGCTAGGACCCCACGTGAGAAAAAAAATTGGTGGCTAGCCCCCCCCCCCACATTATAAGAAAATTGGTGGCCAGGGCCCCTTAAACGTCCATGCCTTCCCAAAGTCAGCAGCTCTCAGAAAGATGGGGGGCCCGGCTAATCAAGTAAGTGTGGCATGGCCGGGCCCCCCTTACCCTTGGGGCCCCCTACAACTCTCCCCCCTGTCCCCCCTGATGGCTGCCCTGGTTACAACAGCAATGGCAAAACTGTGACATGAGTTGAGTTTGAATATGCAGTAGGAAAAGATGACTTCTCAAAGAAAATGTCAAATTGGGACAAAAAAATAAAAATGTACAAAGGCAAAAAGATATATTTTAAAAAATACTCTCAAAATACAGTTGAGTTATTGTGCCTATGCATTGGTAAATACTGGCTGCCAGCTTCCCCTCTGATAATAAAATCTGCAGTATATTGCAGTGGAATCTCATTGGCAGAGGACTTCATTGAGTTGACAACTCTGACTGGGTTTCCACAGGTGACAAACCACTCATGTTACATTGATAACTTTAGCCGATTACAAGGAAATCTGCCTAATAATCAAGGACAAGATGGGGTACAAGAATCAAAGATAATTGACACATGAAAAATTGTGGGGTGGCTTTTTCTGCGAAAAAGAACAATATTGATACAACATCAGATCCATTCCAATGGCCTGATAACCTGTGTTAAAGTAATTAAAAAAAAATAATCCTCATGAAGCCAAGCAATGCTACAGCATGGTAGAAGTTCAATGGCAGTATAAGGACTGTTATTACAGACCAATTTTTTTTAACTGAACTAATAAATCATCTCTAGGACAGCAAATAAAACACGTAACTCCCTCAATAGATTAATCAGTATCCCTGCTAACAGAATGACTTATGTGCTTCACAGGAAAAATAAAAGTTTTTCGGAAGACTGGATGGAAATCTGTTGAAAATCTGAGGCACCAATGTACCTTCTGCTCTAATTAGTTTTTATTAGAAGGATAGAGAATGTAAAATACGAAAGGTCTAGATTTTCTTCAGATTTACAGTGACATTTCCAGTATTGCTTGGATTTTATTTATCATTTTCCTTTACTCTCCCATGCTGAGAGACTCATGTTCAGAAATATGCAAATTGCATTACCATCTGCTGCATCATTTGAAGCTAAAGGCTTTTGCGAAGGCTGCAATTTTATTATGAGTCCTCTTATGATCCAAAACTGCTTTTTTTTACTCTCAACTAAAGCGTTCTTTCTAGTTAGAACCTTGTAAAGTCATATCGGAGTTATTCAAATTTTATATCTTTGTTTAATATTTTATCTACAAATACTTGTACCGCGGTAATGAATATAATGGTTAGAAATCATACTTAAGAAGTCAAAAACATGCCTAAATGATAGCTGATCCAGAGGAAGGCAAAAAAACTGTTTGAAATCTCTCCAATTTGCCTCAGAAGGGGGAAAAAATTCCTTCCTGACTCAAAGGGGCAGATTTACTAAAGGGCGAAGTGGCAGTTGATAGAAAAAATTCACCAGCAATCCCATCTGCAGGCACATCGTCAATTTACTAAAAGGCATAGAGGACAAGACGCAAGTAAAAGAGACCGTCGTTAGCTTAGTTGCGCTCCCTATCACCAAGCACACTTTTCTGCTAGCCGTACTAGTTATTCAACATATAAATAGGCAACTTTCCCTTTCCACAAATACAAAGAGTTAATACACTTAGGCAGAAGCATTCATATTGGCTATTGTGGTGTTTATACAAATGGCCTGCGGGTGTCACTGTGCACAGGACTTGTACTGTGCATATACAGGACTTTCTGTACAGCTTGAGAGTGTTAGAGTTTAAGCTTACTATTGTGTAATGGCTGTCTGACTCTGCTAATTAAACACGGTTATACTCTACTCATCCTCGGCTACCCAAAACATAACAGCTATGAGTTTGTTGGAGCACAAGGACAAAATGTATTTAAATGTATTTAATATTAATAGTAACAGTGCTTGTATATAAAAGAACATATTACAAAGAAGACATACAATTGCAAATACAGTAAATAAAATAAAAGGGAGTAAAACACAAAGAAAGCCCTACTTTCCCAAGTTTAGAATTTCCTGTTGTGTCCTCTGAGGCAAGAGTTGGGAAACAATGGACATACAATCTGGGTATGGAGCCTCTTTTGCATGACATTGGGTACTGGGTCTATCACCTTTTTATCACCTGCTGTGACATTCCCTTCATTACCTTATGCATGAGGTAGGAGTGCCCAGGAACTTGTCATTTACTTGTCATTGCTATTTTCAGGCAAGATTCCCCAATATAATATTGGTACTTGCCAGTACCAAATATTATAATAAAAACATGGGTAGGCTGTGATCCATATGTGGGCGATCCGATTGATACCAAACACTAATGGGGTCTCATGTTCCAGTCCCCCAGGAACCATCCCTCCTAACTGGTGGGTATAGGATGGCCCTGTTTGGTATCATTAGGAAGCATGTGACCTCCTCATAACCAATATGTAAGTAATGAGAATGTCAAGCCTATGACACAGGAGATATGGATCCTTTCTTATAATCCTACATCTACTAACTATCCCCCCCTGCTGCTCTTGGTCCACAGCTCTATTATTTGATCAACTGATCAAAGAACTGACTGGCCCAGCTTCCTTGCCCAAATGGTGTGACTCCAAATTATCTCAGAAGGCAGATATTGATGTCACCTTTCCACAGCCCCCCTGGTGGGATATACAATCAAGGGTTTCTGTGAGCCTGAGACCAAATGTTTCCCATGTTAACTGTTATTATGCCAGAGCAACGCTGCCCTGGCATGACATACTCCAACTCAGACCTGCCGAGTTCATGTATAAGTCAATGGCAGATGTCCCGTTGATATCCTGATCTGTGTTGGGATTTGTTCAATAATCCAAATTTTTTTTGTTTTCCGGTGTCAAATCCAAAAAAAAGTCACAGGTTTCAGGCATCAAATCTGAAAAAATCATACAATTCAGAATTTTTTTCACAATTTTATCAGTGTGGATTTGGATGGAGTGGTTTTCAGAAAACAGTGGGAATTTTGATAAGTGCCAAAGGAATGGACGGCACTCCACTCAAGGAGCGAACAAAAATTTATTGCAGGCTCATGCAGGGATCAGAAAGACCTACGTGTTTCGGGATACAATCCCTTAATCATAGGCCTATTTTGATAAATAACCTCCTTAAAGTTGCAGGAGGCGGCTTTTTACCACCCAAGGTAACTTTAACTCACCTTACCTCATGGCAGGTGCGTCCTTGTCTAGTTTATCTTGTTATAGCCATGATTGTTACATCAGTTGGAAAAAGGGTCAGAAAAAATCAAGTGTGTAAGCAATTCAGAACTGGGTTCACTGCCCACCCTGTTACTAATGGAGTTATTTACGACCACACATACAGGGGCACATTCACCAAGCACGGGTGAATGAAAAGAGGGAAAAAACTCGAATTTCGAGTAGTTTTTTGTGCTCCTCGACTATCGAATTGGCGTAAATTCACCTGAGTAGAATGATTCGAATAGATTGAGCGAAAAAACGCTGCGACTATTCGCCCATTCGATAGTCGAAGTACTGTCTCCTTTAAAAATACTTTGACTGCCTACTTCACCAGATTAAACCTACCGAATTGCTTTATAGGCCTATGGGAAAGTCCCATAGGCTTTGTTTCTAAGTTTTTGATCGAATGAAAATCCTTCGATCGAATATTCGATCGTGCAACTATTCGCCCAATCGACTATTCGCCAGCGCGTAAATTCGCCCGAATTGCCTATTCGATTCTATTCCCCACTCGAATTTCGAGGGATTTAACCCCTCGAAATTCGACCCTTGATACATCTGCCCCACAGTGTTCAAGGAGCCATTTTTAGTTGGAATCGCTAATTGTGTTTTTTTCACAATTCCAGCATCATTGTGTCTCCATGGGAAGTTGGATGTCATTGTGACTGATGCATCAAAACAAATGCAAGTGCACTTGCTTATCGCCTCAAGTTGGGTGCAAGCTGCCCCCAAAATTTTCACAGTGTGGATGCCATCACTTCTGATGTTTTCTTATGGATCCTTGCAAATACTCGGTTTAAGGAGATGGTAGTTCTAGGGCACCTTCCCTTGATTTTATTAAGTGGGTGGGATGGACACACTGATGCCGAGCACAACTATATGGCAGAGTAAGGAGCATGTTTGGATGGAAGTGCCATTAATGAATGGCATCAATATGTGCAGCAATTTGCATCCATTTTAGCAGGACTGCAACTTGCAGTTACATTAGTAAATGGGCCCTTTGGTCTTGGCCTATGGAAAAATGACGGCTAAAGAGAAATAACAACAGGAGGGGCCATTCACAAAATATATACTAAATAAAAAAATCTGTTGCAACTAGTTAAGTGTGTATCTTCTTTGTATTTATTTTAGCCTCCCAATTCCTAGTTCTACATAATTATTTAGAAAGTATCTATTGTATAGGATCCACTTCTGACCCACTTTCCAAAGCAAAAGCTTTTTTATGCCTGTGCATGAGAAAAAGAATGAACACACTACAGCCTGTGATCTTCGCATCTCTTAGGCATTATAAAATCAGCAGTATTAGAAATGACATGAGAAGAATTCAGTAGTCATTTATTTAATGGTCGTCATATCACACCTGCCGTCAGCCTGGTTTTGTTCAGCTGAACAAAATTCTCTAACTTTGTGTGCTATTTACACTTGCTGAGTTATTCATACATTTATAGAAGCTTTTATGAAGGCATCCTGATTTCAAAGCTGAGCTGATACTGCTTCACTCAAAAATAGATGGCCAATAGGCAACTTCATAAAAATGGCAGACTGTGTATGGAAGCATGAAAAGAGGAATGAGAATGTATCTGTGCAATGCTGATATTCCGAAAGCACATTTAAAAGAAATAAGAGATTCTTTACTCTTGCCAGATAAATAAAACTGCCACTGAAATATCGGCTGATTTCTGACATCAGTAAATGTCATTTTAAATACAATACCATGTTGTTTCTCATTGGCCCGAACAATAAATCTTGTCTGTAACAAGGCAGCCACATAATGAACTAATCGTTGCATTATAATATGAAACACTTTTTTATTTTTAAAACTGGTAAAGGTAATTGAAATAACTGCTTGATTGTGCCACGAGTCATAGGCTTGCTGTCATCTTTGAACGTATTGCATTTGTTTTCAGCAATAACTGCAGTAAATTCAGAGAAAACAACATTTGAAGCATTATAGGTGGTTCTTCACAATGAGGGCAGTGAGGTTGGGGAATGCCCTGTTGAATGATTTTGTTATCGCGGATTCTGTTAATGCTTTTAAGAGGGGCTTGGATGATTTCTTGGCCAAGCATAATATCCAAGGCTATTGTGACACGGAAATCAAAGTTTATTTGAGTGTTTTGAGGGGTCGGTGTGAGTGTGTTTATGTGCACTGGGTTTCATTTTTAGGTGTCAAATTTGATGGATATTGGTCTTTTTTTAACTAAATTTAACTACAGTATGTAACTGAATAGGTAGCAGCAGCATCATGGCTATCAGTCCTATTGGCTTATCTAAGCTCACATAATTCCCTTGTTTGGGAAGGCTAAATAAAGACATTAGAGGTCATTTATCTACACTGGGCAGTAACGCATGGCAACCAATCAAATTGAAGCATTCATTGTTCTACTTGCAGCTGGCTTTAAAAAACGAATCATTGATTGGTTGCTATAGGTAACTGCCCAATGACAAATTTGCCCAGTGTTGATAAATTAGACCCATTGTTAATACAGATTCCTTCATATTATCCCAGAGTGGGTTCCTTGAATAATAACCATTAAGACATAGCAGGGTAAATGTAATACCATTTTATATATAATACCCCAGGCATGACAATATATATCCAATGCCCAATTTCATGCATCATGGTAGGCTATATACAGAGTTTGTTGTAGACATAATGCCCCTAGGAATACAGTGTAGTATTAACACAATGTTAAATTCACATACAGTATAGTAACCCCAGAACACATGCTCGATAAATACATTGTCAACTACATTTATAATTAATGATGGGTGAATAAATTTGCCAGACTTGAATTTGTGGTGAATTTGCGTATTTCGCCGCAGGCGAATTAATTTCCCGGCAAAAAATCCTGCGTGTCAAAAAAAACCGACGCGCGACAAAACTGGCACATGCATAAAAATTGGTACACGTTAAAATTATTCAGACTCCCGTCGACTTTAATGTATTTGGACCAAATAGCTGCGAGTATAAAAATTATTTTGAATTTTTTGCCGTTTCTCGAATTTCACAGTAAATTTGCAAACAGATTCGCCCATCACTATATAATTCCTCCAGATGTAATAAATGCATTGTTGTAGCATGAAATACTATATAAAGAGGGCTTTGCTAACACCTTTCTATGTAGTGCCTAGAAATAGGAAGACCTGAGAGGATAAGCCTTTTTTTAAAGCATATGGAGCAAATAGCCAAACAGATCAGCTGGTAATTTACCCTCATATTGAAGAAAACATCACAGAACAAAAAACTGGTAAAATAACCATGTTACTAAATACAGTATGTGTCCTATCAAAAACGTATTTCTAAGTCACAATTTATATTTCTAATTACATTATCCTGTTATTGGCTGGCTCTGCAGTCCTAGAACTGTGTCATTGTCTTTGTGTGTTAAATTGCTTGTATTATGAAGTGTTTCATGGCTTGTTGGAGCTAAAAAAAAATCTATCCAGTAAATGTCTTCACATCTGATAATCATTATAACATTGAATGGACATTTACAGAATTACATTTCTTTATGTTGTTATATTGGCAGTAATACAAAAAGTCAGCTGCATACTGAAAAAAGCAAATTGAATATTTTTTTTATGCAACACTATCTATAGTAGGATTTATATATTCAATGCTTACCTTACTTTAAAAACTTTACTTGTTATGAAACCTATTGGATTGTCATATTGAAATGAATAGGTAGCATTTTGAATTGATACAAGTGCTAACTGTAACTGCTTTAACATAGCTTTTAATTTTTGGTTGACTATTCAGAACATTACCTACACCTATTTTTTAATGCTTGTTATTTGTGTACTGATTTAATAGTTCCTTCCATTTATTTAATTTTAATGTTCTGCTATGATGCTATATTAAATGGGATGTATGGTCAAAAATGATAATCCCCTTTGCCTTTGGGAAACAAATAGAAGCATTTTTCAAAATGGAATTAATTATTTTTTATGAGCTGGTATTGAGTTGCGTTTGAGTTTTGAGTTGAGCGCAATCAGTTCCCCTACATACCCATACCTGCTCTTTCAGCAGCGCGCAAATCCTTCATGGCCTGTGGCTGTCTCTTCAACTTGGCCTGCTTCTGCTAGTCCCGTTTGCCTACCAATGAAAAATGAGTAGGCCGTCAAGCAACGGTGGTAGTGATGGTGTCTGCAAACAAGACTGCCTACTCATTAGTGATGGGCGAATTTATTCGCCAGGCGCGAATTTGCGGCGAATTTGCGCGATTCGCCGCCAGCGAATAAATTCGCGAAACTCCCGCGAAAATTCGCGGAAAAAATTCGCCGGCGTCAAAAAATGTTTTTTCGAAAAACGGACGTCGGAAAAACGGGCGCCGGCGTCAAAAACGGGCGCCGGCATCAAAAACGAGACGCCGGCGCTGTTTCGCAAATTTTTCACAGTTTCGCGAATTTCGCGTGAAATTCGCGAATTTTTCGGCGAAGCGAAACGGCACAAATTCGCCCATCACTACTACTCATTTTTCATTGGTTGGTAGATGGACCAAGTTGAAGAGGCTGCTACGGGCCCTGAAGGTTTTGCGTGCTGCTGAAAGACCGGCTCTGCAGGCTAAAAAGGCAATGCTACAAAGAAGGAATAGTGATTTGATTTGTAAAGTGTAACCTATGTCCTGTGGGTGGGATATGTTCTAGTTGTTCTCATGTTATTACTTTGCACTAACAACAAAACATGAGAAAAGTAGAATAAAATATAAATACGTTTTTATGTATTTACACGCAACAAAATACGAAGGAGATATTGATACATGTCTTAGACAATTCCATTTTTGGTTTTGTTAGGTTTAAAGGACAGTAAAATAATACTTGCAAAGTAGTTTCCATTCCTAACTCAATATGTTGCATAAAACTATTAATCATTATGATAGTAACAGGTGTAAGAGGAAGACCAGATGTGGAAGGGTACTAGGTTCACAATTATATAGACACAGCTGGGTATATTAGGGAAAAAAAAAGTCAAGAAACAGTTATAAATACAAAACAACCAAAAAAACCTCAAACCTGAGTTTTATTTTCATAAAATGTAACCCGTTGACTCCCAACAGTGTTAGATTCAATGTTTCAAATGATTTCAAAGTGGTTTTAAAACTAATTGTCTATTGTCTACATATTGCAATATATTCAAGCTGGCCAACTACATCAAAGTCATTCCTGGTCCTACACTCACTTTCATCTGATTTATTAAAATGTATACTGCTTCATTATACATTTTACACAGGGACCACATTTTATATGCAACCACCACTGGGATCACCTGACTGTAGCTCTGAAGGTGGGCGCTACAACATTACACTATTCATCTGATCTGCCTTTATAAAACTGAATCAATTCTCCAACTCTATTTTTTTTTTAACAGTTTTGTTCTATAAAGATGCAGTTCTAACCATTCATTTTCCCGAAATTCCTACATTCTATAAAGCTGAAAAGTAGCGCAAAGTGATTTTGTTTTGTGCAACGTTTCACATTCCTCTAATAGTTTTAGAACATTTAGATCAAGTTTATAGTTTTATAAAAAAAACTACTGCTCCTAGAACTGATCAGTTATTGTATTTGGTATTTTGTGAACATGAAGTTAGTGTTATTTATACGTGTGACAAACGTACAAGTGTAATTCTACTTAACGAAGATGGATAGTTATATTTTCTGATATTCCCCAGTTAGATTGTATATTTATGCTTATGTTTGGAAGATATATGTTCATTGAAGAACCATATGCAAGTCAGTTGTATCTATGGACACAAGCTACCAGGGTCCCCACAGTGGTCTGTGCCCACACACACAACTGACTTGTGCCAATTGAATTGGACCTTAATGCTATTGGCATCCAAATTCCATACTCTTGTCAGTAAGACAAACTCATTAGTATATTTTTTGTATAAGGAAATGTCAGAAACATTTGCATTTTTTAGGTTTGGAGGGATAGATTGCCAATTCTTCAGTACATTTTTCTAATTTGTATTGCTTTGATCACTGTGTTAATGTGGCGGAATGCTTTGAACTGTCAAGCTGCATTTTGTAAAGTACAATATATCCTCTTTCCCCAGTCTTCTCCAATGTAGGAAAGGCCTGTGTTTGGTTGGAGGGGTCGGCGCCTCTCCCAATATGCCAAAATAGAAAAGATACCAAACAACAAAAGCCAGTGTAGCGGGGAGAACCCCTGCACGTTTATTCGGTCACTGAGATGTAACGTTTCGGCTGCGTTACGTCAGACAAGCTGCATTTTGTACCATAGGGTGTTAGAGCTCTAACACTCTACCAAAACATTGACACCTCCACATTGTTAATGCAAAGCAAGTTCATAGGGCATGTAATAATTTACTAAAAATGCTACTAGCATTTCAGGGTAATAACATCAATTAGTCAGCCTTTGACCATGCTCTAGTAAAGCTAGCCATAGATGTACAGATATAGTCGTACAATTTTCAGAGCATCATCCAGACAATTTTCTTACCATGGTGATCAGTTGTTTAGTCGATCAAATATGTTAGAACATTTTAGTTGGGTAATGATAATATATTTACATGTGTTGCCTATCTGCCTATCGGACGATACCCATGGGTGACTGTCATTACTTTTTCCGGGACATAACTCTCATATGATGGATGTCTTTTAATTAATGTTATTTACCCTACTTTAATCCTACAATTTAAATCTGAATAGTTAGTTTTAGATGGATGCACCGAAACGAGCAATCGCTATCTGACCATTCATTGTACAAAGACTAATATCTGTGCATCTCTTGCCAGTTTAAGAGACAGAAAATTGCTAATGAGCATTACAAATTTCAAATATAAGTATGGATAGTGAACATATGATTATTCTGCATTTTTTAGATACTTTGCAATGACACAAATCATAACATACACCATACTATTTGCTGGTACTCTATAGAATTACTGGTTTATTTTGCTGATTGATTTCTAACACAGAGCTATTGACATATTTCTGGAAGCCATACGTGATCTGCGCTATATAAGCTTCTCTCACATTGACTTGCATTAATGTCAATCACAGCCATTCCTTATCTCTGTCAAGTGCTACTGATGCACGATTAACCCCAAGGACACTATTATCCAGTGGCTTCCACACTGAAAAGCTAAACTCCTCCACTTGCTTGAATATTTTTCTCTCTGCATGATCTGGTAAATAAAAATGTACTTATTTTATTCTGTCTCAGTAGGGTATAAATCAAATATGCTCACTTTGTAAACTGGCCTTTTTATCATTATATCATGATAAATATTCAGTAATTGATATAGGCCTATGTTATTCTGCAGCAATTCTGCTTTTATGAAGCAATATGTTATGAATGAAATGTCTTTCAGACTCTTGTTTTACTTGGCAAGAAAAGTCATACAAAGTGTTTATTGTTTCCAGAATCCATATTTGTTTAGTATAATATCCCTTAAATGACACTTGGGATTTCCTTAGATAGGGCATGGGTTCTACTTATTTCCTTATATTATGATATTTTGATTATCAGCATATATATTTGTATCTGTGCCTCTGGCCTTCTCTGTTTCTGCGTTGCACAAAGATATATATATATATATATATATATATATATATATATATATATATATATATATATATATATATATATATGCGTGTGTGCGTGTGTAGGAAATTAGTGCAGAACCCTAGAACTTATCCCTGTAAGAGATCAGGCATAGATCCTGTGTCTGTGTGCTGTAAGCTGTTCAGTGATCACAGTGCAGCAGGAAGTGACACAGCAGCTAGTGAGTGGCTGGCAGGAAGAGGAAGTCACATATACTGGCAGTAGAGAAAGCCCGACAGAAAGAACCATGCAGTGTACAGAGAGAGAGACCAGAGAGCTGCCAGCAGACCCAGAGAGCTGAGAGGTTTCACCAAAAGCAGACATTTGGATCAGGCTGGCACAGGGAAGCTAGATACTGTGCCTGGAGGGACAGAGAGTGTGAAAGGAATACAGACTGGGGGAGAAACCAGCAGGAGATTCCTATTTGAGCATCCAAAGGGGCTGGTAGTTGCACTGTATGTCTGAATGTGATGAACTCGCCTGAAGAGAACTCTGTAAAGAATCCGAAGAGGATTTGGAGTGAGCATCCTGTTTAAAGGGACAATAGCCTAAAGAAGTACTTGAAGATACAGCGGTTAAGCAGGCAGATAGTTAGCGCAAGCGAGTTAGATAGTGAGGCCCTTACTTCCACCTGGTTAGGAGTGCTATTTGTACTAGTTGGCCATTTAATATTAGATAAACAGCTATTTTCAGTTTAACAAATACTGTTTGTGTTTTATTACTGTATTCCTAGTGGGGACACCCGTAGGTGCATTCCTGGATCCCACTAAGTACCAGGTACCCAGTCTCTCCCAATATCACAATATCACTGTGGAGTGGCTCAGGTTTGTTCTGTGCCATCAGGTAAGCACCACACATGGAGTGTAACACAGATAAAAGGGGCATTGAAAGGGTTATATATATATATATATATATATATATATATATATATATATATATATATATATATATACACACAAGGATTGAAAAAGGTCCCAGTGTGGACCAAAACGTCGGATATGCAACTGTGAAATAAAGCTTATCACTTTTCTTCATGAAAATTTTGGAGTGCGGGTCCATTTACTATTATGTATCTGAAAATTTGACCAACGCACCCATTGCTTAAGAAATCCGGTAAGAGTGCGCTCACCAAAGTGACTTTATATATATATATATATATATATATATATATATATATATATATATATATATATATATATATATATATATATATATATATATATATATATATATATATATAAGTATCAAAAACAGACCGCACTCCAAGGGCTTTTAAGTGAAAAAAACTTGTATTTTATTTTCAACGTTTTGGCGCCATAACTCGGGCCGTCCTCAGGAAGGTATATATATATTTGCACAGTAAGGTACTGAGAAATGTCTAATGCACTATTCCACTGTCCAGTGCCGATCAATATAGATAGAGCTCTGCCTTGCCTAGACCTATCAGTGTCACTGCATCAGATTCCTGTCTGCAGTATAGAATGTTTGGTTTATCAGCAACACAGGAAGCAAGCATCCCTGTGGCACAGCATACCAGAGAAACCTGAGTATTGGTTCAAAAACATGCAAAAAAAAAGCCAAACCAGCAGTGTAGACATTTCATGTTTTTGTAGGAAAGGAAAAGAGACTGGAGGAGTGCTAACACAAACAGCTTATTAAAGACATGTTCCAGCAAAGCAAAACAGCAACTTCCTGAAACACGAGGCTCGAGTGTGTGCATTTTAGTCACATACGTATAATCACTTCATGAAAAATGCCCAGCAGTGCTCCTTTTATATTTTTCATGCAAATCTCAGGCTGAAAAGCCCTTTGCATTGAGCTTGTTCCAAATGAACTGGACGACAACAATAATATAATAATACAAAAGTAAACTTTGCATGGCCTTTTGAACTAGCAAGCAATACATTTGGGTAACATTTCTGTTAAACAGCAAGTTGAAAAGGAAAACGTGGTTTGTATTGTGCTTTTTTGTTACTCTCGAGATATGTTGAAATGGGCATTCAGTAAAACCAGACGGATTTGTTTTCTATGTGTGTTTTATATTGATTTTGTTTTTAAAGAATGTAATAATGAGGCTCCAGCATTTGAATTTTGATATGTCTTGCAAATTCATTCACTTCTAATTTTACTGACCAACTACTTAACTAAAAGTTCTCTGTGATATTTATATCTCAAAACATTAAAATATATAGATTTGTATTGCTTATCTCATCAACAATATTGATGTATCATTATTGAGAAGATATTACAAGGGCATATGAAACATTCATAGGTTTGAACAAGGACCAGGATTTTTGCCAACAAAAGTTGAATAGATAGATTTACCAATGCCAAACAGACAGGGGAACAGGCAAGTACAAATTAAATTGTTAAACCTAACTGAGCATGGAAAAGGTTACCTGGGCAAAAACATATGTAAAATGTGTCTTGCTACCTTACTTTAATATATATGCACGAGATAAAATTTTTCTGAATTTTTTTTTTTTCTAGCTTAAAGACTTCTATGTCGTGACGGGCAAATAAATTCAACAGGCATGTATTCATGGCAAATTTCCGTGTTTCGCCACCTGTGAATAATTTCGTGAAACCACGTCGAAATTTGCTGGTGAAAAATTTGCGCGACAAAAAAATTGGCTCGCATAAAAATTTGTTCTGCACAAAATTATTCGGACGCCCATTGACTTTCATGCATTTGGACAAAATAGTCACGTATATAAAAATTGTAGCTCGCGTCAAAATTGACGCACTTCAAAATTATTTTGACGCACCTTTGACTTCAATGCGTTTGCTAATTTTTCTGCCGTTTTGCAGATTTTTTAGATTTAGATTCGTCCATCACTACATCTACAGGTATGTCTATTTCAAATATGATTGGGCATCTAGTTTTGTACTGTCTTTTGTGGGTGATATTATTAAAAAAAATAGTAAACTGTTCTAAGGATTTATTAAATCTGTTTTACAAATAGCTTTAATTATTTTTAAAATATTTTAGATATTTAATATGTAACATGTATTAGCTGTTCTCACGCTGTGAGTTGCTGACACATTTCTCTTGTTCTTACTGCCCAATACTGGCACAATTCTGCAGTTTGGATGCATTGGAAGACGGTATCCCCTTAAAGCTTGTGCTGTTTTTTCTGCTACAATAAATGGATTGAAAAGGCATTGGCCATAGGTGTGTTCGTTCCATACAAAGTTGCCACAATTCTGCAGTTTCCAGTGCACTTCTGACAAACAGTGAGAATGACTTGTTTGCAACAGAAAACAAATCTTATCGTATATACTTTACAATACTTTACAATAGTCAGCTGTCTTTCAGTCCAATACTGGAGAGGAAAATGCAATTCTACAAAAAATCTTGCATTTTTTTTAAATGTAACTTAAAAGGAGTAAGAGAAAAAAACTGACTTACTGTAAGCAGCAAAAACTTATTTTAAGAGAAATGTGCACTAGATGACTATAATACTATAGTTAATACAGTAACACAAATACCCTAACCTCAAAAAGACATACTGTAGGACTTGATTGTAGTCTGGAAAAAACAGCAAAAAACTTTGCTCATGATTATATTTTTATATAAAGAGAAGGGGAGAAAAGTTCTTTGGAATGAAAATGTAATGAAAAAACCCAGTGGATCCAATTTGGCTTGGCACTACATGGAATAATCCCTGAATATTTGCCAATCTGCACAACTGTTTTGACTTTTACATTTTAAATATGGAAGACATTTGAGGTTTGCATTTAGAAACCACCTACTTTGCCCTTGGGGACTACAAAGTCTTTTAGCAAAATGCTCTTATGTGGTACTGTATATCACTGTGTAATGTTTGCTGGTCTAATATATGGGGATAGTTGATTTGAATTGTTGGTTTCTCTCTCACTGATCGCTAAATCGTTAATACCAACAAAATATACAGTTCTTAACTATTTCTGCTGGTTCTGAGGTATTGAAATGTTAAAGCAATTCATTTACCTTTTAAAAATTAAATTTCACCCCTCAAAAATACAAAGGGGCACATTTACTAAGGGTCGAATTTTGAAGTGGTAAAACTTCGAAATTCGACCATCGAATTGTAGAAATTCGATAGTTACATTTTTTTTTTATCAAATTTAGCCGTTTTTGATTCAAAATGATCGAACGTAGAAATAGTTTGAATCGAACGTTTCGAAGGATTTAATCGATCGATCAAATGATTTTCAAAAAAAAACAAAAAACTTTGACTTCTAAAAACTTAGCCAAATACTGGCTATAGTTTCTAGGAGGTCCCCATAGGCTAACATAGCAATTCGGCAGGTTTAAGGTGGCGAACTGTCAAAGTCGAAGTTTTTTAAAGAGACAGTACTTCGATTTTCGAATAGTCGAATATTCAAAGTTTTTTTAATACGTTTTAATTCGAATTGAATTTTGGCCTATTCGATGTTCGAAATACCCAAAAATTACTTCGAAATTCAAAGTTTTCGAATTCGAAAATTCACTTCGAATTCACTTCGACCCTTAGTAAATGTGCCCCAAAATGTATTTTAGCTAAATGTGGCAAATTTAGGAAATATTGTTGGAACAAAATTGTATTTTAATGGCAAACTTTAACTGACCCAGGGCCCACATAGGCCTGAAAGTTTGCTGTTTGGGGCCTATTTTTCACTTTCTACTTGGCTATCGTAGGAAAGGTATTTCTAATGTCACAAACTCTAAATTATTAGTAAAGGGCATGCTGTATGAATAAGAAATGTACTAATGTAAGAATTAAGATTTAACTTCAGCCAAAATGTTGTGAATTTCCTTTGTAAGTATATACTCTTTAAAAGGATAAGTAAACCTTTAAAACAAGTGAATGTAAAATTGACGAGTGCTCTGTTCTAAGAAATTCTGAAATGCACATTCACTATTTATTTTGTTTTTATTCCAAGATATTGAGGGATACATGTTAATTTGAATGAATTTTGTTACAACAGCGCCACCTGTGTCCCTGAGATTCTCTACCCCAGGGATCCCCAACCTTTTGAACCCATGAGCAACATTCAGAAGTAAAAGGAGTTGGGGAGCAACACTAGCATGAAAAATGTTCTTGGGGTGCCAAATAAGTGCCGTGAGTGGCCATTTGGTAGCCCCTTTGTGGATTGCCAACCTACATTGAGGCTCTGTCTGGTAGTACACCTGGTTTTTATGCAACTAAATTTTGCCTCCAAGCCTGGAATTCAAAAATAAGCTCCTGCTTTGAGGCCACTGGGAGCAACATCCATGGGGTTGGAGAGTAACATGTTGCTCACGAGCTACTGGTTGGGGATCACTGCTCTACCCTATAGTGTTGATTGGCTTGATATTAATTCATATGCTTAATTGCCTGTGAATAAACTACCATAGTTGTCGTGATTTATTTCAGTTCTAAGTAATAATTTTTAGCTATCTGCCCAGTGTAAAATCATTGATCACATGACATTGGAAAGGGGTAACAGGATATAGGCATATATAAGGCATATATTGTGTTAAATGTTGCAAGCGATATGGACTGGGGGTTTGGTAAATAGGTAAAACAGGATTCATCTGGTTACGGTCAGGGGCACAAGGTTTAATTTATGGTTAGTACACTAGGTACCAATTACACCCTTTTTGCTGTTTGACACAACAGTAGGTTAAAAGTCATTGTGCCACCAGCTGTCCTTCCTCTTTCCACTATCATAGGAGCTAAATTTACCTTCTTTAGCAAGATATACAACAGCACAAGGGCAATGCTGAGAATCCCACAGCAGGTTCAGTAAGTCATTTCATTAATTAAGAAGTGGACAAGCTTTGTGCCTCAGAAGTGATTAGTTAGGTTTAATACATCTTTGTTACTGTCAACTGCAAGGCAAAAAGAAAACAATTTGTGGAGATGATCGGAACAGAATTTAAAAACTTGTCAAGTGGAGGGGAAGAAAAATGTCCCCTATGAATCATGTAGTGGTCTAAGATTTACTGCCAAGCTGGCTGTTATGTCAAGGCATCCTAAGAGTTAGTCTTGGCCAAGAAAACATTCATAATGCTCTGACGTAGGCTTTGCATACATGAAAACCAACTGGTTGTTTTATGAATTATGGCCACTAAATTATTCCTGGTTTGGCTCTCCTTGCAATTTACTGAAGGTATAAATTCCAAAACTAAATGAAAGAAAGAAGAAAGTGGCTACTGAAGTGTTCAAGACAGGCAAAATATATGTTATGCTGGGAAAATAAACTCAGATTCCACTGTTCTTGTTAAATATATGTTTAGCAGCATTAAAAGCACGTGTACTAGAGATAGGCCAAAGGCAATACAAAGCAAAGTGTCCTTTAACTCCCAGTAAAGAATAGTAGTGTCACAGAGCTGTGAAGGTTATTTGTAAACAGTACTAGTTGTTTTTTGTTTTTTTTACAAACATTAAACTTAGTTTACAGAACAGAGAAAAAACAAACAAAAAAGAAGCGCAACTGCACTATATTCTTTCCCCTTCCCAATGACTTTTATTACACAAATAAGCATTATATTTTTTTATTTTTGTGTGAATATGTTAGGAAGAGTTTTATGTTCTATGCTTCAAGGTTTGTAGAATGTATATTGAATAAACAAAAATTACATTTTTTATAGTATTTCATGATAAGAAATAGAGTTTAAAAAAAATTAAAGGCCCTTATCATCAAAAAGAAAGTTCCATTCTTCATTTCTTTCTCTTACAAAGTAGCAGTTTTGTTATAGTTAAGTGTTCTATCACAGTGCTCCAAGATCCTTTCTGAAATCGGTTGTTAATAGCGATGGGCGAATAAATTTGGTGAATAAATTCGTCAGATACAAATTTGAGGCGAATTTCCATGTTTCACGGCAAGCAAATTACTTCACGAAACTGCAGTGACAATTCGTCTACAAAAAATCTGGTGTGGCAAAAAAAAAATGTCCCTCAAAATTAGTGTGTGCATAAAAATTGTCAAAAAAAAGTAGCTCATCAAAATTATTCAGACGCCCATTGACTTTAATGCATTTGGACCAAATAGTTGCGCATATAAAAACTTTTCACTGTTGTGCGAATTTCATGGTAAATTCGCAAATTTTTCAGTGAAGCGTCCATAACTAGTCGTTAACATCACTCTATATACTATATCTTTCTATCAGGGTGAAGGTAATGGTTGGTAGGAGTGGGAAAAACAATTTATTTTATTTTGTGATGTATTAAACCTCGATGCTGCTAAAATACAGAATAAAAACGTAGAAGTCAATGGAAGATGTCCTGTTTACAATCAGAAGAAATCCAGATCTGCACTGGATTACATACAATAATCTGAACGATTTTTTGGCCAATAATCGGAAAAAAAATTAGTTTCCGGGTAACAAGTCAGAAAAAAATTGTACGATTCGGATTTTTTCACGATTTTATCAAGTCTTTTCCCACACCACATTTTTTTTAAGTGAATTTATTGATAAATACAGTAACAATATGTATGGGAGTTTAGACAAAGTGGTTTCAGGAAAACAGTGAGTTTGATTTTAGTAAATAACCCCCTTTAACTTATTAACCAAAATACCTTTGTAGTCAATCTGAATATCTGCCAATAAATCTATAATGCTCTATAGCACAATTGTGCCAGATTTCCTAATTCTGCATTTTGACATAATTGCACAATTCAAATGTTTTATCAAAGGAGATTCCAAATGATTAAAATAAAAAAGAGTGGGGTGTGGACTAATTACAGAAATCTTTGCACTATGTTAGTGCCTCCAGGATCTGAGCCCAAGAAAATATGGCTCTCTTCTAAAATGCTGGAAAGGGAATAAACTAATATGGAACATTTGAATAATATATGAATAACCGTGCATTGCACAAGTTTTGAAGAAGGGGTCAAGTATAGGTATTTTGGAGATTTCACTTGAGTTTTTTGGCTGGTTTCAGTATAAAACAATGTGCCTTCGACACATACATCAAATATATGAAATATATACTGTACAAGTTCTACTTTGTTGCAAATTGTGGGAGAGAGAGGGTGTGCCTGACTTTGGTGCCAAATGTACAGGGTCTCCAACAGAGCTTAACAGGGCCAGAACCAGTTAGTGTGAGACTGTCCAGTGCAGAGAAGCTGCTGCATCTCTAGAAGTACAGAGAGAGAGAGAGTCTATCCTGTTCACGGCCAGGCTGCTACAGACTCAGGAGTTGAAAGGAGCCACTGGTGAGATTGATCCTGCCTGTAATCTCCAGTGTGAGTGCCTCTAAAAGCACCCCAGTGAATGAGCCACCGAAGGGAGGATACTGGCAAGGATACAAGTGTGGGGCCCCTATTCGAGGACAGGTCTTGTGCATTTACCTGCTACGTGGGAGCAGCTGCTAAGTTCCAAAGGAGAGGTACTTTTGGTAAAGGTAGCGCTACCTGGGATATAAGAGCTCTGGGGAAGGGTCATTCCATTTGAACTGAACTGTGTGGTTATTAACCCCTTCCTGAGGATTGAGACTATGATAAAAAAAAGAACTGTGTTGGAGAAACAGTCAGGTACCTAATAGTGAGATAGTTAGGTCCAACGTGCCCCCAGTGCAGGAGTGCATTGTATATTAGATTGCCCGAGTTATTTTACTACTGTTTATATAAAGTTTATATTTGTTTCATTTGCAAGCTGTGTGTATTTTATTTTTAATAGAGGAACCCCTCTGAGGTGTGCTCCTTAGTGTTCCCTAGGTGGAGGCACTGCGCTGTAAATCCCAGTTCTCAGTATTTTTCATATGCAAAAAGGACTCAAGGCCCCTCGATTGTCAAGGGTTATTTGCTATTTAAAGAGACTAACCAAATTAGGCTTAAATAGTATTACCTTATAAGGCAGCATTACCTATTTTATATTTCAGTAAATAACTACTTTTTTTTTTTTAAAAAAAAACAGCATGACAATATGTATTTACATCAGAGTTTGATAGAAGGATTGTGTATTACCAACAGAATTTTGCTGTTTTAAGCAATATTTTACCTAGAGCCTAATGGCCTATTCTCATGGAACAAAGAGTCTTTCTCGCTTTCCTTTAATATATTAAAAAACAGTCTACATGTACAGCGTGTGATATCAGTCTTTATCCAGCATTTAATTAGGCCATGTTCTGAGTGGTCAGTCGGGAAATACATGAAAAGCTACTCCATATGGCATACATTTTATATATCCAATTTGTTTCTAAAGCCAATAATGCCCAGTATATATTAGGCTATAGTCTATATTTCTATCACAGTTCTTTCAGAGCTGCAGCAGTATTAAATGGAGATGCCAACAAAAATATACACTTAATTAATCTAAAATGATGCATTGTATGCCATTTAATAATACATTTTTCATTTGATTTTACACTTTGCTCATTGTCAGTAGTTGGCATCTTAATGGTTTAGTAGACTGCTGGAGGCAAAAATGTAGATTATTTAAATTCTTCTTGGTTGAAAGTGGATAAGGCTATCTCAAGCAAACAATACATAATTCATCATAGACATAGTAAATCATATTTTACATTATATTGAAATACATATTTTCAACTGTACATTTTGTTTATCTTTTTTTTTTTTTTCCTTCATTCGTCGCAAAACAATTTATCTAAAATAGCTGCTTCTCAGGCCCGATGCAATGTGCACTCCAAAATTAAACAAAGAATAGTAGCCAGGGATCATGGTTGCACTGGTTTTTACAATTTCTTTCGCCCATCACTAGTGATAATTCTTAGTTAGGTTATAGGCATTCCTACTAAATATATATCCCCTCTGTTAGCAGCCTATTGGGGGAATACAATAAAAGTTGGTAATAAAAAAACTATTTACAATGCGAAAAGTTATGCCTTTATGAGAACAAATTTTCCTTTGTTGCAAATTTCATATAGCTTTTGCAAACCCAGAAACTGTTTAGCAACCACTAAGGGGCAAATATACTTATGGTCGAATATCGAGGGTTAATTAACCCTCAATATTCGACTGCCTAATTGAAATCCTTCGACTTCGAATATCAAAGTCGAAGGATTTACCGCATCGAAAAATCGAACGAAGTAGCCAAAAAAACATTTGGAATAGCATATGCTATCTGGTTGCTATGGTCCAGCATACCCTAGCATCCAGACAGTAGTGTAGTGAGAGACTGGAAATGAACAGAAGAGGGTCAGAATAGGCAGATAGGATTATAACTTTACAACTATAGCATCACAGTGATACTCCAAACCCCTTCTTTTTTTAAAACCGGGAAAGATGAAAAAAAGATTATGGATTGAGCTAGAAAATCTGTAATTTTGCCATCCCATGGGGACACAGGGGGGTTATTGAGTGGAAAGATAACACATCTCCAGGAATGATACCCTTGCTGTGACATAGTCAAACACAATCAAGACTATTTATTGGATTGAAATGATTAAATATGCATTTTTGGCCCAAAATCCACCTGTCACAGCTGGTGACAGATGGTTGCCATTCTTTTAATTAAAATACATTGGTGGATCAAATGTCTAGTAAGCCATAGATCTAAAATGGTTTTATTTCAGACAAAGTCTTCTACAGCTGCATATAATTTGGGAAATTCCATGAGTTTTTTTTGGTCCCAGTTCACATTCCGTCTTTTTGACAATACATGGATAGTTCTGCAGCAGTAAAAGGTTGTTACACAGTATAAAATGTTGTTTTTTGCAAATAACATTCTCATTTGTCATTCATTCAACTATTTCAAGTACTTATTGTTTTAAGAAATTGGCAACTGTGCAATATATCTTTCAGATTTTCCATATTTGTACATTTGTCTCAATAAGAATTAAATCCACGAGTCTGTCAAACTTTATAAGCAATTTGCATTCTATGACAATGGGAATTAATGCAACATTTTCACGCATATAAATGGCTTATTTTTACACAGAATACAGCATTCCTTTCCAGAATTGGATGGGAATGCAGTAAATTGCAAATGGGTTCAGAGACACGAGTCCTGCATGGGTCCAATCAGACTGACCTGTGCCCAGACCTGGACCCACAGACCTGCAAGCCAACCTGCACCCGCCACCCACTACACACATCTTGCTTATGCCCCAACCTGGCACCCGCGAAAACAGAAAGTGCAGTCACATTTAACCAGAAGTGGCATCACACAGGACCCTATTCCACTAGGTTAGGAAAGTAATATTAACAAAAACTCAGGAGAGAGTAGGAGGGACCAGTTCTGCAAAATAACCAGGTACCCAGACTAGTGATGGGCGAATCTGTGCAGTTTCGCTCTGAAAAATTCGCAAATTTACAGTGAAATTCACAAATTCGCAAAAGATTCGCAAAACACATTGAAGTCAATGGGCATCAAAATAATTTTAATTTATACATGCGATCCAAATGCATTAAAATCAGTAGTCGTCTGCATAATTTATTTTTTTGCAGTTTCGCCCATCACTAACCCAAACAGGTTACCCACGGACTACTAGCACAATCATGCACTTTGAAATTTCTGCCCAAATCCTGACAACCTTGAAGGTATTCCACAGGTACCCGGCTCGATCCGGGACTCTAACGTTTACTTTAGTAATCTGAGGAAACTTGAAATAAAACATGTACTTTAGTAATCGGAGGAATCTTGAAATGAAACATGGATCGCTTGTTTAATAAAAGTTATTTGTTTTAAAGGAGAAGGAAATGGTATACTTAAATAGCCTTCTAACAAAAGTCTTTTGCGCATAGAACTTACTGAGAGTTTGCAAATTTTCCTCCCTGGTGTGATGTGTAAGCAGCGACGCTCTCCTTAGACTGCATTGTGTGACTCGGGTGACGTCACTCTTTTCACGGCCATCTTCCGCTCGGCTGCCAGAGGCAGCCTTCATGCGCATAGGCATAATTTATTTGTGGTGCGCATGTCCTTGGGGCGTCGCACTCCGAGGTAAACTGTTTTTTTTGGGGGGCGCATGCGCATTAAGAAGAAAGAAGTAGCCATCGCAACCTTACTAATATGGCGCCTGCATGGCTATATATGCGAACAATGACATCGATTTTACAAGATTTGACTGACATATGAGCATTTTTAGAATAGCGTTTCAGGAGGTCTGGAGGAGTACAATTAAAGGAGAAGGGTATTGTTTTTTTCCTTTCCTTCTCCTTTAATAAATATTGATTTTGCTTAGTTTAACCTGAACCTTAGGAAGAGCAGCAAGTAAAGAGGAGCATTCCTATGAACCCTTATGGCTTATTGTTTTTCAGTGTACTATTTTCTTTTAAACCCATGGCCAACTACATTTGACATTTATTAATTTCTTTTGATTTCAAGGCAAGAAGCAGAATTCTTTTTTACTATTTCTCCACCTTGTCCTTGTTCATCTGGAATTTGGGTTAGATAAAAATCATAGTCTGTACATATGCCCAGAAATGAACATTAAACATTTTATATGTGGATTATGAAAACAATTCACATATAATCATTGTTGAGGGCTTAAGGCATAGTTAACTTTGCAGGCCTGTGCATACATCAAAGGATTCTGAGAATTCTAGTGGGTAAATGTAAAAAATCTTTCCAAATAAAATCACATTTCGCAATGTAATGTTATTAATTGCATAGTTATTACATTGTAAATTGTAATTGCTAATAGAACATTTTTTAAGATCTGTCTGAAGGTGGGGTAGATGCTGGATGCAATATTTTTTCTGTTGGCAGATGAGACGTTGGCAGTATGCAAAAGAAAAATTGTTTGTAATGCATATTTTTTTTTTCTTTTAACAAATCAAGGTGGCCATACACTGTAGATTTAAGATGCTGATTAGGGCCATCCAGACTGATTTGGCAGTAGTGATGGGCGAATTTGCGCCATTTCGCTTCGCCGGAAAATTCGCAAATTTCCCGCGAAATTCGCGAAACGGCGTAAAATTTGCGAAACTGAATTTTTTGATGCCGGCGCCCGTTTTTTTGATTTTTTCGGGTAATTTTCGCGGGCGTTTTGTGAATTTCTTCGCTGGCGGCGAATCGCGCAAATTCGCCGCAAATTCACGCCTGGCAAATAAATTCGCCCATCACTATTTGGCAGCTTATCTGCCCAAGTATAGGGCACTCAGACGGAGCCCACCTGGTGCATATCTAGTTGAAAGTCAGCCAGACATCGATCAGATAGGTTGGATTTTTCAGCATCAGTTCATTGATGCTCCGACAGTAGTGATGGGCGAATAAATTTGGTATGCACAAATTCCTGGTGAATTTCCGCATTTCACCGCCGGCGAATAAATATGTGAAACTGCCACAAAAATCCGCCAGAGCGGAAAAATTTGGGTGGCCGCCAGAATAGTCATGCGCATAAACATTGTCGCATGTCAAAATTATTTGGACGCCCGGCGCTAGGTCCAAATGTTTGGATTAGCCAATAATATTGCCCAGGTGGGCATTTCGGGGAAAGATCTGAAAATAAATGGATCTTATAGTGTATTGCCAGCTTAGTTCCACCATAAATGTGTGTCAATAGACTCTCAGACTAAGTAACTATTTAGACACAGTACAAAAAAGTTTTCGGCCGCTCCAAACTAACCCCCTGTGTGTTCTTATTAGTGTAGCTCCATGTTTTAGTTGTAATCGTCCGGGTGCTCTGCCATCAGCGTCCCCACTGAAATAGTAATTGTTCAAGAAATGGAAAGGCGGCACTCCGGTAAAATAAAAAAGGTGGTTTATTCCAACCGGTCACTGACCATAAGCCTATGATTAAGGGAGTTACTCCCAAAACACGTCAGGTGATGTTGGTCAGTGACCTGTTGGAATAAACCATCTTTTTTTGCCGCCTTTCCATTTCTTGAGTAATTGACTATTTAGCCACTAGTGATTTGTAAAAGGACAGCTACAGAAGCAAAGCACATTTTCAGCATCCCAGTTCTGTGTAGATATTTAGCCTTCAGCATTCTGTATTTATGCTGGCACAGCCTTAGCTGACATGTTGTTCTGTTGTTTTGAGGTCTTTTCATTCCATGGATCAGAACGTACCTGCTCAAATCCGAGGCAGATTTCCTCCTCCCTGCTTGAATAATGAAACATATTCATGGGTAGTGATGGGCAAATGTGTCCCATTTCGCTTTGGTGAAAAAATTAGCGAATTTTCCCCAAAATTCAGAGACGGCGACACCAGAGACAATTTTTATACAAGCGCCGATTTTGTCCAAATGCATTAAAGTCAATGGGCATCCGAATCATTTTTATGCGTGACAATTTTTATGCGCTAACTATTCTCAGGCCCACCAAAATGTCTAGATGTTTACCTGTATTACCAATATTTATCGAAATATTGGTAAATATGAATTAGGGCCTCATGGGGCCCCTATACCTCCTAGGCCCCCCTGCAGCTGCCGGGTCTGCTTCCTCTATAGTTGTGCCCTTGCTATCAGGGGTTGGTGGGAGTTGTAGGTCAGTCAAAGATGCATGGAATAAGAATTGATGTGAAAAGTTTTTAGTATCCTTTAGTATTTCTCTAGTATTAATTAAAAGACCACATGCTGGATGCAACGTAAACAATAATAGCTAAAAAAATATACACAACAAGTTTTATGGTGCTTGTAAAACAGGCCAACTTTTTGATGCAATCATCAGTATAATATGCACATTGAAAGAGAATCCTTGTATTTATGCTTAAAAGAATACTGTCATGGGGAAAAAATTTTTTTCAAAATGAACCAGTTAATAGTGCTGCTCCAGCAGAATTCTGCACTGAAATCCATTTCTCAAAAGAGCAAACTTGGGGCTAGACATATTGTCAATTTCCCAGCTGCCCCAAGTCATGTGACTTGTGCTCTGATAAACTTCAATCACTCTTTACTGCTGTACTGCAAATTGGAGTGATATCACCCCCTCTCTTTCCCCCCCCCCAGCAGCCAAACAAAAGAACAATGGGAAGGTAACCAGATAACAGCTCCCTAACACAAGATAACAGCTGCCTGGTTGATCTAAGAACAACACTCAATAGTAAAAACCCATGTCCCACTGAGACTCCTTCAATTACATTGAGAAGGAAAAACAGCAGCCTGACAGAAAGCATTTCTCTCCTAAAGTGCAGGCACAAGTCACATGACCAGGGGCAGCTGGGAAATTGACAAAATGTCTAGCCCCATGTCAGATTTCAAAATTGAATATAAAAAAATCTGTTTGCTCTTTTGGATTTCAGTGCAGAATTCTGCTGGATTAGCACTATTAACTGATGTGTTTTGAAAAAAAAACATGTTTTCCCATGACAGGATCCCTTTAAAGGGCAAATAAATCCTACAGCCGGCAATCCTATGCCTTTTACAGAATCTTGTGGGTCTTTGACTGTTCCCCACCAATGGGTGCAGAGTACTTAATGCAGATACACAGCAATACCCTCTACACTGAAGCAGCACAATTGCGCAAGTTCAATAATACTCATGCAGCACTAAAGCTTAAAGACCAAATGGAAGGAAAGTAGTTGTGGCTCTTTGCAATTGCCAGCCAGTGATAATTAGGTAATTATAGTGTTGCAATTCATGGATAGCTCTGTTACTTCCAGTGCAAGGCTGATATAAAGTGAAACCGTATTTTTATTTGTCGCTTAATTTTTGTCCACTGCCACTGAAATTGCATTTCTTTACTCAGAGAATTCAGAGAATGGCAGCAAAATCATAACGTTATTGGTGTTATTGCTAAATGAATCATCCATTCGTTTAGTCAATTATTTAATTCACTTGTTATTGCTCTTTTTGTATATGGAGAGCTTTAAAATAACAAGTACAAATCAACACAAACAATTCAGAATAATGTGCTACAATTACGTTTTGAGTGACAAATTCCTGGGATTTTTACAAGAGTTTAAAATAAAATTTAGAAATTAGCAACCTGCCAGATTTCCCTTTGAGTGGCAAATGCCTGTGATTTTTACAAGAATCTAAAATAAAAAGTTGATTTATGGGTTTTCCTGTAATTTTACTTTATGAGGTGCCAGAGTCTGAAAGAGCGAGATTTAAAGTTACACACACTTTCATTATTTATATCAAATTTGCTTATTTTTTTTTGGTTACCAAAGTAACTTTTTAAAATTTATTCTGGGCAGATTTTGGATTACATGACTGCCCCTGACTCCCTGACACTGAAAGATGAGCCATTACTTAATTTGGAAGATTAGTGTATTATGCAGTGTGAAGTAAAATTACTTGCATGGGCACCAGTGGTTTTTAAGTACAAGTAGTTCTTAAAGGAGAACTAAACTCTAAAAATTAATATGGCTAAAAATGGCATATTTTATATACTGAAATTATGATCCAGGACTTCAAACTTGTCACAGGGGGTCACCATCTTGGAAAGTGTCTGTGACACTCACATGCTCAGTGGGCTCTGAGCAGCTGTTGAGAAGCTAAGCTTAGGGGTCGTCGCAAAATATCAAGTAGAAAATGAGGTTGGCCTGTAATATAAGACAGGTCTGATTATTAAATTCTGATGCTAGTTGTAGTGGTTTCTGTGCTTCCGTGTAGTATTTATCTGTATTAATTACTAATCAGCCTTATATTGTGACATTTATATTCTATGTGTACTGTATATTGTGAGTGGGTCCCTAAGCTCAGTAAATTACAGCAGCACAGAGCATGTGCAGTGAATCAGCAGAAAAGAAGATGGGGAGCTACTGGGGCATCTTTGAAGACACAGATCTTTACTGCTAAAGGGCTGTGGTTGCCTTGGGCTGGTACAGAAGCCCAAAACATAATTTACAGCATGTCTAGCTACTTCTTTCGTTATGCTTTAGTTCTCTTTTAAAGGAGAACGAATCCCTAAAAATGATTATGGCTATAAAAGCTATATTTTATATACTGAGCATACTGAACCAGCCTAAAGGTTCAGGATATGTACGTATAATAGTAATGAGCCAGGCCTTCACAGTTGTAAAACTAGTCTCATCTTGGATTTTGTTAAGAGTTTAGGGGCTGTCAAAAATCACCAAGCAGGAAATTAGGTTTGCCTGTCAGCTATATATATATATATATATATATATATATATATATATATATATATATATATATATATATATATATATTGTATCTGGTATCTTATTATTATCTAAGCTCAGTAAGTGACAGCAGCACAAAGCATGTGCAGTAAATCAGCAGAAATGAAGAGCTACTGGGTCATCTTTGGAGTTCTCCTTTAATGGTTAGATAAAGTAGAAGAATCTGGGAAGAATAAAGTAGAGGAAACTGAAGAATAATTAAAGTATAGTGGACCTGCTACCACTCATATTCAGTGAATATAGTTCACTGATTCCCTTTCTGTCTGTTATTGATTTATTAACCGAATCAGGCACTAAGAATGCCCTCTCCTTTGAAAACTACTGGGGAAACTATACCTTACATCTGCACTTGGATCGCTGAGCTGGTAAATAACTCACCTGAAGAACAAACACTAATTCTTACATTCTCAGTCAAGTCTAAGGGGCAGATTTATCAAAGGTCGAGGTAAATTTTCAAATGAAAAAAATTGGAAAAAAAATTTTTCATTCACCATCTAAAACCTGCCGAACTGCTGTTTTAGCCTATGGGGGACCTCCTATTTGGAGTCAATTGGTGGACTTTGAAAAATCTAAGTTTTTTTGGGGAAAAACTTAGAATCGAATTAGATCGAATGCACTATTCCTTCGATTTGTACAATTTGAATTCGGCAGAATACAGACCTATTCAATCAAAAACAGACATATTCGACCAAAAAAAAAAACTTCGACTTAATTTCGGTTGGTTTTATTTAATTCAAATTTAGACGTTTTTTTTTTCAATTCGAAATTCGACCCTTGATAAATATGCCCCTAAATCTCATAGTCATGTTTCTATAGCAGCTTAACTTGTGATCAGCCTCTCCTTTAGCCCTATCTCCTCTAGCCCTAGTTAATTGAGGCTCTTGCCCTGTCTGGAGCTCCCTGAGGCCTCAATCCACAGGGCCTTTTGAATTAATATACTTGCACTCTGAATATCCATTTTGTTCCCTGGCAGTCTATCCAGGCATCAGTGTTCATGCATTTAAGGTGTTTAGCCAATTTTATTAAGTCAAATGCAAGTATAATTCTTGTGGTCAAGATAATGCTCAATCCACAGGGTTTATTTATCAGGCTCTGGATTACATCCTAATTCTACTAAAGTTTCAACATATACTAGTATAGTCCAATGGCCATCCGAGCCCTCCTACACTTTTACCTTATGAAAAATTATCCTGGTTCCAACCTATAACTAACAGGGGACATTATATTAGTTGAGATGATGATGCAACAGACCATGGATATTTCTACATGTTGGATAAATCCTAAATGAATGGATTAAATATATTTTTATTGAAATAATGCATTGTTTATTATTATTGAAATAATACAGTATTTTATTTTTTAGGATACATCTATTATTGGCCTTATTCAGTGGTTTACTGAAAAAGTTTTGTAAATCCAATGAACAATAAAGACATAACATTTTGGATTCCGTTGGGATTGTAAATTTCTGGTTCCCTCTGTCTGTATTGTAAAGTGCCATGAAAAACTGCCAAAAACTGACAGATTCCAGTCCTGTTGCACTGGCCAGTTGTTAAGGACAATATGTTCTAATAATGTCTGTGAAAATAAGCTGGAAATAAAGTAAAACACCTTCAGACAGTAAAGGTGCCTCCCAAAACAGACATTTTATTCAACATATACTTCAAAAGTTGTGCTGAGAAAAATCTAAAAATTCAGTACAGGTATGGGACCAGTTATCCAGAAAGGGTTTCTGGATAATGGATCTCTCTGTAATTTGGATCTTCATACCTTAAGTCTGCTAGAAATTAATGTAAACATTAAATAAACTCAATAAGATGGTTTTTCTTCCAATAAGGATTAATTATATCTTAGTTTGAGTCAAGTACAAAGTACTGTTTTATTATTATAGAGAAATAGGAATACAGTTTTATAAATTTGAAATATTTTATTATAATGGAGTCTATGGGAGACAGCCTTTCCATATTTTGGAGCTTTCTGGAAAACTGGTTTCCGGATAATGGATCCCATACCTTTACAACAAAAGTATAAGCACACTAAATAGATTACAATGTCCAAAAACATTCCATAAGCTTGTACTTGCTTTAAGTTATACTGTAAATGTTGTTCCTGTTTTCACACAAATGTCCACATAGAAAATGTTTGGTGGAGCACTTCATTTAGTCAGAAAGCTCTTATCCTTGCCACTTACTGTGTCTAATTCTCTAGCACCAGACATAACAGGGAGATCAGTTTACCTGCTCACCAGCATGTTAACATTGTGGAGCAGAAACAATGATTACATGTAACAGGTCCATCGGATCATGTGCCTTGTAACTTAATATCTACTACTTTGGATAAAAGGTACAGCTGATTTTACGTCAATTCTTTTGCTTGTAATGCCATCATGAAATTAGTTAATACACTAAAAGTGCTATGAGTGATCTAAATTTTGTTGGAAAGTGATCTGGATAATGTACAAAACTGTAGAACATATAGGTGCAAATTCACTAAGCGCCGAAGCGCCTAACGCTAGCGTCAATTCGCTATCGTTGGTCATTTTCATTACTTCGCAAATTCACTAATGAACGCTGGTATAAATTCGCTAGTGTTACTTCGCACCCTTATGCCTGGCGAATTTTCACAACGGACGTAACTACGCAAATTCACTAACGCGCGCATTGTACTGAATGCTACCTTTTACGCTAGACTTCCTTCGCCACCTCAGACCAGGCGAAGCACAATAGAGTAGATAGGGATTGCTTCAAAAAAAGTTCAAATTTTTTCTAAGTCCCAAAAAACGCTGGCGTTTTTCTATATTATGGGTGATAGGCTGAAAAAGATAGAAAAAAATTTTGGGGCTCCCCTCCTTCCCCCCTACATTTCCTAACTCATGGCAACTTAACTATACAGTGGGCACATGTGTAGGGCAAAATAAAAATTTTATTTGATGTTTTGAAGGTTTCCCAGGCTTGTGTAGTGATTGTACGTATTCCTCCATCGAAATTTGAATTTGGCGTCATATGCAAATTAACCATCGCTAGCGTAACTTCGCTACGCTTAGTGAATCAATGCTAGCGCAACTTTGCAACCTTATGCTACCCCTGAGTGCAACTTCGGATTTTAGTGAATTTGGGAAGCGCTGGCGAAACTACGCCTGGCGAAGTGCGGTGAAGTGCGGCGAAGTGCGGCGACATTACGCCTGGCGCAACTAAGAATCTTAGTGAATTTGTCCCATAGTCAAGCGATAATGGATTCCCGGCTATTGATGAACTGTGCTTTAATTTAACCTTATACAACAGCAGTTGGTTGGTGGACTATGCTGGGAATGGTAGCTCAACAAAGGCTAGAGATCCCTCATTGGTTGACTATAGACCCAGGGGAGGTAGTTCCATTAAAACTAGAAAGCAGCAGGATATAATTTGCAAAATACGTTTGCTTGCTGCTCCTCTTTCTGAATAAAAAGCCCATCCATATCTTGGGAATGCCTGCTGTGCAGTTTTACATTTAAGAAGTATGACTCTTGGCAGTGAGCATCATTTTAAGGGTGATTCATGACTTTATTCCCTCTGAAGTGCTCAGTGTAGCCAAAACAAATATGAAGAAAGAGAAAGACAATAGAGTCTAATAAGTTTCACTTGAAGCCATCACACTAAGGACCTTTCCATCAAGCCCTCACCTGATATAAGTATTTATACTGGCCCCAGGGAGAAAGTACACAGCATTGCACCATATTTTTTTGAAACTCACACCTTATCCATGTAGTGCCTGGGTTGGCAGATATATACAGCGATGACTTCATTTAGAAAGCCAGTATATTAAAACATAGAGTCTTGTTTCTGCACTTGTGTTTATATCCTTTAATTGTGCGATACGCTCCTTACAGTAATCCTATTCCCTGCTGCAGTGAGATCCAGAACAACGGGACCCAGGCATCCATTTATGTTTGACATTTGTATGAAGCTAATTAAAAGCCTTCAGTCGTTGCTGAACTTCAGTTTTAAGAATTCTGAGTAAACCAAAGGATAACTGAGAATGTTAGGAACCATTGTTAGCTAGTAAAATCATTAAGTACTTATTATGTGTGTTTATGCTGACTATACCTACAACGTCCAAGCTGCAGACCTCAGTCTGTGGGCAAGAGTTCTGTTTCTGAAAATGTTATATTCCTGCTCAACAGTCTTATGCAAATATTTATATTATTAGAATACGTTCCCTTTTTCCAAAAACAAGTGGGATTCACTAAGGAAATATAATGGTTAACAGTCTCTTAAACACTGAATGCTTCTGAGGAGCCAATTATAGCAGGGCCAGAGCTAAGCAAACAGAAGCATACTGGTTATCCCAAGCAGAGCAAAGACAACTTTATAACACAAATCAGCCCATTCAGAGAGCTGGTTCTACACACACACCAGCAGATGGGTTATGGGAGGAGCGTAACCTTTAGAACAGTACACTCATTCACTTGGGTTGGCTCAGATTAGGAAACATAATATTGACTGCTTTAATGCAACAGTATATCACTGATTAGGTGTACATTTTTTGGTATCACCCAATCATTTTCTGAACTGGTGCTGGCTGAGGTTTAAATGGCTAAATGGCTAAAAATAAGTCCCTTGAAAGCAGAGGGATTTGCTACTCACCTGAATATCACTGCGTTTGTCAGCCTATTATATAGACATCAGTAAAAGTCATAGCCTTTTGTATATTTTTTCTGTATATATATATATATATATATATATATATATATATATATATAAATATATATATATATATATATATATATATATATATAGAGAGATAGATAGATAGATAGATAGATAGAAACAGAATATTTATATATTTCAAGTAGCAACTTCCTTTTAATACATAACATGACTTATGGAAACAGTAGTATTTCAGCAGTGACATAAAGTTTATTGGATTAACAGAAAATATGCAATATGCATCATAACAAAATTAGATAGGTGCATCCATTTGGGCACCCCAACAGAGATATTACATCAATACTTAGTTGAACCTGCTTTTGCAAATGTAACAGCCTCTAGACGCCTCCTATAGCCTTTGATGAGTGTCTGGATTCTGGATGGTGGTATTTTTGACCATTCGTCCATACAAAATCTCTCCAGTTAAATTGGATGGCTGCCGAGCATGGACAGTCTGCTTCAAATCATCCCATAGATTTTCAATGATATTCAAGTCGGGGGACTGTGACGGTCATTCCAGAATATTGTACTTCTCCCTCTGCATAAATGCCTTTGTAGATTTCGAAGTGTGTTTAGCGTCATTGCTTAACTTCAACTTTGTGACTGATACTTGAACATTATCCTGAAGAATTTGTTGTTATTGGGTTGATTTCATCCGACCCTCGATTTCAACAAGTGCCCCAGTTCCTAAACTAGCCACACAGCCCCCACAGCATGATGGAACATCCACTAAATTTGACAGTAGGTATCAGTTGTTTTTCTTGGAATGCAGTGTTCTTCTTCTGCCATGCAAAGTGCTTTTTGTTATGAACAAATAACAACATTTTTGTCTTAGCAGTCCAAAGCACTTTGTTCCAAAATGACTGTGTCTTGTCGAAATGAGCTTTTGCATACAACAAGCGACTGTTTGTGGCGTGCATAAAGGGCTTCTTTCATATCACCCTGCGATAAAGATGTTCTTTGTGCAAATTGCGCTGAATTGTAGAACGATCTACAGATACACCATCTGCAGCAACTTATTCTTGCAGGTCTTTGGAGGTGGTCTTTGTGTTATCTGTAACCATTCTCACAATCCTTCACACATGCAGCTTGGCCTGCCAGACCTGAGTTTTACAGCAACTGTGCCTGTGGCCTTCCATTTCCTGATTCTATTCCTTACAGTTGAAACGGACAGTCTAAACCTCTGAGAAAGCTTTTTGTAGCCTTCCCCTAAACCATGATACAGAACAATCTTTTTTTTCAGATCTTTTGAGAGTTGCTTTGAGGATCCCATGCTGTCACTCTTCAGAGGAGAGTCAAACAGAAGCACAACTTGCAATTGGCCACCTTAAATACCTTTTCTTATGATCGGGCACACCTGCCTATGAAGTTCAAGATTTAATGAGCTAATCCAACCAACTAGGTGTTGCCAGTAATCAGTATTGAGCAGTTACATGCATTCAAATTAGCAAAATTACAAGGGTACACAAATATTTGCACAGCCAGTTTTTCACGTTTGATTTAATTTCATACAAATGAATACTGCTTCACTAAAAATCTTCATATGACTGTATATATATCTATATATCTATATCTATATCTATATATATATATATATATATATATATATATATATAGATAGATATATATATATATATATATATATATATATATATATATATATATATATACTGTAGATATAATATCAGAATGGTACAATTACAGAAGCCTTGCATAACACATCGTCTTCAGCAGTTTGCACAACAAGGGATGTTACTGTATGCATTAGACAGGGCTATGTTTATTTGATTGATTGATTGATGACATATGATAACCAGTGAAATGTATTCACTATTTTAACTACAGCACACTAGTGAAATCTAACTTTTGACTGTTTCTTATAGGTAAAGCTGTTTACACTGTTCTATTTATCTAGTAGTCTTTTTTCTTTAGAAACTATCCCTGCTCCTCTTATTTTCATATTTCCCAATATTTCCTTTTTATCGTTGCAGAACCAAAAATTGGTGAGTTACACTTGAAACTATTGCTGATTAGAATGTGTTAGGATACAACTGGGTTAGGTCAGCGCAGTGGATGGACATAAAATAACTTACTTTTTCATTTGTGAAAAATTATTCACAATAATTATTTTTCATGGTTTTATAAAAATAAAGTCACTAACGTCATAATCTGCTGGTTGTACTTTTTGTATGAAGCCTGTGTGCAGTATTACCACTCACAGGCATACAGAGCCTTGACTACTGCTTTAATAAGTATATTTAATAACAAAAAACTTTACAAAAAACAATACAAACCTCAGCAGAGGATGTGAAGCAGGCAGAAAACAAATCCAAGTTTGGTCATAGTGTCAAGGTAACAGTCTGAGAAACAGGCACAAGGTTGGGAAAAACAGAAAATCCAATAACAGGCCAGGGGTCAGAAACCAGGGAGACAAAGGCAGGAACCAACTTTCATGATAGGAACTTGGGACTGGAGACCAGGGCAGACAGGTCCACTGAACAGGAGACCATAGCAGAGGAGCAGCCAGGAACAGAAGCTGGAGCTAAAGAGTAGCCAGGAGCTGAAGCAGGAAAACCATCAAGATTTGGAGCAGGAGCTGTATTGCTACCAGGATCAGGAACGGGAGCTGGAGATGCCACACGAAGCAGGATCTGAAGGACCCCAGTGTCAAGACAAGTACCAGAAACAGTAGCCATTACACCTTTGGTCCCTAGTTCTTGACAAGGAAGTTCCTCACATTATTAAATTCTGTGTTTCCTAGTATGCATGTGTGCATTTGCGCCCTATTCCTCAGAGCAGGCTGGACTGCTAATATTGATGCTGTCTGAAATATGAGTTGTTATGGGAATGTATAGGTGCAAGTATCTTTTATGATTAGCATCTATACATGTTCAGTTCTACATTCAGGCTAAAGCTTTGGACTTGCATTCGTAAATGAGCAAAGTTAATAATAAAAACACTTTGGAATATAAAACCAGGAGAATTTTCCTGTGTAATAATGTTATTGTCACATGTAGTACCTGTGGCATAAATAAGATATAAATACATTATTTGTCTGTAGGTATGGATATGTTCTTTTTTTTTATTATTATACAATCTGTGTTGTTATCTGTATCTAAACAAAAAACATAATTATGCAAAGCCCTTGCATTTCTACCAAATGACCCAGCTGCCTAAGTACCACCAAGATTGTCCAGAAAGGTCCCATTATTGCAGTGGTATAAAGACTGTGCAGTTTATTTAAAGAGAAAAACTGACAAAGAAGACAGCTCACTTTTTTATTTAATGAAAAAAAAGTTAGCAATACGGAATGTCCCTTAAATATAAGGACATTTTGCAGAACTTCCATGAAAACATAAACCAGAAACAGCAAATCAAATAATCTGTAGCTGTTTGTTATTTTGTTTAAAGAGCAATTGAACGTGTTTGTGAATTGCAATCTTCAAGAGCCTCGAAACATTTCCAGAGCAATTTAAGAAAATTGCACATATTTTAATCCAAGCGCAAAAGCCTCAACAATAAGCCGTGATTTATAATATGCTTCAAAAGCTGAATTACGATGATTCTGCTAATGAATAACCTGCTAAATACATTTAAATAAAACATTCCCATTAATGTCAACATTTTGCATCTGGGAAAATAGGAACCTAATACTATGAAGGAGAGCTATAATCCAGGGAGAAATAAAAACGTATTGTTAACACACTGAATTTCCCTATTAGCTGTTAACCTTGTATAATTTAGCATTAAACATGCATTTACTAATGGATTTAGCACTATTTTTCTCTCATTTCCTGATGTCTCCTTCAATCTCTCCACTGTATATTTTACAGAATAAGCAAAAAGATTTCCATACTACTTTTCTTGCCTGAGGAGGCAATGTGTTCAGTTTCTCTTTGAAATAAAACATAGTGTGATGGCTGCAGAGTCTAATGTGAAGACTCTGAACGCGTATTCACTCATTTGGGGGGTCCCAAGAGTACAACAATGTAGACGGGCCTAATATTAATGTGATTTCAATAACAACCCTGAAACTGTTGAGCTGTTTCTAAAAGCCTTTGCTGCAGAGTAACTGTTAGTCTCCAGTTTCCATCACAACTTTTTGCATAGTTGTGTTTTATTCTCACATACTTAGAGCCAAAAGCCATGGAAATAATGTACTTTAGTTTGTGCTGCTGTAAGCACATCGAAGATAGGGATCAGCGCCTAAACTTCCCCATCTGTCGTCACCATCACTGGCTACATAATAAAGGCAGATCTCATTCTCAGAGTGCTTCAACATGGTTAGAATTATGTGCCCATTGTTTATTCCTCCTTCCTCAACAACTTAAAAAATGCCAATACCTTGAGAAAAATCTCATTGTTGAAGAGAATCTTCCATTGTGAAGCTGGTTACAGATACCGGGCCTGATTCAGTTCCATGTGAAAACATATCATGGTTTATCTTATGAAAACTAGTGTTGGTCGAATAAATTCAGCAGGCGCAAATTCGCTGCAAATTTCCACGTTTCGCCACCAGCGAATAAATTCACAAAACTGCGCCGAAAATTTGCATGCATCAGAATAGTAGCCCACATAAGAATAAGATTCAGGCGCCCGTTGACTTTAATGCATTTGGACAAAATATACGGGGCGTCGAAATTGACGTGTGTCTAAATTATTTTGACTCCCATTGACTTCAATGCATTTCGCAAATTTTTTTTTTTTTTACAACAATTTTATTGGGTTTTCATAAACACAACAGATTATAATTCCCATATTAAGTATGTTAAGATAAACATAGAAGAAGAATATACATTACTGCATAACATATCAAGGAATTGAACAAATAAGTACATATACTTAAAATCAAAGATTCCAAAGGAAAATAGATAACACAGCATATAAAATAAAAGGGAAAGAAATAATAAAAACCAAAATAAACCAAAACCCCACTCAGCGGTTTTACAGATTTAAATGAAGAGAACTATTAACTAATACAGCAGTATCAAATATCAAAAATATCTTTGAACTAATGGATAGTGATGGGCGAATTTGTCCCGTATTGCTTCGCCAAAAAATTAGCGAATTTCCTGTGAAATTTGTGAAACGGTGAAAAATTTGCGAAACAACGTTGGCATCTCGTTTTTTTAGATGCCGATGAATTTTCGTGGCAGTTTTGCAAATTTATTCGCCAGCGGCAAATTGCGGAAATTCGCCACAAATTCGCGCCTGCCAAATAAATTCGCCCATCACTACTAATGGAGACTCTTTACATGTAAAACTATTCGATTTACGAAGAATACAGTATATGAAGAATTACCAAACACTCGAAGGCTTATGAAGCGGGGCGAACCCCTGTGTGTTTATTCACGTCAGTGATGTAACATTTCGGGAGCGGACCCCTTCACTGATGTGAATAAACACGCAGGGGTTCGCCCCGCTTCACAAGCCTTTGAGTGTTTGGTAATTCTTCGTATACTGTATTATCGGAGAGGTGCCGACCTCTTTTCCAAGCACAAGGCAGGACACTTGGAGAGGCTGGGAAGATAGGTATCGTATTTGCATAAACGATTAGATTTGTAATATCCCTAAGATTTCAATTTCGTGAAAAAGGATCAATTTTTTTAAAGAAAAGAGACCAATTGTCTAAAAATCTGCGCTTTAAAGGGTTTAGGGTTAGTTATTTTTGTCCATAACGCTTCTTGCCAACATAATTGAGCTTCCGAAAGCCAATATAGAAGAGTTTTGTTCGTAGCAGCAACAAAACGATGAATCAAGTTATTTAATCATTTCGCAAATTCTTCGCCACTTCGCCCGACACTTATGAAAACTCATTACAAGTCTAGGAGGAAATTAGAATTTTAAGTAATGTCCTTGTATCTGATCATCTAGCACCTATATTATTTCTTGGCAACAGCTGTCTTATTTTATGAGAATGGATTTCAATCTATAGTCCCATAGAAAGCAATGGGTGACATTTCATCCGGTTTTTATTCAAGTATTAGAACTAAAACCATTGTTTTCTGTGCAGTTTATCTGCAACTTGAATTGCTGCCCCCATGGCAACACGGCACATTATTTATATAAACCGTGCTAGTCTTTCTAAAGAAATGACATTTTAAGCATTGCACAGTAAGAATATATTCAATTCAACATGAAAGAGGCTTGCATTTTTTTATATAGTCAGTGTTCATGAGGACAATAAGAGATTTTTCTGTAAGGAGATGCAGATTACAATCTACATGTTAGCCCATGTACATTGTCAAAACCATAGCTTTCTTGGATACTATCAGATTTGGACTCACTGAGATATTATTTGGGAAGGTGGGAAATCCCATCAGTTCCCAGTGGGTCTACATATGCTTCTCATGTGATCATAGGCCCAAATATATATTTTTTAACCCACAATTTGACTCACAATTGCAGAATTTAGGCTCCTATAGGAAAGACAAATGGGCTGCTGTGTGACAAATCTGAACACTCACTCTGCTACTTTCAATGGTTTGTGGATCTTTGCTGTCTCTTATATAATGATAGATATCTCATATAATGATAGATATATCTCTTATAGTTCTATAAAAGCATGAAAACTTTACCATAAGCATTTATGAAAACTGAATAATAGAAATAGAGGGGTCCGTTTACTAAAGTGCGGTAAATCTGACTTTAAGTTTCCGCATGTTATCGCTGAGAATATTTTTACGCCAGACTAAGTTTACTAAACAGCGATGCGCTCAGAAGTCATTGCGATCACTTGTGGTAACTACGTTAAGGAACCAGCTTACGTTAGTGGTAATTTTAGCGAGTTGCGAATTTTCTGGCGAAAAATTACGTTTTTGCGAATATTTATGCTATAAAATAGTCTTGTTTTATGGCGGTTATTATGGCAATTTTTACTGTGACATTTATGGCCAGAAATGCATCTTCAAAACTCATAAACTTTATTGACTGATGATTATACCATCCAACAACATCACCAGAGTAACACCAATCAAACATGTCTGCATCATATAAACCCTTCTGCCAATAGAATCATAGGAACAAGAAATGATACCAGTCAATCTCTTTGCTTCATAGAAATGCACAGTTTAATGTAGCCAATCACAATGAAACCAAAAAAGTGTAGAGGCTGACGAATCCTTGGACTGTGATGCCCGCTGCCAATAATACGACTCTGAGCTGAAACTGCTGCTGTTGCACCAGATAGAAGCAGAAGCCAAAACATCCTGTCAGCAATAGCTACAGATCTCTCTCTCCTGTCAGCAAAGAATGATGGGTAAAAAAAAACAGTATTATGGGATATTTCCTGCCCCTTGAGAATTTTCTGGCGAAAAAAATACTTTTACGCCACTACATAGGTGGCGGTAAAAGTTTGCGAATATTCTGGCGTTAATTTTGTCTTTAGCACATTTCGCTGTTTAGTAAACCATGCGTTAATGTGTACGTAGCGTTATTTTCAGCGAATGCGATAACTGGCGAACAATTATTCTTGCGCAAGAAAATTCGCAAATTTATATTTACCGCAGGTTAGTAACATAACATATTTGGCGAAAATTCTGTCTATATATTGTGCGAATATTTTTAACGCACTTTAGTAAACGGACCTAAGAATCTGCATGTATCTCCTTTGATGGCAATTTCAAAGTGCCACTGTAAAGGAAAAGTGAGCCATCGCTCAATGCACTTTAAAATTTGCTTCAAGAGTTTCTCATTGTTTTGACATGTCAAGTTATATGTACCAAAGATTAGCAGAGTAGGGAAATGTCTCCAAGTTATGGTTATCTTTCATAAACGTAGCAATCAGGCGCAGGCAGCCATTCAAGAACAACTTAAACAACTTTATCTGATTAATCTTATTTTACCCACTTGATGGGAATTAGAGTAGAAAACCCAAGATTTATATCAACATTTTTAATAAAGGTTAAAATGTGAAGAACTGACGTTTGCCAAGGTCTATGCTTACTTTTCTTGCTTTGTGAGAGGCATATTGTCTGGTGCAATATATGTGACATGTAAGCCTGCATTAGGAGCATACATACCATAATGTCTACTGGCGTTCATATGTTCCTTATTTTGTTATCCTTGAAAGCACCTAAGTTTTGCCGTGCCCTTGACAAATTTGTTTCAGCTTTACTCCTTTACATTTTGATTGCGTAGTTTGTTCGGAAGTAGATCGTTGATTTGCTGTGTTGCGAGTATATATGTGTGCCTGAGTGCTCCTTTGTTTATATAATGGTTTAAATGCATTTATGCCCCAGATGGCCTAATTCTGCTTCGTCATGGGTCTCTTAACCTGCTCAATTTTGTCCAAGCATCAAAATACTGTATATAAATGTACACATGTAAGGTTTATACACAAATGAAAGCAGATGACTAAAGTATTGAACATGTGTCATTAGTGATGGGCGAATTTATTCACCAGGCATGGATTTTCTGCATTTCGCCACCCACGAATGTTTTCGCAAAACGGTCGTGAAAATTTGCCTTGATAAAAAATTATCGCAAATTGACTTTAATGCATTTGGACAAAAGTAAATAAATTGATGCTCGTCGCAAAATTGTGGCAAAAGTTTGACGCCCATTAACTTCAATGCGTTTCGAGAATTTTTCTCCATTTCGTGCATTTTTTCTGGAGTTTCGCAGATTTTTCGGCGAAACAGGACAGATTTGCCCATCACTATGGGGCACATTTACTAAGCTTGAGTGAAGGATTTGATGAAAAAAACTTCGAATTTCAAAGTATTTTTTTGGGTACTTCGTCCATCGAATAGGCTACTTTGACTTCGATTCGAACTAAAAATCGTTCGACTATTCGACTATTCGATAGTCGAAGTACTGTCTCTTTAAAAAATACTTCGACTACATACTTCGGTAGTTTAAACCTACCGAGGTTCAATGTTAGCCTATGGGGACCTTCCCCAGCACTTTTCTAAGTTTTTTTGATCGAATAAAAATCATTCGATCGATCGATTAAAATCCTTTGAATCGTTCGATTCTAAGGATTTTATCGTTCGATCAAACGATTTTTATTCGATCGATCGATCGATCGAAGTATTTACGCTAAAATCCTTCTAATTTAATATTCAAAGGATTTTCTTCGAGGGTTTATTAACCCTCTAAATTCGACCCTTGATAAATCGGCCCCTATGATTCATTTGTTTTATCTGAACATAGGTAGGTTGAGAGCTTTTAAGTAAGTATAAGAGATAGTCACCTGTTGATTTGATGGTAGTACAAAAGACAGAGTATCAAGTCACCATTGCACATAGTAAGCAGCAGGTCCCATGCTGCTAGTAAATATCAGTCATTTCACAATCAATTAGTTTGTAATAGATTTATTATGTGAATAAGAAATCACTGCTGCATTTTCTTCTCGTTGCTGTACATTCAGAGAGGCTTTCAAATGATGTGCAATGAGCATCATTCCAATATCCATGTCAGATCATGCATAGAGCTTTTTTTTAACTAAAATATTCCTTTATTTTACATAACCATATTTATCATACATAATACATGCCAGACCTTGTATTGTAGGTAGTGCAGACCTACTCTTAGATCACCCATTTATCGTGTGAGACCTAAGTGCATGTCTTGTATCGCTGGGACAACAGCCAAAAACACTCTTTATCAAGAGAAGATTCCCCACTGAGCTTTCCAAAAGGTGAAAGTGTTTTGCCTTCAGTGAGCCACAATGGAGGTATCTATCAATAGGTCACTTACTTACTTATGGGTTTAACAGGGGTCAGGAATTTATTTTTAAATTTTTCAGGGCTGACTGTAATTTTATTCTCACCCTCATGTTATAAAGGAAAAGAGAACATTTTTATTATTTTATCATTTTTAATTTCATTATACAGTAATACAACAAGGGTTTATATATACAGAGAATACAGTACAATTATTTAAATGTGGACCATTGGATAAACTGGTAATAAAAAGTGCCATTTTAAATATTAATGTATAGCCCTCTGGCTTGTGCTCACAAACAAACCAAGGACATAAGGTTACATCCAATGAATGGATAAAGCTTTTTTCCTTTACTTCCTCACATTATAATTAGAACATATTGTACAGCTTTTCTTCTCAGATTACCAGGGAGTGAGCACAAACAATATTTAAAAATAACGGTTCAAGGTAGAATATTTTAGATAGATATATATGTCAATTTGACGCCAAAAACAATCCTATATGTATACGAATCCAACAGGGCTTGAATTAAAATATGTAAAGAAAGAAGAGATCAACCCCCTAAAATATTTAACTAGTGATAAGTGAATCTGTCCCATTTCGCTTCCCAAAACATTCACAAAATTGTGAAATAATTTGCAAAACGCATTGAAGTCAATGGGCATCAAATTTTTTTTTTTACGCACAACAAATTTTAACGGGGGCACCAATTTTTTCTCATTCCAAATGCATTTAAGTCAATGGGTATTTTTTTTTTTTTGTGACGACTTTTTTGTCTTGGCAGCAATTTTGTCTTGGCAAATTTTTTGTTGCAAATCCATGCCTGGTCAAAAAAAATTCGCCCATCACTATATGGACATATAAAATATAAGTTGGAAAAAAGTGTATTTTTTCTACATAATAAAAGGTAAGGATGGAGAATCATGGTAATATAAAATGTTAATGTATTGTGTTTGAACGTACAAAATGTAAAATAAAAAAAAAATACAAAAATATAAAATTTTATAGAAAACACAGCTGATGATATCAATAAAGTTCTGTAAAATAAATGAATCTGGAGAATGTATAATGCATTCTCTAACATTACATTAGTTTGATTTTTTTTAGAAGCATGATCTGGATGACTTTAATTAACACCTACAAAGTACATATATAGAAAAGGAAATGTGTGCTAATTTTATTTTTCTAGAAATGTAGAATATCCCACAACTAGGTGTGAATGCAACCTTTGCATAAATCTTGCTACTCTTAACGAAAGCTGTATTCATTTTGGTATTTTTGGGATTGCTCCAGGAATTTCCGTGCCCCTTATATATTTCTTTTTACTTTTGTTATTCATTTTCTTTAACAGGACACTCGCCTTTTATTTTGAAAAAGGAAGAAAAAGACCCTCAAATATATTAATTCATTTGTTTAACATAATGTTCTCACATTGGATTGTCCTAATGAAAATTGTGAAAAGCTCCCATATTGATTCAAAATGGAAAGACATTTGTCTGCATGCCAGCTTTATGTCTATATTACTACAGAAATCTAAATATTCTTTAATATACCCATAAAATGGTTTTAAATGAAGTGTTCTCTGCCACCTGAAATCTGCAATATGGATATTACTGTTAAGATAGACGGAACATGCTGAAGGTGTTACAGGCCATGAAAAAATAACTACCTGTAACCTTTAATTAAAGAAAACATGTTTTTTTACTTTAGGCTCACATTTTTAGAGTTCCTCTCTGTTTTTACCACCCACCGAACGTCCATAATATCCATAAGAAATAATTGGGGAATGTAAACATTTGAACAGCTTATTTGTGGGTAAATACAGTAATACACATGTTCCCATCAATAAGCTATTTAAATGTCTTGTGCACTGCAACTAAAATTTTAGGAGCTTTGACATATGAGGGGAGAGCAGATTTACTGTGCACAAAAAAAAAACAACTCATCTGACATTGCCCAAAGGAGAAAAAAAACCAAAAACCAATAGTGAAATGGGAGCCACTTTGTTCTCTCTGGATCACTGAGGTTTGCAGAGAAAAAAAATCACAACTGATGCATTCCCATGTGCCATAGTGGGAAATAGGAAGATTATTTATTAAAGTTTGAATGTTGAAAAATTGAAAAAATAGGTTTTATTTACTATAAAATCTGAATTTCTAGTGGAAAAAATACCCTAAATTATTCAGGATTTATTAAAGCCCGATGCTGCAAAAAGTATATCTGTTAATCCAGCATCTCAGACCTACCGAGGTTGTATATAAGTCAATGGGAGAGGTCCCTATCCTATTTGGAAGTTTCTGTAGTCTGTGCTAGAATTAGCCTGAAAATTCGACTATTTGGGACTTTTCAGGCAAAAATTTGAAAAATCCTGGCTTTTCAGGAAAAAGCCCGAAAAAATAGAGCGATTTGAAAAATAACTTAAAAAAATTGTATGAATCAGGTTTTTGCTCAATTTTATCAAGTTTTCCGATAAAAATCATGTTACATTGTGCTTTTTTAATAATAAATAAGGTCCAATCATGGATTCTAGTTTGGTTGGATTTTTTAAATACTTGGATTTTGATAACTAAGCCCCCCATGTTAGCCAACATCTTTCGGCATCCATGACAACTCAAAGGGCTACAGACCCACCAAGTTTTGCCGTGAAAATGACACCCAAATAGACTCCAATGCATAAAAAAATTGTCTCACATCAAAAAAATGTCGCTCACAGAATTTTCGTAAATTTTCAAAAAAGCAAAATGGGACAGATTCGCCCATTACTACTAGTAATGAAACAGCTTATATGCAGTACAAGCCTGAAAAATTTCTAAAACTAAAGTGTCATGCTTTAACTGCCTCTGCCTGATCTCTGTAACACTGTTAAGCCTTCATTCAACCCCAGAGTAGTCACATCACTGGCTATAAACTATTGAACAACATTTTATCATGGTCTGTGAAAGGTATAAGGGTCTCCTGGCCTCACACTCCATTTCAGAGCACAGTGACCTGGCACTAGTTGGAACTAAGATAAGCACTAAGATAAGGGGGCAAATTTACTTATGGTCGAATATCGAGGGTTAATTAACCCTCGATATTCGACTGTCAAAGTTAAATCCTTCGACTTCGAATATCGAAGTCGAAGGATTTACCGAAATTCGTTCGATCGAACGATTAAATCCATCGATCAAATGATTTTTCTTCGACCTAAAAAAGATAGCAAAGCCTATGGGGACCTTCCCCATAGGCTAACATTGACTTCGGTAGGTTTTAGGTGGCGAACTAGGGGGGTCGAAGTTTTTTCTTAAAGAGACAGTACTTCGACTATCGAATGGTCGCATGGTCGAATAGTTGAACGATTTTTATTAGTTTGAATCGTTCGATTCGAAGTCGAAGGTCGAAGTAGCTAATTCGATGGTCGAAGTAGCCAAAAAAAAACATTCGAAATTCAAAGTTTTTTTTTTATTCTATTCCTTCACTCGAGCTAAGTAAATGGGCCCCTAGGTGTGATGATAAAGGACGGAAAGTTTACGTGGTGTGATATCAAACTATGCACAGCAGGGAACAGAAAAGTGGAGGTTCCTCATTTTAACTTAGGGGGGCAAGATTTTTATATAGGTAAATAGTTTTATCTATAGGGGAGATTCTTAGAGCTATTTTAAACTGCGAAGTAAGGAATTTATAAGAGAAACTCTGAGTAAGTGACCCTATATAGATATAAAAAGTGTTTTTTATGCCACTAAATTCTATGTGCAGGAAATCCACATTATAAAAGCTGTGATTGTGCAATTGTTTTTATTTTTTTAATGGGCGTCGGCGACATTTTGTCATCTGCGAATTGTTGGCGAAGCGAAATGGGTCAAATTCACCCAAGCCTAATTGTGAATATTTCAATAAACCTGGGAATTGACTTTAATTATTAATGTGTGGTGTTCTTAGATAAAATATATTATTGATAAGGATGGGCGAATTTGACCCATTTCGTTTCGCCAAAAGTTCGCCGCTGATGCCCATTAAAGTCTATGGGCAATTTTTTATTTTTGACACGCGCCTTTTTTTTTTTGTCGCGCAACGCCATACAAGTCTATGGGCTTCATTTCCGCGGCGAAACAAGGCGAAAAAAATCGCCCATCCCTAATTATTGAACTCCCAGAAACCTACTGCATAAACAAAGTGGGCAACTGTAGTCATCATAGTCCCTTCTCTGATACTCCACTTCTACGGGCAACACCAAACTACCTCCTCCGACAGAACAGTAGTGAATATAATACAAAACTGATCGTTACAATAGTATTCCATCCCATAGCTACTGCAGGGATAGTGAGCCCCCTAAAGACAACTTTGCCATTTAAATTGGTATAAAAAGAGATTGAAACAGAAAGGGGAAGTGAAGAATATTACAAAATACTCTCTATTAAGAGCAGATTGTATCTTAATATAAACAAACTTTGCAGTGGGATATAAATGGTCATTTTGCCAGGCATACTTGGACATTTATTCACTATCCCTCACACAATATTTTTAAATTAGACAAAATCCTCTGAATTTTCCAACTTTTTTGTGTATGTACTTTGGCTGCAAACCGTGAGCTCTTCTAACATGGAAGAAATCTGTACAAATAGTGAATTCATTTCATCTATGTAATCAATCGGTTTTCCCCCTGAAGTAGAAAATATGCAAATCCGCAGTAACAGAAGTTAAGCATAATTGAAATCTTGTTCGCAATAATTCAAGACTGTTCTTTAGGCTTTGCCAAGAGCTTCTATAAATTGTCCAGTTATGATTCCACAGCGGTGTAAGACTTCAGGGCTTGTAATATTCAGTTCTGCTTGGAGATGCTGGAACTTTGGACAAAGGCTGTCTCAGAGTTGGCACGCACAAGCGAGAGCCCATTACTTACACCAAGCTGTTCCGTTTACATAGGAATGAGCCTTCTCAAATATCCTCAGAAATTAAAACCATGCACGCATCAAACATGGAATTTAGTCTGGTGGTCACTAAGTAGAGGATTGCTAATTGTTCAGTGCGGTTTGTTTGGCTTCTGACTCTTAGTATGCCTTGATATTTCCTGCACATACCCGCACGCTTACCTGATCCCATCAGATCTTAGAAATAATCTCTGAGGGCAGCGTTTCACTAACATCATGCGAGAACTGACCCGAGACTAAAAGACTGCTTCACACAGAGGTCTGATCTGCAGAATCAATGTCTTGGTTGTCTTTTCTGGGATAGCATTTCAGAATTTCCATACTTATACATGCACTGCCCATAGCTTTCTGCCAGGTTTATAAGTTTTGTGGAAGGAAATTATGTTACACACAAAAGGACTGGCTCTGTTACAGATTCTTGAGCATGAATTAAGAAGGGGCAGACCCAGTTGCTCACACAATATGAATGTCAAGCAAATAGCCAGTGGAACATGCAGTACAGTGAACGAGGAAAGGAAAAATGTCCTTGAAAAAATAACTGTGATGCTGTACACTTTTTTGTACCCATTCTAAACTCCATCACTGTAGATATACTTTTTTATTAGTTTTATCCCTTAATTTGTTATTCTGATTTAAGATTCAGAAAATTCAAATAAATGTACCAGTAATTACTCATTTCTTCTTTTTAATCCTTGCACTATGACTCTAAAATCCACATTTGTTCAGAAAATCACCTTATGCATTGTTGCCTTGTTCACAAATATCAATAATGTCACATGATTGTCTTAGGGCAGAGACACACACTCAGATTCGGGGAGATTTAGTTGCCTGGCGATAAATCGCCTTTTCTTTGGGGTGACTAATGTCCCCGAACTGCCTCCCGCCGTCTAGAGACAACTTCGGGCGACTTCAGAAAATGAATCGATCCGGCGAGAGACAGTTCGGGAAGATTAGTTGCCCCGAAGAAGAGGAGATTTGTCACTGGGAGACTAATCTCCCTGAATCTGAGCATATGTCTCTGCCCTTAAGAGGATCTAAACTTCAATGAAATGAATTGATGTATTTTCTGAGCACTCTTGCAATATACATTGATTTTATATTTTTGCTGGTTTCTTAGATAGTGTCGATTTTTGATGGTTTTATACTGCTAGGCAGACTTCAGCTTAGTATTTCTTTTGAAGGTCAGTGACCCAAACTGACTACGCTTTTTATGCCCTTTCTGAATTCAGTTAAATCTAGGGCTGCAAAGTGAGCCAACAGCCTAGTATTAGAAGTCTGAAATTGCAGGCATCTTAGAAATTGCTAAAGAAAAAATATATATATATATATACATAAATTGCAGTGACTTACATTGGTCTGCTTTTTTGGTGCAATTTAGATATTGCTCTTAAATGCAAGCCTTTTGTTAAACTACAATATTTGCTATCAGTTACAACTTTTTGATAAAAAAAAATCACTAAAAGCAAACCATAATAGAATTTTGAACAACTCACCCATCACAGGCACTAAAAACGAACAAGCAACATAAATAGGCCATCAGTTGCTCTTATATTTATGACTAAAGAGATCTGAGTGATTTTCCAGGAACAGTCATAAAGCAGCAGCAAGGAAGGGACACAATGGAGCTATGACACTCTATCAGATACAGATATTAGATAAAACTGGAGCCAGACAATGATGGCTCCTAGTAATGACTTCTTGTAAAATTAAAGGCTAGATCTGATTAGATGAAATGGTCATTTGAGTCAGTTTTGGAGAGATTACCTTCATGGCTGCTGCCAGATCATATGCTTTCTTAAAGTGTTTTGCTTCATATCTCCACCAGAATTGGTTCCACATATTGAAATATCTGAGACACAAAAATAGCAAAATCAGATAGATTGATTGATAGATAAACAGATAGCTAGATTTCAATCATTTCAACCATAAACTGTGTGCTTCAGGGACATTTGAACTTAACAGTTCTATGAGTAGTTAGGAGATACGCGTTTCTCAGGGAATTTTGCTTCACCTAAACCCAGCCAAGCTGATACCTTTATATCTGGAGTTCTCATCATGATAGTCCTAACAAAGATTGAAATGTAACCTTCGCTATTCATGCTTTTTTTTTTTAAATATACTATAGATTTTTTTCATAAGGAATCTCAGTGTTGCTGGTCTTTTTTGTACCAAATGGGGTAAATATTTTAACAATGTGCCACCCATAGGGGAAGATTTACTAAAGGGCGAAGTGGCTAACGCTAGCGACTTTTCCCCAGCATTGCCACCCACAGGGACATCGCCGATTTACTAATGGGCACAGGTGCCAATTCGCTAGCGAAAGAGACTGGCGCTATGGTTCATTCACACTCTTTTGCTGTGGTGAACAGACACTACTCCACAAATTCATTAAAATGCGGATTTTACTGAATGTTACCTCTTTCGCCAGAGTTGCCTTCACCACCTCAGACCAGGCGAAGTGCATTAAAGTAGCTTGATCTTCCTCAATATTCTAGTAGTAAGACAAAACAGAGGCGCCAAAAGGATAAAATTAGCTAAAAACACTTAAAAACCCGATGGGTAATTCGGAGGAGGTAGTAGTGGACTTACCTCCTCCAAGCCGACACCAACGAAAGTGGTAATTTTCAGTAATAGTTTATTCACAAAACAGTATTGCAACGCGTTTCGCAGGCATTTCCTGCTTCATCAGGCAATGTGGAACGGGAGCAAAAACAACAGTGTCTTTGTATAAACACGCCAGGCGCCTCAATCTTCTGTCACTTACATTATATTTTGTGAGCCGAAAATGCATCAAAGTCCAAAAAACTTTGGCGTCTTTTCCATTTTTCAGCCTGATTGCCTGCAAAAGACCTAACAAACTTTTTTTGGATAACAGGTTTTCCCCATACATTTGCAAACATTAATTTTACAGTGGTCACATGTGTAGGGCATTAGAATAACTATATTGTCTTTATTAAGGTTCACTGGACATGTGTTTTTAAAAGTGTAATTTGTAAGTATATGGTCCAACATTAAGAACATAACATAACATAAAGAAGTGCATGCAACTTTAAATTTCCCACCCTATGCAAATTGACTTGAGCACAAGATCCCTAGCAAAGTATCGCTAGGCAGAAATGAATGCTAGCACATCTTCACTATCAAATTCTCGCATTGCCGAAGTAAAGATAGCAAAAAGTCTCCAGCATTCGGAGTCCACGACGAAACTCTGCATTTAAGTAAATTAGCGTAGTCTGAGCACATTTGCACCTGACGAAGTGTAGGGATGGGTGCGAATCGGTCGCTGGTCACTGCCCCATAGTTTGTATATATCAATGTATACCAAATACTATACAGAAGTGCAAGTACCTTTAATGATTTAAAGATTTTATGAGCAACTGACTAAAAAAAAAAAAAGCCTTGCAAATAAATCATATTGGTCACTGGTTTCTACTGTGAATGTCCTTGCTGTACCTCTTTATTTATTTTTTGTCTGTAGAAAAGAGATTCCATCCTGGCAGCTCATGATGCATGCATTACTACAGGTAACTTCTTGGAAGTGGTAACTTAGTCTCCTGACCTTGTTTTTTTTACAAGAGTATTTTAGAATTAATGCACCAGTAATTATGTCTACCTAGACATCCATCCAAGATCCTAACAAATTCTTGTTCCTTAAATAATAAAAACAAAACAGTATGTCACAGAAATAGAATATTGTGTAATTCACCTATCCCATCCTATATTCTCTAAAAAAATAATCATTGTCTTCAAGTGATAAGCAAAGAAGCTGCCAGAAGGCTTGAACAGCCAACTGTAGTGTGGAACGATGTCAAAGTAGCTGGACGTATTCCTGAGAAGTAGAGAAATGATATGTACATAAAGAACATCATTTCCTTTCCAGCTTCTCTGATACAAATGATGGCAGCATGGTGAACCTGTGCAGCGAGCATATATTTTATGATGCCTGCCTGCCTTTGTACATTCTATCTGTAATTAATTGCTCCCGGCAAAGGTCACCATTAATAAAAATGAACTTGCAGCTTATTAAGACTGTAGAAGAAATCATTAGAGATACTTGCAAATGTGTTTGCAGCCAAGTGATGTAAAAAGAAGTGATGTATCTGGAAGAAAAAGTCTAGTTCCTTTTCTCCTTGTCAAACAGAAGGGCCTTCATCACTCTCAGTACTTTCATTACTGACTTGCCCTTGTGTTGTATTAATCAGGATATTAGCAAACAAAAATTCACTATTTTGTATTGTTTTGTATGTTTATGGCACAGGCAAGTCCCTATTATTTCAATAAGTGAGGTCAATATCATAAATAATCAAGTCCCAGGAACATATCATTTAGGTGGTCTTCACTTCACCACAGTTTGTCTCTTGTAGACACATATTATACATTTCCACATATTATAAATAACAATGTCTCATGCTATCGTTCTCCATCATAACAATTAACAAGGTTATTGTAGTGCTGTAATCCAATTATGTAACTAACCCCCATCAGTCTTTCTCAAACTCTTGCAGTTTGTTTACTGCTTCTAAAGATCACTTACTAAAGGAGTCATATTCTATACCTCTAAATCAGGGATCCGCAACCTTTTGAACCCATGAGCAACATTCAGAAGTAAAAGGAGTTGGGGAGCAACACTAGCATTAAAAATGTTCTTGGGGTGCCAAATAAGTGATGTGAATGGCCTTTGCCCCTTGGCCTTTGCATTTGGTAGCCCCTATGTGGATTGTCAATGTACATTGAGGCTCTGTTTGGTAGTGCACCTGGTTTTTATACAACCAAAACCTGCCTGGAATTCAAAAATAAGCACCTGCTTTGAGGCCACCGAGAGCAACATCCAAGGGGTTGGAGAGCAACATGTTGCTCATAAGCTACTGGTTGGGGATCACTGCTCTAAATATTCTTTTCTATTCATCGTGATGGGTTAATTGAAGAGAAGTTTTAGGTTGACAAACTAACAGCATGTTTGAATTATACCCTCTCACATTTCGTTTGCATCTCCTTTACAAATAAGGCAGTTTACAAATGTCATTGGTGTAATTATAGAGGTAGTAGATCAGCTTTCCCTATAGCCACAGAAAATGTGGGCGTTAGCTGCCTGCATGGTCAGGCACACATGCGCGAATGAACAGGAAGGTGGGAAGGGTTGGTTGCAGTGTGCACCGGGCCCCTTCAAAGATTTTTAGGGGAGTCTGGTGCCACATTGTTATGCCGATGATGAATATTCTAGTGCTATATCTTGCATGTTAACAGTCTGCCCAACAGTTTCTAACCATGAAATATATCCCAAATACCTAAGCTACTGAAAAAAATAATAATAGATATAATAAGAGTTATTGTTTGCTACTCTGAGCAAGAGGCCACAGTGTAAGGTTGTATAATCTCACTAGACGATAAACACACACAAATGAAAAGTTGCATTGTGCTTTTCAACTAACTATTAAGTATTAAGCCTCAGTATATGGGGCTCATGCAGCACAGAATGATTTGCACAGTGAATTGATTGATTGATTGATTGATGTACTGAATTTGACAAGATTGATGTACTGAATTTGCAAACATAATTGTGAATTTTTATTCATGCTGTGATTGTCCTTACCAGCTTTTTTTTAATATTTTTTAAATATGGCATAATTGCAAATTATGAATATTAAAGGGGTGGTTCACTTTTAAGTTAATTTTTAGTATGTAATAGGATGGTTAAATTTGCCTTAATCTTTTCTTTTTTTAAAAAAAAAAAACAAATGCTATATTTAGAAATGTACATTTTTTAAACATACTGTTATATTAAGCAATTTACATGTTAGTATGATGCTGATTGAATAAGAAAGTTTGATAGTATGGGGGTTTATTAAAGTCGGAATTTATCTCAATATTTTCTGAAAAAAACTCCGACCACAGGTTTTTATGGCTTATTTATTAAGACACTTTTCTGAACATTTTGGAAAGTGAAAAATCGTGAAAAATACAAATTTTACGAGTTTTTCTGAATTTCCACCCGAAAACTCTGATTTTTTCAGATTTTTGCCTGAAAACCCTGAAAACTTTGGGTTATTGCACCAAACCTTGTGCAAATCTTTGGGATTTTTCCCATTGCAACCTCGGCAGGTCTGAGATGCCGGATTTTTCGTATTCAAATTTTTCCTTCCTCAAAAATTCCGAAAAATTTGTTATTTCTTTTCCACTAAAAATTTGTATTTTATACTAAAAAAAACAGATTTTTCTGTTTTTTGACATTCGGGGTTTAGTAAATAACCCCCTATGTGTAGGGCAGACATACAAACATAGAAAATAGCTATAAAAATAATTAATTTCATCAAACTTGGCAAATTAGTTATGGCTATAACCATGTCACATCTCTCTATCACCCATCAAGCTAGTGTACACAAAAAAAAAAGATGTTGATTATTCTATCCCTTCTAAAGAAATATGTTCATAACATTTTACTGTGATCTTTCCAGTGTGTCTCCCACTTGAATTCATTTAGTTAATCCACCTGTCAAAACAACAGTTTAATTAGGTTAAAATAAGTGTAAAAAGGTTTACAGGAAGTGCTGCTCATGACACAAATGAATAGTTTTACCAACTTCTAAAGAGACAAGTTCTCCATTTGTATAAAGTCATGAACTGATTTTGTTCTAGGGATAACAGAGGTCTTGTGCTGCTTGAAGTCACTGCAAAATAATTCCTAGACTTTGAGCCATTCTAAAAAACGTGATTGTCATAGATATGGAGATTCAGGGAAACATACATCTGACATTTACCCTTCATTTTCTAGAGATTTCTTACTTGCTCTTTAAAGGATAAGTAAACCTTTAAAATAAGTAAATGTAAAATTGATAACTGCTCTCTTAAGAAATTTTGTAATGCACATTCATTATTATTCCAAGATATTGAGGGATACATGTACTGTTAATTTTAATTAATTTTGTTACAACAGTGCCACCAAGTGGTCAGACTGGTTGGAAACTGGCCAGCAGATGGCATTGTTGTAACAAAATTAATTTATATTAACAGTACATTTATCCCTTAATATCTTGGAATAAAAACAAAATAAATAATGAATATAAATTCCAAAATTTCTTAGAATGTCACCCTCATCAATTTTATATTCACTTATTTTAAAGGTTTTCTTATGCTTTAAACAAATTAACATGGAAATATTCTGAAATGATAGGTATAAGGAGTCAGCACTTTGAACAACACCAATCTCGAGTAAACTGGACCATATGTTGTGAACAAAAGGAACTTAATTTAACACAGTGGATATTTAAGCAGGATATATACTTTATCGTAGTTAGCAATGACTGGTATAACATTCACTTATAGACAAGGTAGTTTTGAGATTCATCAAGTAATAGGAAAGAACAGACTGAATTTGTGTTTTGCTTGGTCAAACTGCATGTTCATTTGATGGCATGGATGAGAACTGTGCCGAAACCAAGCTCCTTTACATGAGAATATAATTATGCTAAATTAAACAGTAAATCATCATCTTAGATGTAATGTAAATCTGAATTAATTACTTTTCAGCCTTGCATAGTGAATTCTATACTGTATGTATAGTGTATATAATGAGCTTGTCCCTAAACTTGGATAACATATTAAACCAGTACAGAAAATGTGCCATGAATCAGCAGAAAAGAACATGAGGAGCTACTAGGGGGCAACTTTAGAGGTTTAGATCTTTATAGCTAAAGGGTAATAGTGGCCTCGGGCTGGTACAGAAGTCCAATATATAAGGTGTAGTATTTCTAGCCTAATTCTTTGTTGAGCTTTACTTCTCCTTTAAGATGTCTATAAGAAGAACATATAGTTCTTCCCCAAGAGCAGCAATGTTTCTTCAATAATAAATATGTGTGGTAAAAGTCTATAAAAATGGAATGACCTTGCTCAACATGACAGGAAGGAATAGGGCTTTGTGCTGAATATACTATTTGCCTGTTGTTTTAATCGCGAAAAATCTCTCAGCACAGAATGAAAGACAAAACTGTACAAAATTGGAACTGAAGCCAATAACAGCATCAAACTATACTAAGAAAACATCTGTGTATTGCCAAAACATAAGACTTTTGACAAAAAATTTACCATGACATTTTTTTTTTCAAAACATCAGTTTCAGCACTGTCCCACATCCAAGCCTATCAAAATACCTTTTTTCCTGTTGTTAAATGTAAATTATTCGAAAAGTATTGTTTTAAAGACAGGATAGGTTATGCTAGAATTGGTAAAAAAATTACAATACAAGTGAACAACCTATTTAACCTCTTGTACAATAGAAAAGTAAGGTTAGCCATCACATTGCAAGCCTGATTTTGCCTCTATTGGGACTCTTCAGTTTAGGATTCATTATAAAATTCAAACAAGGGAAGATCAAGACAAATTAAGGTCTCTTCGATCACAATGTAGTGCTTATGGAGAATAACTCAATCCAAGGACAATCTAATGGAAGGAACAAAGAATAAGAAAGTGTATGAAAGTACCACTATATTCTTCCTTTAAATACATTCATATTCTACGAAAAAAAGGAATTTCCTCATTTGAGCTTGTGTTATAATATAAAATATAATTTCTTTCTACAGAAATAAAACTAATCATAAAAAGTCATATTTGAGGTTTCACTTGAGAAAAAGAACAAATCAAGCATTTTGAAATATCATTTCAGCAAAACAGAGAGACTGTAACTTAAACTGCAAACTTTATATGTGATCGATTGAACAACACATCAACTGCAACATCACTTTTCATTTTCATTCTTATAAAACCAATTACATTTGCTTGGTATAATCATTCCTTCATAAACCCAAGCCTTCATAAATTCCCTATTATGCCATTCTACAAGTCATGGAATCATTTAACAAACTGTCATTTCTAAGGTCTATAATTACCATGCTGAGACTGGAAACATTTTTTGAGAATCTAAATAACATCAACTTTCCCAAGAAGGAGAAATGACACTTTAAGGGGCAAATTCACCAAGGGTCGAATATCGAGGGTTAATTAACCCTCGATATTCGACTGGGAATTAAAATCCTTCGACTTCGAATATCGAAGTCGAAGGATTTTAGCGCAAATAGTTCAATCGAACGATCGAAGGAATAATCCTTCGATCGAACGATTAAATCCTTCGAATCGAACGATTCGAAGGATTTTAATCCAACGACCGAAGGATTATTCTTCGACCAAAAAAACTTAGGCAAGCCTATGGGGACCTTCCCCATAGGCTAACATTGGGTTCGGTAGGTTTTAGATGTCGAACTAGGGGGTTGAAGTTTTTTCTTAAAGAGACAGTACTTCGACTATCGAATGGTCGAATAGTCTAACGATTTTTAGTTCGAATCCTACGATTTGAAGTCGAAGTCGTAGTCGAAGGTCGAAGTAGCCCATTCGATAGTCGAAGTAGCCCAAAAAACATTTTGAAATTCGAAGTTTTTTTACTTCGAATCCTTCACTTGAGCTTGGTGAATTGGCCCCAATATGTACAATTTAATAAAGATGTCAGTGTCAACATTTGGGAATTTGTTTATACTAAGGGGCAGATTTATCAAAGGTCGAGGTGAATTTCAACTAGGGAATAGTCCAAATTCAATTAGAATTTGAAAAAAATTCAAAAATTCAAATATCGAAATTTATTATATACTGTCTCTTAAAAAATTCAACCATTTGCCATCTAAAACCTACCGAAATGCTGTTTTAGCCTATGGGGGACCTCCTAGAACCTATTTGGAGTCAATTGGTGGACTTTGAAAAATCAAAGTTTTTTTGGGAAAAACTTCAAATGGAATTCGATTGAATGCACTATTCCTTTGATTCGTACGATTCGTATTGGGTCGAATACGGCCCTATTCGATCTAAAAGGGACCAAAAAAAACTTCGACTTAATTTCGGTTGGTCTTTTTGAATTCGAATTTCAAAGGTTTTTCAATTCAAAATTCGACCCTTGATAAATATGCCCCTAAGCCTTCAGTGCGAAAGCATTGTCAGTCGTCAAATGATCTTCTGCGATTGCTTGTACAGGTATGGGACCTGTCATCCAGAATGCTCGGGACCTGGAGTTTTCCGGATAACGGATATTTCCGTAATTTGGGTCTTCATGCCTTAATTCTACTAGAAACTCATTTAAACATTAAATAAACCCAATAAGCTGGTTTTGCTTCCAATAAGGATTAATTATATCTTAGTTGGGATTAAGTACAAGCTACTGTTTTATTATGACAGAGAAAAACAGTAAAAATTAGTGACATCAGTGGGCGTGTCTGTGACGTCAATGGGCAGGGCTCTGACATCAGTGGACGGGGCTATGACACGCGTTCAGCGATTGGCCGATCGCCGTGTCAATCAAGGGAATCCCGCTCGGTTTTCCTTATTTGGAAAACCGGGCAGGAAGTATAGCCCCGGGCAGCCCCTCATAATACCGGGCTGTCCAGGTCAAAACCGGACAGGTGGCAACCCTAATTAGGGCAGTTGCTAATACCTGGCTATTTCTGTTGATCAATCTAGTACCTGAAAGAAGATGAAAGCAAACATCTGATTGGTTGCAATGACCAATTGCAATGGTGCAATATAGCACATACTGTATCCCTATAAATCAGTCATATTCTTCCTTTGGTCTATATGAATAATAATAATAATTCTTTCTTAGCAGTATATACAATAATAATATCATGTTTATAATTGAAATGATGACTTTGACAAACATGGAGGAATTATTTTGCAAGACCATGTTGTATGTGGAAGGCCAAGCCTAGCCTGTGGGTGAAGTGTATTTAGTGCCACTGGTTGGTGCTCTTAGATCCCAGATATGACATAAAAAAGCTGGCATCCATCAGATATCTTAGGGGCAGATTTATCAAGGGTCAAATTGAAAATTAGAATTTTTAAATGCGAATTTCAAGTTTATTTTAGTGTAATTCGGCTATTGAATAGTCCAAATTCGATTTGAGTTTAAAAAAATTGAAATTCGAATTTCGAAATGTATCGTGTACTGTCCCTTTAAGAATTTGAATTCGACTATTCAGCATCTAAAACCTGACAAATTTGGTGTTGTAGCCTATGGGGGAGTCATTTGATGGGCTTTTGAAAATGTAATTTGTTTTTGCTAAAAAAAATTAAATCAAATTCGATTCATATTTGATTCGAGTTTGCAGGTCGATCCTATTCACCCGAATGTAAAAAAATTGCATTTTTTTAAAAATTTTGATTGAACATTTTTTTTACGAGTTTTTATAAACTTCTATAAACTATAAATTCGACTCCTGATAAATCTGCCCCTTAATGTCTTCTTACACAAGAGGAAAGATGTACATATTTTATACAATAGAAAGAAGTACAAATGTATAATCTCTTGACAACTGTTTCAACACATTTATGCTAGAAATCTAAATTCAGCCCCCGCAGTCATCACATCAAAGTAAGCAATATTGTTTAAGTACCTTACTTTTAAATTAATATAAAATAACATAAATGATGATATAGTCAGGGCTATTCTTAGTTTTCATTTTTTAAAAGGTTTTGTAGGTTTTTTTGCTCAGCTGCTCTCCAAGCTATCAGGTTACTAAGGTCCAATTTGCCATAACAATCAGGCAGTGGTTTGAATAATACACTGGAAAATAAACAGGAATGGGCCCAACTAGAAAGATAATTAAAAAAAACACGTTTGCCATACTTTTTTGGCTGCTGGGGTCATTGATCCCCATTTGAAAGCTGGAAAGACATCATTTATATAATATACTGTGGAGGTTATTTATCAAAGGTTTAATTTCTCAGTTATGTGAATTTTTGTTAACTCTAATGAATTCAAATGTACTCACAACTCAAATGGAACCTTATTTATGAAAAAACTTGAACGTCTAACATTCGATCGAATAGGAACGACCCGAAAGCTTGCTAACATCTTCAAATGGTTCAACGAACCTCTTCCATTGACTTCTTCATGAACTCGGCAGGTTTTAGGTGGCCAAGTATCAAATTAGAAATGTTTCAAGGGTTGAGATGTGATAAAAAGATATTGCATAAAACAGCTCATATGTAAAACCCTGCTTCATGTAAAGAAACCATTTTTATAATAATATTTTTTTTTCTATTAGAATGTGCCATTGGGTAATCCTAACTAGAAAACTGCCATTTTAAAAAAATAGGGCCGCCCCCTGGGATCCTGCCATTCACAGTGCACATAAACAAACCATCATTTTCCCCCTCTAAGGCAAATTGGAGAGGCTTCAGATGGGTTTTTTTGCCTTCCTCTGGATCAACTGGCAGTTATGCAGGTCAAAAAAGTAAAAAGGTTGAACTTGATGGACGTGTGCCTTTTTTCAACCTAACTTACTATGTTACTATGTTACTGTGTTACATACTAGGTCACATGAGCCAATTAACAGACAGAATTCTGTCTTTTGCTCCCAAACTTCTTCCTGTAACAGTTAGGGGCATATTTATGAAGGGTCAAATTTTGAATTTGGAAAACTTCAAAATTCGAATTCAAAAAGAGCAACCGAAATTAAGTCTAAGTTTTTTTTTGGCCGAATAGGTTAATTTTCAATTGAATAGGTCCATATTTGGCCAAATTAGAATAATACGAATCAAAATAATATTGAATTGAAGTCCACCAATATTGAAGTCCACCAATTGTCTCCAAATAGGTTCTAGGAGGTCCCCCATAGGCTAAAACAGCAATTTGGTAGGTTTTAAAGAGCAAACGGTTGAAGTCAAATTTTTAAAAAAACAGTACATGATAAATTTCAATATTCGAATTTTTGATTTTTTTTCAAATTCAAATCGAATTTGGACTATTCCCTAGTCAAAGTACACAAAAACTAGCTTGAAATTCGATTTTTTTTTTTCATTCAAAAATTCACCTCGACCTTTGATAAATTTGCCCCTTCGAGTTGTCGTATTTCTGGTCAGGTGATCTCTGAGGCAGCACAGAGAAAATGGTGGTTCAAGGGGCAAGATGTAAAAAGGCAATATTTACTTAAATATATATGTCCGTTTGGTAAGGTTCTTTATTATGCCACTTAATGTGATGTAAACTTGCTTAAGTATTCATTTTAGGGGTATAGTTTTCCTTTAATAACATTTTCTTACTACATTTTACAGAATCACTCGCTGTTAGGGGACTGAGTTAACCAAGCTATATAGTTTTCTGAAACACAGTAACATATTTGAGCTATAACTCAATGCCATAGAGAAAGGCTGAACTTTCTATTATTCATATGTATTTTATGTAAAGGAGTTAAAGCACTGAAGTGTTGCAAGACATATACATAATACAACAAAGTGTTATTTGGAGAAACGATTTGTACCAGACAGACACCACACAGAAATGTCAGATGATGTCACAGCGTTGATCTGACGCGACACGACTGTCGGATGCAGACGCAGAGTGCAGCGTCTACATCCGACAGCCGTGTGGCGTTGGATCAATGCTGCCACACAATCCGACACGACAATGCATTCACTTACCTTATTTACGTTGCATGCGATTTGATGCCGGCGTTTTGTAGCAGTGCATCGGATCACGTCGAAAACGTCCATGTAGTCCTACCCTAACTGATCCCATTTTTTTTAAATCTCTATATGTATGTATATATTAGGTTAGAGATGGCTCAGTTTTGCACATTAAACCTCCAACTCTTCCTGCTTCTTTGTGCAGACGTGCATGCACACTCAAATTAAAGGCCAAACTTTAACAAAAAAAGTGGCTTTTTTACTCTACTGCAGTTGCATCTGCATGGGGGCATTGAAGAAAGAACAAAAAGCTCTCTACCTCTGTGCTGAAAAGGGCAGTTTTCAGCTAACAGGAGCACAGAATCAGGGTTTCAGGTAATAAATTATAGTTGCTGGGGGTGCTTAAATTGTTGCACCCCAATGTTTCCGACTTTCCTTTAATAATGCACTATGGGGCAAATTCACTAAGATTCGTAGTTGCACCAGCGTCCGCTTCGCCGCACTTCGTCAGGCGTATTTTCGCCAGCGCTACGCAAATTCACTAAAATCTGAAGTTGCAATCAGGGGAAGCGTAAGGTTGCGAAGTTGCGCTAGCGTTAATTCGCCAAGCAAAGCGAAGTTACGCTAGCGATGCTTAATTTGCATACGGCACCAAATTGAAGTTACAATGGAGGTATATGTAGCAGCACTACACAAGCCTGGGAAACCTTCAAAACAGCAAATAAAAATTTAATTTTGCCCTACTCATGTGCCCACTGTATAGTTAAGATGCCATGAGTTAGGAAATGTAGGGGGGAAGTAGGGTAGCCCCAAAAAAATTTTCATCTATAAAAAAGAAAAAGCAATCCCTATCTACTCTATGTACTTCTCCTGGTCTGAGGTGGCAAAGGAAGTCTGGCGTAAAAGGTAGCGTTCAGAATAATTTGCGTGTCAGTGAATTTGCGTAGTTACGTCCGTTGCGCAAATTCGCCAGGCGTAAGGGTGCGAAGTAACACTAGCGAATTTACGCCAGCGTCCGTATTTAATTTGGTGAATTAACGAAAATGCGATACGCTAGCGAATTAACGCTAGCGTTAGGCGCTTCGTCCTTTAGTGAATTTGCCCCTTTGTGCAGTTTGAAGTGTACTCTCTAATGTGAAAAACATATTGTAAAATATTAATTTCTGCATCTTATTTCTGCACATTATTAATACTTTCTATTGCATTTTCCCAACGGTACTCTATTGTAGTAAATCTTGATAATATAAGACAAATGTTTGCAGAACAGTGGAAAGTGGTTAAAGCAGCGATTTTCAAACTTCTTGGGTCAAGCACCATAACTTTGCAATCCAGCATTTTGTCAGTTGAGTTCTCCCTCTTTGCTCTTTCATTTTACAGTTAGTGGAAATATCGAAATCAAAATTTCCTTGACTGTCATATAGTTTAGGAAATTATAAGAGGACAGGGAGGGGTGGCACCAGGGCCGCCATCAGGGGGGGACAGGGGGGACAAGCGTACCGGGCCCGGGCATGAAGGGGGGCCCGGCAGCGCTGCATTTTTTTGAAGATCCGGGCCCCCCTTACGAGCGCCCGAGCCGTACGTCATTCCTCTTGAGTGCCGAATGCGGAAGTGCCGAAAAGCCGAAGCCGATGCGCCGAAAAGACCCGAAGTCACGGAAAAAGCCGAAGTCACGAAGCGCCGAAAAGACCCGAAGTCACGAAAACAGCCGAAGCCGAAGTCCTGAAGCAGCGCAAAGACCCGAAGTCACGAAAACAGCCGAAGCCGAAGTCCTGAAGCGGTGAAAAGACCCGAAGTCACGAAAGGAGGCGAAGTTGAAGTACTGAAGCCATGAGTTCAATTCTACTGAACACCAGTTTGTGTTTTTTTTTTTTTTTAATCCCCTGGCCACCAATGTATTATTTTAATATTCTATATGCCCCTGCCACCAATCTTTTTTTTAAAACTTTTTTTTTGGGGCCCCAATTTTTTTTTTAACTCGTAAGGGGCCCCTTGCCACTATTGTTTTTTTTGGGTTTTTTTTAAAAAAAAAATTAATTTTCTTTTTGGTGGCCCCAAATTTTTTTAACTTGTAAGGGGGCCCCTGCCACCAGTTTTTTTTTTTTTTTCAAAAAAAAATTATTTTTTTTTTAAATTTTTTTTTGGGGCCCCAATTTGTTTTTAACTTGTAAGGGGGCCCCTGCCACCAGTTTTTTTTTTTTTCAAAAAAAATTTTTTTTTTTCAAAATTTTTTTTTTGGGGCCCCAATTTGTTTTTAACTTATAAGGGGGCCCCTGCCGCCAATGTTTTTTTTTTTTTTTAAAAAAAATTAATTTTTTTTCAAATTTTTTTTGGGGCCCCAATTTGTTTTTAACTTATAAGGGGGCCCCTGCCACCAATGTTTGTTTATTTTTTAGTTTTTTTACATTTTTTTTTGTTGGGGCCCCAAGTTTTTTTTAACTTATAAGGGGGCCCCTGCCACCAATGTTTTAAAAAAAAAAAAAAAATTTAAATTTTTTTTTTTTGGGGCCCCAATTTTTTTTATAAGGGGGCCCTGACCATCAATAGCTTTTTACAACTTGTGTGGGGGGGGTTACTTTTTTAGCGCTGATGTCTGTGTGGTCTTTTAACTGCGATGTGGGCGGGATATGGGGCGGAGCTTGGTCGTCAGTGTGGACGGGGCCCAGGGGGCCCCAAAAATTTTGTTGTACGGGGCCCCGTGATTTCTAATGGCGGCCCTGGGTGGCACTGCAGCTGGCATATTTGAAAGCTTCCCCTGACACAACAGAATACAGCAATGAGGAATCGAAATGAGGGAGAGCAGTTTCATTCAAAGCATTCATAAGCAGCCCTGTTGGCACACCATTTTTGGGTTGTGTCTTTCTCCAAAGAGAAAAAAATGTCTCTTTGTAATGTGCCCTGCCCTGTACTTAAAGTAATCAGGTGGTGTACATACAGTGATGACCAATGACCGAAAACACAACGAATACAATCTTTTTAACTCTTCTTTAAAGGCTGTTTTCAAGTACGAGTAGTTTTAGCAGTTAACTGCATCAGTTCAGCCCAGTGATTCTCAAAATTATATTTGCATTTTTAGAAATCTTTAGATTAAATGATCTGGAAAAATGAATTAGACTTGAGTGGATAGTTAAGCTGTAAGTAAATTAGCACAAACAAAATAGTTAATACTGTTTTTAAAAAGATATAGGCATTTTTCAATTTAAATTAAAAAAAAATATAGCCAAGGAAAACCTGACTAAATTCAAACATTAGAAATGTGGTGCGCAATGCCGATAACCATACCATTGTTAATAAAAAAAAAAATAGCAAATAATAAGGGGAGATAAAAACTCACAGTTCACCCCAGTCCATGGGTGGACAAATCTGAAACAGCAAAAAGGTGTGCATTTTCTCCAAACGTAATTTGAACTTTTAATTTTAATTTTTGGTCTTTACGTTTGGAGAAAACTCATTGTTTGGCCCCTTATTTGTTTCTAAATATTGTATGGTTCCCTTTCATGTTTAGCATAGTTCTCGTGCCTTTTATTAGCTTAGTCACTCATCTCAGGACTCTCTCTATTTCAGTAATGTCCTTTTTGAATTCTTGAGAAATAAAACACTCTGCATGTTCTAGATCAAGCAAACAAATATTTGTATAACTTTGTTGCATGAAGGGTATAAGTCACCTTCATATTTTTAAACATCAGGTTTATAACCTTACTATTAAAAATGCTGAATCTCATCTCGAAATTAGATGCCTATATAGCCAAATTGCATGGACACCATGCAAGGATGATGCACCCTAAATTGATTAAATTATTCTACATAGTTTTCTTTCTTGAATATGGTGCTGTCAAACGAAGAGTCCTGTGGCTATGCATCTAGGGTGGAAGGCAGGGTACAAAAGTGCAAGTGCAAAAGTGAATGGTGGATTGCACTTTCAACCATGTCTACCCTCCTTCCCAAATTGGTGATTTGCCATGGAAGGTAATGAGAGAAAATATGCTTGGTTCTTTCCCTCAGGTTATACTAATATCTTCAGTGTCCACAGAATGAACCTATTTGCTAACGTTCATATTCATTTACAGATGTACATGTAGGGGCCGATTCACTAAGCTCGAGTGAAGGATTCGAATGAAAAATACTTTGAATTTCGAAGTATTTTTTGGGTACTTCGACCATCGAATGGGCTACTTCGACCTTCGACTACGACCTTCGACTTCGATTCGAACGACTATTCGACCATTCGATAGTCGAAGTACTTTCCCTTTAAAAAAAACTTCGACCCCCTACTTCGGCAGATAAAACCTACCGAAGTCAATGTTAGCCTATGGGGAAGGTCCCCATAGGCTTGCTAAACTTTTTTTGATCGAATGATTTTCCTTCGATCGTTGGATTAAAATCCTTCGAATCGTTCGATTCGAAGGATTTAATCGTTCGATCGATCGAACGAACGTTTAGCGCTAAATCCTTCGACTTCGATATTCGAAGTCGAAGGATTTCAATTCGAGGGTCGAATTTCGAAGTATTTTTTACTTCGAAATTCGACCCTTAGTGAATCTGCCCCGTAATCTGAGATATGTTTGGTTGAAGAGCTATTAGAGACACAAAAAGTTATTACTTATTAAAAGCCAAGCATTTGCAGCATTTATTACCAAATATTACTCTAAGGCGTTTTTTTGGAATCTACACGACCATCTGAATGCGGTTTCTGGAACACTTATGTGGTTATTTACTAATGTCCGAATGCAAAAATCACGAAAAATGTGTGTTTTTTTTTTTTGTATAAAATCACGGATTTTTCGGAATTTATTAAACCTTGAGGATGGAATGTGAAAATCCGGCATCTCAGACCTGTCAAGGTTGCATATAAGTCAATGGGTGAAGTCCCATGAAGTCCAAGAAGCTTCTGCACACTGTTATAAGTGAATCTATATTTGTTGTGTTGTTTATTAGCTCATATAAAGTAGACAAGGCAACGTTTCGGACCTTGCAGGGTTCTTTATCAAAGGGAGGGAATACAGGGGTTTTTTTTATGTGCGCTGGGTGCAATACATAATACATAATACATAAATTGTGAAATTTTGAAAATCGGATTTTTTCCCATTACTGTTTATAATAAAAATGTTATCACACATTGATGCCACCAAACCTTTTTTTCAAACATTATGCAGCTACCCTATCACTTCTGTAACATGATTTTTTACCCCCGGCCCTATCATTATCCAAAACTTTGGATTGTTAATGAGAGTGGTGGAAAATCCAAACTTTTGACAGCTCTGTCTTTGTCAGTGGATGTTCCCTTAGAGTCTATCTCAGAGCAGCAGAGACTATTTCCCTGGCTCATACACCCCCCATATATTTATAAACATGAACAATAAATAATGCCCCAGTCCTTTATTCTTATAATTACTCCCCATGATGCAAAATGATTAATAGACACATTTTAATGTTGGATGTAAAGCCCTTCACCAGTAGCGTTCTGGGACTTTCATTGCCAGAAGGTTCATAGGGGAACCTGCAGAATTAATTTGGTGTCAGTTTGCTATTGATATAGTTTTAGCTATGCTTTTATTAGCATTTGCTACACTTTTACTCATTTATTTCTATATGAATAAAATCATTAATCCCTTTTATATACAGGAGAGAGCGCACATCCATGTAATGGATGTGAATTGAGTCATTTTACTGTGTTTTTCTATACAGAAAGTATGCATTAAATCACAAAGCCCCTTTAGATTTCTGATTCTATAAAACTTGCATGGCCACAGTGTTGTCCTGGCAGTCTAGAGGTGTGTATGTATGCCTTGGAAGATGGAACGGAAAGCAGCACCAAACTTTTATTTGCACAGGTTGACAAAATATTGGATAGAGCCCTTAAATCTCAGAGGTATAGCTATAAATTTTCTTGACCTACGGATTTATTTGACTTCAAGCCTTGGTGCTATGGCAAGACCAATTCTTCATTCTTAAATGAAAAATGATATTGTTCTCTTCTCATTCTAGCCTTTGCTTCTGAACTATTGCCAGCCCAAGAAGCCGTAGGGGGCAATGGGCACCAGCTGTGTTTTATATTTCTTTGGTATGAAAGCGATTAATACTCCAGAAGGCTTTGCATTTCATTCTTTGTGCAGGTTCTCAAAAGTCAAAGTTATACCTTTGCTCTTGGTTAAAGCACCTGTTGCTTAATGCTACCACAGAAGAATCAGTAACCTGTGCTTCTGTGAATAGTGTATCCTTGCGTTTTCTCCATTCCTTGTGATGGATGCCATGAAAAATGTGCAAAAAATTAAAATGTAACAAATTGCAGGCAACCAAGACAAGTCCTTTTTATGATGGCTTACACTAAGATATCAAACTAGAGCTGCCAGTTTATTCCATAATTATATTACTTAACGTGTGGGTATGAAAGTAGATGTTGGTTCTGTAACATTTAAAAGCTGAACACAGTTAAAATTGGAGCAGCTGATAGAGGAGGAGCTTAGTTAAAAGTTAAGTAGCATTGTGTGATACCATAGACATGACTGAGCATATTAAAGGTTTATTGCAAGTAGTAAATGTAAGTTGAAAAAGGTTTTTTTTCAAATGATGTAGCTGATCTATCTAGTCTGCCATTTTTTAAACTGCATGACAAGTGATGTAGCCCATTCTTACTACACATATTAAGTAATACTCAGTAACGGAACTAGGTGGGGACAGGCCCTGGTGCGGGCCATGCAGCCGGGCCCCCACCCTACCCTCGTCCGTGCGAATTTACTTTCCGGCTGCAGCCGACTCCAACCGGTCTGCTGGGGGGGGCCTGCGGGGGTGCGGGCCCTGGCCCAGTTGCACCCCCTGCTACCCTGGTAGTTACGCCACTGTAATTTCCCATACGCTGGAGCCGTTGTTTACATCTGAGCTGTAGCCTATCTGGATTTTACACTGTGCCACAAACCCAAAGTCACTGCTTAGGCTGTCATGGTTAAAAGAAAAACTACAGGTAATTGATAGGGGGTTGGGGAAGTAAGGTTGTGCTTGTAAAACAGCATACTCCTCTGGGTTTTGAGACATTTTGCATTTCTCAATAAAGTAAATAGCATGTTGATAGCCCTAGGGAAGAAGCACATTAAACAGTTTAAGTATTGACAACTACAACAAAGGGGAAGTCATTTCTCATTTCGCATTGCCAATAGGAAATTTCCTGAGTGATCACAAAATATTTTTTTTGCCCAAAACATGCACCAGCCAATACTGGGGTACCTGCTAAGGGCTCTGTTTAGTGCTCCTTATTTTTATCCGAAGTCGCTTGTAATGAAAACCAAAAAATAATTTGCTTACATATTTACATAGTTATTGAGATTAAAAAAGTAATGCATTCATCAGGCATATTCAACATAGAAAAATAATTTGTAAAGAATATACTCCTACTCAGTGTAACTGAGAAGTCATGGCTGTACTTGGGTATTTTAATATTGAGTTCTACTCTCATATATACCACTAGGTGGGAGCATTTTTAGCAATGCAGATGTCAGAGAGAGGTTATCTTGTTACCTTCCCATTGTTCTGCTATTTGGCTGCTGAGTGAGGGTGGTGATATCACTCCAGCTTGCAGTGCAGCAGTAAGGAATGACTTTTTTTGCACTTTTAAAAAAATGGATTTCAATGCAGGATTCTGCTGGAGGAACATTATTAACATGCATTTTGTAAAAATAACATGTTTTCCCATGACAGAATCCGTTTAACATAGCTGATCATGTATATATCCTAATGAATATTCTTGATCACACAATATACAGTTATCAAGAAACATATTATACTCTAAATAAACTCTGGAACTGCTGCACCTGTGCATTAGTTATGAGGTGGCCAATGAGAACATATCTTAGCTTTACATACCGGATTTTAAGAGGAGACGCCCAGAGGCCACAGGTCCCAGCGCCGGAGCTTCACGCTTGTGCACCCCCACCCCTGTGCCACATGGTCCTAGCGCTGGCACCTGGGCTGAGAAACCTTTGCTGGTTTCTTGACCTTCTTTGGGCTCTTGGCAGCAGCCAACACCTCCTTGGGCTTCTTCTGGGACTTGGCCGCCGGGTTCCTGGCTTTGGCTGCTGCTACCGCTGGCACTTCTTTTTGGAGACGGTCTTCTCTTTGCCCTGCAGCTGCTTCTTGTTGAACTTGAAGGAACCGGAGGCTCCGCTCCCTTTCACCTTTGCAGTGTCTCCTTAGTGATCAGAGCCTTGAAGGCCAGCTTGAGGCAGTTGTTGCACTGGCGCTTCGTGCGCGAGTGCACCCCCACCCCCATGGCCCTATAACCGGAATCTAGGGTGAAATGCTCTCGAACAGCAGAGTACTGGGGTGCTTTCAGTCCCCAGTGCTCCCAAGGATGCGGCTGGGCGACATGCCGCCCCGAAAATCTTGCCACCCTAGGCCTGGGCCTTTGTGGCCTTGCCCCTGTTTACATGCCACCTCATATTTGTATTATGCCAAATTTATTGGGCCAGCATTGCATTCATATAAAGTAGGGTGGTTTCCCCTGAAGTGAATTTATGTAATGACATCTGTAACAATGGAAAAAGCATTAAAGAGTCATTTTGCTTAGTTGTTTCCGATTAAACAGATAAATGTTTATTAGAATTCATTGGAGTACAGGAGTAGCATTTAGGAAGCAACGGGTCACCACACACATGCACTGTTTGCACTACAACAGGAAAACTGTGTGTCCATGCCATGTACTCATTGCACATGTTAAAGGCTCCTGCGATACGTCATGACAACAAAGAAAAAAGGTTTGTTGTAAAATCTGTCTTCAGTGGGGCAGTTGAATATAAATGACTGCGCTTTCCACTCTCGCTTGCCTTCAAAGTCTTGTTTTGTGTGCTCCCTTGAGAGGGAATATATCCTGAACCCTACACCGGTACAGCTGTGAATCATATCCAGCTCACTTGGTAGCCAGTGAGAAGATAATTAGATCCCAGCTCACAAGGGCTGTCAAGCTGCAATATACATTATTGCTGCCGTAACTGACTGCTCATTTTATATAGTTCAGCAAGTGAATCGGAAGCTCCCTGGTAGCCAGTCATACCTTTCCTTTTCCTTCGTACAAGCAACATCTAATTTTAACTCTACGAGCATTCCCAATTCTCAGTTCTACAAAGCAGGTCTGAAAAATGTGGTAGTTGGGTGGGGAGGCCAAGAAAGGGCAATGGCAAATGATTACAGTTTCTATGATAAGTCTTGGAAAGAAAGAGCAAGCCTTATCAGAAGGCAGAGGGGGAACTCAGTATGTGCAAATGGCTGAAAGAACAATACACCAGAGTTATTGCATTAGTGAAAAGCCCCACAGGGAAAGGTATAACTGCAAGACCTAAAATGGTTCAGGGAGGTTTCGCAGAATATTATAGTTCATTTTAAATGTGCCAGTGTGTTCTTTACTGCCGTACAAAATAAAAGAAGAAAATAATAATAAACAATGCAAGAAGCAGGAACAAATTATAAGAAAACAGAGAGCCCTGCATGATTGCTTTCAGTCTATAAGAATTTAAAAGCTCTAAATGTTATCTGGCCAAAGAGAGAGTAAATAATAGACATTATGCATATTGTTCACCCAAATTAGGAAGTTCTTTAGAATTTGAGAAGCAGAAAGAAAATAGCATTACAATAAAATAAACACATGCACATGCAAATGAGCCAAAGGTGCTCATTTAGTAAGGGAGGCAAGCTGATCCCCTACTGTCACCCAAACAATGCACAATTCATACTGCATGGGATCCCAGTGCTCACAAATAAACACATTGCTGCCCACCATGATGAGCCACAAATACATGCAAAGTGCTAAGAAATCTATACAATATAGTGCATCAACAAATCATATAGGTTAAATTCTCCTTCTCCTTTCCAGCATGGGAAAATGTTACAGAAACAAATATATCCAGAGTCTTTCTCTTTGTCCAATGCAGTTCTCTCATTAGTCTTACAATAGTCTTGAGACAAGAATTTTTTTTTCTTTGCTTAATTTTTAATCTTGACATTGTAAATCTTAATCTACAGCTAAATTGTCCTTGCCATTTTTGGACAAGATTCACTCGTGTTATTTCCCATATTGCTGCTTATGATGGCAAGATTAATGTCCTGCATGTGTTTCTGTTCACATTCATTCTCCTCTGGGTTCTTTTGCCTACAAAACTAGTTGCAAACATTACATATTAATTACAGCATGTGACCATGTAACGATATTGGCATTAAACCCCAGTTCGAAATCCAGATTCCTGCGACAAGAATCCAGCAGAACGCACTCTGTTCTCAAATTAAATGACATTTACTTTTCATCTAGAGTTGGCCCTATCCCTGTGCCTCGATTTTGCCTGAATCCCTTGAAATGCATTTCTTAAACATATTAATCATAGCAATTAGCAGAGATCTTGTAAAGCTGATCCTGAGTTAGGTGAAATCTAAAGGTACAATTTCTGGCACAATTTTAAAGGAGCCAAATACACCTATGTTCATTGTTAGCCCAAAAACAAGGCTTTTATTGAAAAAGTGTTCTGTTATTTTAAAATCAAATCAAAATCAATTTGCCCTTTTTTAATAACACAGTGCACCTTGATCACAGCTTATTTTTATACATACTTCCTCCCACTGGAACCTAATGCTTTAATGTAAAGAGAAATAATTTGTGCTGTATAATTAGTTCCTAGCTTCCTCTCATCTCTGCCTTCTAAATAAGGAGGAGTTTATTATACAGGGGATTAATTAAGGGAAACGTCTCCCTCGCACTGACTCTGAAGAGCCCAGGAGGTAAGAGTATATGTAAAAGTATATGTTTTTCATCTCCACTGTTTAAAGAGGAAAAAAGAGATAAAAAGGGTATTGCTGGCACTTCAGTTCTGTGTAAATATTAAAGAAAGAAATGTTTAAAAAATTAGATGTTAATACCACAACAAACAAGGCCTCACGTGGTACATGAGTTAGAGTTGTTTTAAAGGAATGTTAATGTTAACTGTTCTATTTTCCTTTGTATTAGCGAATGGAAAATATTAAAGAATACCTAATTATGTTTTTGTTCTAGGGTTTTCCGATGTTTAAGATTTTTTTTTTATAATTATACTTGCCAACAGAACTAGGCTCTGCCCTTGTTCAGTTCCATCATCCCACAAAGGTAGACCATGGGTAAATATATTATATTTATTATTGACGTCTATTGAAGTGATAATCAGCATGTAGTTTTAGACTGACCTTTGCTACCATTGCCATTTAGAGTAGGTGGGCGAAAGCTTCTGTATCACAATTCATAGTCCTCTTATTGAATCTCCTAGCCTAACAGCCCTTGAAAAATAGAACTCTTTATACTAGGTAAAATGCCATTGTGTTTCTCAAAGCTTGTTTGAAAAGAAACCATACACCAAGTAACAATAGGCATTTCTGTCTACTGATACAATTCTACAATATAATCTGAGGATGGGTATAGTGGCACTTTAATTCTCAATACCTCTAATTGAGCTATTCCTTTAATCTACAATTTGTGAAAATCCAAGCAATGTACAAGTGAGGTATGACCTACAAATATGTAGCGAGGGGCCAAGTCGGCCGTGCGCCCTAGGCAACCCGGCCAGCCACTGCGCTCCAACATTGTGCACATTAACGGCCCCACTGAGATTGTGCACGCATGACCCCCTGATAACAGTGTGAGCACGTATCTGCCGAAGGAGAGGGAGGCAGGGGGAAAGCGCCAGAGGGGAGTGCGTCATTGGGAAGGGAGGCAGGGGAGAGCGCCGGAGGGGAGAGCACCAAACATGGACTAGGGATAGGCAGGAGACAGGTACCTGCCCAGCACCCCCTTTCCGTTGCGCCCTAGGTAGATGCCTCTTCTGCCTACCCCTAGTGTCGGCCCTGAAAATGGTATGGTATGACCTTCAAGCAGCTTGTAGGCATTGCTATGAATATTTTGATGTAATTTGGGTCATAACGTGGCCAAAAATAAGAAAGACTAAGCAGAGGTGGGACAGGGATAATTCCCTAAGTTTACTTGGCCGCAAATAGATAATGATTTTGTTCTGAGACAGAATACAACTCTGTGTAGATTTACCTGTGAGCTCCCCTGACTTGGATGGATTCTGTTCTCAAGCTAGTCTTGGATGTTAGTACAATGACCTTGAGTAAGAACTATATGATTGGGTATATGAGCAGTTCTGTGAAGAGATTTCTCGAACGCACTTTTTTACGCCTGTAAATTCCTTTTTCATATATCTATATGTCTATAAAACCCTGTGATTCCTTTGTTCGGGGCTCTGACTCTTTGTGAGTTCAGGATCCACGGAGCTTGTGTTAAATATTTTTTTTTTAATTTTTTACCTAAAGTAATCTCTGGTTCTTGAAGTCCCCCAACACTTCCATGGAATGAATGACTAAACTACCCACCATTTCCACTTGCTCAAACAGTCAAGAAACTTTTGAAGCTATAATAATGTGTGGTACTTTTTAATTATTATATTTAATTTCAAAAGCATATGTAGGGTTAATGTGCCCCTATGACTTTAAATCCCTACCTTTCCTAATTTTCCCTAGTTGCTGGGAAAAAGACCATGTATCTAGTGTTAATCTACAAATCTTAGTTATTGGCCAAGAGGTGTAATGGCTACTTCTTGCCACACTTTAATTTAGTGCATGGAAAAGGATGGATCTTCCGCTTTCACTTCTGGTGTCCTAACCATCTGGATGTTCCCATTGAGCCTAGGTACACCAAGGCCCAGTAAAGCCTTTCTGCCCTAGAGGGACCAGCACCTCTATTGTCTGTGTCAGAGAGCAGGGGCCCTGTGAACAAAGTTAGCTAGAAACAGGATTAGATCTGTTATAGCACTCTATAGGAGAGTAAGATAGTGAGGAGAGATAGAAAGAGCAGCTTTGTGCTCCATCAAGGATCTGTAGCAGGGAGTAGCTTCCCAAGGCTCCTAGATTGCCTTTAGTGAAGGGACCACAGTGGATAGGGTGTCAGGCTAGACTCCTTCTCCCTGACCACTCCGCTGGGTGAGACCCAGACCACTTCAAGGTACATCTGCCTGGAGGTTTGTCTTACTACTTGCCTACATCTTTATGGGAGTCACGTTCTCAGCTGTCTCATCTGCCTGTCCTAGTCTGCTGGTATTTCATACTGCATATGCCTCATTATTGTAAGTAACCCTGTGGGTCATTTGTCTCAGACAAATAAACTGGTATCATCTGTTTTCACCGCAAGAACCTCCTGCTGTCCATTCTTTCTATTTTTATTGCACAGTAGCCTGTGGGAATTGTAGTTAAACTACAACACATCTTTATTCTTTCACTTAGCGAAGGCCCTGCCTTAAGTGTTAGAGTCACATATAACCCATGCTCTAAGCACTAGCTGGACATTAACCCCATTTGGTCTGCCAAGCCCAAGTTAGTGTTACACATGATAAATCTTACATGGTTTTGACATGGAGGATGAAAACTTTATTGGCATTGGAATTATTGTCTCAAGCTCTGTAATAGTCACATAAGTGGTTATAGTCACATAGTTCATTAGTTTGTGGTATTAAAAGCACCCAGAAATCTGTGGTTAAATCCCATCAATAGCCCAGCAATATGGATCTGCATAAGAACACCTATAGACAACATTTTCTTCTAAATTCTGATTTATACCGTCACCCTATTTCAGCGATAATACATCCAAAATGCAACCATTCAGTGCTACTTTACTATGAACTGAAAGGTTTGTATTTTAAATTTCAAAGTCACAGCAAAATAACATGTTTACTTGAAGTTTCCAAAAGGAATAAAGCAGTTACACTATGTTTTCATACAGTAAATGTCTCCAACAGAAACCCATAATATTTGTCTTTTTTTCCACTTGGATATAGACTGATACTTTATACAATCTGCATCACATTATGGGGCAGATATACTCCAGGGCGAAAATTTGCTAGCTACCGCTTTGCACCCATCGCTTGACATTGCCAGGCGAAAATTCGCTCAGAGAACGCTAATTCACTGGAATGCGGAGTTTCGGCTTGTGCGCAATTGAAAGCAAAGATGCGCTAGCGTTCATTTCTGCCTAGAGGTCTTTCACTCAGGTGAATTTGCATACGGCGGGAAATTTAAAGTTGAATGGACGGATATGTTGCAGCAAATACATTACATTACACAAGTCCAGGGAACCTTAATAAATAAAATAGAGTTGTTATAATGCCCTACACTTGAGCCCACTGTATAGTTTACTGTATGTTCCATATGTTAGAAAATGTATGGGGGAAACCCAGTTACCCCAAAAAAAATTTAAGGACTTTTGTAGGTTATAACTCTGAAAAAAGGAAAAGACGCCAGCGTTTTTTGGACTTAGAAGCTTTTTCCAAAAAATATTCCGTAAGTAACAGAAGATTGAGGAAGATCTATGCACTCCAGTGCACTTCGCCTGGTCTGATCTGGTGAAAGAGGTGACTTTCAGTAAAATCTGCATTTCATTGAATTTGCGAAAGTAACGTCCATTCGCCAGAGGGTATTGTCACCTGGCGATAGAGTGCGAATGACCTCTAGCATCTATCACTTTCGCTAGCGAAGTGACACCTGCTCCGTTAGTAAATTGGCGATGTTCCTGCAGGCGGTAACGCTAGCGAATTGACGCTATCATTAGCCACTTCGCCCTCGAGTAAATCTGCTCCTATATGTCTGCTAAAATGTGGGAGCTAAATGTTCTTAACATTTAGTACTTTTCTATTTACCAATTTAGGCGATTTATTATAAGAGTGACACGGTAAACAGTTATGACAATTTAACTAAAATAACTCTGCTAAATATTGCCAGAGTATAGTCTTAGAAAAGCCTTTTGTTTATGTATAAGATCATAATAGCAGGTCTTACTGCATCACAGCATGTCCCTAGACAGAGGTTCATTGTGTTAAAGATTTACTATACACCCACCGTGTTTTCCCCTGGTGTTTAAATAAAATGAAAATTCACTTCAACATTATCCATAGATTCAGTAGTGTTACTGTTGCAGATAGATTTAGTTAAACACGGTCAGATAACTTGGCTAACTGACTGACAGCTGCATTTAGGGATTTCCATTTGGAATCAGATTGGAATCAAGTAGATCTGATATAGCTGGCTTATATTTAGGTTAATAGACTCACCAAGTTAGGGTATGAGTCTGTTTGTGTCTTTGGCCAAAGGTGCTTTATTTTCCATTTTTTGAATAGCCTGACCACTGCTGCCCTCTCATGACAAATAGACCTCCACTCTACATCTGCCTATATTAAACTCTAATACTAGAATATTTCTTCTCTCGCAAGCTCTTTTGTTTTTAAACTTTTTGTCATGCCCACCCATTATTAAAGGAGAAGGAAAGGTTAAAACTAAGTAAGCTTTATCAGAAAGGTCTCTATAGTCTATAGTAGTGCTGCTCTGAGTCCTCTGTCAAAAGAAACACAGCTTTTCTTTCCTTCTATTGTGTACACATGGGCTTCTGTATCAGACTTCCTGTTTTCAGCATAAACCTCCAGGGCTAGGGCTTGAGCATGCTCAGTTTGCTCCTCTCTTCCACTCCCCCTCCCTTCCCCCCCCCTTTATCCTCCCCTCCCTGCTGTAATCTAAGATCAGCGCTGAGTGAGCAGGGAGAGAATCAGGCAGGAAGTGATGTCACACCAAGCAAACATGGCAGCTGCTATCCTAAACAAACAGAGAGCTTCTAGAGCTGTTTACTCAGGTATGGTAAAGTGTTCTGCAGAATAAATATAATGTTATAGCTTTCACTATTGTAGCTTATCTATTGGTGATAAACTGCTTCAGTAGCTTTCCTTCTCCTTTAAGCAAAGAATATCATACAAATATCTTATCTAATCTTATCTAATGCTACTATGTTTCAGTCTGAATTTAGTGCATGTTTGCTTGAAAATCACAATGGTACAATGTTCAATGTCTGTACCACTTTTGTAAACAAAATATTTTATGCAGGAGGTTATACATGGGAGAGATGAATATTAGTCTTCTGGTTAAAATAATACCTTTTTTTGTTTCCTGTGTAAATACTAGGCATTAGGCAAAGTTAATCTTATTGAAACTGCTTTCTTTTGTCTCTATAGAATTGTAAGGACTTTTTCAAACTGTTATCACTGATTCTTTTGTGCTTTTTTTAAAATCTAAGGGCAATAACACTCTGGCTGCATTGATTAAATACAGGGAATTAGCTGTGTTGCTTTGGACTTCGTCCTCTCACTCTCATCTGAAAACATTCCACATAAGGGAGCTTTCTCCTTCTTCATGACTAACATCTGAAAATACTCCAGGCAACTTGTGGAACCTTCTGTTGCACACCATACATTGTCCCCTGCCTTTTAAAACATTTATTGCAGCAGAAATGTGGCACAAGCTTTCAGGGACAACCCCTTCCTCAGGTGAAATACGTATTAGCTTATTTTTTCTTTTCAGTACATAGATATATACTAGGGTTTTGCAGCATATGTCTGTATTGTATTCAATTTTATTTGTATTATTTTTTTCTTTAACTTAATGTGTTTTATAGCTTTATTTTACTTAATCATCTTATTCACCCTTGGCCCACTTGTTAAAGAGCATTGTTCCATAAAGTAAAAAAAGTAATGTGTCAAACTATGCAGAAAATTCATCAAATTATGCAGAAGCAATCAAGATCGTGTTAAAAGGGCACTATAAAATCACTCAGAAAGACAAAAACATATATATGCTTTAGTGGTTAATCAGGAAGATGATTAGTCTTGACTGAAAAATAGCTATGAAGAGTCTGTTATCTAAAAAAGTGTCTGCTCACTGCTCCTTGCAGCAGATTTCCCAAAAACTATCATGTCATCCAGGTCCTGTTGCAAGTATGTTTGCATTTCTCTTAAGATGAGAGGAGCTTCATGATTTTCACAGATATAGGAGAATACAGGGCCAGAACTGGGGGTAGGCACATGTCTAGGGTGTAAGGTGGGGAGCTAGGGCCCTAGGCATGTACCTAGGCCCTGCAAATCAGGATCTGTGGGTATGTGACCAGCAGAGGCTAAAGCTGGCCAGTACACTGAACTTCATGCCTGGTCCCTGCGGTTGTTATCAGGATAGCACTAATAACAGGTACTAGTCCTAAACTGGGATGTCAGGGTTAGCTTCTCTCCAGTATCTGTTGTGGTTATGTAATAAAAGGCACTAAGTTTGCACAGGAGCAGTAAACCATAGTAACCAATCAGCAGGTAGGATTGACATGTCAGCTGTTTGGTTACTATGAGTTACTGCTCCTGGGCAAACAGTGGGGGTCATTTATCAACACTGGGCAAATTTGCCCATGGGCAGTAACCCTTGGCAACCAATCAAATTGCTGCATTCATTGTTCTACTTGCAGCTGGCTTTAAAAAGCTAATCACTGATTGGTTGCTATAGGTAACTGCCCAAGGGCAAATTTGTTCAGTGTTGATAAATGAGCCCCAGTGACTTGTATTACTTATGGGGGAAAGGCCCTTATTACATATGGGGAGTAGACAGTCACCTACTGAAACATAATCTCTGTCATTCTCTCCCTGTGGCAGCTCTTCCACCCACAGCAGACATAGTAGCAACACAGCCGTCAGAATCCCCTTTGCAGTCCCACAGTTCTCTCCTGTATGACAGGGCTATTTTTTCACAAACATTTTGCACCCCTTTAATGATTGGTGATATCAGAGCGTTAACAGGGACCTCAGCTCTGCTGCATGCTGGGAAATGTAGTCCTACTGACTACTATTGATCTCAACTCCATAGAAAGATGTACAATTTTAGTGGGTTGTACTTTATCCATATCCTTCTTGCTTAAATTAGGGGTAATGCACATAAATGTACCATTACTTTTACAAATTAAGAAAAAAAGTCCAGTCTGGACTGGCAGTCTGTAGATTCTAGCAAATAGAGAGGCTGCCATAGATTTAATTGGCTGATGGGGCCTCTGTGTACTTAAAATGCCAGGGCCTATTTTATCCTATTCTGGACATACAGGGGCCCATTCACCAAGCTCGAGTGAAGGATTCGAAGTAAAAAAACTTTGAATTTTGAAGTGTTTTTTTGGCTACTTCGACCATCGAATGGGCTACTTCGACCTTCGACTGCGAATCAAAGGATTCAAACTAAAAATCGTTCGACTATTCGACCATTCGATAGTCGAAGTACTGTCTCTTTAAGAAAAAACTTCGACCCCCTAGTTCGCCACCTAAAACCTACCGAACCCAATGTTAGCCTATGGGGAAGGTCCCCATAGGCTTGGCTAAGTTTTTTTGGTCGAAGGATAATCCTTCGATCGTTGGATTAAAATCGTTCGATTCGAAGGATTTAATCGTTCGTTCGATCGAACGATTATTCCTTCGATCGCTCGATCAAAGTATTTGCGCAAAATTCGAATATAATAATTTTGAAATAATTTTTCAATAATAATAATGAAATAATTTTCATTCCCCAGTCGAATATCGAGGGTTAATTAACCCTCGATATTCGACCCTTGATGAATTTGCCCCACAGTGTACTGTAAGTTCCCAGAAGTGAATTTACTTTACAATGGCCATAGAAAAAAATGTAGGATACATTCGCAAAAATTGGGGCAATCCCTTTTTTCGGCACTTTCCACCTTTCCAACTGCATTTGCAGGTTGCATTGCCAGACACAAGTCTTTCCGCCAGTTGAATGAAGAAAAATGAGCTGCCAGCGCCTGGAACACCCCTAACTTGAGTGCCATTCAGAATACGCACACTAGGAATAGAAGGAAGAAGACAGAAACCTTGAAATGTCATTGTATTTTTCATCAAGGAATCAGACTGGCATCCTGAAAATTACTGTAAAGCACTGCGCCAATGGTTAAAGGAAATGTTTATTTCAAGCTGTTGATGTTCACTGAACATCTTGTAAATAATCAAAAACATCCATGTTGCACACTGACATATTCCATGGTGTTATAAATATATATAATGGTTTTCTAAGCACCTACAAGGCAGAAGGACTGTGGTAGGAATGAACCTGCAGCACAATAACACCTGCATCTGATACGCTCCGATGCTTCCTGCAACTTCACTTTGCACAGTGTGACATTTTGCAGTAAGAAATAGGAAATATATCACAGAAGGGTATTTGCTTTCTTTGCTGTCAGAGCTGTTCTTGTTCTTCTATCATTCCATAATATGCCTCTTTCAGCACCGTTGTTTACTTTTTTAATACAATCATTGGGTAGTAAATACTTACATTACATATGTAAAATACTGTTTGATTTTCTTTCTTATTGCTACATCGTAAAAAGCATGGCGACTGTGCTAGAAATTACACTTAGCCCACTGCACTTGCAGTGGTGAATGACCGCAGTGTTTCAGACAGGATCTGTCACTTTTCTAGCCGAAAGTGTTAAATTGTGTAAATAACAATTTACTAAGCGTCAACAATATGACAGCAATGGCTTTGCAGGCAGCACAACCCTTCACCAGCGAAAATTCGCTCAGACAATGCTAATTCACTAACATGCGAAGTTGCGTCCAGGGCGCCGATTGCTGGCGAAGTTACGCTATCGTTAATTCGGCAAGTGGAGTGAAGTTGCACTAGCGTTGGCTAATTTGCATACGACGGGAAGTAAATACATTACACAAGCCCGGGAAACCTTAATAAAATAAAATAGAGTTGTTATATTGCCCTACACATGAGCCCAGTGTTTGGTTTATGTGCCATATGTTAGGAAATGTAGGGGGGAAGCCAGTTACCCCAAAAGAAATTTACGCTCTTTTGCAGCCTATCAACCTGAAAAAAGGAAAAGACGCCAGCGTTTTTTGGGACATAGAAACATTTTCAACTAACTTTTTGAGAAGTTCTATCTACTCTATTGCACTTCGCCTGGTCTGAGGTGGTGAAGGCAAGTCTGGTGCAAGAGGTAACGTTCAGTAAAATCCACATCTTAGTGAATTTGCGAAGTTACGTCCCTTCGCCAGAGCGCAACTTTGCCTGGCGAATGAGTGCGAATGAGCGCCAGCTTTAGTCTCTTTCGCAACCAAAGTTACGCCTGCGCCTGTTAGCAATCGGCTAATGACGTCACACTGGCAAATTTTCGCCAGCATTAGTGACTTCGCTCTTTAGTAAATTTGCCTGCAAGAACCTTAATCATAATGCTAAGCAAGAAAGCTTTAGAAGGAGATATTGGTTGATGGCTTATTCTGGGGTATAAATAGCAGTTACTCTGGATCCCAGGCAGTGGTGTTACTTGAGTGTGCCGGGCCCCCCCCTGCAAAAATATCTTAAGAGGTGCCCTCCGATCTCCATCCTCCTGCCCACTTTCCGTCCCGCCTCCGCCCTGCCAATGTTCCACCTCTGGCCCACCCACTCACTGCCCAACTCCACCACTCAAAACCCGACTCCACCCACTCCCGTCTGACTTGCGTCCTACTTCCTCGCTGCAAGTAACAGCGGTTGGGGAGGAGGCTTTTTTGATTAGCTATAGAGGAAGCAGTCCCCTGTTCCCCGGGCCCCCCTGCGACTGTGGGGTCTGCTTCATCTATAATTAGACCACTGATTCCACACCCAGTGTTTCCAAAACCACTTCTTGCTTGTGCTATCTCTTGTATATTGAGTCAGTTTTACCACAACGAACAATGTTTCGGGGGGGGAGTTTGATCCTCCCTTCCCTGATGAAGGGAGGTGCAGACCCCACCAAACATTGTTTTTTTGTGGTAACCTGATGAAGGGAGGTGCAGACTCCCGGAAACATTGATCATTATGGTTAAAGTGGCGCAACAAACAAGAGATTGCATAAGGAAGAAGTGGTGAGTGCTATGACCTCATTTGCAATGTGTTGTACAGTTGTGATGTGGCAAAACATCTAAGAAGCTTGCACCACCCCTAGCATCTGCACATGTGAAGTACTTATAGTGCTCTCAACACCCTTGCAACCTAACAGTCCATCGTGAGGTGCACCACTGTTTCATCTGTTATTAGTACATCTTAAAAATATGTGAATATGCCTACACCAGGTCAATAACAACGCATACAATGTCAAATAGCCACTTCCTTAGAAGCTCAAACACTTTTGATATGGCTTTTGATATTATAGCCAGAGGTGTGCATGATTGGAAACTTTTTTCACCTTTAGGTTCAATTTTAATATGTTAGGTTAACTGGTCTGAATGTTTTTATTTTCAACAGTTTTTTAATTATTTGCATTCTTCTTCTGGCCCCTTTCAGCTATCAAATGGGGAGTCATTGACCCCAGCAGCCAAAAAACTATTCCTCCATGTTATTCTTACTCTTTGTTACTGATCTTTCTATTTAGGCCCTCCTCTATTAATATTCCCATCTCTCTGTCAGACCAATGTCTGGATGCTAGGTGACATTGGACCCTAGCAGCTGCCCAAATTCCAAACTGGAGAACTGATGAACCTAAAGCTAAACAATTCAAAAACAGCAATTAATAACAAAATGAAAACCGATTGCAAATCATTTCAGAATAGCACTCTCACTATCATACTAAACGTTAATTAGTTAATGTGAACTACTTCTTAAGCCCGTTTTTTAACCTGTTCCCTTCCTTAATTTTTCTCCCCTGTGTGTCTTTCCAACAAGGCTGAAGAGGGAAGCTGGTACGGAAGGCAGCTCATTATGTACAAGCATTTCAGTGTGGGGGTGTAGTTGTGAGTTAAATTGGCAGGATACTAGTTTCTTCTGATGTTGGTGTGAGCAATTTTGTAGACTTGTAAGTAAACGCTGTGGCTGCTTTTATTCCAGATTGGAGTGGTTCTTGTGTCCCATGGGGTAACAGGAAGGGGTAGTATTCAAGGGGTAAGAGGGCAGCTTTTAATGAACAGTTTGACGCTGCACCAATCAAGGAATGATATTTTACTGTATTCAAACATAGAACTGGCTTTTTTTCTAGTATTACCTTAAATGGGAACTCCACAAAAATATAATTTAAGCTTTTTGAAATTTCAAGCAACTTTGCAATATACATCAATTAAAAAAATATGGAGACTTTTCATGATTTTTAATGGTTTGGAACAGTTCCCTAAGCCTAGCCCCCTGCTCTCCTGCTGATCTGTCTGACTACTTTGCTGAGCTGACTGACTACTGTTGCTTTGTATCAGCAGCTAGCTGTACTCAGCCTGCATACTTCAAATTCCCTGCACACATGATTCAACAGTAACGTAACTTGGTGGGGGCGGGCCCTGGTGCGGGCCATGCAGATGCCCCTCGTCTGCACGATTTTTCTCTGCGCCTGCAGCCGACTCCAGCCGGCTGCAGCGTGCACGATCTTCCAGGGGGGCCCTGCGGTGTGCGGGCCCTGGCCCATTTGCACCCCCGGTAGTTACGCCCCTGGATTTCAATAAGGAATGGAACATCACAGTGCAATGCATTGTGGGTTATGTAGTTCCTGCATGCTGTCTGTGGAGAACTTGTTACAAATTGTAAAATCAGTGTTTAGTCCCTCCTTCCCTGCCAGGATTTCAAATGATGCAGAAAGAGAAGAACTGTTCACCAGCTGGATTTTATCATAGAAAATGGAGTTTATTCATACTTTTTGAAAAAACAGGTAACTGTGATGGGTATATTAGGGATTTCTGTGTTATGTGGGCTTCTTTATCAAATATTGGTTTGGAAGCCGGAGTTCACCTTTAAGTATTAGCATTTGTTTTCAGGTACAAATACTAAGATTTGCTCATGAATCCTCTTTTCAGGTTTTGAAATAGATTCAGTTTATAGCATTTCCTTACGATAGAGATATCTTCTGGCTACAAATCACTGTCAAGTAGCATGAATTACATTCTCAGTCCACAAACCGATAACATTTATTCTTTCCAATTACTTAAACAAGGGGAAAGTTTTAATGCTTTCAGCAAATCCAGGCGCAGAATGAGAGATACACGACTGGGCCACCCAACTAATTGGATGTAATTCATCTGAAAGAATATAAAAGGAAAAGAATGATTCTCAAAGAAAGAGTTCTTCCTCTCATCTTAAACTGAAATAATTTTACAGCTCTTTCATTTGTGGATGATCTCATTTCAGTTATGGCCTGGACTATAGAACAAATTAGGATAATACTCACAGCAAATCTGGGCATTTTAGAGGAGCATTAAACTGTTTGATTAATCTAAGGGGTCACTTGGGATAAATTACAGGAACTAAACATCCAAGGTGAAAACAATCCACTTTTATACCCATAAAGCTTTGTCTGTCATGTCTATGTACAAAGGAAGGAGCACCAAAGGGGACAACGTGCTTTGTAGCCCTACGGAAGCATTAGTTCTGCCTTTAAAGGAAAAGAAAAGGTTAAATCTAAGTAAGCTTTATCAGAAAGGTCTATGTAAATACACAAGTAAACTCTCAAAGTAATGCTACTCTGAGTTCTCTGTCAAAAGAAACACAGCATTTCTTTTCTTCTATTGTGTACTCAGACTTCCTTCTTTTAACTTAAACCTCCATGGGCTTGAGCATGCTCAGTTTGCCCCTCTCTCCCTCTCCTCCCCTCCATGCTGTAATCTGAGCCCAGAGCTATGAGTGGGCAGAGAGAGACTCAGTCAGGAAGTGATGTCACACCAACTAATATGGCAGCTGCTATCCTAAACAAACAGAGAGAGCTTGCACTATTGTGGCTAATCTATTGGCAACAAACTGTCTATGTAACTTTCCTTCACCCTTAAGTACACCTTGCCAATTTTAATGGGAAACTGTCTTGGTAAAAACACGTTTTTTCAAATGCATCAGTAAATAGTGCTATTAGTGTTCCAGCAGACTTCTGCACTGAAATCTGTTTTTCAAAACAGATTTTTTTTCATATTTAATTTTGAAATCTGACATGGGGCTATATAAGGTGCCCCCAGTCATGTGACTTGTGCTCTGATATCCCCCCTGCCTGGGTGATATCACCCCCTGCCATTCTCCCCCCCCCAGTAGCCCATCATCAGAAGACAGGAAGGTAATCAGATAACAGCTGTCTGGTAGATACAAGAGCAGCACTCAATAGTAAAAATCCAAGTTCCACTGAAACACCTTCAGTTGCATTGATTAGGAGAAACAACAGCCTGCTGGCTCTTTCTGAAAACACATGACTAGGCAAAATGACCTGAGATGGCTGCCTACACATATTACAACTAAAAAATGTACACTAGTTGGTATAGGAATGAAATTGTATATGGTAAAGTGAATTAATTGCAGTGTAAACCATACAAATCATGACAGAAGCCCTTATAGGTGCTTCAACACCTGTGCTGGGTGCAATTGCTTCTTTAATTTCACACTGATGATCAACAAGTGTTTGTTAACTATTATGTGTTTATGTTTCTGAATTTAAATCTATAACTGCATTTCAGCAAAATTGCAACACCTACTCAGCATTAAAGTATATTTTACTGGTATAAACCAGGGCTGGAACTAGGGGTGGGCAGAAGAGGCACCTGCCTAGGGTGCAACAACAGAAGGGTGCCAGGCACGTACCTCTAAAACCATCTTCTGCCTCTAGTCCCTGTTTACTGGTCTGTGTAACACTCTCCACTCCCTTCCCGCCCATGAGACGCTCTCCCCTCATTCACCATCTGCTACTGTGTATGCGTGGAGAGGTTGCGGTCAGGCAAGCTCACGTTCGTGCATGCCTATGTGCAGTGGGGGCAGCTTGCCAGTCGGGATGCCTAGGCCGCCCGGTTGGCTTGGCCCGGCACTGGTTTAAACTTCTTTGAAAATTTAATGCAAAGCCAGATATATAGTTTTCCAATTATGCACTTGCCATGTATTGGAATAATAAGGCCTAGATAGCTAGGAGTTGTGGACTAGACACAAACATTTTCAATATTAAATAGGCAAGTGTTATATGTTTATTTGGTAATCCCACAAGATAATTCAGATCATGATTTCTGGCCACGATAAATAATTCATGAAGACAAAAGACTAGATTTACAAAAGGGTTTACAAAGGGGGGAAGGATCAGGGAGACATACAGTAGAGGCAGATAGGCAGAGCGATGAAGAAGCAGATAGGCAAAATACTGAAGCAGGATAGGACGAAGCAGGCAAGATTTTCACCAGCAGAAATGGAGGAGGAGGTGCATTACATGTCTGTGTTGTAATATCAATATGAGGCACATTAAACCTCTTCCTCAATCATCTCCTAGGCCTTTGGCTAGTGTTAACATACGGGGGTTTGCTGTGAATATGAACGGATTGATGTTTGTGTATCTGTGGGTATTTGGTAAAGTAAGTATGTGATGTTATTGGGTGGGGACTGAAGTTTTTATCTATTATCTTTCTGTTCATGGTCTCTTTCAGTTATGACTTATAACACAGCTATAGGAGCTATCACACTGCATGTTTGGAACCTGGGATTTTCTGGATAAGAGCTTTTTTCTTGAATTTGGATCACTCCACCTTAAGTCTACCAAAAAAATGTGAACATTAAATTAGCCAAATTCAGTTATTTTGCCAAAAAAACATATTTATAAAGCACAGTCACTGTCAAGTACAAGTTATGATTTTATTATCACATATTAAAGGTAAAAAAAAAATAATTATTTGATTATCATGGGACATGGCCTTCATTTCTGAATAAGGGATCCCATACCAGTAGAGCTGTCTACATTATATGGTAATTTTTAAGATGAGCATCCCCTTACGAATATATAATTAAGACAGACTTTTCCCTGCGAATTCTCAACACCCAACAAATCTCCAGGCAGCAGTGTCTGAAACAGACTGTAGAACTACAAATCATTTGTGGATTACACTTCTCTGAAATTAATTTAAAAAACACAGATAAGATGTTGTGTGACATTGTGGTGCCGAAGTAGAGATTTTTCATGTGTAATTCTTCTAAATGAATATATCATTAGCATACTTGTAATCAGGGAAATAGCCCTGGCATGTGCTTCCAATTCTGTATATTCTTGGTAGAAAGGCTACTGTTAGTCATTAACAGAAATTCAAGAAACCCAAGCATAGATACAGAGCATGAAACAGAAAAACAAGCACTAATGAAGTCTTAGCTTTTACTGACAGTACCATGTTGAGAAAAGCAGATGGGTTCTCATAAGGATTAAATTATTTTGTTCCTTTATACCTAATATGTAATCTTGCTACCTGCTAAAGAATCTAACAAGCGTAAGTCAGTTACTCTTTATAGAATAATGCTAATAATACCCTTTCAACACCATCAATCAAACAGGTATTAAGAGAATATATCAAAGTACTTATCAAGAGTATACATAGTACATTTTAATGGGAAAACACGTAAACTGCAAAACTGTTTTTATATACCAGATGGCACATTATCCAACTGTATGTGTCCTGTGAACATAAACCACATAATTGTTAAAGAATTAAAGCAATATTTTTAGCCCAGCTGTTGAAGCAGCCTCCTGGAGTGATAGACTTGGATGGCACCAGATGTATTCCATGAGCTACAGGAGAATTGGACCAAAATAAATGTTGTATCAAAAAAGAGCAGGCACTTCCAAAGAGCAATCTTCCAGACAGACAATTGGTAGTTTATTTTGTTACACAAGGATACAGACTTAAGGTGGCCATAGACATAGAGATCTGCTCATTTGGCGATGTAGCCAAACAAGTGGATCTCTCCCCGATATGCCCACATTGAAGTGGGTGATATTGGGCTGATTCGATTGTGGGACCTAGGGCCCAACGATCGGATCACAATGCATCTGATACGGGTGGTAGGATCACGGGACGGCATACAGGTACAGATGCCCCCGCGATCCAACAGCATTTTTTACCTGTCCGATCAAGATCTGGCCAGATATTGATCGGGAAAGTCCATCAAGATGGCCCCACACAATAAGCTGCCGATTCGGTCTGTTAACAGCTTTTATTGGCCCGTGTATGGGGGCCTTTACGTGTTTCACATTTTTCAGACATGATTAAGGGGGTTATTTACTAAACTCCGAATGCAAAAAATCCGAAAAAAATTGTGTTTTTTTAGTATAAAACTGGAATTTAAAAAAAAAAAACACCAATTTTTCTGCGTTTATTATACACCGATGATGGAAAGACCTGCCGAGGTTGCATATAAGTCAGTGGAAGAAGTCCCAAAGATTTTTTAATCTGAAGTTTTTGGCGTTTTCTGGCAAAAATATGAAAAAAAAATTCTTAAAAAATAGTATTTTTCATGATTTTTTCGCGCAAACTGGTTGAAGACTGTATTATTAGTAACTGAAATAAAATACCAAACATTTTACAAGTCTGTCTGGAAGATTGATTTTTGGAAGTGCCTGCTCTTTTTTGATATGGCTATCCGCTCCCCCAGCTGAAGGTTCAGGGTGGTGGACCTGGACCTCTTGCATTTGGTGAGTTTTACATTTTAAGACCTGAAAACTTCATTATACCTGTTATCAGCTTGTGTTCATTACTTCAAAATAAATGTTGCTTTGTTGCAGCTGTTACAGATTATTGTTTTCAATCTTTGAAGTTAGGGCTATGTGGGGATGTACAGGACACCAATGCCTACATACACATAGTTTTTATGAAAGCAGAAAACTGCTGGCTGGTGTCACCAACTATCTTCCTGTTTCAAGGCCTCAGTAAAGGAGTGTATAGAGTTCAAATGTGAGTACAGGTATGGGACCCGTTATCCAGAATGCTCTGGACCTGGGGTTTTCCTGATAATGGATCTTTCTGTAATTTGGATCTACATACCTTAAGTCTACTAGAAAATCATGTAAATGTTAAATAAACCCAATAGGCTGATTTTGCTCCCAATAAGGATCAATTATATCTAAGTTGGAATTAAGTAGAATGTTCTGTTTAGTACTGTATTACAGAGAATTTTGATTATTTGGATAAAATGAGAAACAGCCTTTCCTTAATCCGGAGCTTTCTGGAAAACGGGTTTCTGGATAATAGATCCCATACTTGCACTGTAATCACAGAGCTGTTGTGCATGTATTGCTATTCATCCGGAATATTGATTTGCTTCTGTGGTCCCAAGGTATGTCTAGAACCCATTAGCAGTCATCTTTTGCACTGTACCGGCCATGTACACCATTCTGCAAAATTAAGTGAAGGTTCATATTTGAGTTAGAGTATCGGAAGAGTGCTTAGCATGACCAAAAAAAGGAACCAAATAAAATATTTACAACTACTTTAAACACCATGTCCCATGTACATAAGTTTTCAAGTCACAAGTTTGGGCTCATTTTTATTGAGTAGCAAATCTTTATTGGTGTTCCAAGGTACAGAAGCCACTTCTGCTTATTACAAAGCAAATATATTTTGCACTGCATGTAAAGTGATGCTATACTGCACCAGTAGTGCACTTACAGCAATCTTTTTGCAGCTGATCAAAACTAATGCTCGATTGTTTGTTGCTATTAGAGAAGGAAAGGTTAAAATTTAATAAGCTGTATCAGAAAGGACTATATAAATACACCAGTAAACACTCAAAGTAATGCTGCTCTGAGTCCTCTGTCAAAAGAAACACTGTATTTCTTTCCTTCTATTGTGTACACATGGGCTTCTGTATCAGACTTCCTGCCTTCAGCTTAAACCTCCTTGCCCTGGGCGTGAGCATGCTCAGTTTGCTCCTCCCCCCCCTTCTCTGCTGTAATCTGAGCCCAGAGCTATAAGTGAGCGGGGAGAGACTCAGGCAGGAAGTGATGTCACACCAAGCTAATACTGCAGCTGCTATCCTAAACAAATATGAAGCTTCTAGAGCTTTTTACTCAGGTACTGTAAAGCATTCTACAGAATAAATATAATGGTGCCCCTGTTGTGCTAGAAAGACTACAATATCACATTAAATGGAATATATCAGTTCTCCAGCTAATCATCATGGCCATTTTGGGGCTGAAATGAACAAAGGATGAACAAAAGGTATTTGAAAGCAAGGAAATAAATCTCACAGTGCTTGTTGCTGATACATTATCAAGAAGGGGAACCTTTTGTTCTTTTTTGGATAATACATGAGTATGTTCCACTGATGCTGATCTGTGTGGCAAAGGTGGCTCTAAATTCCCCTTTCATTCTCTAGCTATGTCAAGAAGACATCTAACATAAGCACTTGAGTCTCTCAGGTAGTCTTCAAAGGTAAAAAAAAAAAAAAAAACTTAAAGGGATACTGACCTCTCTTTTCTCATAAAATGAATTATATCTCCCTTTATCAGGACTGTTTAGAAGTGTGGTAGAACCAGAGCAACCAAACACAGGTAATATATATATTTGTCATGATGGAGAAATGGAAAAAATCAGTGATCAGTTGGGAGTTTTAAAAACAATTGAAATTTTATTTAGTTGTACTTGCTGTGTAAAACAAGAGTGTGTTCCCTTGGGTACTAAGCAAGCATTCTACCATTTTTGCAGTTGGCCACTTGAGACTAAAGTCTTTGGATGAGACTTAAGGTGGCCATAGACTAACAATTACAATCTTTCTTAGAAAAGATCTTTCCAAGAAAGATTGTTTGTTCCAATGCACATGTGTAGAGTTGAATCGACAAATATACAAGTAGAAACAATAGAATTCTACCTGTATCTGACGATTCAGCACTTAACAATGACCGATGTTTGGGTGCTTTCAAAGGCACCCAATTAAAATTTTCTGTCCAGCCCGATCGACGAGCCGACCAATATCCAAGTCTTCTGCCGATATTGGTCAGCTCTTTTCCCACCATACACGCACTGAATATCATACGAAAATTTGTTTAGTGCGATATTATCTGCACATCTATGGCCACCTTTAAAGGCCACTATACCTCCATTTTTTCTATAGAACAATGATTAAAACAAGAGGGAAAATGTTGCAGATGTACATTTCTGCTATCTGATTGTAAAAGTCTATATGAGTTTCTAATATGGAAAGTGCTTTTAAAGAAATTGATGGATTATTTATGCCTCCCAAAAAGGGCACTCCCCATATTCTTCTTATGAGATTGTAACAACATAGGAGAATTACGGAAATTATAAAAAAGCTGGAAGCAACTGCAGGTTCAACCAGTAATAACTTCACAGTTTGGGGCCTATCAAGCAAACTGAAAATAAACATACAATGAGCTCAGTTTACTTTAGGTATCTACGGGGAAAAAATGGAGGTACTGTGGCCTTTTAACTGGTTGCTCTGATAAGCATCTTCATTTAAACCAGTGATCCCCAACCAGTAGCTCGCGAGCAACATGTTGCTCTCCAACCCCTTGAATCTTGCTCCCAGTGTCCTCAAAGCAGGGGCTTATTTTTGAATTCCAGGCTTGGAGGTAAGTTTTGGTTTCATAAAAACCAGGTGTACTGCCAAACAGAGCCCCAATGTAGGTTGACAAATCACATAGGGGCTACCAAATGGCCAATCGCAGCACTTATTTGGCACCCCAAGAAAAATGTTCATGCTTGTGTTGCTCCCCAACTCCTTTTACTTCTGAATGTTGCTCACAGGTTCTAAAGGTTGGGGATCCCTGATTTAAACCAACTAAACTAAAATATGCAGCTATATAAAGATATGCAGCTATATACATCTTCCTGGTCAGCATCACTTGTGCAAAAGTGCCTCACTGTACATGTACATGAAAAAAAAAGTAAAGGTGAAATGTACATATATATATAGGGTATATTTTTCTTTTAAGTCTGTGTAAAAATGATTAGGTGTTGTTTAAAATAAATACATGCCACCATTCTTCATATAGCCATATCTTTAAATTAGGAAGCAGTGGTTTGGCAATGTAAAACTTAGGAACACTGCTATATTTTAATTCTGAGCTGAAATTCGCTTTCGGTTAGGCCTACCTGAGTGATATGGGTGCTTGGTACTCGCTGAACAAGGGTCTCAGACACCAACATGGAATGCAGAAAACATTGCTGTATAAAGAATTAAAGACCTGTTTTTCTGTGTTCAGTGTTGATGCTGGCTCCCATTGGTACAGCTCATGGTCCAACCATTTACAGTAACTTCCAAGCTGAAATTAACCTTCAGACCCCAGCCATCCGAGCACATACCCAAGGGGCATTTTGACGTTCATGTCTATTTACCCTTGATTTCTATGTCTTTCACATTATAATAAAAAATGTGTTCATTGACTGCATTGGTATGTACCCTAAAGGCCCCTATACAGGGGCCGATAAAAGCTGCAGACAGACCGAGACGGCAGCTTATTGGCCCGTGTTTGGGGCCATCCGACGGGCGTCCCCGATTGAAATCTGGCCGAAAGTCGGCCAGATGTCGATCTGGCAGGGTAAAAAATCCCGTTGTATCATGGCCGCATCTGTCCGTTGATGCGGACCTCAATGTGGGCATCCCGGGGAGAGATCTGCTCGTTTGGCGACATTGCCAAACGAGCGGATCTTCCAGTGTATGGCCACCTTTAGGATGAATTAATTTGGAATGTATAATCATTTAGAATTGTGCCATAGCATCAAGGAACCACAGGGTATTGAGAAGACTTGCTACACCTCTCATTCCACTGCATCAAATAAAGCTACACAATTTATCGTAGCTTAAGAACAAATAGAGAAGAAACCTGATTTGATGTACACTTAAGGCCCCAGAAAACAGAGGAACCAAATAAACACAGTTATTATACTTATCTGCTCCAATATTTTATAACTGGATATAAAGAGATAAAGATCAATATGGGGAAAAAGCAGCAACTTAATCTCATTATATTCAGATCCTGAATCTTGAGCCTGCAGCATTTCTCTCTGCAGCTCTTGCAAAAGCAGAGCAGAGGATGTGTAAGTTTTAATAAGCTAAATCTGTAGAGCTGCTGGTTGTTTATCCTTTCCTATGAGAGCATACCTTTCAACCATGATGCTTTATATCTATAATATTAACTTTATGGCTTCATTAAAGCCATTTAGGATTTATATTCGAGAAAAAAAAACACACACACAATGCCTCCTTATCATGGCAAAGGGGTTATTATTGTAGAACCCTGTACAGTACTTCAGCATTTTTTTTTTAAAGATTTAAAAAGCAAAGAGTTACAAAACTGTTTGCGACGAACCGGAAATAGAAAAGATAGCGCTTTTTTTGTTTTTTTTTGTTTTTTAAATTCCATTATATAGTACATTGTATAAATTACGGAGTATTCCGATGCATAAACGCATCTGCCTATCATGTATATCAAATGTAACTTTGTGTATTTGTTCTGGTTTGGAAGGTCTGTATTTAATTGTAGCTTAGCATCTCCCAGAGTCCAAGGCATTAAAGTATCTATCACGTGTGACAGTGCTCCAAGTCTGGAACACTGCTGTTGTTGCAGTACCTCAAGTTATTGGGGATGTGACAATCTGTGTAACCAATACCCCCATTTGGGGCGTAAATGGGCTGCAGTCTAAAATCTCCTTTAAGGAGCTGGTCATTGTTTAAGGAGACAATCTGGAAGCTAGTTTCCGTCATCTCCAGGATGGAGTTGTCTTTCTTGGTGCCTGCTTCACAATAGTCGTCTTTCCGTCGCCCACGGTTATATTTCCACTTCTGAGATGTGTAGCGACCCTTTTTGTGCATGTGCCAACAGAAGATGCTCAGGAGAACAACAAGTACAATAATTACAGCCCCGCCTATCAATCCTGCCAGCAGAAATGGAGAGCCCATGCCGTTAATCGTTGTCTGTTCATGACTGGACGGACTGTTGCTGCCATTATTTAGAAGAGAGACCTTTGTGGTTGCCTCTGCACACACTGTCTCTTCCCCGGCTTGATAGTTATTAAAAGCATCAAGTGGAACCAAGCAAATCCTATAAGTGGATTTAGGCTCCAGATTTACAAGACTGAAATGCTGTCTTTCACTGCTAACTATCCGTTCATGGACAATGCCCTCAACCAGACTATGTCCCATTTTAACCCAAGTGAGCTTGAAGGATATTACTGAAATAAATGAAATCCACTTGACAATGATGCAGGTGTCATTTACATAATAAATGACTACTTGAAGACTATCATGACTTATGGGAGTCACCTTGTCAATAATGATTACTCGGTTAGGTAAAGTAGGCAATATTGGGGCTGGTGATGGGGTGGGTGTTGGTTCTGTAGGTGCTTCAGTGGGTGTTAAGATGAAGACAGTAGATAGTGGTGTAGTTGGTGCAACAGTTGGAGAAGCATATGTAACTGGTGGCAGAACAGCAGTGGTTGTTGGACAGGATAAAAGATTCACATTCAATTCCCTAACAGCCATTCCTCGGAAATGCTCTGGTCCCTGGCACATGAAAGCACGAACATTGATTGCTGCTGGAAGAGATTTAAGCCACTCTGTAACCCATTTAATACTGCAGTCACAATACCAAGGGTTATTTCTTGCAGTTAGCTGCTTTAGATTTGTTAGGTTATCAAAAACTCCTTTAGTCAACACCTTGAGGCGATTGTTGGAAATATCCAATCTCTCAAGCTTGTGCAGATTGGCAAAGGCTGACACTGATATGTCGTTAATTTGGTTGTCTTGTAGATTTAGCTTTACCAGATAAGTGCCCTGGAGATCAGTAGGAGGACTGGTGAGCGAGTTGCGTACCATTGAAAATTCCTTAAGTTTTGGTAGATGGCTAAAGGTACCATCTGCAATTCCTTTATTAGTGAGGAGATTGCCATCCAAAATTAATCGTTCTACGTTAGTAAGATTTTGGAAGGCTTGATCTGAAATTGTGGCTATGCGGTTTTCATCCAGTCGTAACTCTTGCAAACATAATGGAAGGCCTACTGGCACACTACTCAAGTGATTTTTGGATAGGAATAGCATCTTTAAACTAATTGCTTCCCGAAATGCACCATCCTCCACCCCTACAGTTGATATAGAGTTATCATCTAAGTGCAATTCTTCCAGCTTTGACAGCTGTGCTAGTGCCGCCCTTGAAATGGTCTGAATATTGTTCTCCTGAAGGTGGAGCACTCTGACATTTTTGGGAAGGTTCATAGGGAACTCATCTAACTGGTTGCCATACAGGTAAACCGTGTCCACTGACTGGACATTGTGCAGTTCTGCTGGGAATCCAGCATTATTAATTTGGTTATTATGGAGGTAGAGCACGGTTACACCCTCTGGTACTCCAAGAGGCACTGAGGTCAAGCTCCGCTCATTGCAGTAGACAAAGTTCCGGTCGCATCGGCACACGCTTGGACATGCCAAAGATTGGGATAACTGTATAGACAGTGCAAATGAAAACACAAGCCATGACTTCAAAAATGATACCCAGTTTCCGGGCCAAATTACTGTCCCAAGGCCCATTTCTAATTTGCAAAACAAAAAAGGCCTTTGTAGAAATATGAGGTGAGAAAGAAAATGAAGTGCAAATGTCAGCATTTAACGTGTTTTTGTCCAGCCATCTGGCAATCACAGATATCTAGCAGCTAAAGGTATTATAATCCTTTCACACTGGCATGTCTTCTGACATTGGTGAGGCTGCTGAAGTCTTGTTTGCCAGGATTGCACTTATCCATACAAACTGCTCTTCTGACTAATCCTTGCCTCTTTCCAATCTTTTAAAGTAAACAGCCTTTCCAAAGTTCTGTGAAAATGAGAAGGGTTTTGACAGTGTCCTCCTTGAACTTCCAGTAGACTTTGGAGCAATCTTGTTAGACATGGACTCTCATCTCATCTGCTTCAACCTCCAGCTGAACAGCCTGTGTAGAAAAAATAGAAATAAAATGTCAGAAAGTAGAAAAGCCATGGTCAAACACAGATAATATAACACTGAACAATGCTATAAATGTCCATCATTTTAAAGAGTCTTGAGGGATCAGATGAAAGCAGTTCCAGAAGCAAAGTCTTGATCTAACAATCAAACATCTCCCTTTCAGATTTGGGTTATTAAAAATAAAAAGTCTCTCTTTTTCCAACACTAGGATAACTGGGGTGAGTCTCTAATTCAGTCCTGCCTCCTCTCAAAATCTCCTGTAGGCTTGTTAATCAGAAAGCCACTAAGAAACTGCAAGGCACGCTCACATAAAGTAAAATGGAATGTGCCGTTATTTGCACCAGCTAAAATAAGTATGTCCAAATATATCCTCGTGAAGCTCGGAAATGTAACATATGTCAAAGTGGTATGCACATTTAAACCATAATGGCTGTTATTTGTATTCCTGAAAGGTGAGTGTAAATTAAATACATACACACATGGACAAATTGATTTGATTCCATTGCTCACATTCCTGTTTCATACAACTTGAAAACATTCTTTAAGATGATCCTACCCTACAAGGATAACCTAATTATTATAAGCCTGAGCATCCAAGCACTGGTAACCTTTGCTAATGTAGTTGCTGCATGACTAAAACTCCCAGTAACCCCAGAGTCTGGAGTATCATTATCATCTTTTACCACACATTTTGGGACCTAAGATTTGTATGCATATCCAAACACCTGTCTGTTTGTCTGGCAGTGGTCTTTCTTTTATTACTACTATATGTGGTGTTGGGAGAACACTGTAGCCTGAGGGTTCTAACTGAATTCGGGTGGTTTGCTTGCCTTGCACCCTAGCTATTAAAGGACATGTAAAGCATACATTTTCCTACTATGTATATAAGTTGGGCACATCTCCCTCACCCAAATGGCATTATTTGCACTGCATACATCCCCTCCGTTTGCCAGCGTCATTACATTTCGCTAAAACAAATAGCAGCTTTCACCCGGGGGCCATTTTCCCTCTGACACATCATCAGTGCATTTATATCTGCAAACAGCACATATGCGATGTAAAGGTCATGCAATTAAATAATGCAGGCATACACAGGCAGAATTTACTATGATGACAAGTCCTGCTTGGATTGAGCACTGTAATGGTTACTCTGAGCTCAGGAGAGGGGGTTAGGATTTAAAAATAGGATCAGACAGCTAGAGCAGAGTTTCTATGGGAACCAGCTATGCCATCTCTTCATTGGCTGTTAGACAGGAGGGTGTGTTTATTAATCTGAGTTGAGAAGAACTGAGCATGCTCATGAGCCAACAGCCAACGCAAATTCCTGAGGGAGGGGGCAGAGTGGGTTAGAGAAGCAGAAGGAATCCTAAGTGATTAAGGTGGATGCTGCAGCCTTATTATTAACCCTTGAACAACCAGTGGCAGTTATCAAGTTATAAAGATTTCAAAGAGGTTGTTCACTGATTACATTTTTGTGTGAGGGGTTTACATGTCCTTTAAGCATGTCTAGAAAACAGTAGGGATTTCTTCCCTGTTCTTCTTGACCTGTTCATAGCTTTGCTTGCACAAAATGAATAAATCATGTTATCCTTTTTCTTAAAATAATACAGGCCACTGACAGAAGCGATCAGGAATAACCTACATTTCAGCTATCGCTGTAGACTATTAAGGTATCTATCTCAAAATAAAATAATAAAACCATCAACAGGACAAAAGGATAAGCGGCTTTCAAAATTTTTACATGAGCCTGTCTATTTAACCAACCATCACCGGTAAATCACAGGGAGATTTGTTACTGTATATCTCATGCAGTATTATAGGGGTGAAGGGTTTGGGCCTTCTCCAAACATTGATGTTTTCTAGACTCTAGAGCACTGATCCCCAACCAGTGGCTCGTGAGCAACATGTTGGGCAAATTCACTTATGGTCAAATATCGAGGGTTAATTAACCCTCGACATTCAAATGCCGAATGGAAATCCTTCGACTCCGAATATCGAAGTCGAAGGATTTACCGCAATTCGTTTGATCGAACGAACGAAAAATCATTCGATCGAACGATTAAATCCTTTGAATCGTTCGATTTGAAGGATTTTAATCCATCGATCGAACTATTTTTCTTCGACCTAAAAAAGCTTGCAAAGCCTATGGGGACCTTCCCCATAGGCTAACATTGACTTCGGTAGGTTTCAGGTGGCGAACTAGGGGGTCGAAGTTTTTTTTTAAAGAGACAGTACTTCGACTATCGAATGGTCGAATAGTCCAACGATTTTTAGTTTGAATCGTTCGATTCGAAGTCGTAGTCGAAGGTCGAAGTAGCCAATTCGATGGTCGAAGTAGCCAAAAAAAACATTCGAAATTCGAAGTTTTTTTTATTCTATTCCTTCACTCGAACTAAGTAAATGTGCCCCGTTGCTCACCAACCTCTTGGATGTTGCTCCCTGTGGCCTCAAAGCAGGTGCTTATTTTTTAATTCTAGGTTTGTGGGCAAGTTTTGGTTGTATACAAACCAGGTGTACTCCTAAACCAAGCCTCTTGTAGCTGCAAGTCTATATAGGGGCTTTTCACAGCCCAAAAGTGGCACCTCCAGGAAATGTTTTCATGATTGTTTTGCTCCCCAACTCTTTTTACATTTGAATGTGGTTCACGGGTAAAAAAGGTTGGGGATCCCTGCTCTAGAGGAAGCAAGATATATTCGCAGAAAGGAAACTCATTTATATACAGTGAGCACCCTCTGGGAAAATACAAATGTAATAATACTAAAGCAATTACGAATGCAAACTGTGAAAGTAATGACTGACTCATCTGATGCGCTCTCAAACATGACAGTTGTAGAAAAAAAAGGTTTAATTGACGCACTCATCATTCTCCGACTGTTAAACAGAATACGTTGGCCCTTTCACAGGAATGCTACTTGCACTCTGGACAACTGTTGAGCAGGGGTGGCAAAACTTCAGCCTTTGACTGTCACGGGATCTGGGAGCTGTAGTTTAACTGTCTCTGCATGGCCAGGGCTGGACTTACAGACCCAAAAGTTGCAACATACTTCTAATTCCTTTTTTCAGAAACGCTAGAATTAGGCAAAGCAGTGGAGTCACGTGGCAACTGGCTGATCAGGGACAGTGAGGCTCCAATTATTGCCAGTGACGTGAGGCTGCATAAAAAGATCCTGTAACTGGATTAGGTTTCTAACTCAATTCTGGCTGTCACAGTTCATCCTTCTTAACGCAGTGAGGTTTGTGTCTCAATCGTGCTGTCTTGTTTGTGATGGTTTCATCTGTCTGTGTGGACTGAATCTCAATGACTCTGTCTTGCTGTGCAGAAGGTCTTCTCGTTGCCCGTCACATTGTGGTGCAGGGCACACGGATAACACTTACTACCTTTGCCCTGACTGCCAACTGAGATCTCTTTTGCACCCAAGGACAGTTCCCCACAAATAATTCCATACTGTATATTCGTCTCTGACAATTCATCGTCCCAGATATTGTTTCTTCTCCATCCTGCTCTTGTTTTTGATCTGCTGCTCAGAGCTACTCCATCAGCCAAGGGCGGCTGTGCTTCTCAGTAAAAGAAGTCACAGAAGGATAAATAAAGTTCATAGCTTATGTCACCCCCCCCCCTCAAATCCCATAATAGCATAATAGGCAGGTGCTGCATTAGCTCCCAAGAAAGCTTTAGTTGTAAATCCAGATTTGCAGCACCTCTCCAGCCTCAAGAAAACACTTCCCTGTGCAGTCACATCCCACTGCTTACTGACTAAGACAATTCACTCTTCATTCTCTCCTTTCGCAGCCTGGGACAAATCAAATTCCACTTTACTCTATTCACTTGCACAGTCAATTCATTCTCGGCAGGGCGTTTAGCAAGGCGGATGGTGTTTAAATAAACAGGCTGATAAAAATACATTTTTCATTAACTAATACTGCAGCACGCACACAAACGTGTATATTTACATAAAATTAAATATATATTGCATAAAATGATACATGCATAATTAACTGATTTATGACAAACCTTAACTTCTTGAATTACCCAGCATGCACTCTGTGTTAAATTATAACAATGAAATGAGTTAGAATCGAACCCAAAAACACCAGGTAAAAGCAAATGACTAAAAACTGTATCTATTCATAACTGTGAACATTAGGAAACTCTGGCTGTATTTGTTAAGGATATTATTTCTCATATAATATGTGTCCGACTCACTCTCCGTCCTAATGGTATAACCGCATGGCTGTTGCCGAGGAAACTGCAGTACTAGCTTGATCAAACTGTGCACATGCAAAGACATGACTGCACTTGACTTATAAGATTCTCTGCCAATTGCTATACCAACTTAAAGTTATTAGCTGGAATGGCGCTCTGCCGGCTCTCAGACAGTATTAAATAGAGTAAGAATTAACTGAAAATGCTTGTTTGCCAAGCAGGCTACAGTCTAATCCCTGTAATTCATTTATAGCAAGAAAAACAGTGACAGCACTGTCGGATAAACCTACACCATCGACAACAGCCCAAACATTCCATTATGGCTTCTTCCTTATCACATGCTATATCAGACCAATGCTACTATCCCTCTGGGTCAGTTTAAAGGAATGCTGTCATGGGAAAAAAATTTTTTTTCAAAATGAATCAGTTAATAGTGCTGTTCCAGCAGAATTCTGCACTGAAATACATTTCTCAAAAGAGCAAACAGATTTTTTTATATTCAATTTTGAAATCTGACATGGGGCTAGACATATTGTCAATTTTCCAGCTGCCCCAAGTCATGTGACTTGTGCTCTGATAAACTTCAATCACTCTTTACTGCTGTACTGCAAGTTGGAGTAATATCACCCCCCTCCCCAGCAGCCAAACAAAAGAACAATGGGAAGGTAACCAGATAACAGCTCCCTAACACAAGATAACAGCTGCCTGGTAGATCTAAGAACAACACTCAATAGTAAAAACCCATGTCCCACTGAGACACATTCAGTTAAGGTGGCCATACACGGGCCGATAAAAGCTGCCGACAGACCAAGTCGGCAGCTTATTGGCCCGTGTATGGGGGCCCCCGACGGGCTTCCCGATCGAGATCTGGCCGAAAGTCGGCCAGATCTCGATCGGATGAGGTTAAAAATCCCGTCGGATCGCGGCCGCATCTGTTCGTTGATGCGGTCCCGCGATCCGACCGCCCGTTTGGCGAACGCTAGGATCCGATCGTTGGGCCCTAGGGCCCACGATCGGATCAGCCCGATATTGCCCACCTCAAGGTGGGCATATCGGAGGGAGATCCGCTCGTTTGGCGACATCGCCAAACGAGCGGATCTATCCGTGTATGGCCACCTTTACATTGAGAAGGAAAAACAGCAGAAACTGCCAGAAAGCATTTCTCTCCTAAAGTGCAGGCACAAGTCACATGACCTGGGGCAGCTGGGAAATTGACAAAATGTCTAGCCCCATGTCAGATTTCAAAACTGAATATACAAAAATCTGTTTGCTCTTTTGAGAAATGGATTTCAGTGCAGAATTCTGCTGGAGTAGCACTATTAACTGATGCGTTTTGAAAAAAAACATGTTTTCCGATGACAGGATCCCTTTAAGTAACAGCTAATGGCTGTTCCCGGGGCAGACAAATGCGCAGTAGAACTAAATCGCTGACTTTTTTGTTAAAGTTCGGCTTCACGCTCTACTGCGCATGAGCAGCTGCCCAAAGAAAGAGGAAGATGGAAGAGGATCACTTTGTGGTGCTCACTGGAATAACACCGGGCTGGTGCAGTTTTCTGCTGATAGGAGCACCGGCCTGGTGTTTCAGGTAAGTATATTCAATCACTTGGGGGTGCCTAACATTTGGCACCCCCAAGTGCTGTCTGTAGCAATGGGCAAATCTGATCCGTTTCAATGAGCCAAAAATTCTGCAAATGGCAAAAAAAGTTGGCAAACGCATTGAAGTCAATAGGCTTTTTTTTTTTAACACAGAATTTTCCAAGCTGTGCAACATTTTTTTTTTTACTATTCATTTTAGTATATGGGTGTTTCTGAGAAACTCATTGGGCCTAATTAATCAAAGTAAAATTTAGGTGAGGTTTGACAGTGTATGTGTTAGCTTCTACCAGAAGTACAACAAGAAAATGATGTCTTGGGCACAGGCAGTATGTTGAAAGGGGGGCTCATGTCTCTCAAGCAAAAATGCTGTGAGGTCCCCATGTTGCCATTCCGTGTGTTTAAGGTGGTGCTTTTTGTTCATTTTTGTTGGGAAGGTGACTGAGTGTCTTGGACACCATTGGGGGAATGTAATACAAGTCGGTAATGGAAAAAATATTCGCAATGCGAAAAGTTATGCCTCTGTGCGAACAAATTTGCGTTTGTGCGAATTTAATATACCGGTAGCTTCAGCCCATAAAACTGGTTACTCACTACATTTCAGTCCAGGTTCAGGCTGCAAGAAGTTGGGTTTTGATAGGGATCAGGTTCTGCTTATGAGGGCTCACTGTAATTTTATGTAAATTACAGTGATTTTTACCTACACCCTGGCATTTTCCTAGAATTCCAATGTACTAGATGCACATATGTTATGTTCTAGTAATACCAATCAGATGTTTACAGGTGATTTATCGACTGTACCTGCTGATTGGTTGCTATGGGTTAATAGACCTGGCACGAATGGTGCAACTTTTATAACTCTACACCTCTTGTGTTTTTGAGTTTGACATACATTACAAACCCTTCTTTTGTGTATGGGGCATATTTATCAAAGGTCGAAGGTTTTTAAAAAAAACGTTGAACTTCGAATTCAAAAAGACCAATCGAATGGAGGTCGAAGTTTTTTTGGGGTCGATGTGGGCCGAATTCGGCCTACTTCGAATCCTACGTTCATACTTCGATCGTACTTTGATTAGAAGTTTTTTTAACTTCGACCTTTGATCTCCCAAACTCCCCCAATTTCCTCCATACAGGTTGTAGGAGGTCCCCCATAGGCTAAACCAGAACTTCGGCAGCTTTAAGGTGGTGAATGGTCGAAGTTTTAAAGAGACAGTAATTCAAAAAAATTTGAATTTCAAAGTTTTTCCAAATTTGAATCGAAGTATGACTATTCCCTAGTCGAAGTACACAAAAAATAGTTTGAAATTCAAAGTTTTTCCCTTTGAAACTTCACCTCGACCTTTGATAAATCTGCCCCATAGTATGTGTATGTGTCCAATGGTTTACTTTAGAACTTCCAAGTTTTATATTTTACAACATTAGGAAAACAAATGCTTTAGCCAACCAGTGGAAGGTGAGTGATGGCTATTGGAAAGAATGAAGAGAGAACAGGACTACACAAGTCTTTTTATCTGATTTTCAACATTAATCAACGCACTGTAAAGGAATCCCAGCACAGCGCAACCTCCCTGATGGTTATCATTTCAGAAATTCCATTAGAAGACAAGAACACCAGGGGAAACATCTAAGAACCAACTGATGAATAAAAAGAAGAAGAAAAAACTTTAACCCCTTGCAGTCTGAAGCAAAGATGCCTTTGTAAAGAAGATATTGAATGCAAAATTACCAATATAACCAGGGAACTCCTTAAAATGTATTCATGTTACTGCACAGCAACTTGTTCACTGCCCCTAGAAGTTTTACATGTGGAGAAACAGCTTTGCACATTGTAACCGAGTACCTGTAACTGTCTGACTGAAAGGATCAATAATATCCATTAATGTCACTTACAAGTACCCAGTACTGAGATAGAAAATAAACCGGCAATTTGGCCCATGTCATAAAATCTGATGTGTTGCCTTTCGCCGTCTTCCAACAACAAAATATCAATCTGCTAACGGAATGTTTTCTCTTGTAATGGAAACTGCGCTACAGATTACTTTAACTCATGTTAACGCCATCTGACGGGGACATAAGAAACTCTCTATATGGGGGTTTATTTCTCGAAGTCGTTTGTCACCTCAAGCATATGAAAAATGATATAAATAACATGTCTTTCTTATAATAAAACTGTCAGATTTGCAATAGCATTTTTAGCATTACCACCAGCAGGTGTCAGCAGTGCTCCTAGGCTTCACGGTTAGGCTTCTGCCAATTTGACAAGATAAACCAGTTTGTTGAGTACCAGACACCACACATATTAGGTAAACTGTGTTTTGTGTGTTTTCCCCCGTGGAATGTGGCAAACTCTTGCTGTACTTTCACTACAGCTGTCTGTAGATGACAAAGAATAATTACAGTTTGGACAAATGGATGGTTCTTCAGTTGTACTACAACTCCCAAACCTCTGTCAGTCAATGGAAGTCTTAAATACAGACATTAAGTATTTTAACATAAGCCCTGAGATGCAATTAATGACTATACGGAATGCGTAGCATAATCGGTCCAGCAGCCGTCTTTGAAATACTTTCTAAAGATCTCAGAAACCACACGGCTGCTACTACTACCATCAAATATGAATGAATGACATCACATGGTAATTACACATGGTTGTGTGGTTTTCTTACATTGCAAAATGCTCCTTAATGAAGAGAGATGCTCCAATGCTGTCCTGCTGTACTCGCCACTTTCATTATGAGCTGCAAACCTCAGCCAGGCTTCTAAGAACACAGAAGCCTCTAGCAAGGGTGTCGGTCATGAGGAAGCATGAGTCGCACACAGCAGTGATGAATGATCATGTCTGTGCACAACCCCGAAGCGCTTTACTTCTTTTTTTTTCTCATGTGCAAAAGATCCAACAATTAAAGAAAACTAAAAACATAAAATGAACGGAATAACTGTCTCCAAGTTTCCTGACCTAACCTGGCCACACACATATATCATTCATAAATTACTGTAATTAGCTTCCAATTTTACAGAGCTGGTTTTCTGCTGCAGACCCATACTTAAAGCAGTGAATACCAGAACAACAAGCAACCACAGGGAAGTCAGAGATTATACTATAATACAATAATAATAATTCTAGTCCATTGCTGAACTACAACCTATAGAATCACCAGTCAACATTATACATGCACAACACCAGTTTGCTGTAGAGCAGTGATCCCCAACCAGTGGCTCGTGGGTAGGGTTGCCACCTTTTCTACTAAAAAAAAATGTACCGGCCGGTGGGGGTGGAAACAAAAGGAGGTGGTCTGTTACTCAAAAGGGGCGGTCTGGGATGTAAAGGGGTGGAGCCACACACTGTGATGCAAAAGGGGTGGAGCAACACGTGTGATGGACAGAAGCCTGAAAAAAGATACGTTCTGAGCGAATTCAGGGCAGGCCAAGGGCCTTTTTTTAAGGATATTACAAATTACAGGCAAATACATTGCCGTTAAATTTGTAATACTGGCCCCGGCCTTGGCAGGTGGTTTTACCAGCCAGTCAGGTAAAATACTGGCCGGGTGGCAACCCTACTCTTGGGTAATGTTGCTCTCCGACCCCATGGATGTTGCTTCCAATGGCCTCAAAACAGGTACTTATTTTTGAATTCCTGGCTAGGAGGCAAGGTTTGGTTGCATAAAAATCCAGTGTACTGCCAAAAAGAGTCTTTTGTAGACTGCCAGTCCAGCTAGGGGCTATCAGTAGCCAATCGCAACACTTATTTTGCACCACCCAGGGATTTTTTTTAATGCTTGTGTTGCTCCCCAACACATTTGAATGTTGCTCATGGGTAAAAAAGGTTGGGGATCGCTGCTGTAGAATAAAGCAAAGGATTGGATATGGATGCCAAGCATCATGCCCTCTAGTGTTCTAGATGCAGTCTCTGCTCACACTGAAATACTCGCACACTTTTCCTTAACTGTCAGCATTTAGTTCAACTCTAGCTCCCTGCTGGCGTTTTCAACTCCTTTCTCTGCACTTATGTGCTATTGTTGTTCTACCAACTCGTACATCAATGCATTCACAAATTTGCGTGTGCGGCAAGTATTTATTGTGGCAACAGAAGTTTAGGAAATTCCTATGAAACATGTCTAATTTTGAAAACATGCTGAAATTCCCAGACAAGCTTCAATAACAACAGAACTGAATCCTCTAGCATCGGTCACAGCCTTATATTTTAATCATGTGCCGGTCTATTTAGCTCTATATCTGAACGTGAAATACATTCTAATATGTGACTCTGACTTGAATAAACAAACGTACGTGGCAGCTGCGTGGGGGTAAAGGGAAATATATCCTTTTTAAAGGAAGTGCCCCTTTTCTCCCCTTAAACAGACAGTATTTCAACAGGAAGCAAATCCTTATGACAGGCCCCACTCAGATGCACAATTGTGAATATAGAGAAATGTGCATGTAACAGGGCATGCATAAGTCAAATCACAGGGCAAATCGCTTAGATTAAGAGCATAGTTCCCCCTTCAAAAAACGTGCCTTAGAGAGATGGAGATGGCTTATTAATGGACTAGTTAATCCTCCTTCTGCTGATCTTTCTAAATCCCAAAACCCATCATATATGTTTTTTGTTTTAAAGCATAACCATGCTTAATTTGCACATTGATTTGTATCTCTGCAAAATGGTGCAGCTTACAGCTTTTTTTCCCTGCATAAGAAAACTAAAAAATCAGTGTGCATTAGTGAGTGACTCTTATACGAAAAATATCACCAATATAACATGTTCAGAGAAACCGATTAAAAGGGTTTTTTACCTTTATGTTAGCTTTTAGTATTTTATAGAAAGGCCAGTTCTAAGCAACTTTTCAATTGGTCTTTCATTATTTATTTTGCATAGTTTTTAAATGATTTGCCTTCTTCTGTCTCTTTCCAGCTTTCAAAGGGGGGGTCACTGATCCCATTTAAGAAGCAAATGGTCTAGAAGGCTACAAATGTATTGTTATAGCTACTTTTTACTACTCATCTTTCTATTCGGTGGTTTCCTATTCAAATTCCAGTCTATTGTTCGAATCAGTGCATGGTTGCTAGGGAAATTTGGACCCTAGCAACCAGACCGCTGACATTGCAAACTGCTGAATAAAAAGCTAAATAACCCAAAAACTGCAAATAATAAAAAATAAATTAAAACCAACAGCAAATTGTCTCAGAATATCACTCTCTACATCATACTACACAATAACTCAAAGGTGAACAACCCCTTTAAAGTTGTAGGAACCCGGAAAATACATGCAATGATGCAAGGCTGCCTACTGCTGCAGACTAATAAAGCCCTATAGAAAGCTCTTCCTAGGTTTATGTGAGTGGATGTCCACCCAAACAAAGCAAACACACAAATCACTTTTAGTGAGTCTAACTTCTCCCAAGGGACCTGATATCTTATATTGTTACAATTACTTATTTGCTTATCTCAAAATTGTTACAAAAGTATCTTATCTGCAGCTGTGGCTGTTCTGGGCTCTCTGCCAAAAGCAAATTAAATTTTTCTGGCTTTTCAGTGCATAGAAAATCAGGACTTTTCAATACAAACGAGGGACTGCGGGTTGAGCTGTCAAAAGAGGGACCGTCCCTCTGAAAATGGGAGGTATGCTATAGAGGGACGATTTTATATTATAGGCCTACAGTATTTATGAATTCTACTGAGCACTAAGCCACCTGTTCTAAAATAGAAAAGTAGTTCAGCTATCTCTTTACAGGCTTTGCTAAACAGTGAATATGGGGGAGGGGGGCGGATATGCCTTTTTCTCATTAAAAATAAAACAGTAGCTTGTATTTGATCCCAACTAAGATATAATTAATCCTTATTGGAAGCAAAACCAGCCTATTGGGTTTATTTAATGTTTAAATGAATTTCTAGTAGACTTAAGGAATGAAGATCCAAATCACAGAAAGATCCATTATCCGGAAAATCCCCTGTCCCGAGCATTCTGGATAAGAGGTCCCATACCTGTACAAAACAATGTAAATTCTAGAATAGGAGAAGTGAAAATGTCACCTCTCCTCTGCTGTGAAAATGTCAGCAGTCCCAGATGAGGTTGTGATTCCATGCCTGCTCAAGATACCAGCCTTGATAAAATTGGAGCCACAGCTGTTGTGGCAGGGACAACTGGTCCACATTTCAGTCCCAGTCACCAGGAGATTATCACATTTTGCTTGAGCTGGGGATTCAAGTTACTCCAACCAGTGAAAAGAAAAACCATCACTCAACATGCCTTCAGAATCTGAGCTTAGATAAAGTGCTTCATTAGTAACAGGCATGTCTTGGGTATCTTAACACTATTTCCTGTGCCCTGAAACTGATGCTCCAGCACTGTGTGCGGCCACAAAATGCCATTATCATATAGAGGGCTTCAAATAAATAGTTAGGGTTAATACATTCATAGGTTTAAACTTTTCCATTCACTTTAATGGGAATACTGGCCCATGCAATGTACCCCTTAGCCAGGTTTTGGAAATTTTAATTAGGGCACATATAGTTGCATAACTGCCCAGTATGGCGAATTACAAAAAGCTTTCTTGGTGGTGGTCTTCAAGAAGCCATTTACTAAACCTACGTACTTGTGCACTACATGGTATGATAAGGCATGAGATGCTGCTAACCATAGCTCCTGTGTAGTGGTGGGCGAATTTATCCCGTTTTGCCACGAAAAAATTAAATGCGAATTTTCACGCTGTCGACAATTCCCCAGCGGCAAAATTTATGCCGACGACAACTTAGACGGCAAATTCGAGAATTTATTCGCCGGCGAAATGTGGTAATTTGACGCAAGTTAGCGCCTGCTGAAAAAATTCGCCCTCACTACTCCTGTGCCATAAGCATGTACAAGTCGTATCACTAAAGAAAAACTATTAGCACTCACATCCTATTGCTCCCAGCACAGCAGATCATCATATTCACGTTTTTCCTCATTATGTAATGGGGAAAAAAGTAAAGAATGGTATATTTCATAATTTGCTCTCACAATGGTAATATATCAATGGAAACCAATAGGTTAGGAGGGTGTTCATTGGCCTCCAATGAGGTTTCTTGCTTTGAAGTTTAGCAGCAGATAATTGCTTACAGAATACCAGCCTATATGTTCCTTTTGCCTTGAAGATTTTTGCTGTAATCTGAATTATGTCACATTATGTCCCTCACAATCCCAACAGCTGGATGGAGTGGCTTTAGTTAGTCAGGCAACACATTGTGACAAAGCTGTGAGCCATTTCATACTATCTGGATTTTTAAGGAGATCCCCAACACATGGTAGGTCACTTAAAGGAGACCTACCTCCTTTAAGATTAGCCACAATAGTGCAAGCTATACCATAATGTTTATTCTGCAGAATGCTTTACCATACCTGAGTAAACAGCTCTAGAAGCTCTCTCTGTTGAGAGTCAAAGACTATGACTAAAGGAGAAAAAACATTAGGATAGCAGCTGCCATATTAGCTTGGTGTGACATCACTTCCTGCCTGAGTCTCTCCTTGCTCATTCATAGCTCTGGGCTCAGATTACAGCAGGGAGGGGAGGAGCGAGGGGGGAAAGGGAGGGGAGAGAGAAGCAAACTGAGCATGCTCAAGCCATAGCGCTGCAGGTTTAAGATAAAAAAGGGAAGTCTGATACAGAAGCCCATGAGTACACAAAAGAAGGAAAGAAATGTTGTGTTTCTTTTGACAGAGGACTCAGAGCAGCATTACTTTGAGGGTTTACTGGTGACCTTTCTGATAAAGCTTACTTAATTTTAGCCTTTCCTTCTCCTTTAAATGTGACAGTATGGGAGGATTTTCTATATAATTAAGTATTTGCTCTGCTCAGCAATCACATCCATTACCATTAACAGAATCCAGAGAGGATGGCAAAAGTTACATTTCATAAATGATGTTTTAAAATCTTAAAGTTGAATATATAAATATGACATTGTCAAAAATTTCAGACTTTACATGCCATCCACTGTGGTAGTCCCTCTTGACAAACGCTTGTGTATGAACAAAGATTTTGAAACGTATAAAGAAAAGTATCAGAAATCAGTAAATCTTAGTTTGCATAACCATTATATTTACAGCGATATATATTTAGCTTATATTCATCTTGTACTTCACTAAACAACAATAGATTTTAAAAGTAGCAGCTCATATCTATGCAATATTCCGCCTTTAGTGTTTTCTGCAGACAACCTGCAGTTGTTCAGTAAGTAAATTGCTCTCCCCATATGAATTATTCTGCACAATGAAGCTAGCAGTTTGCTTTTATCTTGCGAGATGTGGGCAAAATGTGTCTTTAGATAATTTGAAAGACGGCTTTTCAGAGAGCACAGACACTGCTGAAAGTGATTTTAGATATCTGGAGGTTTATAATGCACCATTAGGACAGATAGGAAGGTCTGCAGTTACAAGTACACGCTGGTCTTTTGTCCCAAAGAATAATGTGCAGTGAGGTTGCCATAACCCTTTGCTGGGAAAAAAAACGAAATGGAAGGCAGAACAAGTTCTAAATGTTAGACTTTACAGCAAAATGAGACGATTAAGTATAGGGCATCAACTATTGTGCTGTCCCCATACTATTCCTTGTTTTTGTCAATGTAACTGCAATAAATGTGAGTAATCGGACATCTATTTCTAGATTTGGAGATGGAAAAATATATTCTTGCAAGTCTGGAAACCTGTGGATTTAGGGGTAAATTTACTAACCTGTGAAAATTCGCCAGCGACGGCTTCACACCCATAACTACTCTTCGCCAGGCATAAAATTTGCTCAGACAACGCTAATTTACTAAAATGTGAAGTTGCGTCCAGGGAGCCGAACCTGTAGAATTTTCGCTAGCGTTACATCGGCAATCAAAGAGAAGATGTGCTAGCATTCAATTATGCCTAGCGCAACTTCGTTGGAGGTCTTGCTCAGGCTAATTTGCATACGGCAGCAAATTATAACGTTTAATGGACGTATATGTTGCAGCAAATACGTTACATTACACAAGTCCAGGGAACCTTAATAAAGAAAATATAGTTGTTATAATGCCCTACACATGAGCCCACTGTATAGTTAATGTTCCGTATGTTAGAAAATGTATGGGGGAACCTGGTTACCCAAAAAAACATTTTTAAGGACTTTTGCAGGCTATAACTCTGAAAAAGGAAAAGACGGCAGCATTTTTTGGGACTTAGAAAATTTTTCCACTAAAAATTCGCCGGAGCGAAAATTCGTCTGGCATTAGAGTGCAAAGTAATGCTAGCATCTATCTCGTTCGCTAGTGAACTGATGCCTGCACCCATTAGTAAATCAGCGAAGTAACGAAATGACGTCATGCTTTTGTAAATGTGCCCCATAGTACCACCCTGTAACTGCTAAAGGATTGACAGTGGAAGAAGAAACTAAAAACTACTCTGAGGACTGAAAAAAGAAAGAGGCTAACGGACAGAGAAAGGAGAAAATTTGTGAAAGGAAAGCAATATGGTAAATAGGAAAAATGTTATAGAAAAGGGATATGAAGACAATAAACTGGTATACCTGTTATCCCCAATGCTCAGGACTTAGGGTTCTCCAGATAAGGGGTCTTTCCGTAATTAGGATGTCCATAGTATACAAAAAAATTATTTAAACATGAATTAAACCCAATAGGACTGTTTTGCCTCCAATAAGGATTGATTATAGCTTAGTTGGGATCAAGTACAAGGTACAAATTAACGGCTATAGACAAAAAAGAACACCATTTTAAATAATTTGTTTAAAATGGAGTGTATGGGCCTCCAGTAATTTGGAGCTTTCTGGATAATGGGTTTCCAGATAATGGATCCCATACCTGTATCAAAATATCTCTGCTAAGAGAGTGAAAGCACCAAAGGACAAGAGGTATGAAGTCAGTATAAGAATAAGTAAGTACAAAAGACAAAGTAATTTTAAGGCAATCATTACAACCCATTGTACAACCCATTACAACCCATTACAAAATATAAAAATAGGCCCCATCATTTAAAAATCTACCCATTGATAAGCTCCCTCATATGAAATTTTGATCATCAAGCTAGATCTCATTTTAGGGCATAAGATATTTTGCTTAGCAAAGGTATTTTGTTGCCAAGTGGATTTAAACGATGTAGAAATGTAGACCCAAGCAGAAACGATCTTAGGGATATCAAACAGAAACAGAATACCCCTCTTTCTTTTATATTCATTTAATCATTAAAGGGAAATTGGATGGCAATTAACCGAATTAATCTAAAATGGACTGATTTTTGGCAATGAAAACACAACTATTAAAATGCACCTTGTGCATGGGAGAGAGAATTTTTTCTCTGTAAAAGTCCTGTTTTATTATTGCAATGCTTGAGATACAATTCCACTCGTTTGTTTATACAAACCTCTGTAATTAGTAAGGAAAACTGTATTTTAAAAAGCTTATGTTTTTGCTCCAATGTACAAGACCTGTACGTACAATTAAGCTTCTTTTCCTAGGATACTTACAAACCCAAAGAAAACTTTTTGTGAATCGTAGCATCCCCAAGGTAGGCAATATGGAGGCTCCAAACATATATATATATATATATATAATACTGGCTTGTCTGACCATGAACAAATATAATTATATAGTTGTACAATCCAATGCGAATAGGATCATTTTTAGTTTGAAATTCAATATATTTTCATTTTATATGATTAATAGGAGAATAGATACATAGATAGCTATATAAATAAATGATGATGAAATGATGATGATAGACAGACAGACAGACAGACAGACAGACAGACAGACAGACAGACAGATAGATAGATAGATAGATAGATAAATAGATGGATGGATGGATAGATGTATGTGCATGTATGTATAGTTACATTTACAGGTACTTCTGCATACTTGCTATTTTAATTTTTTTGTTTGCTATTTGCTCATACTCTTTACAGGAACAGTTAAAATGTTTGCTACAAAGTGCTCTCGTCTCCAAAAATCCAAGGACATGCCAGGATTCATCCAGAGCACGCCAATAAATTATTTATCTCTCCATTACAGCAGTGCAAAACGAGCAAATCAGTGTTCTTTTGTAATTTCAGAAATCATATTATTCTCTTATTCCTCTTATTGCACTGGAAGAGAATAATGAAGGCTCTGGGGGTTTTGTCTCACCAAAAACTAACTAAAATATATTGGTATACAATATTTTAAAGCACCTGGAGAATTTGATTTTGTCAGCAACATTGAACCAACTAACTGCTTTATATTATGAGACAGAAAACAACTGCATGTTTGTTTGATTATCATTAGTTGATTCCATGTCTCGTAGATTGCATTTTGTGGCAACACCCAGAACTTTTGTCAATTACTAGCCTTACATGGGTCAATACTGGCTTCTGAATTAGCAAATCCTGACCCCTGCCCCTGACCATAAATAAGGACTCTCCTGCCATGCTAACAAGCTTGAGTGCTGTAAAGTATGTAGACCCCCAAATGTATCCAAATGTAGTTCCAATAGACCCAGACCATCAGTTAAAACACTGGACCTACAGAAGGACTCATGTCCGAGGTTTGAAAAATATGCACTTCTGTTGTGCCACAGACTTTTTAGTCAGAATTTTATCTACTGGAAGGCAATGTAACCTTAAAACTAGGATCTGAAATTCATGCTTTAAATCATGAAATTCAGCTTTATTCATGGCTGTTCCCGCCACACACTCTGCTCCTTTCCTCTCCCTTCACTTCCCCTTCCTGTCTCCATAACCGTTCTTATAACTCCACCCAGTGCTAAGCTGCTAATTCATATTAAAATGACCATTTAACATTCTTATAGGAACGGATGGAGCAATATTACACTGAGCAACACACATTGGCTCCCCCAAGTAATAAACACAGGTGGAATGTACTACAACATATAACGAATAAATGGCCTCACACACTTGTTAAAAATATGTTCAAGCTGATATACATTACTGTCCAGTAAATGTTGGCACACGTGGAAAATAGCACAACAATTACTCAACTTGTATACAGGATTTTTGTATGCCACAGCCACGTTCCAGAAAGAACCCAAGATAAATAACTTCAACCTTTACCTACAAAATACCAGATAAAACACGTAAAGCTTGTCTAGTTTGATAATAAATCTCACACCACCAGAAAAAAGTTAAAAACACAAACAAGCCTACTGTTATCTTTTCTGTAATCTGCAGGGTTTTGAGAATGCATTGCAGGACGCTGATGGTTATCTTTTTCAAACATTTTAAGGGCAGAGACACACACTCAGATTCGGGGAGATTTAGTCGTTCATCGATAATTCGCCTCCTCATTCAGGGGCGACTAATCTACCCGAACAGCCTCCTGTCGGATAGAATCTAAATCGCCGGCTGGATGGCACTCGGATTGCTTCGTTTTCAGAAGCTGCCCGAAGTTTCCTCTTGAGGTAACTTTGGGCGACTTCGGATAACGAAGCGCCCCGATTGCCATGCCTCCGGCGATTTACATTCTAGCCGGCGGGAGGCAGTTCGGGGACGTAAGTCGCCCCGAAGAAGAGATTTGTCACTGGGTGAATAATCTCTAGGGATGCACCGAATCCACTATTTTGGATTCGGCCGAACCCCCCAATCCTTTGCGAAAGATTCTGCTGAATACTGAACTGAATCGTAATTTGCATATGCAAATTAGTGGTGGGAAGGGGAAAAAATTTTTGCTTCCTTGTTTTGTGACAAATAGTCCCACGCTTTTCCTACCCGCCCCTAATTTGCATATGCAAATTAGGATTCGGATTCGATTTGGCCAGGCAACACAAATCCTGCTGAAAAAGGCCGAATCCTGGCCGAATCCCGAACCGAATCCTGGATTCTGTGCATCCCTACTAATCTCCCCGAATCTGATTGCGTGGGTGGAGGGTTTTTCTCAATAAACCTCTGAATTTGGGAGTAATCTAATCCAGTTTAATAATTTAGGCTTCATATCTAAAAAAAAAAAAAAAAATAATACAGTTTTTTAAAGTGTATTTTATACACTTTAGTTCAATAAAATTCTTTTCCCCTTCCTGTAGAGGTGTTGAAATGAAAATTAACAGACAGTGATGTATCTTCATAGCACAAAACAATTCATAGTTTATCAGATGAGCTCTGATTTGGTGATACCAACACAAAAGGTGACCTTGAGGGAGATATTCTGTGTCTGTGACCAGTCAGGTATATGTCGACAGATGAATATACTGAAACGGCTGTTCTACTTAGAATCTGCTAGAAATATTTATTGTTATGCCACATTCTGCACAGTTTCTATAATAGTTTCTATTGTTTTTGCTTGAAGTGTGATTCTAATGTTACAAGGTTTGGGCTGGTTCAACATTCCTTTTCATCACAGAGCAACCTTTCTTTGCACTCTGTTTTTACAGCCTGACTTTGCACAAAATATCTCTAGAAATTCTAAATGTTTTGATACTAGCAAACACATATCAACTTCAACTTACAAAGTTGCTACTAAAACGTAGTGGCACATTTTGACTGCTGCTCTATTTAGGTGGAAACCCTGTTCCCACTTGCTCAATTCAGAAACATGGAAGTGACTTGCAGGGCCAGAGTCCACTAGTATGCACAAAGCAAGCAGACATATTAAAACTGCAATACCCAGTGTGCAATGCTTGTACACTTTCATATAAACCCAGTTGCATATCACTAGTGAAGCCTAGAGACCTGCTTGTCTTACGCAAAATGAGAAGCACCCTCTCTTTTTTTTTAAAGAACAAGCAAGTTGGTACCTTGTGGGATGGTTCCATTATACCTAACTATAGCCTTTCTTATGTGGCAATACAATGCCAATTTAAGTTACCAATTTAGGGGAAGTAAAACAAGTATCTCTAAATGTTGCTTGAGTTAAACTACTAATCAAGGGTTGAATATGAAGGGACCTGTAGGCAAGCAGCCACATATATGGATATTTAGGCTCATGGCACATGTGATGGTAAAGTACCTGAACCCTGGTGTGCAGCCTGACATTTACATGAATATAAACAGCCTGTCACTATTAGTGGCAGCCAGACTTCACCAGAAATTGACCTGAAATCCACCTGTCACCAGGAAGAGAATATGTGCCATGACCTTAGAGTACTAATGCGCCATAAAACTTTTTATTAGTGCCAAACACACACACACCCCCTTTTATGTCCATTAATGAATGAGCATTTTTTATTCGCAACTTAATTTACAATGTACAGCTGTGCTTTCAACAACATGGGTTGTTACATTCCAGGAAGGTAGAGCTGCCTGGAATTGTGACATTCATTGAATATTTCTCCCATTACCCAACAGTGCCCAGCATACAAATATTACCCTCTGTTTGAGACATCCTTATTCCACATCCACTGACCTTTATGTCAATACATTTTGATACTGTCAGAACGATGTCGCCAGTCTTAAGTCCATTTTCCATGCACAATCGGGGTAGGATTAGACGAGCAGCCAGAATTCTGGATTTGAAATATGACAGCAAGGAGTTACACTGTCATTCTCATATGTCGGTCTGGATGTGCTCAAATAGCAGTATGACTGGAACAGCAGGACCTTAAATTCCTGCATGAATCTTACTCACCAACTGCATTCTCCTAGCATTCTCCTAGCATATGTACACTGGAAAATGAGCAAATGGCTTTGAGTCATGAGGAAAGGTTGAGAAGCAGCCTATTCACTGTTAGACACTTGGGTAAATTACCTCCTTGGGGCAAATGTCTAGCTGGCAAACCACCAAAATACCATTTACCTGATGGTACACCCATGATCTTGTAACAGAAAATAAGGAAGTTAAAATTACAGTCACATGGCATCGTCTAAAACAAGGTTCTTTTTCGATATAGTTTGACAGATGATCCATGGGGGAAAAAAGGTAGCAAATTTAGAATTAATCCTATGTGGCCTTTGCACAGGAACACATTAATAACCCGTCTGTCAGAAATGGCTTATTATTAGCTCTGATTTGGACCTCATTCCGTCAAAGATGAAAATGATATATTTTAAGGCAGCTGTGAAATTTTGTGTTACATGCTTGAACGCATTCGGTTTTGTTGCGATTGTGATATACGTTGCTAAGTACTAAGTTGCCTCCAGCCATGTCACATAAGCTGTGTAAGGGAGACAATGGAAGGTACAGTTCTATTACTCAATAAGACTAAATAGCTAGATAACATCAAGTAGCCTTTGGCCTCGTGTCTAGAGAACAGACTTTGTACTATAGGGTTTCAGGACTCTACAAGTGAGGGCCTGCACCCAGTTGCAAGAAATATGAATATGGGACAGACACCAGAAGAACCTGATACCAAATAACAAAGTCTGCTTTCGATTTCCACCATGACCGCATGCGGACTTGCAACAAAATTAGGGGTTAGCTTACCTGCTAATGATATGGATCATACATAAGAAATCGGTAAAAAAAAAAAAAAAAGGGGATAAAATATAAATATGCTTCAATTAGATTGGAGATATATATGTGAACTATTTGAAATAGTCACTACTGGGACACTTTGTTTGTTTGAACAGAAGTATATTTTTTTATTAATTAAAGGAGAAGGAAAGGTTATAAAACTAAGTAAGCTTTATCAGAAAGGTCTATCTGAACACACTAGTAAACCCTCAAAGTAATGCTGTTCAGAGTCCTCTGTCAAAAGAAACACAACTTTTATTTTATTGTGTATGCATGGGCTTCTGTATCAGACTTCCTGTTTTCAGCTTAAACCTCCAGGGCTTGGGCTTGAGCATGCTCAGTTTGCTCTTCTCCCCTCTCCTCCCTGCTGTAATCTGAGATCAGAGCTATGAGCAAGCAGGGAGAGACTCAGGCAGGAAGTGATGTCACAGCAAGCCAATATGGCAGCTGTTATCCTAAACAAACAGAGACAGTGTCTAGAGCTGATTACTCCGATATGGAACAGCATTCTAAAGAATAAAAATGGTGTTCTAACTTGCACTGTTGTAACTATTGGCAATAAACTGCCTTCTGGCTTTCCTTCTACTTTATTTTTATAATTGTTTGGGTCCTTCGTTAAAAAGCCCTAAGCAAAATCTTCTACAGGACAGTGCATATGTTTTAATTCTGAGGTTTTTACTGTGCTATCTGAGGGGCAGCAATCACCTCCATTACCTATTAGTGCAGGGAGCTGTTCTATTCCATCTGACATGATACTTACTACACCATGCAGTTGAGTGTAGAAATGAAAACTGCTTATGTATGTCTATATAAAAATAGTATGCTTTTCATAAAAATGTGGGTATGTGTTCTATTAGTAACCCCTTTTACAATAAGTGTCCTTCCTATAAACACATAGACAATTTAAAGTGACGTTTAGAGTGTTTGTTTTTTGGGCACACATATATAAAGAAAAGCCCAAGTGTATAACTTACATTATAGGACCCCTTTCATTTGTGCCTGAGATTTATAGTAATTGTTAGTTCTTTGATAGGACCTTCAAAAGGGTATAGTTTAACAAAACCCCTCATGTCAGTTGAATATCTCTTGAAATAAAATAACACTGCTTTCTGTAAGAACAGTGAAGAATAGACAAACATTTCTTAAGGGTGGTTATTGCCGAGCTCTTTCAAACAAGGACTTTCTAGTTGGCACAGGTGTTTAATCTCAATTATAAAGGACATTCAATCTCCTAATAAGAGTAAAAGGCTTTTTTTGAGGAAGACAAACTTTTCTCTCTATATGAAAAAAGAGCTTGTAGTTGAAATCACATAATTCCTCCACAACACAGACGAGTGTCAGAAAAGTAGGACAATAGATACTACGGAGGGGGCAACTGCAAACGTAATCAGCTGCAAGAAAACTATGTTGTGGATTTAGTTGGGCAAGCAAAAGTTAATGAAGTATTCACAATACAATCAATAGATCGGGTTACCTTTTCTGGATTATACTACTTAAAATGCTTGAAACAAACAGATATTCACCTTACATCGTTCCTGTGTACGTAACGTTGTACTTTGTAAGCTGTTTAATACTTGGCAGCTTTCTAGGGCCAAAATCTCATTAACACTCAATATCTTTTTGTAAACGCCTGTGTGACTATTGTTGTTAGAGATCAAGTAATCTTGTTTTTATTAGATGCTTTCTAAATTAAATTCTACATTCACATAAGATTAGCATTTAAAGCATCGCTATTATTTTAGATGTCCTGTCTGTATGGAAATATAAATAGCTAAAAAAAAAAAAAGCATAAACCCTTATTATTACCTTTGTGCATTCGTTTTCACTTGCTGTTATGCAGGTGTTACTAATTTAGTGCAAAGAGACTTGCTAATCTGCAATCTTACACAGTTGTACTCATCAGTTCCAAAACCCTTTCTCTTGTGTTACAAGAAACCATAAAAGCATGTGGCCTAGTGGTCAAGGTTTATGGTAGGATGTCATCCCATGGGCAACTAGATGAAAACAGCCAAACCCACAATTCTCCTGGTTAAACGTCAACAGAAGCAACTGCCTAAGTCTTTTCATAACCTGTACAGAGAGATTCTATAGACCTATAGCAACTTAAAGGGATTCTGTCATGATTTTTATGGTGTAGTTTTTATTTCTAAATTACACTGTTAACACTGCAAATAACTCACCCTACCATGTAAAATTTATAATATTGGTGTGTAGGTGTAGGTCATTTTGCCTGGTCATGTGCTTTCAGAAAGCGCCAGCACTTAAGGATGGAACTGCTTTCTGGCAGGCTGTTGTTTCTCCAACTCAATGTAACTGAATGTGTCTCAGTGGGACTTGGCTTTTTACTATTGTGTGTCGTTCTAAGATCTACCAGGCAGCTGTTATCTTGTGTTAACTCCACAACCCAAACAAGACCTACTCTTTTTATGCTTCAGGCTACTTTGTCATGATTTGTTACATGAAAAGTTATATAGAATGATGCACACAAGTAAAAGGAATTCATCCCTGATGGTCCTGATGACCTTGCTAAAACAAACAATGCTCTCAGCAGTACATTGATGCCTCTCCAGCACTGTCCTAAAGCCTCATGGGAAATACTTATCTTGGCAAGAAGCACTCCGCATCCCTGCTCTCGGATGTTATCAGAAAACTCCTGTAACATCATAGTGGGATGAACCCACACTGACATGGATTAAGGTAGATTTGGGGGGGAATTACAACACAAGCTATGGATCAGAAAAGCAAAATAAAGAAGGCAGGAGGTCAGTCCTTACTTTGTACCTCTAGAAATTCTGGGAAACACTTAAATGAATCCTGTGAAAGTAGACTTTAAGCTTCTGTTAAATGAACACATCAGTTCACATTTTTGTAATAATACTTAACTCTCAGCACAGGGTTACAGGACCAGTAATATTTTTTTTTTTAAAAATGATGCTAAAATGTTTGCATAACTGTTACAACTACTTATTCTTCTTAAAATGTTAAAACGCAATAAAAACTATTGAAAGAAAAAAATGATGCTAAAATGTAGTCCTGGGAAACTATCCCTTCTTTTTTTGCTGTGAGTGAAGGAGAGGTTCATTACAAGTGGCATAACAATGGAAGATGGGGTGTTATGTTAAAAATGGAGCAAATGGTCTTTGCAGTCACTGATTATTTAAAATGCATAAAATATATAAAGTGCAGAATGTATTTGCTTTGATAGCTCTAGCAGTGGCATTTTTCTTTTTAACTGCAATACAAATCTGTTATTTAAATTATGTGCAGAAGTGAAACAATGGTGAAATAACACACCCAGTAAAAATAGAAGATGCAAACAGCCGTGTAAATGGCATAAAACTGTGTACTCTTTATAGAGCATTTTCACTAGGGGAAGGGACTTTATCGAGAGATCTTTTTCTCCTCTTCTTTATTAGAAGAGGGAGATGTATAAAGGATAACAACAGAAAAATGATGCTTAAGTGCTTTTTAATAAATAAAATTAAGACCATATTGGTTATTTAAAGGAAAAGAATATGGCTTGGTTGTTTAAACAAGATGTATGTGCCTAATGTTCGATGATCGATGTATATCCCCCTATATAATATTTTCTAAAAAAGGATGTCAAATAGATCTCAGCTTGGAATGATTCAAATTCTCTTATCAGATAGTTTGGGAGGTTGTAGTTCAAAAACTGCTGATGAGGAGTGCTTGAAATTCCTACAGTGTGAAAGAATTCAAGTTATATTGGTTTATAATTGGATGATGTGTGCTGGTAACCATTTTCATGTCACACAATTTGTTCCTTGCGTAGCTCATCCCTGCAGAAGTCAGTTAAGCACAAACATGTTTATCATGCAGGTGGAATGCCTCTAGCTTTGGAAATAGGTGCTTGTAGGGTAAAATGCATAATGCAGCTTTGTTTTCCTTCTGTTTTTTTCTAAGCAGAGTACATGAAGTCTAAAAACACATTGATTTTGCTTTAGATATGAGGCAGTTATTGACATGCCTTTAAGCAAAGAAAGAGAAGCATTGCATTCAGTCATCACTGACACCTTTGCCTGCTCGGGGCAGAAAAGAAAATCTGTTTCACTGTTATTATAGCACTGTAATTTCCATTTACAATTCTAAATGGATGTTCTACTTTGCTCTAAAAGATGTAGTTTCATCTCAGCCAATTCAGAAGCTGTAGATAACGGAACAGTGAGCAACGTCTTTTAATGTGGCCTGGGAGATTTACTGCGATTGGTAAAAAAAACGCAGAAGGGAAGGGGAAAGTGGCAGGAGTCATTGCAGAATGTGCAGCGCCAATGGAGGGGGGGGGCAATGGAAAAAGAAATGATGTGTAGATTTGCCAATGAGACACTAACAGCGAAGGAGAGAAGAATGAAAAACTTCATGAAGCGATGATTTACCTACAGATTCTGGCATGTTCCTACTAGCTGCACCAGGCTGCTGTAACTGAGGACACCACGGAAATTACATAGTGTGCACAGAGTAAGGACATTAATATAGGTGAATAGGAATTGCTATTGCTTATATGAGCTAACGAGGAATGTTCCTGTATTATAAATCATGTATGTTCATTTTCCAAATAAACAGTGGCGTGCAATAAGTTTGCGTTTCATTAATAAATAATAACAATGATAATTATATAAATAAAGAAGCGCTCATAACATATCTGTGTCTAAGTCCTGTATGTTACATCATGTCTGTCCTGGCTATAGATACGTGGCTTATCAGATCTCTGTACAAATGTGTTATTATCAGGGATAGCTACAATTACAAGGTAGTGTAGTAAGGTAGTGTTCCAATGGAGACATGGGTGCACCTGAAAAACTCACAGATTTCTGGGAGTTTAAGATCCTCTGTCAGGCTCTGCTGGGATTTGAGCCAGGGTCCTTCGGGTTTCTGGCTCAATACCTTAACCATTGGGCCTAGGTGAGCAGCCAGCAGGGCTGCTCACTATCTTTCACCTAACCCTTGCAACCCTTCCCCAGCTGCAGCCTGATTAGTGGGTTGGGACCAACCAATCAGGGCTGACCCTGCCCTATATAAGGCCAGCCCTCCTCACCATTAATGCCTGAGCACTGACCTACTTGAGAACTGTGACTTGACCCTAGCTTGGGTTTTACTGCTCCAGCCTTACACCTTATCTTACCTTGCTTTGTATCTTGTACCTTGCTCCTTGACTTAGACCTTTCCTTGTCCTGCCTGTATCTTGTCTGCCTAGCCTGATTCTTACCTTGTCTTGACTCACCTAGCCTGAACCTTGCTTTTTACAGTGCTCTGAATCTTGCTCTGCCTTGCCCTCCCGTTCCTGCTCTGGTCCCGTTCCTGCTTCAGTCCTGTTCTACCCCTGCACCGTCCTGTTCTGTTCTGTCCTGCCCTGTCCAGTCCAGTTCCATTCTACGACTGCATCGTCCTGTCCAGTCAAGTTCTGATCTATGCCCGCTCTGTCCTGTCCTGATCTATGCCTGCTCTGTACTATGCCCACTCCATTCTGTCCCGATCTTACACCCGCTCCATCCTGTTCCACTCTGCACCCGCTCCACCCTGACTGTCCCGTAGGCACATACAGCTCCTGCCTCAAGGACTCACCCTTCCCTCATTTGTGTCCACTGTGCCCCCTAACCTCACCCCTGACACCTTCTTTGTAGTGGTAACAACATTGAATTCCATAAAAAAAACACCCTATTTTTATTTTATATATTCTTTATGAAGCTTTTTTTCATAAAAAGACGTATAAACAACTAAAATGAGCCAAAAGTCCCATTAGTGTGTCATTAATCGCATTCATACACCAAATAGTTCCTTTCTTTAAGGTTCAGACAGAACAGATTGGGTTCTGAATTCTGATGCTCATTAAAACTTGAAAATCTAGGAAGTGCACCAAAGCATTGCAGTTTGAATACCAGTGACTGTGGAATGTTAAGGAGAGTTAAAAAGTTATTTCAGCTAATCTAATCAATTCATATAGGATAATACAAGCTTCATTTGTTATTTTTTTGACTATCGGTAGGGATTTTATAACAAAAACAGCCCAAGGCAACTTAACATTTTAATACAGCCCTGATTGGGGTGCAGATTTCTTCTTCTGGTAGTACAGCCCCTGGGGCCAGGAAAACTCATTACTGTATGCCCAGATGGTAATAAACAAGTAAATAATTCTCTATGCCATTAGTTGTTATACTTTCTATATGACGAACAGCGGCAGTTTTGTTAGGGTGGGATTGCACAAAGTACAGCGAGAGAGTAGGAGGAATGGTACACGAGGTCAGTGTATCTGGGGGAAGATTGTAGCCTACGTGGTGATAACAGCACTGAGCAACAATCTCTATTCTCTTTACTGATGTGACCAACAGCATGTGATCGGCTGCAGTCTAATGAATCATATAACTGGGTGAGACTGACAATTGTTCTGTGTAACAGAAAACTCCCACACCCCATTCAACCCCCAGGTTACATGTAACCACTTTGTTCTTATTAACTCATTCAGACAAATTAATTCTTATAACGTAGTAGTATTTAACAGTCCAATAGCGATAGAATAAGCTGTCCCTATATCATACACTTTGCTTTCTTAGATGAGGAGAGAGCCTGCAGTCTCACTCCCTTTGGGAATCAGACTGAGTTCATCTCATACTTTCATATGCACAAAGCAAGGCTTATTATTCCGGCTAAGGCCACAGCAAAATGTCACAGCGCAAACAGAGCACAGAAATCAACAAACTAAATTTAACCCACAAAGTCCTGGAGCTCAGTGGCACTGGACCACCAACAAAAAGGCAGTGAAGTAAGAAGCCTCTATTTCCAGTGTAAGCTAATAGGCAGGGTCAGACATTCCTCTTTGCATTGCTTACTTTGCTTACTTTCCCTTTATACCTCATTCCCTCTCAGCGTGAAATTCTCTTCACTGATATTACTGAGAGGAAGGTTACAAAAATATCATACATTCAGCCTGCACACAAATAACTATTGCAGCACAAATCCTCCCATAGACGTTAGCACATGGAGGCGGCCAGCAAGTTATATATAGCATAGGGGAACTGGACACGCTATTGTTATTCATTTTAACTATTCCAGTTATGGAAGATTTTGTTGTACAGCTGACCATTCCCTAGCTGGTCTACATTAAAGGAACACCAAAAAATTAAAGTGTTTTAAAGTAATGAAAATATAATGCATTGTTGCCCAGCACTGGTAAAACTGGTGTGTTTGCTTTTAGAAACACTACTATTGTTAATATAAACAAGCTGCTGTGTGGTCATGGGGGCAGCCATTCAAGCTGCAAAAGGAGAAAAGGCACAGGATACACAGCAGATAACAGATAATCTCTGTAGTAGACAATGGGATTCTTCCGAACTTATCTGTTATCTGTTTCCCTGTGCTTGAATGGCTGCCCCCATGGCTACACAGCAGCTTGTTTATATAAACTATAGTTGTGTTTCTGAAGCAAACACACCAGTTTTACCAGTGCAGGGCAACATTATATTATATTATCATTCATTTAAAACACTTTAATTTTTTGGTGTTACTGTCCCTTTAAATAAATAATTAGGAAATGGCATGGTGCAGTCTATAGTTTGCCTGGTATCAGTCTTTACTTTGCATTTCCTAAATGTATCCATTTTAAAGGGTTTTTTTAGTTTGCCTTTACTAAATGTATCAGTTTTAAAGTGTTTTTTTAACACCGGTAATTATTGACTTCTTCTGCTCTATGCAGTACAACAGGAAAGCAGCTATCCCTTTGCATTTCTAAATGTGCTTGGTAGTTAAAAAAGTTATGATAAATACTTGGGAAAACAGGGAAAGTATCCCTTTCTCTATGCATATTTTTTTTGGGGGTGGGGGGCAGGCAGTTGTCTTTCAGGATGAAAGCAGCACCACTGTTTAGTTTGCCTTTTCTCTGCATTTTAATCAAAGTCTTCCCCTCTGGCTCAGCAGCTGGGAGCCTGTGTTTAGGCCGCATTAACAGTTAGTTCTGCTTACAGCAGCAGAACAAGATAAATTATTGGTAAATAATTCAAAAGGCAACTGGAACAAATGATAGCTCCTGCACAACTCTTGTTTTCCGGCGCATCAGTACAATCCCTGAAACCACATTAAAACTGACAGCTTGGTCCACCCAAAGAAATCTTCATTTTTCTTTTAGAAGCCTAATTCCCTGCTTCATTTTTTACTTTAGAACATGATCTAACCTTGCAGTTCCTTCTCAGCCCATAATTGTCTTATTTTGCTGCATCTATCACAGGGTTTCCAACACGCACCGGTCTTATTTTTTAATTTCTTTAGCCAGCAGAAAGGTTTTTCTCCTCACCAAACACCACATATTGCCCTTTATCGTTTATTTTCTGTGACGTTACATTCTGCCGTATGAACACGCGGCTGGAAAATATGACTGACCCTGGTGAAAATCATTTTTCCTGGCATTAGCTGATAAAAATGAAAGCGAAGAAAGATTAATTAGCACCGGGGTAATGTTAAAGTTACAGCAGGGCTTGGTCTTTGTTCCACACAAAATGACAAAAATCACAGGCAAGAGTATATAACGCTGCTTTTATAATGATCGCTTTCATGAGCAGAAGATATTTCATGAATGGAGCAACAGGGGGAGCTGGTGAACTGAGAAACTGAAGGAGAAATTAGAATTCTGCAAAATGAAATCGTTACATTAACAGGCAAGTTGGCCTCACATGAAAGAACATGCTGTAACCTTCACAGGTATGTACCATCTCTTATCAGAACTTTACACGGGACAATGTGACAACTGCTGTACTTTACTGTAATTTACTACAATTAGTAATTGAGAAGTTCTCCGCCCAGTCAATTCCAGTGCTGAAGGCTGAACGCATTAATATGGGTAATGGAACTGAGGTCATTTTCGATATCCTTGCAAATAAAGTAATAAGATACACACGGTTTCAGATTTCATGCTCATTTGAATTAGAACCAAAAATTGATCACGGCTAGAGTGCGAGATATTAAAGGGAATACGGACCCTAAAATAAAAGTTTGCCCGATAAAAGATAATCTATCCAGAAAGCTCTGAATTATGGAACGGCTGTCTCCCATAGACTCCATTATAATGAAATAATACAATTTTTTTTAAATGATTTCCTTTTTCTGTGTAATAATAAAACAGACACTTGCACTTGATCCCAACTAAAATACAATTAATCCTTATTGGAGCCAAAACCAGTCTATTGGGTTTATTTAATGTTTTCATGATCTTCTAATAGAGTTAAGGTATGAAGATCCAAATTACCAAAAAATCCATTATCCGGAAAACCCCAGGTCCTGAGCATTCTGGATAACAAGTCCCGAGCATTCTGGATAACAGGTCCCATACCTGTATATATATATATATATATATATATGTTTGTGTTTGTGTGTACTTTTGTTCTTGCTTCACTGACTGCTTTCCCAATGGAAATTGCTTGCAACGTCTTTGGTGTTATATTCGATTAGCCACAGCAGTTTGGTCTGTCAGATATCCTATACTTCCAATTAAACTATGATGTGAGATGAAGAATTTTAGCTCGAGAAACTGTGTGTGTGTGTGTGTGTGTGTGTTGTTGTTGTTGTTGTTGTTTTTGTTGTTGTTGTTGCACTCTAGGGGCTTTGTGAAAAAGTAAAAAGTCCTGTGAGGGTCGAAACATTGATTTAACGTTTTCTAATTTATATATACTCATTCTGTTGGCACCAGGACGTTATTTCCTTATAAGTGTGTGCAACAGTATCACAATCCGTATGTGTATATATATATATATATATATATATATATATAAAATCCTCCAAAGTAGAAGCCGCACTCGCAGGTCTGAATAAAAACATTTATACATTCATAAGACCTGCAAGTGCGGCTTCTACTTTGGAGGATTGTGTACATTACCGGTGGCGCGCACCCAGGCAACAAGTGACTCCTAATCGTGAGTGCTGTGAATGTTGGGATTTATATTTCTATATACATATATATTAGGGATCCACCGAATCCACTATTTTGGATTCGGCCGAACCCCCGAATCCTTCGTGAAAGATTCGGCAGAATACCGAACCGAATTCTAATTTGCATATGCAAATTATGGATTGGAAAGGGGAAAACATTTTTTACTTCCTTGTTTTGTGACAAAAAATCACATAGTTTCCCTCCCCGTCTCTAATTTGCATATGCAAATTTGAATTCAGATTCGGTTCGGCTGGGCAGAAGGATTCAGCCGAAATCCGAATCCTGCTGAAAAAGACCGAATCCTGGCCGAATCCCGAACCAAATTCAGTGCATCCCTAATATATATATATATATATATATATATATATATATATATATATATATTTCATTGAAAATAAAATTATACTTACAAATATACTTTACAGCAGTTTGCAGCATTAAACGCATGAGATTATGTCATTTTATATATTAATCAGACTAGACTATAAAGTAGGCCGTGGTTAAGACATTTTCTCTTCTGCTTGTTTTACTGTACATTTTTACTATCATCATTTGATAAGTGACAACCCTGTTGTTCTTACTCGGACGTAAGTTCTGACATCATCATGAAAAAATTGTGGGGCACACAGAAAATTCTGCATGTACATAAATGTATGAGCATATATGTATAAGCATAGGTGATCATCCACTGCTTACAATGAGGATCCAAAGCTGACACTTTTCTGAACATCCTTGTACCACAACTGAGCCACTATGGTGAACTGTTTGCATTATTGCACTCTCCAGGAATGATCTTCAAAACACCTATTGGAGCTGATCTGATGGACCCTGAGATGCCTCACTAAAGGGTTAACCCTTGGAGGCCTGTAACTCATTACTACTGATCGCTTTCAAGTCCACAAGATAAACCCTCAATTACTGATGAGTTGTAATCCAGTCCCTCTAGAAAGTATTTTTATGGTGCCTAATAGATTCCAGATTTGTTCACGGTTTATCGCGCTGAAGCTAATCACAGATATATCCTTAGCAACACATCCCACAGACAGTTGTTTAAACAAAAGGATCCATTAAATCTGTGTCATTTAGAATATAAAACCCCCACACATGCTTTCTCTCTCTTATTTGAAATTTCATTATTAGACTAAAATTACAAGTGAGCTTTTTATAAAAGGGTAAAAACTGCCATGTATATAAAATGCCTATTCTTTATAGCAATCAGCTGCATTTAACTGTACTGCAAGCAGGGCTGGTCCTATGTTTTCTCCAAAGCAAATGCAGATCTGTAACATGTATATATATATATTGTTATGTTGCACCTTGTGTAAGCAAGTAATATATTGTGTAAAACTGCTATTATCTTACCCTCATTATATTTTCTTTATGAAGAAAAAATAGGCAGAAACACATAGGAGATGACATAGGGGGGTTATTTATCAAAGTCATAAGGGGTTATTTATCAAAACATAGGGGGATAAGTCCGAATTTATCTCAATATTTTCTGCTACAGACTCCGATCAAATCCGCTCGGGTTTTTAACGCTTATTTATTTCCCGAAAATTTGCTTTGCGGAAAAAAAAATAGTTTTTCACAAATTTTTCGGGCTCTTTCATCCGGTTTTTGTGATTTTTGCATTCGGAGTTTAGTAAATAACCCCCATAGAGTAACAATTGTAGCATATATGTTTAAAGCCCCAGGTAAGGTCCTGACTTGCAAGAGATTTAAGGGGCAGATTTACCTAGGGTCGAATATCGAGGGTTAATTAACCCTCGATATTCGACTGCCGAATGTAAATCCTTCGACCTCGAATATCGAAGTCGAAGGATTTACCGCAAATAATTCGATCGAACGATTAAATCCTTCGAATCGTTCGTTTTGAAGGATTTTAATCCATCGATCGAACGATTTTTCTTCGACCAAAAAATTGTTGGAAAGCCTATGGGGACCTTCCCCATAGGCTAACATTGCACCTCGGTAGGTTTTAGGTGGCGAAGTAGGGGGGTCAAAGTTTTTTTTAAAGAGACAGTACTTCGACTATAGAATGGTCCAATATTCGAACGATTTTTAGTTCCAATCGTTCGATTCTGAGTCGTAGTCGATGGTCGAAGTAGCCAATTCGATGGTCGAAGTAGCCAAAAAAAACATTCAAAATTCTAAGTTTTTTTTATTCTATTCGTTAACTCTAGCAAAGTAAATGGCCCCCCATATGTATGAATAACAAACAACTCATCTTCCCAAGGTTTGGAATATACTAAGACAAATATTTGCTGTGGTGTCCAGGAAATGTTACCATTCCTTTTATAAAAATAATAAATTAATAAACTTCTGTGCAACTGTTTTGCAAAGCCTTTTACGGTGCTTTATTTTTCACATAATAAGCCAGGACTGGATCCATATGGATGTGATGGTTTGTTGTATCCATATATAAATATATAAATTGACTTGTCTATTTTGCCTCAAATAGCTATAGTCTCTCTATAGATAGCTCAGTGCAGTTGCTTCAGTAACACCAGTTATCTAGGCTTGTGGACAATCTGACATTTTGATTGGTGGGAAAAGTAACTGTGAACATTCTCATCTTGTTATACAGGTATGGGACCTTTTATCCAGAATGTTTGGGACCTGGGGTTTTCCGGATAATGGATCTTTCCAAAATTTGGATCTTCATACCTTAAGTCTACTAGAAAGTCATGTAAACATGTAAACATAAACCCAATAGGTTGGTTTTGCTTCCAATAAGGATTAATTATATCTTAGTTGGGATCAAGTACAATGTACTGTTGTATTACTACAGAGAAAAGGGAAATCAATTTTAAAAATTTGGACTATTTGATTATAATGGAATCTATGGGAGATGGTCTTTCCATAATTCAGAGCTTTCTGGACAACAGATCCCATATCTGTACACAAGGATCAACATATTTGACACAAACATACTCATTGCAGTAGAAGCCCAGTCCAACCTGTAGGCACAAAGATGCACTTACTCATTTCGGTATGTATTATCCTATATACTTTTCTCGCAGGGCAATATCATACTTCTGGTCTGCCAGTTAATTCCCGGGGGGGACTGGAAGTGATTAAAATATTGGTAAAATTGTGAATCTGAACATGAAACTGACAAAATACTTGTTACTCAAAAGGGGTCTAAGACAAATGTTGTTAAGACAAAAATAAAATCCTAATTATTAGATTGTTACTATGAAATGTTATTCTTCTTCCCCCAAAGCAAATTTCCATTGATGGAAATGTAGTGACGACCCACTATGAAGTTAGCTCTGATTAATATACCCACATGTCTACTGGATTTGCTCCGTACTCATCCCTTCCTTCCAAATTTATGATGCATTAGGAATCCTTACATATAATGAGGACAAATCGGCTGCCTGTATTAAAAGATAAAATGTGAAGCACTGGAAGGAGAAAATTAAAGCAGAGAGTGGAAAAAAAATGTTAAATGGAACTGAAAGGAGCTGACAACGTTCTGTACAGAACAATCAGTCCTTCAGGTAATAAAGGCCTCTGACTCTACAATAAAGGCAGAACATAAATCTAAGATGTCTAACCTGCGGCCCTCCAGCTACTACAGGTTTACAATTCAAACCATCCAAGATCTGTTTATTCTTTAATATCTTTGCAAACATAAGCTATCAAAACATTTTGTCAGAATATGCATTTCTAGTGCAGGCCCCCGAATGTACCAATTAGGTATATATTTTAGGCATTCAAGCTGTTGCAGCCTCTGTATATATCTACATTAAGCTCTGACAATTCCATTTGTATCACTCTCTCCCCCTATAGCCAAATTCCTCCCTTTCGCTTTGCACTATTCCTCTCACATTGTTCTGCAGAGCAATATAAATGGAGCAGGAGAATGACTAGAAGCCAAAACACATATTCAGCTTAATGAATACTTCCTGACCAGATTCACAAATCTATTCAGTTCTGTGCAGCTACCTACAACCTTCTGCAGTCTTTTTTCGTATACTCGGGCACAATATTCCTCCTCAAAAAAAACATATAGAAAATACATTTATATACTAATGATAGAATCATAAATGTGGCAATATTTAAATATTGGAGACTCACATCACTATGTAGTTGACGTTTAGTCCTCAGACCCCAGAGGCCACGGGTCACACATGTCCCACTATTTAAAGTGAGAGCAGAAGCTACAGAGCAACAGTAAACTTGCTACTTTGTAGTACAAAAGGAAGTGCGTGAGCTTGCACACTCTTTATTAGGAGAAAGAGTTATGAATTCAGCCAAATGCCGGTCTGTCATTTCCATTGGGCTTCATAAGAACTCTATTAACCAGATTACACCTTTCCAACAAAAGCTACATTTCAAAGCCCCTGACATGACCTTTGCTCGGCAGTTTTTCTTTCCCGCAGTCCTCATTATCAGCCTTTCGAATGCCTTGCACTTACATAAAATGGATCTTAAACGCAAATTCCCTTCAAACTCAGTAAAATCAATGCCATCTTTAAAATGGAAACTAGAGCTACAATCCATTAAATAACGCAGTCCCAAAAACATAATTTTAGGCTGTTACAAGGCAGAATATATATTTGATGGACTGTGAAAACTAAGAATGCATCTCCCCCTAGCTTTGTCAAACACTTATCTTTGCTAAGTTCTAATGAATACGAAAAAATTTTTTTTTCTATATTCAAGTATTTTCGAAATTAAAGTAACAGTAAAGCATTAAGAAATACCTTTCTCTGATTTAAAGTGCTAAGCTGGCCATAGAAGCAAAGATCCGATCGTATGAATCATCATACGATCGGAGTTTCCCATCTCCCAACCTGCCACTAACCATTCCGATCAAATAAAGTAGAAAAGAACAGATCAGCCAATGTTCTGCCCATGACAGCAATCGTACGAAAGTTATATCCGACCAAAGCTAGTGACAGTCTTCCACTGAAAATCGTACGATCGGCAATACATGCAGAGATATTACCCGCAAATCTTTTAACCTGTCCGATCGACCAAACGATCGATCTCCGCCGTACGAAAAATGTCGGGACTCTCCACCCACGGTCCGAAAATCGTATGAATCCTCGATTCGTACGATCAGATCTTTGCGTCTGTGGCCAGCTTAAGTTAGAACTTTTTATACTTAAAGGCACAAAATGTATGTCAAGTGTCTGTGAAAAGTGAGGGCCTCCGACAGCTGAAACATTGCATAAACAAATTCATTATCTTCTGTGTTCTGAAAAGCGTTACACATACACAAACATACACACACACACGAGTGATTGTCACGCAGGCATTATAGCATCTTCAGCACAAAAGAAGACTTTTCCTGCTCAACCAGCTTAAAAAAACATATGGATTTCACATTCAATGCAATGAGAAGAACTTTTATCAAGATCTATAAGGAAGACTAGAATTAAATTAAGAGATATGTTTTTCTCCTGAAATAGTATTTGACCCACTGGCACTTTGAGATGTATAATATATTATATAAAGCAATGCAAGGTAAGTTATCCCAAGCCTGTTCACATACAGTAATTGATTTGTACAGGTATAGTGATAGAAAGGAGGTAATTGCAGGAAGTCCACGGCAGCAAGCTGAGTCTGCAAGTGTATCTTTATTGGGGTAGTGAACAGCACACTACATGTTTCGGGCAAGGCCCTTTATCAAGTGTCATCCAGAATGCTCCAGACCTGGGGTTTTCTGGCTAACGTATCTTTCTATGATTTGGATCTTCATACCTTAGGTCTACTTGTTTCATGTAAACATTAAATAAACCCAATAGGCTGTTTTTTCCCCCAATAAGGACTAATTATATCTTAGTTTGGATCAAGTACAATGTACTGTTTTATTATGACAGTGAAAAGTGAAATCATTTTTAAAAATCTGGATTATTTGGATAAAATGGGGTCTATGGGAGACAGCCTATCCTTAATTCGGAGCTTGCTGGATAGCGGGTTTCCATATAACGGATCCCATACCTGTACCATCAAATAAAACTGCTACATTTTCTTTCTTGTTAGCTTATAAAGAAACATTGGTCTGATTAAATTACCGATAGTAAAACCACGCCCCTACCATCCAAGTGCCACCACCTTGGTAGACAATCACTGATATGGCAGAAATATTCAAGTGGGTGTGCAGATATTACTTATTCTACATGTAATTCCTAGACCTGCTATGTTCGTTGTGATCCAAATCCCTTCTGAGTGTCCGAAACTCATAATACTGAGACTTACAGGCAGATGAAGCATGTAATAAGGAGGTCTTGCTTAATTCAAAGCAGATTTTGGAAGCGTGATTATTCTATTAACTTTAAAAAATATATATTCTGAATCGCACTGAAATATTCTGAAACATGCGGAAAACACATCCTAAAATTAGTAACGTTTTAATCCTACCTTGACTGACTTCTAACATTAGTTCATTTTCAAATATAATGATATCATTTAGCATAGTAGCGTTTCTTACAATTAGAATGTAAATAAAATCATGCATTTTTTCCTTTTATAACTAATACACTATGAAAAAAAAAAATCCATTTTGGACATATTGTAGCTGGTGTAGCTGTCTCTGATCTTACTCTTAATCTATTCTGTATGTTTCTTGTGTCAATGGACACATTTTTGGGATTCCACGCAGAGCTCTGCTCTGGATAAGGGCAACAAGGGAAAGCTATATTGAAAAAAATGCTGGTTTCACCAATATGTATCATTAGAAAACACACTACCAGAGAAGCAGGAAATAATAATCGCTTTCCAGGTTTTTCTCCTGACACTGTGTCATTTCCCTTCAGGGTTTACAACAAACTTTTTTGACACGTCTCCAGTATTAACTGTACAAATAACATTCTCTTTCCATGCCTCTGAGTTCAATCTCTTAGGAGTCTAATATGATGTTGGGCCCAAGAAAAAAAATTCATGTTCATTCTTGCACTGGTAAAACAAGAGATACCTATGCCCTTTGAATGTACTGATGCCTTAACCCGATTGTTATGCCATGTACTGTGCCAAACGTGCCCTCTATACTTGCTCCCCAATCAGGTGCACCCTTGGCACTGACTACCCCCCTCTCATATAATTTTGGGCTAAGTGCAATTAATGGCTGTGTCCCGCTTTTGCACCCTTGATTTTATTACAGTAATGTCAAATGCTATTCTAATGAAAAAAACAACACAAATCCAATCTGAAATGCTTAAATTAGTTTATAATAGCTTTAAAATTTAAGAGAAATGTAGAAAACCTCAATCAAATATAAGATAATTCCACATGGTTTTGAATCTTGAACTGAAGTCCTTTCCTTTAACGGCAATATTCTGTATATGCTTTTTTTAATATTATATATTATACATGTGTGTGTGTTTGTGTGTATATATATATATATATATATATATATATATATACAGTATATACAGTATATATATATATATATATATATATATATATATATATATATATATATATATATATATATAGACACAGAGAGTACAATGTGTAATTTGCCCAGGATTAATAAAAAAAAACATAAATTCTGGTTACTAAGCGAGAACTTGGCTTCTCCTAATTGCATTTTTCCATAGACCTGAAAAACAATGAGTGCACAGTCCTTGCAGATAGAGGTCAGTAATGGACTGAATTTGAATCAACTCAATACAAACTGCTCAGTCAAGAAACTGCTTTAACTAGCTCTGCAAGAGAGAAACACGAGGAGCTGGAGAATTTTATTTCTGCTTCCAATAGACTAACATAGGATTATGAAAATTTAATTTAGTCCTTTTGGACCACTTGCGTAACTGTTCCATTTCCTCAAAGTGGACAAAAAAAATCGGTGCCGTCAACTCAAAGAAGTAAACAGTTTTTTTTACTAACCAGCTGAACTAACTGGCTGAACATTTCTTAAATAAGTGATATTTTTAAAGCCTGTCGCAATAAATCTTATCATGGACGTGTACAGGTTTTCTTTAATGCCTTGAGGACAATAAGATGGAAATGTTTTCTGCTTTTCATTTTTAGGAAGCCTTTCATGTTCTAAAAGTAACACTGGGGAGTCTTGGCAACGGCAGAACTGGATCTTGAATTCACACATCCCCAAGTGTTATTGGTAAACACAACAAGGATGTGTCATTAAGCCTAATTTGCTTAGTTTCGGCTTTCCGATTCTCTCTTGGGCCCTGTGACTGCATAATTTCCAACACACGCCGTTAGTAAATGCACATTATTTATGCAAATAATTGAATTTCTGACAATATATAAGCACACAGACACACACATTCCCTTATACCACTTTAAAGGTACCTATAAACCCACAAATGAAAAGTATATCGGCTTATACATCATTAGTTGAATATATTTATGCATATGTTATATATCTTTGTTCTCTAGTCAGCTGCACTCACTTTCCGACCCATGCACTTGCCTGAGCGCTAGATAAAAGTATCAGCCTCCTCTCCAGAGATGAAGGCAGGACTCCCAGAACTTCTCACATCAGCAGATTAAATTTTACTGGGAAGTGACCAACATTTAAGAGTTTGCTTAAACTTCGCCAACGTAATGGCTCCACCCAATTTTTTTTGTTCTGTTATAGGTATTAAACTGAAATTGCTTCCATTCAAAACAACCCCACCTCCCCAAAATGAAAGAACAAAAAAACAGAGGAGGAAGGACAGAAGAAGAAACTTTATTTACCAATGTAAGACAAGGGCTATTGTTTTTCCTACACACTTAAGCCACAGCTTCTCATTTTTATGACAAACATAATACAACACTTCTCTGTCCTTATAGTTTATAAGGCAGATATATCTTTCACAGAAAACTATAAAAATGTTGAAATTTATAGGCCCCTGACACCAAGGTTACTGAACATACTGTAGTCAGAGATTTAAGGGGGTATAAGTCACATGCCCTTAACACACAACCCATCTATCATATTAAAGATATGCTCATTGTGATGCTTTTTATTCTTCCAAAAAACGTTTTTACGAAGACAATGTTAAGATGTCACAGAAAGGGATGCAAGGCAACTGAATGTTAATTATACCATTTACCAGAGTTGACTGGCATGCAAATCATTTGCCATTGACGGAGATCAGTTCTCTAAACCCACAGCTCTCTTCCATCAGAACATGAAGATCAACTGTGCATTACAATGGGATTTTGTGGCATTCAACATGAATGCTCATTTGCCATAAAGTCCAGCCGGAATTTAAATGTTGTAAAAAATCACCTTTAAGTTTTTCTGCATTATAACCTCCCTAGCTGAATATTTGCACTGCAGTCCTCTCCCATGTCTCTCTATAACCAAAGGAAATACTGAAATGCCTTGCCTGTAACTGAATGAATGCAGCACTCTGTCTGCACACAGGGGTTAACAGCACTGAATAGCTTCCCCGCTTCAGACAGGGAGAAGATGGCCCTCCACCTCATAACCCATAATACTGTAATTTGTTCAATTTGTGCTACTTAAATATAATGTGAATATCAGCTTTAAACTGAGAATGGAAGAATTTTGCTACCGCTGGATATAGTTAAGGCGATAATGGCCCATATGGCGTTCAATTATACGGCCGTTTGCTGGGCACGGGATCAACAGAAGGAAGTTAGACCTTGTGCAACTCAGATCATGCAGAAGATTTCTCCACTTGTAAAAAATGCTTCACTGGCATTGTAAACGTTACCATTTGGAGAACACTCTGCTGAAGGTCTTTAAAATTAGATCAGCGATGTGTTTTACCCACCCAAGAAAAATTGCTTCATAAAATGTGAAAACATGCAAACAGCGAGCAGAGACCTTGTTAAATGCCCCCTGCGAGAATCCACAACGTAGTCAAGGTACAGTCTCACAGATCTAAGATGAGATGGGACCATACACAGGCCACTTATACATGCACTACTCCGAAACATGCAAATAAATGTGTGCAAGTGTGTGTCTGTATTTATGTTTTTACTAAGCCTATATTTAAAGATGGCTAATTAAACAGGACAGGGTTTCTTTGCCAGGAATTCCAACAGAAAAAGCTTTGCTTGCCAAAAGGCACAGTGTGAGTTAAAGCTTTCAATAGAATCTGTATGGAGAGCTCTGAGACTGAACAGTGGAATAAATCAGCCCAGCACTGGAGAGGTGAAAAGAGCATTTCACACAAGTCTTGGCTTGTGTTATTGGTAACATTTGGATCTCTTCTGTATATGTAAAAAGCTGTGCTGTGCATTTGTGATTTTTGTGTGTGTGTGTATATATTTGTGTGTACTGTAGTTCGTCATTTTTTTACCCTCTTTCAGTACCTTCACAGCGCTACCTTTTTAACCATAGTTCTTGTTATGACACAGCAATTAGTATGTATTCTATATTTAAATATATTTGTTTGTTGCTAACAGAAGACTGCCCCCAAACAGTAAAAAAATTATAATAAGACAAATAAGTCATATGTCAAGGTAGGAAAAACTGTGTGATGCAAATATTGCACCGGTTATGTGTTGCATGCCAGAGATGCTGATACACCTACATGCTAAAAAGGTAGTCTAACCATCACTCTCCCTATTAATCTGTCCACTTTCACACACCGATCTCCTCCAGCAAAGACCACTGCCCTCCTCTTAGTATTAGCAATCACTGTGTTCTAAACAGAAGAGTTGCTCTCGTCCAGACTGCTCCCCTACTGCATGTCATATATACTCCTCACACTGTTCCTTTCCTACTTCTACACTGAACAACACAACTTCACTGAGCTCTTCCTCCCTCACAGATACAAGAACATCCTTTTTCTCCAGACATGCTTGTTATGTAGCTATATTTTCTAAAATCCTGTGCTCGCTCATACCACTGAGATCATCTGCGTTTTGTCCTCCACATAGAAATCTTGCTTGAGCATCTATATTTCCCCCGATACCATATTACACAGGTAATTGCTAAATCCAGGAACCACAGATCTCCCTTCACTTTGCCATGGATTCTTCTCTACACTGTAGCATTCAGCATGGGTGGCGATGCTATTTCTACTCACCAAGTACCATGTTGCCTACTCTCTGATGATAGATTTAAGGCACTGACACAGTACAACCAACACCCCCTGCCCCCATGTTCCTCATAGTTTTATACTAGTTGCCTCCCAAATCATGCATTTTCTCCAAAGGCAAACGGCACCTATCCTTGTCTTCAGTGATAGCATTTCTTTACCCGTGGCCCAATTTCTCCAAGTGACACCGTTAATGCACTCATTGGCCCATTTTCCACCAGTACGACTGTCTATGAACCCTGATGCCTATTCCTCTCAATGATTCTATTTACCCCACAGGCCCATTTTCACCTAGTAACACTGATTATGAACTCAAATCACACATTTGCCCTCAGCTATCATCCAACCCCACTGGACCGGGCTTCCACCTCCAGTTGCATTAATTATGTAATCTGGAGGCCCATGAACCCCAGTAAAACTACTTATGAACCCCAATTATCCATATACGCAAAGTAATAAAGCTTATGCACTCCATGAGTCCATTCTCCCCAGTAACATGTTAAGCATCCGTCAGGCACATTCTCTTTCCCTGGCACCCAACTGGCTCATTCTCCCAGGGTGAAACTATTTATGCACCCATGTAGCACATTCTCCCCTGGTCATACTATTCAGATGTTCCATGGGCCCATTCTCCCTAGTGACTCTCTTTATGCACCTATGCTGTTATTTATTGACCCCACTGGCTCATACCCCAGTAACATTGTTGAGGCATAACGTTCATTTGTTCTCTCCAGTGACACTGATTATGCAATGCTCCCTAGTTGCCGCTATTTAAGAAGCCCAGTGGCACAGGCTTGTCCAGTGGCCAAGGTTCCAATGGTACATAAGCCAGAGGAGCAAGACGTAAGTACACGCACACTTGCCAATGGCACATTCTCACCAAGAAATCAATTGAGAAATGTAAGTTAGAGTTCTAACCAAACACCAGTCAAGGTTCAAGGCTCCGCAGTGACATGCACATATAAATGTATAGAGAAATATATATATATTGGGGGTCCTCAATTGCAACCTGCTTGTACACACCAGTGATACATTTCCACAGACAATATGTTCCTACCCAGAAAGACATTCTTTCTGAGGAACAAAGTCACCTCACACTCTCCTGGGGCACATTTCCCCTGGGCACCAAATGAGACCCCCCCCCCGGCACTCCAATGGTATAGCCCCATCTTCTGACAATGAATCCCCACTCCCCAACAGTGAAACCTTGTCCCCCCACAGCCGCCGTACAGAGAATAAGTCATTACGTACCTGACAGGGGCTCTCAGTCGTCTCCCTGAGCTCAGCATAATCCCCAATTTGGATCCTTTCGCCAAACAACCAAAACACATGAATTGAAATTCCAATGAAACTTTGCGGCTCCTGGAGTTGTTTTTCATGGGCGCTATCCAGATGTAAGAAGCAGAAGAGCGCCCGCTCGGTCGCATCCCAGGCAGCCGGGAGTCAGAGCATTGACCCCCCCAGACTCCTGCTGCTTCCCGCGGGGGGTGAGATACAGATAGAGACCCAAAGCCCTAGCACAGGGGGGCATCTTGCTCGCCGACCCTCGTCCAGCTCATCACACACGAGTGGGACATATCCGCGCCCCTGATCCGCGCCCTCACTCACTCACACACGGGGTAACCAGCTCCAGCCTGTTGGATTTAATCCCAGGGGGAGAGATTCCCGGATGCCAATTCTAGTTTTACCCAGAGCAATGGATCCCACAGTGTCCACATAGAGAACTAACTGGATCCCAGTCCCGCTCCCAGGTAGGAGGCTCCGTTAAGAAAGTGTAGGTGCCCCTAATCCCAGTGTCTGATGTGAGGGAGCTGAGCTCTGGCTGCTGCTCGACTCAACTGACGGAGACGATAGTGTGTCTGTCCCAACAAGTCGTGTGATCGCAGCACAGATTAGCCCAGCCTCACACACTGCCTCCCGCTCCTGCTGGTCCTGCCTCCCAAATCCCCGCTGCGTTCGCCACTGCAGACATTAAAAGATTCGGGGCGTGGCTATGTAAATGAGCACATGGAATGTGTCACTTCTATCATTGTGGCTGACCCCGACCCGGCAGCGAGAGACGAATGGATTCTGTCTGATGTATCATCTTGTATTGCTCTGCCTGCCCGCTGCCTGCTCTCTCCCTCACAGACTCACACAGGGAGCACGTTTCACCAGGGACAGCAATACTGCCCCCCCATCCTTATACACATCACCCCCCCATCCTTATACACATCACTCTCCCCCCATCCATTATACACAATACTCCCCCCATCCTTATACACATTACTCTCCCCCCATCCATTATACACAATACTCCCCCCATCCTTATACACATTACTCTCCCCCCATCCTTATACACATCACTCTCCCCCCATCCATTATACACAATACTCCCCCCCATCCTTATACACATTACTCTCCCCCCATCCATTATACACAATACTCCCCCCATCCTTATACACATTACTCTCCCCCATCCATTATACACAATACTCCCCCCATCCTTATACACATTACTCTCCCCCCATCCATTATACACAATACTCCCCCCATCCTTATACACATTACTCTCCCTCATCCTTATACGCATTACTCTCCCCTCATCCTTATACGCATTACTCTCCCCCCATCCTTATATACATTACTCCCCCCATCCTTATATACATTACTCTCCCCCCATCCTTATATACATTACTCCCCCCCATCCTTATATACATTACTCTCCCCCCATCCTTATACACATTACTCTCGCCCATCCTTATATACATTACTCCCCCCATCCTTATACACATTACTCTCCCCCATCCATTATACACAATACTCCCCCATCCTTATACACATTACTCTCCCCTCATCCTTATACACATTACTCTCCCCCATCCTTATACACATTACTCTCCCCCATCCTTATACACATTACTCTCCCCCATCCTTATACACATTACTCTCCCCCCATCCTTATACACATTACTCTCCCCTCATCCTTATACACATTACTCTCCCCCATCCTTATACACATTACTCTCCCCCCATCCTTATACACATTACTCCCCCCATCCTTATATATATTACTCTCCCCCCATCCTTATACACATTACTCCCTCCATCCTTATACACATTACTCCCCCCATCCTTATATAGATTACTTTCCCCCCATCCTTATATACATTACTCCCCCCATCCCGCACTCTTATGGGCAATCTGTCCCCCACTCACTTTCGCACGCTCCCTCCCAGCCAGCCATTCTAGGCACAAGTGCAGATAAAGGGTGCCATCCAATAAGGAACAAATTGACTTTTGCAAAGTTCTGTAATTAACCCATTGTTCCCCTTCCCCGCTCGCACATCTCACCATGAGTCACAAACTGCAAGAAAGAAGCACGTTTGCATTTTGTGATCAATAATAAGAGATGGAGGCATGACAAGGAACTCTACGTTATCTCCAATTGTGTTATTTAAGTCATTCACGTCTGTCCCAGTTAGTTCTGGGCGAGAATGTGCTTTCTGAGAACTATGGCTATGTGTATCCCCTATTATACTTTATATGTAGGAGAGGGGGTAAAATGCACAGTTGTATGTGTGTTTAACTAATAATAAACACTAGCGATTCCTGGCACATGTCACAGCGCAGTAGCCACCCATGCAGTCATTGGACACACTGAGGGTGGAAGCTGGATGGCCACAGGTGGGTAATTAGGTTGGTAATTAGGAGCTTTCCCTGACACTTGATTCTATTGATGAGAAGACCACCCTGCTCCAGTAGAAGGATCCAGCAGACTGACAGTTTTTCTTTGGGCTACAAAGTGGTTAGCATGCGTTGTTGTTGCCATCGATAAGATCTAGCCAATCACAGTCATACCCAGAGCACATGAAATCTCATAGTGTCCCAAAAGTGGCAGTCATGTGACAGGCCCCTTGCCACCGTTATTATGAATGGTTACACACACGGCTCTGGCTTATCTCCCCGAGAATACAGAGATGCTGTAGCAATTAGGGGAGGAGGTGATTTAGTAGCAAACCGTCTGAAGAGGGAAGAGCTGCAGGCCTGGGTGCCAATTCATATGTCACATTTTATTTTCTGACCCCCAAGAGACAATTGGCTTGTGTCAAGAGACAGCTCCCAAGCCACAGAGACAATATAATAGTGTAAGAGACAGCTCAGACTCCCCTCAGAGACACCAGGCCCATGTAAGATTACATTACATTCCAATAAGAAGAAAAGAGGTTCCACCTAAATATTCTTAATTATTTTTTTTACAGTTAGAGCTGTGAAAATGTGGAATTCTCTCCCTGAATCAGTCGTACAGGCTCATACATTAATATTGAGTATAGTAGCAAGTGATGGAATACAGGGTTATGGAAGATAACTCATAGTACAAGTTGATCCAGGGACTGGTCCGATTGCCATCTTGGAGTCAGGAAGGAATTTTTCCCCCTCTGAGGCAAATTGGAGAGGCTTTGAGTTTTTTGCCTTCCTCTGGATCAACTAGCACTAGTTAGTGGATGTGGGTCTTTTTTCAACCTAACTTACTATGTTACTATGTAACTATGTATGTTACTGTGTAAGGGACAGCTCTGAAACCCCAGAGACACAAGGTTTTTTTGTAACGGATCCTTTGAACCACCAGAGACGTTAAATAGTATAAAAACATCTTCAAACCTCCCAAAGACACTAGACATGTGTAAATGACAGCCAAGAACCCCCAGAACCACTAGATTTGTGTAATGGAGAGCTCAAAACCCCAGAGACACTTGACTTGTATAATGGGGGGGGGGGCTCAGAACCCCAGAGACACTAGACTTGTGTAAGAGACAAATCAAAACTCCATAGAGACACTAAATAGCAAAGACTTGTCTGTGTAATGGACTGATAGATTTAAGGTGCCCATACACTGAGAGATCCGCTCGTTTGGCAATGTCGCCAAACGAGCGGATCTCCCTCCGATATGCCCACCTTGAGGTGGGCAATATCGGGCTGATCCGATCGTGGGCCCTAGGGCCCAACGATCCGATCCTAACGAGGCCTTAACGGGCGGTCGGATCGCGGGACCGCATCAACGAATAGATGCGGCCGCGATCCGACGGGATTTTCTGTCCCATCCGATCGAGATCTGGCCGACTTTCGGCCAGATCTCGATCGGTGAAGCCCGTCGGGGGGCCCCATACACGGGCCAATAAGCTGCCGACACGGTCTGTCGGCAGCTTTTATCGGCCCGTGTATGGCCACCTTAAGAACCCCTACAAATAGCAGACTTCTAGTGTAATTGACAGTTCAGAGCCCATAGAGACATTAAAGTTAAACTAGGCTTTATGTAAGGGACAGTTCAGAACCCCCAGAGACACTAAAGTTAAACCAGGCTTGTTTAAGGGACAGTTCAGAGCCCCCAGAGACACTAAAGTTAAACTAGGCTTGTGTAAGGGACAGTCACAGTTCAGAGCCCTCAGAGAAACTAAAGTACTAGGCTTGTGTAAGAGACAGTACAGAGCCTTAGAGTCACTAAAGTTAAACTAGGCTTGTGTAAGGGACAGTTCAGAACCCCCAGAGACACTAAAGTTAAACTAGGCTTGTGTAAGGGACAGTTCAGAACCCCCAGAGACACTAAAGTTAAACCAGGCTTGTGTAAGGGACAGTTCAGAGCCCCCAGAGACACTAAAGTTAAACTAGGCTTGTGTAAGGGACAGTTCAGAACCCTCAGAGACACTAAAGTTAAACTAAACTTGTGTAAGGGACAGTTCAGAACCCCAGAGACTCTAAAGTTAAACCAGGCTTGTGTAAGGGACAGTTCAGAGCCCCCAGAGACACTAAAGTTAAACCAGGTTTGTGTAAGGGACAGTTCAGAGCCCCCAGAGACACTAAAGTTAAACCAGGTTTGTGTAAGAGACAGTACAGAGCCCCCAGAGACACTAAAGTTAAACCAGGTTTGTGTAAGGGACATCCACATGACAAGCAACATGCAGACACACGGTCACAGACTGCAATAGGCATGGGATGATGTATTAGTAAGTCATAAATATATATGAGAAATGTGTTGGACATTAGCTCTAATTAAAGTGCCAGTGGGAAGAGACATACGCACGTGTAACACAATACTGTCCATAGGCTTATTGTGGGAGCTCAGAGCTGGACTTAAAAAATAGTTCTCACATGAGAATGAAATGGAGTTTTATTGGGGAAATGGGCTGTGAAAATAGGAGCATTACCTGCAACAGAAACATCCAGAATGCTTACAACCATCCTAATGTAAAGTGTCTGTTAGTGCAATGCACACGCTTTGTGTCTGTGGGGCAGATTTACTAATAGGCGAATTTTCGCTCACAACGCACCACTATGCCAGGTGCAAATTTGTTACCAGTATGCTAATTCACTAATATGCGAAGTTGCACCCTGGGCACCGTACACGGGCGACTTTTTACTAGCGTTACTTCGGCAGTGCGAGCATTTTATAGCAAAGATGTGCTAGCATTTATGCTAATGAAAATTCACTAGTGATCGTGTGCTTAGGTTAATTTGCATAGGGCCGGAAATTTAAAGTTGTATGGACGTCTTTATTTTAAATGGTGCAAATGCTTGAAGTTACCACTTTTTATTACCAATGTCCAGGGAACCTTAATAAAGACAAGAGAATTTATATAATGCCCTACACGTGAGCCCACTGTAAAATAGGGATGCACCGAATCCACTATTTGGGATTCGCCCGAATACTTTGTGAAAGATTTGGCTGAATACAGAACCGAATCCGAATCCTAATTTGCATATGCAAATTTGGTGCAGGGAAAGGAGAAAGTATAAAAATGTACACTTTTTTTTCACTTCCTTGTTTTGTGATAACAAGTCATGTGATTTCCCTCCCGACCCTAATTTACATATGCAAATTAGGATTCTGATTCAGTGTAGAGAGAGAGAGAGAGAGAGAGATATGAAGGATCAGCACTCACTGTCATATGGTGAACATATGACAGTGAGTGTTGATTCTTCATCTCTATATATATCAACAATATTGACCATGCACCACTGGCTCTATTGAGTGTGGGTACTGTGGAATATTATATATATATATATATACATATATATTAGGGATGCACCAAATCCACTATTATGGATTCGGCTGAACCCCCGAATCCTTGGCGAAAAATTCAGCCGAATACTGAACCAAATCCAAATTTGCATATGCAAATTAGGGCTGGGAAGGAGACATTTTTTTTACTTCCTTGTTTTGTGACAAAAAGTCACACAGTTTCCCTCCCTGCCCCCAATTTGCATATGCAAATTAGGATTTTGATTTGGTTCGGCTGGGCAGAAGGATTAGGCTGAATCCTTCTGAAAAAGACGGAATCCTGGCTGAATCCTGAACTGAATCCTGAATTCAGTGCATCCTTACTGTATGTTCCATATGTTAGGAAATGTCTTTTTTACCCAAAAAAAGTTTGCAGGCAATCCCGCTTAAAAAAAGGAAACTTTAATGCATTTCTGGCACACAGGATATAATGTAAGTGACATAAGATTGAGGAAGATCTAGCTGCTTTATAGCACTTCACCTGGTCTGAGGTGGCGAAGTCAACTCTGGCAAAAGTAAAGTATTAGAGTATTTGCGGTGTAACGATCGTTCGCCAGAGCGGACAGTCGCCTGGCGATAGAGTGCAGATGAACGCTAGAGACGGTCCCGTTCGCTAGCAAATTGGCGCCTACACCTGTTAGTGAATTGCCAATGTCTCTGCGGGTGGCAACGCTGGACAAAAAGTCGCTAGCGTTAACCACTTCGCCCTTTAGTAAATCTGCCCCTCAGGAACAATCAATCTTGTCTGTACTGTTGTTTCACTGGTGATGAAGATGTATGTATTGGTAGTGGGTTGGAGGCTTTTGGGGACCGACACCCCCTCCTTATGGAAGCAGATATTTTGGACAGATCAGTCAATACAAAGAGGCTGTCGATAGCGCCTGCCTAGCGCTGGATTGATGTCATTGACAAAGAAAAACATGGGATTTAAAAGGGGTTTCTAAAGATTCCAGGGAAACGAATGATCTTATCTCGCTGTATGAATCACAATGACAATGCGCGATGTCGCAGCTCCTCAATATTCCCAGCGCAGACAGATAAAGCCGGTGAGTGACAGACTCGTGTCTAATCGTCGCAATTGCCGGGCAGCCCCACCCCGCAGCCCAATTACCTTAATTACTCTCTCTCTCCAAAAGGAAATGAGACGGTGGTTTAACTCGTCTGAAATGAACAGTGACTGATTGGGGTGGAGCAAGCGCTAACTCACCCTGCGTGCTCCGATAATGAGCTGCGCCTTTGCCCAACAAATCTCCCATACAGGCATCGCAGCAGCTTCTCCCAGGGATCCGATTAATAGCGAAGGGCTATAGACGCAGTACCTCTTGTTGGTCGCAGGTGGCGCTGCAGCACAGGGGTTGCGATCGGCGGCGGTGGGAGCGAATCATCATTGTGGTTCCCAGTCCCTGCTCCTGTTATTTGTTCTGAGTTTTCAGCTAATTGATTTCGGGTCCGTCTGGTTTTATTACTGCAGCGCGTTAACCTGTTCGTGTTTCTGGAAAACGTCTTTGGACACAAGAGAAGAGATGCTGGTGGTGGTTCTGGCCAATTCTTGAGGTTATTTTATTTTTAGTGACTCAGGCAAGCAAAGGAAGCCTCACATAGCAATTTATTATACATACAGGGCCGGATTTAGACCCCTAGGCCTGATGTCATTTGACGCCCCCATACCTCCCAACATTTTGGAAGTAAAAAGAGGGACAAAAATTTTTTTCCCGCACGTAGCGCAGCAATTTTTTGACCACACCCCCTAATTACCATGTTTTTTTTACAAAATTTGGCAGGTTATGAAAGTTTGAAAATATTTCTCCTTATCTAAACTGTGTTTTTGTGTCTCAAAATTGTTACAAAGTATCTTATTTGCACCTGTTAGCTGTTCTGGGCTCTCTGCTAAAAGCCAATTAAGTGAGAAACTTTGTTTCTTTTTCTGGCTGTTCAGTGCAGAGAAAAGAGAGACTTTCCAGTACAAATGAGGGACTGCGGGTTGAGCTGTCAAAAAAGGGACTGTCCCTCCGAAAAAGGGACAGTTGTGAGGTATGGTGGCCCTCCTCTCCTCCTTTTCATTCGCTCAAATTTTCATCATTGGGACTGGAGAAATGGGGATTGGTGCAGGGAGAACGTGTATCCCCTGCTCATCCCCAGTATTTCTGAACCAATGTGGGTGTGGTTGGGCAGCATTCCGCCCCCTAAAATCCTGCCGCCCTAGGCCCGGTCTTTGGTGGCCTCTCCACAAATCCGAGCCTGTATACATACACTGAGGATCATTTATAAACACCTGTAGTAGCCAATCAGAAATTCGTTGTTTTAGCCAGCTGCAGGCTGAACAGTGAAAAGCAATCATATGATTTGTCACCATGGATTACTGCCCAGTTGCAAATTTTCTACAGTGTTTGTAAATGACCCCAGTGTGTACTATTGTGGAAACTCTAAGGGCACTAGGAAACTTCTGGCGACTTCAGAAAACAAAGCGTTTTGAGTGCCATCCTGCCGGCGATTTTCATTCTAGCTGGTGGGGAGGCAGTTCCAAATTGAATATTGTACGAAAATTGGTTTTGTACGATATTATCTGTGCGTCTATGGCCACCTTAAGGAGTGTTTGAGTAAAGCACAAACCATATAATATGTTCTTAAAGAAGAAGTAAACCCAAAAGTTAAAAACCCCTACCCCCCTATCCTACATAGACCTCCCTCCCTCCTCCCCCCAGCCTAAGTGTTACCCCGGGCAAATACCCCTCAAGGTGGCCATACATGGAGAGATCCGCTCGTTTGGCGATGTCGCCAAACGAGCGGATCTCCCTCCGATATGCCCACCTTGAGGTGGGCAATCCTAGGGCCCATGATCGGATCCTAGCGAACGCAAACGGGCGGTCGGATGCGGGACCGCATCAACGAACAGATGCGGCCGCGATCCAACAGGATTTTTAGTACCATCCGATCGAGATCTGGCCTACTTTCGGCCAGATCTCGATCGGGGAAGCCCGTCGGGGGCCCCCATACACGGGCCAATAAGCTGCCGACTCGTTCTGTCGGCAGCTTTTATCGGCCCGTGTATGGCCACCTTAAATCTTCACTTACCCCTCCATGCAGATTCTGTCCAGCGGAATTCACGGGCACCATCTTCTTCTCTTCGGAAATCTTTGGAATGAGACAGGCGGAGCGGCACATGCGCAGTTGGAGCAACCCACGAAAATTGCCAAAGCGCTGGTCTCATTCCGAAGATTACTGAAGCGGCTGAAGATTTCGCTGTAAACTCCGATACCTGAATCTGCACTGAGGGATAAGTAAAAAGTTAGGGGCATTTGCCCGGTGTAACATTTAGGCTGGGGGGAGGAGGGAGGGGGTCTATGAAGGGTAGGGGGTAGGGGTTTTTTAACTTTTGGGTTTGCTTCTCCTTTAAGGGCATTAGGCAAAGGAACAAGTTAGTGAATCAAACTATTACACACTGCTACCCAATAAATTAATGGTGAGTCAATGGAAAGATATGTTTGCATATCACGTTTAACACATAGAATTTCCCATTCTACATCTTAGTTGCTGGGAAATGTACTTCAGCAGTTGAAGGGCCACATTACAGAAACTCAGAACCAGATTTAAGAATTTTGGCTAGTGGGGATATCAGACGTGAGACTGAGGTTATATAGATCTCTGATAAATTCAACAACTAGACTTGAGAGCAGCTAATAGGTGACCCATTTAGTCTAACAACAGGATGGGGAACATTGAATTTAATTAAAAGGTGCTGGCCTTGCAGGAAAGTTTGATACAGTGACGGTTTAGAGAGCCGGTTTATGTCAGAGCAAACAGGGCCGCCATAAGAAATCGCAGGGCCCCATACATATAATTTTTTGGGCCCCCTGGGCTGCGCCCACCACAAGCCCCACCTGCAGGTCCGCCCTGTTTCATGACAGTTGAGAAAATAAAATGACTTGCTGGTGTACACCCATTACCCATTTCTCCATGAAATATCTGGAGCTATGGCCATTACTAGGAAAAATGCTATTAGATTTCTGCTTCATTAGACATTATTCTTTACTGTCAATGTATATATTCTTGATCAAACAGAGTGTGATATTTTGCACTTTATGTTACTCCAGTGAGTACGTATTTCTAAGTAGACTTCATTCTGAGCTTGCATTTAGGAAATCGAGTTTAAAACAGTAAATTAAAAAATGAGGACTAAATGCTTTCTGGAAGGATTGTTCTATTAAGTACATTGGAGAAACACTTCTACCTGGGAATTGTTCAGAAGTGCATCATTACAATAAAGCACTTTAACAATTAACAGTCTCTTCTTTAGCACACAGCAGTGTTCTAAAAAACAACAGAAATTTAGTTAAATATAGTAACAGAAACATTCTGCCTCAGAGAACACTTTTGTGTGTTTGCATTTATCATTCATTTGAGATTTTCTTTAGCATTTCTTATTATTTTCTTCCTTTTATTAAACACTAGGGATGCACCGAATCCAAGATTCGGTTCGGGATTCGGCCAGGATTAGGCTTTTTTCAGCAGGATTCGGATTCAGCTGAATCCTTTTGCCCGGCCGAAACCAAATCCTAATTTGCATATGCAAATTAGGGGCGGGGAGGGAAATCACATGACTTTTTATCATAAAACAAGGAAGTAAAAAATGTTTTCCCCTTCCCTTCCTTTTCTCCAGATTCGGTTCGGTATTCGGCCAAATCTTTCACGAAGGATTCGGTGGATCCCTATTAAACACACACCCTAGATATTGTGCACCACAGTATTTTAGAGAAACAATTGTTCTTTTTTTTTTTCTTTGGCCTTTTTTCTCCCATATTTTAAAATCAGTATTTCCTGAACTGTTTTTTTTCCATTTAGGTCCCCTCTGGCTTCATGAACATGTACCATGCTGCTGGTGTTGCTATTTTAGTTCTTGCAAAACTGGGAGACTGAGAAATACTGCCCCGGGACAGTTAGTTTGTCAATTAGATGTGGTCATAATAATTAGACTAAGAACAGAGCACGTAAATGCTAACAATGCCACAAACACACCATCCTACTGTGTGAAAGTATCTAAACAAACCCTCACTTCAGCCTGGGTAATAAACGTGTTTAACAAGCTACTGAATACAGATAACTTTGTTGCCTGCGCTGTTGTGAGCCTTCCACCTGGAGACTGTTTAGATAAGATAAGCTTTACAGGCTCATCAAAGTTATGGGGAAAACAAAGGGAGTGCTAGCAATGGATTTATCAAGTTTCACTTCAGAATGAAGGTGGAGGAGAGGCGCTCAGACATCCATGTGAACTGTATTTATATAATAACTAGCTCACAGTCTGATCTTGTACTTTTATGAATGCACAAGGCTGTGACACTATATAACTAGTGATGGGCGAATTTATTCGCCAGGCGCGAATTTGCGGCGAATTTGCGCGATTCGCGTCCAGCGAATAAATTTGCGAAACGCCCGCGAAAATTCGCCAGAAAAATTCGCCGGCGTCAAAAAAATTTTTTCGAAAAACGGACGCCGGCGTAAAAAACGGGCGCCGGCGATCTGGCCGAAAGTAGGCCAGATCTCGATCGGATGGTACTAAAAATCCTGTTGGATCGCGGCCGCATCTGTTCGTTGATGCGGTCCCGCATTCGGCGAAGCGAAACGGCGCAAATTCGCCCATCACTATATATAACTACATGAGGTTTGCCTTTGTTTTAAGGTACTGTAGGTCGCTTATGCATCATTTTCCCTAATTTAGCTATAATGATTATATTCATGTGTACAGAGCCATAAGGATCAGTTGCCCTATTTTACATGGGGTATCATTTAAAACAGTGGCATGTCACGCAGAACTTGGACTTCCGTACTGTACATGGAGGGAAAATTTCCATAATGGAAAATTAAATGTGCCACTGTCCCCAACAAAATGAAAATTACAATGGAGGGGCGTGGGTAAGATTATTAACCCCTCACTTGCACAAGATTTCTTTAGTACAAAGATTAAGTGCAATGGGCACCTTGTTCTTCATGCATAAAATGCAAGGCTTCCTTTGCCTCTGCACATTGCTCCTAGAATTTGATTAACATAATGGACATATTGGTTCTAAGCACAAATAGTTTAGGTACAAATTAATATATACAATTAAACCAATGTATACTGTACTTGTAAATGATGCCAAAATGGCAATAGTGATTTAAAGGATGCAGAAAATAATTTAGTTTGGGATTTGTGCATGTGTATTGTAAAAAGAGTGTAAAAAAATGTAGGTACAATATTTGTAATGTAATGAGCAATGCTGTACTGTTTCATAGTATGGGACGGTATGGGATGTTTTTTATATTTGGAAAAAGGTCAATTATAGTGCTTTGTTTTCATGGATAACATCTTCTATGTGAATAATGGGCAAACATTTACTGCTAAATATTTTTTTGGTCACTTTAACAAATTTTCCGTATTTTACACTTGCCGTGAGCAGTGAGATAGTTGATAAATTCAGTCAGGCACTCTAGCCATATAAAAATCACAGCAAATAAAACACAAATAAATGCAGCCAATCACTTCTCAGAGAACTCTTAGGGCAATGGCACACCATAAATCTCTGCCTTTGTGGGCAACAAATTTCCTGTATAAGCTTTCCCACCAATAATAATGTGAATCGCAGGTGGTAAAACCCAAGTGTCGCTTCAGTCGGCTAAAATCGATTGAAGTCCAAAACATTTTCGGCGCTTAGTGAATTTGCCCCATATATGTCTTCATCCTTATAGAGACATGGATGGTTATTGTCTGAGAATCTGAATGTTCCCCTGCTATGATACTTTTATTCAGTAGATGAATGAAATGAGAACTATTCACCTATAATCAATACCTACCTACCCCTGCAGAATTTTGGTGAACATTAAGCACATTGACCTTTCAGTAGAGTCCAATAATCTCTTTAAAGGGGTTGTTCACCTTCAAAACTTAATTTAATTTAGTTGATACATTCCTTGTCGTTGGCCCTGCCAAGCAGAATCTCTGGGTTTCATTAGAGGCAACTGTTAGAATTGATACAATAGTTGCTAATACTCCAAAGATGCAGCTGAGAAATGTATCAACTAATGGTATCAACCAAATGTAGGAAATTGTAACAATTCATAATCTGCTCCTGGATTACTAAACTGCCAGACTGAAACACCAGAGACAAGAACATTAAACTTTACACTTCAATTTTGAAAAAGATAGAAAGCAACTAAAAAAGTCTTTACTTTGGTAAACAATCTGAAAACAGCGTAACTGAAAAAAAGTGTTTGGAAGGTAAATCCCCACTTTAATAAATAGGTAACCCTTGGTTTGGACAGGGTCAATGCACCCGAAGACTGGACTCATGTACGTAAAAAGGGGATAAATGTTAGCAGGTACAGCATTCAAACAATAGAGTCATAAACACACATACGTCATCTAGGGTTTACTTTTCTATTCATAGTAATCCATTCTGGATGAATACACAAGCCTTCTTGCTGGGTGTAATGTTAGGTTGCAGTTACACTGTAGAAAATAAAATATAGATGTTTGTAAACAGCTTCCACTCCTCCTAAATGGTCCCTGGTCTTATCTGTGTTTGGAAGTAACAGGGTACATTTAGGCTCTATATAGCAAGTAGCACAGTGATCTGAAATCACAAACATTTGGTTGGGGTTAGAATTCATATTATGACATTCAGAATTGATATTCATTATTAAATAAAACTTCAAGCAAAGCAACTACTGCCTTTTGCATGCTGTAGATCTTGGCTTTTGAAGTAATAACTGCTGAATATACAACATATTCATTTTTTTAGGACTTGTGCAGTCACAAAATGTACAGTTGCTGAATAATCTACTAAAACAGAACAAGAATAAGAGAATGGCAGGATGCATCAATGTATATTGTTCCTAAAGAGAATTACAAAGCGGTGATCTGCTTAGGAAACAGCCATAGCTTAGTTCTGTGCCACCTACAAGTTGAAACATACTGTAAATAATGCTCATTCTCACAATCAAATTGGTAAACTGACACGCTTGCTGCATGTACTTTCCTACAGTGAAACGGTATGTATCAATGTATCAATGTCTGGCTTTGTATCTTTGTGCCCAGTTGTATAACTACACACAATGCGTTTGCATTCTATCAATGATAACTTTATAAATTAGCGTTATATATTGTATTCCTGAACTATTCAAGCACATTGTACTCAGCTGTTTGCATTCTTTACAGATAGTGTTACATATAAAGTTACATTACAAATGATATAAATGCCACTAAATCTTCTTTGATATACTCAACCCTTTTGGGTACTTTGGTTCTTTTTATCCCAGGCATGTATTAGCTGGAAAGAAAGGCTATTTGATTGCTGTATTGCACACCCTTTGCATTCACTGGTAAGTTGGTGTTGAACCGTTATCAAATACCCCATGAAAAATTCAGAAGTTGTTTGACAGGGACACTTATATATATAATAATAATATAAGCTTAGTCTTTGGCACCAAACTGACAAAAAAACTCTAAGGGGCAGATTTACTAAGCTCGAGTGAATTTTCAAAGTTAAAAAAGTTTGAATTTTGAAGTAAATTTTTGGGTACTTCGACCATCGAATAGGCTATATGCGACCATTCGACTTCGATTCGAACGATTCTAAGTAAAAATCGTTCAAATATTCGACCATTCGATAATCAAAGTACTGTCTCTTTAAAAATAACTTTTACTTCATACTTGGCCAAATTAAAGCTACCGAAGTGCAATGTTAGCCTATGGGGACCTTCCAGAGCACTTTTCTAAGTTTTGTTTGGTTGAATAAAAATCCTTCGATTGATCGCTAAAAATCGTTCGAATCATACGATTCGAACGATTTAATCATTTGATCGCATGATTTGTATTCGATTGTTCGAACGTTAAATTCGGTGAAAAATCCTTCGACTTCGATATTCTTTTCGAACTTCTTTTTAACTTTGAAATTCGACCCATAGTAAATTTGCCTCTAAAAGTGTAAATTACTGTCACAGAATTAGCCAAAGTTAGTCAAGCAGTTTATCACCAATAGATTAGCCACAATAGTGCAAGCTATAACACTATATTATTCTGCAGAATGCTTTACCATACTTGAGTAAACAGCTCGTGAAGTGTTCTTGTTTGTTTAGGATAGCGACTGCCATATTGGCTTGGTGTGACATCACTTCCTGCCTGAGTCTCTCTTACTGCTCGCTCATAGCTCTGGGCTCAGATTACAGCAGGGAAGGGAGGAGGAGAGGAGCAAACTGAGCATGCTCAAGGCCGTGCCCTGAAGGTATAAGCTGAAAACAGGAAGTCTGATACAGAAGTCCATGTATGCACAATAGAGTGAAAGAAATGTGACAACGGTTTCAGAGCATCTTAAATGTGAGGGTTTACTGGTGTATTTATATAGACCTTTCTGATAGCTTACTTAATTTTAGCCTTTCCTTCTCCTTTAAAATTACATGTGCTCCTTTTTTTTTCAATTTAGTCACTTTGTATCTAATTTGTATTACTGTATGTGGGAACAAAAATCAACATCCAAAAAAAATAAATGAAAACTAGTGATGACCCAGTTCAGAGCATGTGTAAGGTCATTAAGATCTGTAACCTCATGGTTTTGCACTCTCCAAGTGATAAGAAAACTGTGCCTAAACGGTGATCCATCAATCAGTGCAATTTGGCCATTTGTGTTATCCATTGGAAAATTGGCTGAATATTACACAACCTACCCCATTTGATGCCAGCTATACATTTAGTAATACCCTGGGCACATCACTAGTTGAACTGTCAGCTGTTTTTGAAAGGCCTAAAGGGATACTGTCATGTGAAAAAAACTTTTTCAAAATGCATCAGTTAATAGTGCTGCTCCAGCAGAATTCTGCACTGAAATCCTCAAAAGAGCAAACAGATTTTTTAAATTCAATTTTAAAATCTGACATGGGACTAGACATTTTGTCAATTTCCCAGCTGCCCCCAGTCATGTGGCTTGTGCCTGCACTTTAGGAGAGAAATGCTTTCTGGCAGGCTGCTGTTTTTCCTTCTCAATGTAACTGAATGTGTCTCAGTGGGACATTGGTTTTTACTATTGAGTGCTGTTCTTAGATCTACCAGGCAGCTGTTATCTTGTGTTAGGGAGCTGCTATCTGGTTATTTGTGATTGTTCTTTTTTTGGCTGCTGGGGGGGGGAGGGAGGGGGTGATATCACTCTAACTTGCAGTACAGCAGTAAAGAGTGATTGAAGTTTATCAGAGCACAAGTCACATGACTTGGGGCAGCTGGGAAATTGACAATATGTCTAGCCCCATGTCAAATTTCAAAATTGAATATAAAAAAATCTGTTTGCTCTTTTGAGAAATGGATTTCAGTGCAGAATTCTGCTGGAGCAGCACTATTAACTGATTCATTTTTTTCCCATGACAGTATCCCTTTAACATTGCCCCCCCAAAAAGAAAATCTGTGGACAGCTATAAATTAAAGTTCTGAGGTATTGAACACATTTGTTGTATTCAGACCAGAGACAGAGAAACAGGTATTAATTTATGATTTCACAAATAAGTACAGAGTTTAAATGTTTAATGTACTAATTATCTGTCTTTTTTTTCCTTCCAGGAGATTTGCAGTGTATTTGTATCCACATATGAAAAAAAGAATGAGACAAGGGCGGCATTAAAAATATTCCTTACCTACAACGATGCTGAGAAAATTGTGCCCATCATAGTAAATGTTGGTTAATCCTTAAACTGAAGGGAATCAGTGCTAGTCACATTTCGATGGTGCAGAATTGCAATTTTTTTCTTTTCACTGTCATCAGTCAAACAGAATACTTCTTTCTTGATAAACATGGAATCTGGAAAGAAAGAATCAAGAAAAATACTTTAATCTGTGCCTTTACAGTTTGTCTAGCATACCCTAAAATTGTATATTGTTGTGAAAGAGTAATCTATGTCTTTTTTTACCACATTTATACTCTTTTTTATGTTTAAAGTGGAACCGATCTACCTGTTTCACAAGTTGTTTTTATCATTTGAGTGTTTGTATGTAAACCACCCCCCCAGTTGCAATGCTGATTTCTACTTGTAGATGCCCATGTTTCTTGATGCCATAAGTAGCATGCGCACGAGGTACATAGATTTTATTACCCTAGAGCCCATTTTATATTCTGTGGCCAGCACAGAATGCCAGAAATGAGCTGATAAAGGTGCTTGGTTATCCAAGACTGATGCTTTCATTAACTTAAAGGAACAGTAAAAAATGAAAGTGTTTTAAAGTAATATAAATATAATTACATGTTGCCTTGCACTGGTAAAACTGTTGTGTTTGCTTCAGAAATACTACTATTGTTTATAAAAAATAAGCTGCTGTGTAGCAATGGGGGTAGCCATTCAAAGGAGAAAAGGCTCAGGTTACACAGCAGATAGCAGATAAGCTCTGTAGAACATAATGGTGTTTTCTGTTATCCACTATTTAAAAAGGGATTACGATCTCAGCCTGGCAATTATAGGCCAGTAAATTTGACATCTGTGGTGGGCAAATTATTTGAAGGCTTGTTATCATATTCAAATTTTTGTCCTAGTGAATGGCATTATGAGCAGCAATCAGCATGGCTTTATGATTGGTCATTTCAGACAAATTTGATTGCTTTTTTATGATGAGGTAAGTAAGATGCTGGACAGTGGGGGGGGGGGGGCAGTAGATGTGATCTATTTGGATGTTGCCAAAGCGTTTGATACCGTGCCCCACATATGACTGCTTTCTAAGGTCTGTTGGGCTTAATGAAGTCGCTTGCACATGGATAGGAAACTGGCTACAGGATTGGGTATAGAGGGTGGTTGTTAATGGGACATTCTCTACTTGGAGTAAGGTTCTTAGTGGGGTCCCTCAGGGCTCAGTATTGGGTCCAACTTGTTCATTAATGACTTAAAGAAGGGTGTTATAAGTAATATATCAGTGTTTTCAGATGACGCAAAACTATCCAGACCAATTAATTCCATCCAGGATGTGGCATCCTTGCAACATGATCTTGACAAACTGACAATCTGGGCAGCTAAGTGGCAAATGAGATTCAATGTTGATAAATGTAAAGTCATGCACCTGGGATGTAAAAATATCCAAGTCAGCAGCATCAAGGGCAAATAAGGTCTTGAGCTGTATTAAAAGGGGCATAGAGTCACGGGAGGAGGGGGCCATTCTTCAACTGTATAGAGCACTGTTAAGGCCCCATTTAGAATATGCCGTTTAGTTTTGGTCTCCATCACTCAAACAGGACATTATTGTATAAGAGAAGGTACAGAGAAGGGCAACTAAACTGGTAAAAGGTATGGAAAATCTTAGCTATGAGGAAAGACTGGCCAAATTGGGGCTGTTCACACTGGAGAAGAGGTGTTTAAGGGGAGATATGATAACTATGTATAAATATATAAGGGGATCATATAATAATCTCTCTAATGCTTTATTTACCAGTAGGTCTTTCTAGCTGACACAAGGTCACCCATTCCGATTAGAAGAAAAGAGGTTCCGCCTAAATATTCGGAAAGGGTTTTTTTTACAGTGAGAGCTGTGAAGATGTGGAATTCTCTCTCTGAATCAGTTGTACAGGCTGATACATTAGATAGCTTTAAGAAGGGGTTGGATTGCTTTTTAGCAAGTGAGGAAATACAGGGTTATGGAAGATAGCTCATAGTACAAGTTGATCCAGGGAATAGTCTGATTGCCATTTTGGAGTCAGGATGGAAATTTTTTCCAGTTCTGAGGCAAATTGAGAGACTTCAGATGGGTTTTTTTTTGCCTTCCTCTGGATCAACTAGCGGTTAGGCAGATTAAAAAAACCAAAAAAAAACTAAAAGGTTGAACTGGACGTGTGTCTTTTTTCAACCTTACTTACTATGTTACTATGTTACTATGTTAACCTGTGCCATATAGCCTTTTTTCAGTTTCCACCATTGCTACACAGCAGCTTGTTTATATGAACTACAGCAAACAGATCAGTTTTACCAGTGCAGTGCAACAGTACATGATATTTCTTTAAAACACTTTCATTTTTTGATGTTACTGTTCCTTTAAGGTGGCCATAGACATGCGAATTACAATGTTTCCTGATAAAAAAGGTCTTTCCAAGAAAGCTCGTTCATTTCAACACACACATGTTGAGCTGAATTGTCAGATATACAGGTAGATGTTCAGGTGCCTTCAAAGGCACCCGATCAAATTTTCCACCTGGACCGATCGCTGAGCCAACCAATATCCAAGTCTTCTGCCAATATTGATCGGTTTGATTGTCTCCCACTATACACGCACCAAATATCATATGAAAATTTATTTTGTACGATGTTATCGGTGCATCTATGGCCACCTTAACTGTCTCAGAAGGTAACCAAGCTTTTGGATAATAGTGAGCTCATAGTCCTAAAGGTGAACATTTTATCTGTATGTATTAATATTATTTCAAAGATAATCTGCATTATCGGGGTCAGCTATCTTTTTCATTTTAATACTGTATGACATCTGTCCTCCATTTTGCATTGTAATCCATAAATCATACAATCACATGTTATTTACTGTTAACTGATTTATATCAGTAGTTCCTCAGCAAAATGCTTCATGGGATTATTTTAGAAACAAAATGTTAATACATCAAATTTGCTAGATAAGGCTACTTGTTTTGGGAACTTCTCATGTGCCGACATGGCTACCATCTGGATTGTATTATCTGGCTTTTCAAGGCTGATTTTTTTCTGGGTTTCTTTCTCTTTGTAGAGCTGAGTGTGGCTGGCTTTCCTGGAGCAATCTTCATATGCTTGTTCTATTCTTAGCAGACACCAGTCTATTCATCTCTATTTTTGCATTACTGAAAAAGCCACAAAACTATGATTTCCTCCAGCATTGAAAATAAACCTTAATTCCTGTGCATAGCGTTACAGCTGAATTATCCCATTGTGTTTCATGAAACAACTTCAGTTATATAAACAACACTTCAGCAATATGGAATAACGGAAGGAGTAAAAATAATCTGTTATCCATCTTCTCCTGTTTGCAATATGCTCTCCACTCTGCGGGGACAGGTTGGCCTGGGGGTGGAGGTGCAGCAGTATGAGCAGATATGGTAAGTGACTTGGCCTTAGTAGCAATACATTTCAGAAGCTGCTGAAGGAAGACATACATTTGAACCATAAGAATTAAAGAAAATCTGTACATGGAGTTTTTTAATTGATTAAATATTTTACATGCAAAACACTGCCCAGCTTCCTATGAAAGCAAAGCTGTTTAAATTACCGTAAATAATCATTTGGCATTAGACATTCTGGTTAACCCCTTTGAGGCATAACAGAATTATCATGACACATGACTACTTCATACAGATTCTGCTATAGATTGAATAAAGCTAACTATATATCTACTCATTAGGTGAGGCTGTCAAACAAGCAGATCTTTGCCCAGTTTTAACCAACCACAGACAGAGGCATGTTGGGCTGATCCAATTGTCGACCCTTGAGTCAACTATCACATCATACATGGGGCCTACAATCAGATATGCAATATACACATATAATACACAAAAGCCATGAATATCTTGTAAATTATATCCTCATAAACGGTGACTAGTGATGTATTCAGTTATAAATGGTGAGTAGTGATGTCATTTCTGTCACATGACTCACTAAAACTTGTGCATTATAATTGTTAATACAGATATGGGATCCGTTATGCAGAAACCCATTATCTAGGAAGCCCCAAATTGCAGAATGATGTCATTTCTGTCACATGACTCACTAAAACTTGTGCATTATAATAAATAATGTACCCCTTGATGGAAGATATAAGGATATTATAAGTAACCTCGGAGTTCCATGACCTGTATAAAAGCATGGACATGGAACTCCTCGGTGACTATAATATCCTTATATTTTACAATAAGGGGTACTTTATTCAATATATATTTATTGCATATTTACTGTGAAGCACAATAGTTTTAGAAGAGTCTTTAAAAGAGTGAGTAAGCAACACTACATTTGCCTTAAAGGGGACCTGTTACCCAGACATAAAAAGCTGTATATAAAAGTTTGATTAAATTGTTTAGTACAGATATGGGATCGGTTATCCAGAAACCCATTATCCAGGAAGCCCCAAAATTGTAGAATGAATCTCCCATAGACATTTTATCCAAATAATCCAATAATCATTTTTAAAAATGATTCCCTTTTTCTCTGTAATAATAAAACGGTACCTTCTACTGGATCCAAATGAATATATAATTAATCCTTATTGGAAGCAAAACAATCCTATTTGGTTTATTTTTATGTTTAAAGGATTTTCTAGCAGACTATGGTATGAAGATCCCAATTACAGAAAGATCCATTATCTGGGAAACCCCAGCATTCTGGATAACAGGTCCCATACCTGTACAAGTAAAGTGAATTTTACTCAGTTAAAAGAAGATGATTTGAAAATACTTCAGAGGGTGACAGTTCCTTTTTTAGTTCTCTGCTTCAAGTGCGGCACCATGTTCATTCCAGACAACTATGCAGGTAATATGTTGCAGCTGCCTCTTCTGCATACTCCTAGACCAGACCTGGCACTAGACTTGTGCCTGAGAATGGTCCTTATGCTCATGCGTGCATGAAAGCTGTTGGCGCCAATGCACACGCGAGCGATGATGCCGTGGATACGTGTGAGACATGGATGTGGGGCGAGCCATCTATAGGCCCACCTCTAGACCTATAGAAGATTAAAATAAAACATTGGTGGCCAGAGGTTTAATTTAAAAAAAAGGTGTTCAGTGGAACTTACCTAAAGTTCTTCCTTGTCCTTGGTGATGGCAGGTTCTTTGGTTTTCTCCAGCTCCTTTCGTGGCTTCAGGTCTTTTCACAGTTTCGGGTCTGCGGCTACGGCTCCTTTTGTGGCTTAGGGTCTTTTTGCGGCTTTGGCTCAGTTTTTAGTTTCAGCTCTGTTTGCAGCTTCAGGTCTTTGGGCTCTTGAGGGGGTTTCAGCTAATTTGAGAACTGCAGCACAGCCGGTCCCCCTTTAACCGGGCCCTGAACTACTGTCCCCCCAGTGGCAGCCCTGTTTGTGCTTACTTCCTTACCCTATCTGCTTATTCTCTGGTTTTATGGCAGAAAGGAAACGTTTAAAGTTGAACTATATTGCAGACTCTGTGACCATTTCAGACCAATCTTATTCCCGGACCAATCCACCGAAACGTGTCTGGCATTAGTATTCATTAATGTAATTTCATATATATCAAAATTGCTTCACGTCAAGGAACATTGTTACCTCAGGCAAATCACAGTATTTCAAGTGAATTAGACCTAACCATGCAGCTCTGACAAAAATAACACTGTAGACAGCTACTCCTTTTATGAATAAATAGGCCTCTTGGTCAGAGTAATCATGTTACTAGCTTATACGGTATATCAGAGCAAACCAGAGATTAACATGGGACTTCATTTGTAGCAATATGTTGTGTCCTAAACAGCTGTTAGTGGGGACATGTTTTGCCTCATGCAACTGTCATACTGCCAGGCTAGGAAATCAGGCTTTGAGAAACAGCATTGTCTCATTCTGTTTCCATTTCCACTGCATTCAGACTGGGAAAGCAAAACCTGCTTTACATTTCTCAAGCCTTTAAGGGTTCTTTGAGTCTAAAAGTCTCCAACCAGTGCCACATAGGTTATCTTCACATTTCTAGGTTTACTTCCAGTCCTAGTTCATGGGAGTTATGTTTTATACTGCTTGCCTGGAAGCAAGTCCATCCTCATATACACATCATTTTCCTACTAGAGATGTCGCGAACTGTTCGCCGGCGAACTTGTTCGCGCGAACATCGGGTGTTCGCGCTCGCCGGAAGTTCGCGAACGTCGCGCGACGTTCGCCATTTTGGGTTCGCCATTGTTGGCGCTTTTTTTTGCCCTCTCACCCCAGACCAGCAGGTACATGGCAGCCAATCAGGAAGCTCTCCCCTGGACCACTCCCCTTCCCTATAAAAACCGAAGCCCTGCAGCGTTTTTTCACTCTGCCTGTGTGTGCTGAAGAGATAGTGTAGGGAGAGAGCTGCTGCCTGTTAGTGATTTCAGGGACAGTTGAAAGTTTGCTGGCTAGTAATCGTTTTGATACTGCTCTGTTATTGGAGGGACAGAAGTCTGCAGGGGTTTGAGGGACATTTAAGCTTAGGTAGCTTTGCTGGCTAGTAATCTACCTTCTACTGCAGTGCTCTGTATGTAGCTGCAGTGGGCAGCTGTCCTGCTTCTGATCTCATCTGCTGACTGCTGCAATAACAGTAGTCCTTGTAAGGACTGCTTTTATTTATTTTTTTGTTGTTTTACTACTACTACTACTACTACTACTATAAGAGCCCAGTGCTATTAGTCTAGCAGTGTTGGGGAGTGGGACTGGTGTGCTAATCTGCTGCTCCTAGTAGTTCAGCAGCACCAACTTTAATTTTTTTTTTTTAATATTCTTTTTTTTTTATTTTACTTTTTTTTATTTTACTACCGCTGTAGTAGTGTATAAGTTGACCTTTTAGGCATTATTTGCCCTGTAGGCATTATTTGCACACTGTTTTCTTCAACCCGCCATCGAGCTGTGTGACCTTGTTCACATTCTGTCTAAATATCCATAATATTACCGTCTCCAGAAAAAACACCGGAGTCACTTTTTTCAAGCAGCCATAATATATTTTACGTAATCCGTATCCACCGCTGTAGTAGTGTATACGTTGGCCTTGTAGGCATTATTTGCACACTGTTTTCTTCAACCCGCCATCGAGCTGTGTGACCTTGTTCCCATTCTGTCTAAATATCCATAATATTACCGTCTCCAGAAAAAACACCGGAGTCACTTTTTTTCAAATCCCTGCAGACTTCTGTCCCTCCAATACAGAGCAGTATCAAGCAGATTACTAGCCAGCAAACTTACTATCATCTGTCCCTGAAATCACTAACAGCTCTCCCCCTACACTATCTCTTCCAAGCACACACAGGCAGATTTTTCAGATACATTTTTGCCCTTGATCCCCCTCTGGCATGCCACTGTCCAGGTCGTTGCACCCTTTAAACAACTTTAAAATCATTTTTCTGGCCAGAAATGTCTTTTCTAGATGTTAAAGTTCGCCTTCCCATTGAAGTCTATGGGGTTCGCGAACCGTTCGCGAACCGCTCGCATTTTTGCGCAAGTTCGCGAATATGTTCGCGAACTTTTTTTCCGACGTTCGCTACATCCCTATTTCCTACCTGTGTGCTGTCCATGCAGCATTCTCCAGTAATTGCAATGGGAAACAATTGGAGACAACTTAAAACATGTCTTGTCATTACTTCACACACACCTTTAAGTTCCTATATTCAGGCCCAGGTTTATGTTTAGATGCTGATAAACTGAAAGAGCTCATGATTATCTATTTGTGATTTGACTAATCTAAAAAAGTGAACTCAAATTTATAATTGTCCAGATTTTGTTAAACAGTTGGATTTTTTTTTTTCAAATTTTAAGCACTTTGAGCCTGTTCTGGAAGCTGTTTGTTGCATAACCATAAATTTGACCAAGGCTAAAAACAAAAACTTTTCCTTAGCTTGAAACAGTTCCATATTGTTGTGCAACTGCATTTATTTTCTTCATTTGCCATTACTTTTGCTTGAATATTCTGAACAAAATGATTTTGCTGTCAGTTGCAGATAATTTAAAATGCTGAAGTCACCAAACTGCACAAATCCAGATTGTTCCCTATAGGGAAAACAATGACTTGTTCCAGACGAATTATGTTATTTACGTTTTATTTTTTTTGCACTTCTTGCATTACATAAAATATTTATCTGTTATATAATACACACAAGCCATGAATATCTTGTAAATTATATCCTTATAAACAGTGAGTACTGATGTCACTATGGTGAGTAGTGATGTCATTTCTGTCACATGACTCACTGAATCTTGTGTATTATAATAAATAAAGTACCCCGTGTTGCCAAATAGGAGGATATTATAAGTTACATGATCTGTATATGGTCATGAAGCTCCTCGGTAACTTATAATATCCTTATAATTGACAAGAATCTGTATTTTATTTACTATATAATACACAAAAGCCATGAATATCCTGTAAATTATATCCTTATAAACGGTGAGTTCTGATGTCATCAGTTATAAACGGTGAGTTCTGATGTCATTTCTGTCACATGACTCATTGAAATTCGTGTATTATAATAAATAAAGTACCCCCAGTTGCAAAATACGAGGATATTAGAAGTTACCTCGGAGTTTCACGACCTGTATAAAAACACTCGGCCTTCGGCCTCGTGTTTTTATATGGTCATGAAACTCCTCGGTAACTTATAATATCCTTATATTTTACAAAAGGGGGTACTTTATTCACTATATAATGCATTGCATATAAATGGTAAACTGTAGTCCATAGAAGGCAATAAAACGATAACACTTAAGGAAAACTACATGATAGTCTGCCATCAGTAAGTTTTTCATATATCCATGTTGCCATCACACCCATGTTTTTTTAAATTTTAACTCGAGCTGTGCAACAGACAGTAGTATAAATATTAAGGAATTTCCAGTTTACTTGAATATTATTTTAATCACAACAATATCTTACCCTGAAACATTTGTGTTTACAAATATTGCACAATGAATAGAAGATGTGCTTTCCCCCAATGAATTGTTGAAAGCACAAGATGAACTTTGACACCAGACATACCAGTTTCGTGAGTCAGCCCTAATACCTAATTCAACAAATAGTTTTTCCTGTAATTCAACATTTAGTTGGCATTAGATCAGAAATGAACATCTGTTTGTTTTATGTAAAATCAACAACTCATCACTAACAGAATAAGGGACTTACCCCAAACCTTTCTGGTTGTGTCGTTCCAGTCACTTGCACAAAAACACAAAAAATACCTTGATTTTTTTCTAATGGAGCACCATAATAATCAGCTACATTAAACATAATATTGGGTTAATATCACACAACTGGCCATAAGATATGGTATTTTATGCCTTATACAAAATTATGGTACAGGGCATAATAGGATGCATCAGCATCAACAATTGCTCATGAACCGTGAATAAAGTAGGGATGTGAATGCTTGCAGTTCACTGTCAGGCACACCTCTTTGATGGTGAGTTTGGTGAGCCTTAAATCCTGGGGTATACCATAGATGTGGATTGTGCACAAAAAAATAAATATGGTGCTTTGGCCTATATTTTAAGCTGCCACTTTGTGAGCTTTTGGTGTTAGATTATAATTAATGCCAAAATATTATCAGGCTAGCTGATTTCATAATTTCATGGGCTACAACCAGCTGATGAATATTAAACAATAACCAGCTGATGATATTGCATGTCTGAGGACAAGGTTATAGTAAAATGATATCAAACATTATGGTTATGGTTCAAAGGTTATGGAGCCCTTTAAAGGAGAAGGAAAGGTTAAAACTAAGTAAGCTTTATAAGAAAGGTCTATATTGATATACCAGTAAACCCTCAAAGTAATGCTACTCTGAGTCCTCTGTCAAAAGAAACACAGCATTTCTTTCCTTCTATTGTGTATATATGGGCTTCTGTATCAGACTTCCTGTTTTCAGCTTAAACCTCCTTGCCCCAGGCGTGAGCATTCTCAGTTTGCTCCTCTCCCTTCTCTGCTGTAATCTGAGCCCAGAGCTATAAGTGAGCGGGGAGAGACTCAGGCAGGAAGCGATGTCACAGCAAGCTAATATGGCAGCTACTATCCTAAATAAACAGAGAGCTTCTAAAGCTTTTTACTCAGGTATGGTAAAACATTCTACAGAATAAATATAGTGTTATAGCTTGCACTATTGCTGTTAATCTATTGGCAATAAACTGCTTTCCTTCTCCTTTAATAGACCAGTGAGCATCACGGGAGGGTTAAATCTGGCCTACAGATCTACAGTTGGAAAGCCTGATCTATAGTATAGATAAACTCACACCAATTTACTTTCTGGGCTTATACATTATACATTATCTGCCACAAATGATGGTATAAGACACACAGGTATGTAGCAGCATCAATTTCTCATGAACCTGTTTTTTTTGTGCTCTCCTTTTTGTGTAGGAGCAAGAAATGTCTTCCTTGGACCTCTTGTGTCTTTTGAGTCGGACCAAAATGGGCAATAGTTCTCTCAGGAATAAATGAGGTTCTCTTCTATCTTAACTGAAACAAGTAGTATCTTTCTTGGTTGTAAATGGAACGTATGCTGTCCTCCTTAGTTTTATTTAGAGGTAAGAGGTGATCAGTGTAATATAACAAGAAAACAGTATAGAGGCATATGGTATAGGACATTGGGTATTTGACAGATGTCATAATCACACTTTTTCTGAGCAGTTCATTGGCATTTAAAAGCATGCCCCATAATAAATTAGAGGAGAGCACTCCAAATTCCCACTGGGGATCACGTATGATAACTATGTGTACTATATAGGTCATGGGCTCAAAATTTATGGAATTCTTGGCTCAAGAAATATTTGACTATGTTGGGCTATTGAAAGAGCCTGTCCAGGATACATATTTGCTCAGGGTCCAGCCCTGGTATGGTTAAGAATATCCTTACCACAAGTTACGATATGTATAGGTCCTGTAACCCAGTCATCTAGGATGAGGTGTCCTAGATGAAGCAGCAGTCATATTTTGAGAATTCTAGCAATGGGAATGGTGTCTGATACAAACTTTTATTGCAGTGGAGAGGAAAGTTTAGTACAAAATTGGGGATTGCTATCCTCAGTGGCTCCAAGAAAAGAGTCCACCATATTTATAGTTACAGTATGTCCTGTTGAAACCCTCAAGTATGACTGCAATTGTTGACAACTCTGATGAGACCAAGTATAAAAAATTATTCTTTGTGAGGTTTTTTTTTTAGCACTCATTAGGCAATCTGCATAATCTGCTGGATATTTTGATGATTTTTGTTGGTGCTTTTGCACATTACAACACATATCAATATTTTAAATGCGTTGTAAAATAGTACTTGGAATTAAATGGAATTATAAACAGTAGTTTAATATCATTGTATTAATAAACAATGAATTCACTATTAATACATTGATAAGCATAATTCTTCAAAAAAGGACTTTTTTTTCACTGCTTGTGTTTCAATAACCAAAGAAAAAGCTCCTGTAACTCCTGTGTATAAAGAGTAAGTGAACACAGTTTTACCACTCAGTAAAATTTAATACTAGCACCTCAATCTTTGTAAAATGTATTTAAAGTGATTAACACAGGCTGTATTTGAGCACTGGTAATTTTTTTTCTGTTGTCTCCAGGATTCGGTTCGGGATTCGGCCAGGATTAGGCCTTTTTGAGCAGGATTCGGATTCGGCCGAATCCTTGTGCCTGGCCGAACCGAATCCTGATTTGCATATGTAAATTAGGGGCGGGTAGGGAAATCACGTGACTTTATGTCACAAAAGAAGATTTTTTTCCACTTTTTCCTTTCCTGCCTCTAATTTACAAATGCAAATTAGGATTCGGTTCGGTATTCGTCTGAAACTTTCACAAAGGATTCAGGGATTCGGCCGAATCCCAAATAGTGGATTCGGTGCATCCCTAGTCTTTAGTAAACCTTGTGAAACAACTTACAAAGCACGGGTGCAATAATAGGCAAAAACATACGTGCGTTCCAAAAATCTGCAGTGATGGGTGTGATTGCAGTTTAGTAAACCAGCTATGTTTTTTTTTCTGATACAAGTCATTATGGTCATCTATCACACATCAATAAACAGACGCCCTAGTTTGAGGCAATTTTCTGGGATATGGGATGATGAAAGAAGATGTGTTTGACCAGCTGGAACTTGTCCCTGAGGAGATGAGATTGGAATTCCTAAAATCTGAGGCTGCAACAGACAGTTTTAATATTCCAGAGCAAGTACTCTTTGCTACCTAAAAATCAAGTAGCTGGCATTGGTAAAGCAACTCTATTACAATAATATGTTGGTCATGCAGTTTTTACAGTCCACACAGATACCATACATACATGCTTACAATAATGTTGTTGCTAGATACAGCATCATGATTCATGGGACATTCATTAAAGGGATACTGTCATGGGAAAAAAATGTTAGTTTTTTTCCCAAAATGCATCAGTTAATAACAGATTTTTTAATATGTAATTTTGAAATTTGACATGGGGCAGGACATATTGTTAGTTTCCCAGCTTCCCCAAGTCATGTGACTTGTGTTCTGATAAACTTTAGTCACTCTTTACTGCTGTACTGCAAGTAGGAGTGATATCACCCCCTCCCTTTCCCCCCAGCAGCCAAACAACAGAACAATGGGAAGGTAACCAGATAACAGCTCCCTAACACAAGACAACAGTTGCTTGGTAGATCTAAGAACAGCACTCAATAGTAAAAATCCAGGTTCCACTTCGACGCATTCATTTACATTGAGTAGGAGAAATAACAGCCTGCCAGTAAGCAGTTCCTTCCTAAAGTGCTGGCTCCTTCTGAAAGCACATGGCCAAGCAAAATGACCTGAGATGGCTGCCTACAAACCATCATTACAACTTTAAAAAAAATACACTCGCTGGTTTAGGAATGCAATTTTATATTGTAGAGTGAATTATTTGCAGTGTAAACAGTGTCAGTTATAAATAGAAAATACATCATAAAAAATCATGACAGAATCCATTTAAGCTTTTATATTAAGTGCCAAAATTGAGCTGTTATTGCTGCTGTTCAACATGGGAGGCCAATTTGTTTAAGTGAATCACAGCTACTTAAAGGGATACTGTCATGGGAAATTCTGCACCGAAATCCATTTCTCAAAAGAGCAAACAGATTTTTTTATATTCAATTCTGAAATCTGACATGGGGCTAGACATATTGTCAATTTCCCAGCTGCCCCAAGTCATGTGACTTGTGCTCTGATAAACTTCAATCACTCTTTACTGCTGTACTGCAAGTTGGAGTGATATCACCACCTCCCTTTCCCCCCCAGCAGCCAAATAAAAGAACAATGGGAAGGTAACCAGATAACAGCCCCCTAACACAAGATAACAGCTGCCTGGTAGATCTAAGAACAACACTCAATAGTAAAAACCTATGTCCCACTGAGACACATTCAGTTACATTGAGAAGGAAAAACAGCAGCCTGCCAGAAAGCATTTCTCTCCTAAAGTGCAGGCACAAGTCACATGACCAGGGGCAGCTGGGAAATGGACAAAATGTCTAGCGCCATGTCAGATTTTAAAAAAAAAATCTGCTTGCTCTTTTGAGAAATGGATTTCAGTGCAGAATTCTGCTGGAGTAGCACTATTAACTGATGCGTTTTGAAAAAAACATGTTTTCCGATGACAGGATCCCTTTAAATAGTAAAAGGTTCTACTCTGTTTTGAGTGCATTGTGTTTTTAAACAAAATGAATTAATTAATTCAGTTCTTTAACATAAATAGATTTTCTCTACTCTAACCAGGAAATACCAACTGGACTTACCCATGTTATTACTGAAGCCAACTCCCATAATCCTTTGACAGCCAAGCTGTAGACTGCCAGTGTGATTTGTTAAACCACAGCTCTAGAGAAACCCACTGAGCTCTGGATTTTGTGGAAATGTTCGGCACCCATCCATCAACTGTCCACAATTAGCAGGCTTTATTGCTAGTAGAAAGCTTCAGGCCAGTTGCTTTTACAGTGGTTTTACATTATACAGACTTCCTGGGACAAATGAGCTATAAAAAGAAGCCTTCCCAACATTTTCTTTAACAATCAGCAAAATAAGCAAACAGTATATCATGAGTCAGGTAACTGACAATTCATCCAGGTATTGCCAGGGGGATATGTCAGAATTTGTTTTGTCTTCGCTCTGTGCTTCTTGTATTGCAGATAAAATGGGTCAGCTTTCGGGATTCAAACATCAGATCATAAACTCCATAAATTACTGTTATTTTTATATAGATCACACCTCAAACTGTACTGGCGCTGACCCAGGAAGCTACAAGCACATTGATAATTAAATATATTTTACAAGCTTTAAAAGCTGTGAAAGTCTAACATCGACCACTGGCTGCTGGATATCGCTGTCACAGGGTGTGGGCTTGAAGCAATTTCAGCTGAACGCACACAAATATAGATTCCTAGCAGGAATGTGCCACGAACAAATGTTTGTGTGGCAGGACTTGTCTGTAATGAAAATAAGGGTTGCTTCTATTATCTTTGTTACTTGGAATTACTGTCAGCAAAAGGTAGAAAAGTTCACTATTACAGATGTGGTTTAATACACAAATATTGTATGTTTTTGCTACAATACATGTGGTTTAATACACTCAAAGGTTAAAGGGATTCTGTCATGATTTTTATGGTGTATTTTTAATTACACTGTTTACGCTACAAATAATTCACTCTTCCATGTAAAATTTTATTTCTGAACCAGCAAGTGTATTTTTTTTAAATTTATAATATTGGTGTATAGGCAGCCATCTCAGGTAATTTTGTCTGGTCATGTGCTTTCAGAAAGAGCCAGGACTTGGATGGACGATGGAGCTGCTTTCAGAAAGAGTCAGCACTTGGATGGAGGATGGAGCTGCTTTCTGGCAGGCTGTTTCTCCTACTCAATGTAACCGAATGTGTCTCAGTGGGACTTGGCTTTTTACTATTGAGTGCTGTTCTTAGATCTACCAGGCAGCTGTTATCTTGTATCAGGGAGCTGTTATCTGGTTACCTTCCCATTGTTTTGTTGTTAGGCTGCTGGGGGAAAAGGGACTGGGTGATATCACTCCAACTTGCAGTACAGCAGTAAAGAGTGACTGAAGTTTATCAAAGCACAAGTCACATGACTGGGGCAGCTGGGAAACTGACAATATGTCTAGCCCCATGTCAAATTTCAAAATTAAATATAAAAAAATCAGTTTGCTCTTTTGAGAAACCGTGTCTTTAAAGTGAATATCCAATATCGGCCATAGGTAAACATATCATGCATAAACATGGGGGGGATTTCAACCAGATTAAATTGCAAGGCATAGAGAGTGTAAAATTGGGACCACGTGGAGGCGATATTAAGAGAATAATTGATCAAAGAGAAACTTTAAAGACACGGCATCCACTTGGTCTTGATAATGACTGGGAAGTAACATGCTTCTTCCAGCCATAATGTAAGTATAATACCACATAAATGGATAGTATTGGACATTTTTTATAAGTGTGTACAAACTAATCTCTCTAATTTATGATAACACCTGTTGTAACTTTTTAAATTGAGATTATTTTAATGAACACGGGTAAATAAGGCACAGGATTTCCTGTGACCTCACCTCTGATGAAGTGCCAGAAAGAGGCATGAAACGCGTCAGGTGACCAAACATGTCATAGGGTAGGAGTACAACTGTAATGGATGCCTGTTTGTTAAAATACCCAAATAAAGCTGGATTTTTGATTTTATTCTACACGTGTGGAATGGTTTTCTCAACCACTAAATCCCTAATACTTGATGTCCACTGGAATGGAGACCAGCAAGAGAAAACCAACACATGGTGCAGAATGTACACAATGGAGGAGTGACGTCCTGGACAGGGACATGTGAGTCTTTTCCTTATCCAATATAGTTATTTAGCCAAAAATGTAATCTATAAAGGCTGGAGTGACAGGATATGTAACATAATAGCCACAACACTACTTCCTACTTCCTGCTTTCCACTGATTGGTTACCAGGCAGTAACCAATAAGTGACTTGAGAGGAGGTCACATGGGTCATATCTGTTGCTATTAAATCTGAGCTGCATGCTAAGGATCAATTGCAAACTCACTGAACAGTTATGTCCCATGTGGCCCTCCTTCAAGCCACTAACTCAGAGTTAGAGAGCTGAAAAGCAGGTAGTGGTAGACAAGTAGTTTTCTGTCTATTATGTTAGACATCCAGTCACTCCAGCCTTTATACATTACATTTTTGGCTAACTAACTATATTAGAAACATTTTTTTTATTTTGCACAGCCTATCTATTTACCCAGTTTTTATTTTTACACTGAACTTTTCCTTTAAACTCTGCCTGATCATTCATATGCAGTGAGCGGGCCTGAAAGGGGAAGGGGTTGGGTTTCAGCATGAGCTCCGGACCCCCTCCAAAGAGCAGGGGAGCCCAAGCTAATCAAGATAGTCTACTGCTATAGAGATGGACTTCTTGCTAACTGTACAAAGTGACTAATTCATTTGCCTGGAAATTTTCAAGGCCGGCTGGTCATCTTATGATATGGGTGTGATTTGACTTTACAAATGTGGAGCTTAAGGATACTGGTACACAAGAAGAATTGTCGTTCCTGTTTAAATCTGCACTACTACGGGTGACAAATCTCTCTGGAATTATTACGTGGCTTTTCATTTTCCAAAGTCACCCAAAGTTTCCCCACGAGGCACCGTAACTGTACCAATATGATCTGATTGTAAACAAGTGGCTCCTGTTGTATTCAGGGGAAGTCTGTGACATCTGTTATGTATCAGCGGGAGGCATTAACCAACTGGAATTTTCCTTCTATAGACTATAATGAAAATATTATGAAAATCCCCTTTTAGTAAGTCCCAAAACAAACATTTCACCAAAAAGCTACCAAATGTTCTACTATTTTTCTTTGGGTATAGCCAGGCCATATTTGATGACTAATTCTTACAGATGAGCTTTGGTGGCAACCCTAGTCCTGATACATTGGTATTTATAATATCTCAAGATATTAAGGTTGGGGAAGGACTGAGGAGAAATATCAACAGTTTGTGATGGCAGTGATTGTGCAATAAACAACACAAATGCTCTATAGTAAGGCAACAACATTATGTTTAATTCCTAATACAGCCAACAATTTTCAGATCTTCACTTACCATAAAATGCCATCATTTTGTGATGATAATTATTATGATAATCCATTTTAACCATAGATATATTTCACGTTAATGATGCTATGTGTTTGATTTTATCTCATAATATCAATAAATTAGTGAATGCAAACACAGTTCATTTCTCATTCAGTTCTAGGCTGGAACTAACCAATTTTCTACATAGTCTGTGTTTATAATTCACATTCCTAAACTTATATTGATTCTTGCTAATTACCTTAGCACTGCCCTTGCATGTTTCTAAATGCTGCCTCTTCTCTTTCCGTCTGTTTCTAAGGCCGTGGGCTTGTTACACATAAGGAATAGGTATTCTCAGCTGTGTTGCTGTTTATATTGTGAATCAGTGACTGTGGGAACAGGTAATTTCATAGTTGGGTAATCTGTCTGTGCTCACGTGACAGAATCACACTAATTCATATGCTAATATAAGAGAAATAAATTCCCTGTGACTCATTTTGTATCTGATTTAGTTTTTGAAACAGCAAACGACTCAAAGTATGTTCATCTTTACATAAGGGTGTGTCTGGTAACATGTTCAGCATTTACTCATACAATTAGGTGGGAATGATGCCTTTAGAAGTCCAATGGTCTTTAGACGGGCAAATCTCACTTATATGCAGGTTCATTTGGCAAGATGAATTACCCAATACACAAGTACATATTATACTGTATATGTATAGTATATATGTAATATGGCTTCAAATCATGTGTGGATGTTGGATGAAAATTGTTAGGGAAAATTGCTAAAAATTATATAGTTAGATCAACAAGTAAATTCCTTAAAGGGATACTGTCATGGGAAAAAAGATTTTTTCAAAATAAATCGGTTAATAGTGCTGCTCTGAAATCCATTTCTCAAAAGAGCAAACAGATTTTTTTATCTTCAATTTTGAAATCTGACATGGGGCTAGACATATTGTCAATTTCCCAGCTACCCCAAGTCATGTAACTTGTGCTCTGATAAACTTCAATCACTCTTTACTGCTGTACTGCAAGTTGGAGTGATATCACCCCTCCCTCCCCCCCCCCAGCAGCCAAACAAAAGAACAATGGGAAGGTAACCAGATAGTAGCTCCCTAACACAAGATAACAGCTGCCTGGAAGATCTAAGAACAACACTCAATAGTAAAAACCCATGTCCCACTGAGACACATTCAGTTACATTGAGAAGGAAAATCAGCAGCCTGCCAGAAAGCATTTCTCTCCTAAAGTGCAGGCACAAGTCACATGACCAGGGGCAGCTGGGAAATTGACAAAATGTCTAGCCCCATGTCAGATTTCAAAATTGAATATAAAAAAACCTGTTTGCGCTTTTGAGAAATGGATTTCAGTGCAGAATTCTGCTGGAGAAGCACTATTAACTGATTCATTTTGAAAAAAAAACATGTTTTCCGATGACAGGATCCCTTTAAGCATGAGTAATAGCTACATACCTAATCTGATATATTTGTCTAGTCCCAAAGTCATTTTTGTAGAGCTGTCTGCAGTGAACATTCATTTCCTAAGGCCATTGTACATACTGTATAATCCCCCTCTCCCAGAAATGGACTGCACTTTACACTTGCTAAATTAGTCATATTAATTTTCCCTCTCTGAGGATACTGGGAGTTGGAGTCAGTGAGGCACACCATGCTTATCCCTTTCCAAATATTTTTTTGCTTTGCTAATAGACAAAAATGGTTTAAGGGTAAATATCTGTGTTGGGTTGTATATGTTTGGACTTGATTCTGAGCGAACAGGAAAACAAAGAAGTCTGTTTAGCTCACTCTGTTTCTAACAGTGACAAGGTTAAACTTGTCTTTTATTTGTAATTTGGCACCAGATACAATCCTACACTTTTAATGTTTTGTTATCTGTTTACACAGTCCGGATCTAAAGCAGACATTCAGTAATAGAGGCAAATATTAAGAGAGTGGATTATATTTGAAAGGATTCATGGGGGGGATCTGAAATGGGATACAGTCCATCTGCATCTGGCCTGAATTAGGTGCAATATTCCAGGGCTTATCTCAAGAGCTGGCTATGTTCATAAATTGTTAGTTGCCGAAAAGATGAAGGTTCTGCAAATCTTCCTCCACCCACAGGATGAACTGGAAATTCCACTCCTTTCTTATAAGCAGAATGCCTCATTGATGGATGTAAAGATGATGAAGTGCCCTGCCTGTAACCATAGTACAGTGTCTTATTCGAGAGTACAAATGTTCCTGTTTCCTAGCTTGATGCGTTCAACTTTAGGGGGCATACTTATCAAGGGTCAAATTTAGAATTGAAAAAACTTCGAAATTTGAAATTCAAAAAGACCAACCGAAATTAAGTCAGTTTTTTTTTTTTGGTCGAATAGGTCCGTTTTCGATTGAATATGTCCGTATTCTGCTGAATTTGAATCGATCGAATCGAAGGAAAAGCGCATTCGATCTAATTTGATTCGAAGTTTTTTTTAAAAAAAAACCTTCGATTTTTCAAAGTCCACCACCAATTGACTCCAAATAGGTTGTAGGATGTCCCCCATAGGCTAAAACAGCAATTAAGCAGATTTTAAATGGCGAATGGTCGAAGTCAAATTTTTAAAGAGAATAATTTCGATATTCGAATTTTCACATTTTTATCAAATTTGAATCGAATTTGGACTATTCCCTAGTCGAAGTACACAAAAAATAGCTCGAAATTTGAATTTTTTTCATTCGAAAATTCACCTCGACCTTTGATAAATCTGCCTCTAGTAGTGAAAATAGGTTGCAACCAGGCAGTTGAGATTAAAAAGACAGTCTATTCCATATAAAACTCGTACAGGGCAGATTTCAGGTCATGTTTGAGAACTATGAAACAAATAAGATTCCAAAGCCCCACCCATGAATACACTGCATTTATTACGATGATTGAAATGTGGTTAAAATTCCGATTGTGTGAAGTATGTCTGTTCTTGCATCACAGCATATTTCCCTGCATTGTATCTTGTAGGTTTTTGATACCTTTCTCAGGATATTTTTCAAAACACAGACACCAATTTTACAAATTGTTGAAAAAAAAAACCACCCAATATATGACAGATTATTTTGCTATTTAATAAAAAAACTATTTAATATAGGTGAAAAGGTTTCTGTACCTCTGGGGTGAGTCATTAGTTTATTGGTACAGTGTATAACATACAATTTACCGTTTTAGTAAAACCCCCATACAGTATGTAAAAAAAGGCACTAAGTTTCCCCAAGAGCAGAATCCAGGTCGTTTGCATTTAAACAGGTGACTGGTAAATGCTACCTGCAGATTGGTTGCTATAAGTTACTGCTCCTGGGCAAACAGTGCCTTTTATTATATAACCCCAATCGTTAAAGGAAAACTATACCCCCAAACAATGTAGGTCTCTATAAAAATATATTGCATAAAACAGCTCATATGTAAAACCCTGCTTCATGTTAATGAACCATTTTCATAATAATATACATTTTAAGTAGTATGTGCCATTGGGTAATCCTAAATAGAAAATTGCCATTTTTAAAAATAAGGGCTGCCCCCTGGGATCGTATGATTCATAGTGCACACAAACATGCCAAACAAACCATACATGTTAGGTTACATGAGCCAATTAACAGACAGAGTTTCTTTTGCTTTCACACTTCTTCCTGTTACAGTAAGAGCTGCAGTATTTCTGGTCAGGTGATCTCTGAGGCAGCACACAGACCATCATGAAATGTTGATTCAAGGCAAGAGATGTAAAAGGGCAATTGGTAATGGTAAGATTCTTTAATATGCCACTTAATTTGCTATAAATTATCTGTTGCTTAAATATCCATTTTGGGGGTAATGTTTTCCTTTAATAAATGCATTTTCATTAATTTGTACAATTATCTGTATGTATTTAAGTATCAGTGAGTCAGTGTCAGTTCATCATTTAGACTTGTGAGGTGTTCTGTCTCCTAGATCTGGGGAAATATTCATCCACATTATCAACCTGTTCATCTTAAAAATGGAATGGAATGTGTCTGGTACATTCATATATCCAAATTGTTCCAATTAAATTATACTATGGTAGTGCTACATGCCATGGAGTCATTTGCCATTACTACTCGGCCTTAACCTGTTAACTCATCAGTAAAAAGATCCCGATGTTGCAGTTGTGTTTCATATGTGCAACTTGAGGCAAGCTGGAGAGCAGTTTGCAGATGAGCCCTCAGGAATACAAGCTCGATTTTTTGTGGTGTAGTTGGTGAGTTTATATCAAGTCACACAGATCTAGATGAGCGGTCAGCAAGTGATGCTGCTAATGATCACTTTCACACATCACTCAAATCAAGAAAAGGGCGGGTAATCACACAATTCAAATGACGTCAAAAGAGCTATGGGGCAGATTCACTAAAGGGCGAATTGTCACCAGCGACCGCTTCGCACACTTCACCAGGCGAAAATTAGTTACCGCTACGCTAATTCACTAAAATGCAAAGTTGTGTCCTGGGTGCCTCGGCAGTGCGAGCGTTTCAAAGCAAAATTACGCCAGCGATCCCTTCTGCCTAGCGAAACTTCATTAATCCTCATACACTTAGGTCAATTTGAATAGGGCGGGTACATTGAAGTCATATGGACGTCTTTATTAGAGATGTTGGAGCAAATGCTTGAAGTGGCCACTTTTTATTACAAATGTCCAAGGAACCTGAATAAAGACAAAAGAGATCCTCCAATACCCTAAAATGAATGTTCCATGCCCTCAAATGTCTGGGGAAAAATGTTAATCCAAAAAAGTTTAATAGTTAGGGCTTTTGCAGGCAATCCCGCTTTAAAAAAGGGAATGTCGCCAGCATTTTTACAACTTTAAAGCATTTCGGGCAACAGGATATGATGTAACTGACATAAGATTGAGGAATTTGTAGCTTCATTTTAGCAGTTTGCCTGGTCTGAGGTGGCGAAGTCAACTCTCGCGAAAATGGTAACGTTCAGTAAAATTCTCACTTTACTGAATTTGCGGAGTAACAACCGTTCGTAAGAACGAAAAGTCGCCTGGCGATAGAGTGCGAATCAACTCTAGCAACAGTCCCGTTCGCTAGCGGAATGTCTCCTACACCTGTTAGTAAATTGGGGATGTCCCTGCAAATGGGATTTCTGGCGAATTGTCACTAGCGTTAGCCACTCCGGCCTTTAGTAAATCTGCCCCTAACTGTATAACATATTAGTCTGAAATTAAAGGGATACTGTCATGGGAAAATTTTCAATTCTGCACTGAATCCATTTCTCAAAAGAGCAAACAGATTTTCTTATATTCAATTTTGAAATTTGACATGGGGCTAGACATATTGTCAATTTCCCAACTGCCCCAAGTCATGTGGCTTGTGCACTGATAAACTTCAATCGCTCTTTACTGCTGTACTGCAAGTTACAGTGATATCACCCCTCCCTTTTTCCCCCAGCAGCCAAACAAAAGAACAATGGGAAGGTAACCAGATAGCAGCTCCCTAACACAAGATAACAGCTGCCTGGTAGATCTAAGAACAACACTCAATAGTAAAAACCCATGTCCTACTGAGACATATTCAGTTACATTGAGAAGGAAAAACAGCAGCCTCCCAGAAAGCATTTCTCTCCTAAAGTGCAGGCACAAGTCACATGACTGGGGGCAGCTGGGAAATTGACAAAATGTCTAGCCCCATGTCAGATTTCAAAATTGAATATAAAAAAATCTGTTTGCTCTTTTGAGAAATGGATTTCAGTGCAGAAATCTGCTGGAGTAGCACTATTAACTGATGCGTTTTGAAAAAAAACATGTTTTCCGATGACAGTATCCCTTTTTTTTTTTTATTATTCAAAATTTTTATTGTTTTTCAATATGACAATCAAAAAGGATGCAATAAAGTACAACATAAGCACGGCAGCAGACTTGTTTATGTCCCAATACGGTAAGCAATTCTTCACATAACACTTTCAATGTCCGACCACAGACTGTGATCTAACAGGCGTAGGACTGGATAACAGCATTGGCCTTAGAGGTTCTTGCAAAGGAAAACCTGCCGTGTTCGAGATAGCTCAGTGTTATGCTATTCTCGTAGCTAACGTGTAAGGGGGGGGGAGAAACAGGTGTTAGAAGAGAAAAAAGAAGGAAAGGGTGAAGAAAAGGTGGAAAGAGAGACAGATATCCCAACGACAATGTATAGTTACCGAATGACATCATATTACCCACAGTGTTCAAATAGTTCCAGCTTCAGGTAAATGAGGCTCAAATTGGGCGTCTTCCAAGTATCGGGTCCACGGGTACCACTCCAGCTCCCCCTCATAGGCCCTGTCTAAGAGAATGTGTCTGATGGATTCCTTCGCGCGGATCCAGTTTACCTTGGCTATCAGTGATCGTAAGCCAGGCAATTGTGGTCGCTTCCAATTAGAAGCTAGGAGGGATCTTGCTGCTGTCAAGATGTGTGTGGCTAATTTATGGGACAATTTAGAAGTAATGCTCTCAATTTTCATGCCCAATAGAAAGGTATGTGGGGTAGCCGGGATAGTGCTATGTAGAATCTCGGAGAGCAGAGAGGCGACCATCTTCCAGAATTCCTGGGCTATTAAACAGGTCCACCAAGTATGGAGGAAGGAACCTTGGGCACCACATCCTCGAAAACATGTAGCATGTTCCGGGTTGCCACTAAATTTACTTAAGCGTGTTGGGGTATAATACCATCGATAGATGATTTTATATGCCCTTTCGCTGGAACATGCACAAATAGACGTTTTTTTGGCCGTTTCCCATATATATAACCATGTCTTATCCGTAATTGGGAGATCCAGATCTGTTTCCCATTTAGTCATGTAAGGCTGACGTATGTCAGTGGTATCTGATGATATGCGGCCGTAAAGTGTGGATATCAGATGTGTCGGGTATTTGTGGTTGAGACAGATGTTTTCAAAGTATGTCATAGGTTGGGCGTTCTGAAATTTGGTTTCGGTCTCCACATAGTGTCGGATTTGTAAATAGCGAAAAAAGTGGGGCTGGGGAATGTTATGTTGTTCCCTAAGCTGTTGGAATGAGAGAGTAATTTTATCTGGGCAGAAATCCGCTATAGTGACCATGTTCACATCTATCCACGGCTTAAAATCTAGGGGGTGGCATCCTGGGAGAAAGGTCTTATTGCAAAAGATTGTCCTACATCTAGTTAAATGTGTGCTCAATTTCATCTTAAGGGCTATGGAATCCCATAGATCCAGAGCTTGTTGCGAGGGGGTGTCTCTATGTGCTCTAGGAATCCAAAACAGGTGCGCCAGCTGCATGGGCGCAGAGAAGTGGTTTTCAATCAGCTTCCAAGATTCTTCCGTAGGAGCGTGTATGTGCACCATGGATTCTAATCTACTCGCCAAGTAGTATCGATAGATATGTGGAACTCCAAGACCCCCTATTGTTTTCGGTTTGGTCATAATCACTGACTTAATTCTGGGCCTCTTTCCTCTCCAGACAAAGGCCGAGATAGCTTTTTGAAGCGAGAGAGCCGTTTTTTCAGGAAAGTTAATAGGTAGAACCCTGAAGAGATATAGAAGTCTGGGCAATAGAGTCATCTTCACAGATGCGATCCTGCCAAACCAAGACAGGGAGTAAGTATGCCAGACAGATAGATCCTTCGTAAGCCTATCTATTAACATTGGATAATTAGCTTTATATAAGGATTTGTAAGACGGAGTGAGATTGATTCCCAAATATTCTAGATGGTCGCTTTCCCATTTATAGTCAAAGTTAAGTTGGAGTAGCTTCAGTTCGGGTCCGGGTAGTGTCAAGGGGAGAGCATGTGTCTTTGTAGAATTGATTTTATATCCTGAAATCTGTTGGAAGCGTTCTAGGATACGTAGTAGATTAGGCAGAGAAGTTTGGGGAGAAGTAAGTGTAAGGAGAATGTCATCGGCAAATAAATTTATTTTATGTTCCTCAGTTGATATAGGGAAGCCTTTGATATCTGGGTTTTGTCTAATAGCATTGGCCAAAGGCTCTAGGGATAATGCAAAGATTAATGGTGATAGGGGGCAGCCCTGTCGTGTCCCTCCCTTGATCTCAATAGGTGTGGACAACAGGCCCATGCTAAGCACCTGTGCGGAAGGGGAGTCATATAATTGCCTGAGCCCCGTAAGGAAGGGTTGTGGTATTTCCAACTTTTCGAGGACTGCAAACATGTATTTCCAATCTACCCTGTCGAATGCCTTCTGTGCATCTAGAGACAATAGAAGGGAGGAAGTGGGAATCGTATGCGCTATACTTATTAGATCGATCACCGTGCGTATGCCATCTGCTGCCTGTCGCCCTGGTATAAACCCCACTTGATCCCTGTGAACTAACTTGGAAAGTAGCGGAGCGAGTCTGTTGGCCAGTATTTTAGCGAATAGCTTGATATCAGTATTTATTAACGAAATCGGCCTATAGCTGTCACAATTACAGGGGTCTTTTCCTGGTTTTAAGATCATTGTTATGGTTGCCGATTGCATATGCTTTGTCAAGGGGGAGCCATCGAGGAGTGACTGAAAGAGATCTTTCAGGTGTGGGCCTAAAAGTGTGACAAATTTTTTGTAATATCTTGCCGTATAGCCGTCTGGGCCTGGAGCTTTATTCGATTTCGAAAGTTTTATCACATGGTCTATCTCCTCTTTTGCTATGGGTGCAGCTAACATATCCAGGTCGTCTGCAGTGAGCTGGGGCGGGTGCCATGTAGACAAGAAGTCGGAGTCTCGGGCCAGGTGGGCTTGTGGGGCCTTATCTGCGGAGTACAATTCCGTATAGAAGGCACTAAACATATTGAGAATTTGTGTCGTGTCTCTCGTCACAGTCCCTGAGTGGGTTCTAATGGCGTGGATAGTTTGCGTAGTGTGGAGGGCTCTTAGCTTGCGTGCTAACATTGTATGGGGTTTGTTTGCATATTCATAATAATGGTATTTAGTCCTACGCATTGTGTAGGCAGCTGTATCCGAAAGCAATTGTATGAGGTTCGTCCTAAGTTCTTGTATTTCCCTGTATTTTCCCGGGGTGGGGAGTTTTTTATGTGCTGTGGCTACATCGTGGAGTTTTTGGGATAACTGTGTAATCTTCTCTGCCTTGGACCGCTTTTTTCGGGAAGCGTGTTTAATCAAGATTCCTCTAATTACAGCTTTGTGGGCGTCCCATCTGAGAGCGAGGGAAGTATCCGCCGGAGTATTATTGTGGAAGTAATCTTTAATGGAAGTGGATATCTCCATACAGATATCCCTATCCAGCAATAAGGAATCATTAAGTCTCCAGTTCCCCCCTCCCCTGATCTTGTCCCATCTTTTGAAAAGCGTTTCCACCATACCGTGGTCAGACCAAGTAATATCGTGAATTTTAACCGTGTGTATATAGTGTAATAACGTAGGTTTGGTGAGGATGAAATCTATACGTGAATAGGTGGCATGAACAGAGGAGTAGAATGTATAGTCTCTATCTATGGGATGTTTTTCTCTCCAAGCGTCCACCAAAGCCTCCTCTTTCAGGTGGGTGAGAAGGTGTTTCGCGTCTCTATCGCCTGTGCCAGTTAGCTTTGTGTCCAAGATGTCCCGAGATCTATCTAGATTGTTATTCAAAGTCGTGTTAAAATCGCCCCCCACAATGACTCTGCCCTCCGAGATTTCTGACAATTTTTTAAAAAAAATTCTGAAAAATTTCTGCTTTGAATTATTGGGGGCATAAACTGAAGCAAGTGTAGTCAGATGGTTCTGGAGGTGTCCCTTTAAGATGATGAATCGGCCATCGGGGTCTACATACTGCTGTAGGAGTTGAAATTTCACTTGTTTAGCGATAAGAATGGCTACCCCTCTCGTTTTCGAGGTCGAATTTGCCAAGTAAATCTGGGGGTAGTGTTTGGAAAGGTATTTGGGTGATGAAGTTCTACTGAAATGTGTCTCCTGCAGCAGCAAGATATCAAGCTTTAATTTGGAATATTCAGTGAAGGCCATAGTGCGTTTTTGGGGCACATTGAGGCCATTGACATTGTGGGAGCCTACCTTCAGGTCAAATGAGCGGGGATCTGGGGGCACCCGTGCAGCCATCTCGGAAGAGTGTCGAGGGATCGAGACGTCACTTCGATGATATGCTGGTGATAAAGAAAAAATAAAGAAGGGGAAAACACTCAATGAGAAGTGTTGAAGACAGGAGGCAAAGGAATCGCTTAGGTAAAACAGTAGAGAAAAACTAGTAGGTAAGAGAAAAAGGAAAGGGGAAGGAAGAAAAACAGAAATAAAAATGTAGTGATAGGTCAGAAGACAGAAAGGGGAGGAGGAGGGGGGAGACAGACAATTAAACTGCGGAAGGAAGAGAACAAAAAAAAACCAAAAAAAAAAAACCAAGAGTACGTCAATCGACGTTTAATCTTCCGAAAAGGGGAAGAGTGGTGAAGGTTCCTAAAAATAAAAATAAAAAATTATAAAAAAAAAAGGAATAGAGAGGACAGGTTTGATGCCCCTCTCTAGGAAACCTTCTGTAGGTGGGGTCACGGAGTGGAGTCTAAAAGGGAAGCCAGTCCGCGCTGCCCACCCCATAATAAAGCTATCAATACCCTATATCAAAGCGGCAAGATAATTTAACACAAATGGTGTTAAGTATTAGGAGATTCAATTTACCACTAACAAAAAAAAACAAAAAAAAAACGTGTGAGCCATGGCAGCTGTAATTAGGGAATATCCACAAAAGAATCAACAGGTCCTCATAGTCGTAGGAGCTCAATTGTCCAGCATGTACTAAGGCATGGAAACATCAGAAATCCGTAGGTAAAGTTGTTTCAAGGCCCAACTAGAAAACTGAACGGACCAATAGTATACGAACTTTAGGCTGCTCAGGCAGAGATCGTCAGAGACATTAGTCCGGTAGCAAGTAACTGAGGGGGTACCCAGTGTCCCACCTGCCGAGTCCGAGGGCCCAGAGATCAGCTTTCATCTGAACCCAATGTATGAGTGGAAGTGGCAAATGGGCCATCTAGGTGTAGCTGTAGTCAGATATCGGCAACGAGTCAAAGGTTAGGTGCAATGGACAAAACATCCTCCTATAGCCGTCTCAAGAAATCTTCGACCGTACTGCAAAGCGGACTTAGTCTCCGGTCATGCTAGAGTATCCTGCTCCCGGGGAACCTGCGGCTCCGTCTCAGAGGAGTCCATTGGAGGATCCTGAAGATAAGGCAATGCCTCCTCAATTTCGCTAGGGTGTTTGACAGTATATGTAAGGCCATTGTGTTGGTACGTGAGTTTAAAAGGAAACCCCCATCTGTAAGGGACGCCTTTTTGTCTCAGCACTTCAGTCAGAGGTTTTAGGTCTTTCCGTTTTTGCAATGTTGAGGAAGCCAAGTCAGCGTAAATTTTCGGAAACACGCCATCAAGCTCCATGTGCGCGGTTCGGGACGCCTTCAAGATAGCCTCCTTGGTCTGAAAGTAATGAAACCGCACAATCACATCTCTGGGCGGCATATTCGGGTGTGGTCTAGCACGGAGGGCTCTATGGGCTCTATCCAGCAGATGGTATTTGTCGTCGATTCCTGGCAGCAAAGCTTTAAAAAATTTCGGTAAAAAAGTGTCCAAATGCACCGTTTCCGGAATATCTCGAAAGCGCAAGTTGTTTCGTCTAGTGCGATTCTCCAGGTCCTCGTGAGCATCCTGGAGGTCTCGCAATTGTGTCTGTAGATCCTGAAGCAGAGTCTCCATGTTAGATGTGGAGTCCTGGATAGAGTCTTGAGCTTGTTCCAGCACTTGAACTCTATTGTCCAATGTTGCAATGTCAGATTTTACATCCGTAAGTGAGTTTCGTATTTCGTTTTGGATCTCTTCCTTGAATCCCAGGAGTAGAGCTTTGAGTTCATTTATATCTTTTTTAGTGCAGGGTGAGTCTGGGTCCATGGGTGTGCTCGGAGTTTTGGCAGGCTTAGTAGCTTTGCTTCTGAAAAAATCAGACGCTCCATCAGGAGGGTTAGCTGTCTGTTGCTGTCGTCTGCTCGACATATCGAGCCAATGGTAGGTGGGGGAGTGACTCTTAGGAAGTCCAGAAGAAGGATCCAAATGAGATGATCGAGATTTAGTGGAGGTAGGTGCGGACAACAGGTGTGAGCCTCCCTAAGCTTGTCGTACAAATGGCTCCAGGTCTGATCAATCGAATACACGGGCCACGTGTGTCTGTATGACCGTTGGTCAAAGCGGTAAGTAGGCTAAAAAGAATTGCAGAGCCGTTGGTACCTCAATGAGACTCGTCTGGACCCATCAGCAGGGGGAGACCGAAGTGGCTAGGAGATGTGCACTGCATCCTAGTAGTCTCCACCTCAGCTGTCCAAGGTGACCCTTGAGAGAGGGTTATCCAAATGAAAGTCTGTATGGCCAGGTGCTGGGAAGGTGACAATAACGTGCAGGATGTGGTGTAGTGTCACAACTGAGGGGTGCTAGGCTGTGGACGCAAGTAATAGCAGGCGAAACAACTCCCCTGCTGACTTCCGGAGGGTCCCGGTGCTCAGCAACGTGGGGAGGTACAAGGGCCTAATGAGCCGCCTCATGGGGAGATACCACGATATCCACGTGGTCGGGGCGCTTGGGCCGCAGTCGCTGGTTCACAGAACACCGGTTCACAGGACACCGGCAGTAAGAATAAACAGCAGGTTTGCGCTCACCGCCCGATCCGGATTGCGGGTATAGTGGCGGTCCGCGCGTCACAATGCAGGAGCCGGCTACGTGAGCCGCACTGGAAGATGGCCGCTGCGTTCCACACCCTTCCCCGAGATCCGCCGGGATGGAAGTGCTTCTGGCTGCGAATAGCAAGTATCGGAGGGCTCAGGGTAGTTGTGGGAATCAACGGTGAGGGAGGGTAACAGCATATAGGGTGCTAATGAAGGCTTAGGGTGGGTATTTCAGCGGAGCTGCGAGATCAGGCGGCCATCTCCTTCAGCGTTCAGGCCACTCCCCCAAAGACAGTATCCCTTTAAGCACAAATAAAAAAAAAAAAAAAGATTCAGCTTTTTTTGTTTTGCTTTATTATAAAGTTGTCCTGGTTCATTATTACGTTCACAACGTGGCACATTTTACAACAGACACATTGCTTCATACTTTGGAAGATTTAGGAAGATACCAACAATTTCTCATGTATTTCTCATTTAGTCCTTACATTTTCTAAAGAACTGCAAATGTATTACTGGCAGGCATGCTGTCTGGAATGACAAGGCTTCTGTAGGTCATAAGAGATCAGTGATGTGATGGGGCAATGTTCTGGACAGTGTCTGCTTGCGCCTCGCTCATAATTTTTCCACACGTTTGTCCTCCCCTGCAGGACACATCATCACATTCACCTCATTAAAATATCTCTTCTGCAGCAGCATAAATCACATTTGGATGGGAAGCTTATCTTAAAGTTCCAAAGCTCAGCTAGGGTGACACTGCTTGACGGTCACTTAGTTCTCCCAAGCTCTGCGATAGTGCATAGAGGACACAAAGTTCGTAGGTGCTGAAAATAATTACATTTCATAAATTAGTCTATGGGATATTCAGGAGGTATTTCTGTTCTAGGGACAAAATGAATACAGGTATAGGATCCCTTATACGGAAACCCCATATCCAGAAAGCTCCGAATTACGGAATGGCTCCCATAGACTCCACTTTATCCAAATAATCCAAATTTTTAAAAATGATTTCCTTTTTCTCTGTAATAATAAAACAGTACCATGAAATTGATCCCAACTAAGATATAATTAATCCTTATTGGAAGCAAAACCAGCCTATTGGGTTTATTTAATGTTTAAATGAATTTCTAATAGACATAAGACATGAAGACCCAAATTATGGAAAGATCCGTTATCCGGAAAACCCCAGGTCCCGAGCATTCTGGATAACAGGGCCCGTACCTGTACAATCATTCTTATAAAAAAGTCATATCATTATTGATGTAAATGATGACAAATTTAATTGTAATAAGTTAATAGGGCTAATGCTTGTGCTTTGTGCCACGTTTTATGTACATAGAGAGAGACAGACAGACTGAGAGAGCAACATATAGTACTACACTCAACAGGGCAAAAGAAAATTATTTGTTGAATTAGTGGTTTAACCTTTCAGTCACAGACTGAAAGGTTAAAATAATAAACGTCCCAAAGTTTGCTGCAGGGCTAGAAACAAAGAAGCAATCAATTATAACAGTACTGTCCAAAGTATTACATTTATTGGGCCAATAGTGAATAAATTCGCAGCAAATTTCCACATTTCGCCACACTTCACCCATCATTCGCGAAAATTTGCCGGCAAATTGAAAATTTTTGGACACACATCTAAAAAGTTGCTTATGTCAAAATTGCCGTGCGTTAAAAATATTCGGATGCCCATTGACTGTAACGCTGCAATCAAAACTGACGCGAGCGAAATTGACGCGGGATCATTTTGTGCCATTCCAAGAATTTCGCAAGAAATTCACAAATTTTTGCTCAAGAAAAACGGGAGAAAATCGCCCATCACTATGGGCCAATAATATCTCATACACACACATGCATGTTGGAGTGCAGGATTAAAATAAATGTATTATGTCATATTGTGAAGTCTATGGAGCCTCTGAGCAGACTAGGGACCATAAAAATCCATTTCAGGGCCACATCTGTCCCATGGGCCCCAGATGGATAGCCCTGAATTAGAAAAAAAAATACATATATATATATATATATATATATATATATATATATATATATATATATATATCTATCTATCTATCTACTGTATCTATCTATCTATCTATATGTAATAAAGAAATATAAAAAATATTCCTGTACTATACTGTACTTTGGTGAACTCTAGTTCAAAAATTCACATTTCTGCAAGGCCTATACCAAAATCTAGAAGCTTTTATAATGCCTGTTTCTCTGTTGTTTCACAAGCAAAGAAAATAGGAATCCAGTTTTAGGTTAAATTCAAATTTATGCCTCCTATATTATTTATAAAGCTAATGGTGCCCAGATGAATAAGATGAAAAACAGCACTTATAAGGCACTCATAAGGGAATATAATAAAAGTCATGAAAGAATAATAGAAGGTTTTGCAATACATTAAACATAGATTTTTTTTTTAAAAAAAAGCATTTTCCTTTTAAAAAATACATTTTATTACATGCACTGCATACAGACATGCTGGTTTGCAAGCACAGCTGAGTTACCGATATATTTGCTTTCATTTTCCAATTTATAGTAGAGTGCTGATACCTAATTGCTGATTGGTTGCTATGAGCAAATGACCAGGGCCCTTTAGCACCTATGTTAAGCCTAGTGTTTTTTTCTAACAGTAGATTATTGGCTAAACACTTTTGCGGGTTCTTAATGTGCAAAAGAAAAAGTGTTTGCATTAGGCATATTTTTCTGGTTAACATATTTTGTTATGTGTAATTAGTGATGGGCGAATTTGCGACGAATTTCCCCCCTGAAATTCGCGAAATGGCGAAAAATTCACGAAATGGCGCCGGCGTCCATTTTTGACGCCAGCGGGCGTTTTTTCTACACCGGCGTCCGTTTTCGAAAATATTTTGACGCCGGCGAATTTTCGCCAGCTATTTTTCACGGGCGTTTCGCGAATTTTGTTGCTGGCGGCAAATCGCGCAAATTCGCAGTGGATTCGCGTCTGGCAAATAAATTCGCCCATCACTATTTGTAATGAGTACTTGTTCCAGTGCTTTCCCATTGTCTCTGTCACGTTACTCAGACATTTGCTTGCCTCTCAGTTATTCCTTATACTCCTTTCTTCTAGGGCATAAAGTGAAATGGTGCAGAACCATCAGTATCCACTGAAATCTATGACCATATGATAAATGCAAGCCCTCGAGGTTTTGCTACTTAGAGACTTTGCAAAATGTTTTTTTCTCTGTTTCCTAAAACTTTTGGGAAACGCTGCAATCCCAAATATTTGCAAAATGTGTCAAACACTTATAAAATTATTTTTTATACATTTATTGCTAAAAATATTATTGAGTCGACCTTATATAATAAAAAAAAATTCAAAGCACACTTGGAGCTTCCTTATGTTTTTCTTGAGAAAGAAAATGTTTTACAAGTCAGGTTTTACAGGAGGAAATAGAAAGTTCAACTGAGGGTGTACAGGAAGAAACAGAAGGTTCAGAAGACTAACTACTGTGTAAAGAAGGGTCAGGGGCTGTAATCACATGGTAACAGGGGAACAGTAGGTTAACCTAGGACATACCTTCCAACATTTTAGAAACAGAAAGAGGGACAAAAAGATTTCCCCTAATTGCCATGTTAATTTTACAAAATTTATAAAAAGGTTATGAAAGTGATTTTTCTGTGTTATTACAGTTTTGCTAATGAAGGTGAATTGCCCTTTAAGCTGCAAGTCACAGTTTCCCCAAGAGATCTGCTTATCTTAAATTGTTACAAATGTATCTAAGGGCATTTGCCACTAGGGATGGGCGAATTTGACCCATTTCGTTTCGCACAAAAATTTGCCGCCGGCGAAATGTCGCAGATGCACATTAAAGTCTATGGGTGTCAAAAAAATTTTGTTGCACCCCAAAATTTTTTTTTTTTACACAAGCCACAATACAAGTCTATCGGCGTCATTTTTTCGGCGAAACAATGCAAAAAATTCGCCCATCCCTACTTGCCACATATTCTGGGCTCTCTGCCAAAAGCCACTTAAGTTTTAAAAACTTTCTATCTTTTTCTGGCTGTTTAGTGCAGGAGTTCAAAGAGATAGTCGGGAGATTTCAGTAACAATCCAGGACTGGGGGTTGAGCTGTCAAAATCAGGAATGTTCCATGAAAAATATGACAGTTGGGAGGTATGACCTAGGCAATACCAGCTGTGATTTGACCTCTGTTTTCAGGACTCAGTCAGTAGGTAACACACAGGGGTAAATTTACTGAACGCTGAAAATTCGAGAGCGACGGCTTCACAGCCATCGCAATGCTTCGCCAGGCGTAAATTCACTAGGACAACGCTAATTTACTAAAATGCGAAGTTGCGTCCAGGGAGCTGAACGCTGGCGAATTTTCACTAGCGTTACTTCGGCAATCGAAGCGAAGATGCGATAGGGTTCAATTCTGCCTAGCGCAACTTTGTTAGATGTCTTCGCTCAGGCTAACACAGCGGAAAATTTAAAGTTGAATGGATGTATATGTTGCAGCAAATACATTACATTACACAAATACAGGGAACCTTAATAAAGACAATAGAGTTGTTATAATGCCCTACACATGAGCCCACTGTATAGTTTATGTTCCATATGTTAAAAAATGTATTGTTTCTTAACAAAGGACTTTTGTAGGCTATCACTCTGAAAAAAGGAAAAGACGCCAGCGTTTTTGGGACTTAGAAAATTGTTCCGCTAAAAATGGAGGAAGTCCTATGTACTCCAATGCACTTCGCCTGGTCTGAGGCGGTGAAGGCAAGTCTGGCGAAAGAGGTAACGTTCAGTAAAATCTTCATCTTAGTGAATTTGCAGAATAACGTCCATTCACCAGAGTGACAATTCGACTGGCGATAGAGTGCGAATGAGCGCTAGCGTCTATCTCTTTCGGTAGCAAAGTTACGCCTGAGCCCAACAGTAAATCCGCAAAGTGCCTGAAAGCGGTAATGCTGGCGAATCGTCACCAGCGTTAGTCACTTCGCCCTTTAGTAAATCTGCCCCACAGTGCAGTCAACGTGGGACCCCCACACAGTCATTTGCAATTATTATAATCCAATATAAATTGGGTGTGAGTCATACTTGTCTAGTGTGGGCCAAATGACTGACACCCCAACTGATTGATTCATGTGTGTTTAATCTTACTTGCTAATGATTGTATCTTCTTCTTTTGAAGTTAAGCAGATCATTTATGTCCCCTTGCCTCAGGCAATTAAAATATTCTTCTAATTTTATTGTCTACAAAGGCTTTACATCAGTGAACACAAAATCATAATGAGGGAGATCACTGGGGCAGACTTCAAGGCCCCGTGCAGCCTCTGTTACTTGCAAGCATTGCGTAAATGTACTGTAAGGCTAAGGCCACACTAGGCGATAGCGCGGCGATTTGACTCGCGGCGACTTTTCGCCGCGACTTTTAAGCCGCAATCGCTGGGGAAACTTTTGCGCTGGCGTCTTTTTTCTATTGTCGCTCGAAATCGCCTAGCGAGGCAATTTCGAGCGACAGTAGAGAAAAGATCGCCGCGTGTGTTTTTACGCTGGCGATTTTTCGCGATTCCCCAGCGCAAAAGTTTCCCCATCGATTTCGGCTTAAAAGTCGCGGCGAGTCAAATCGCCGCACTATCGCCTAGTGTGGCCTTAGCCTTAGGGGCCGATGCATCAAGGGTCGAATATCGAGGGTTAATTAACTGGGAATGAAAATCCGAATATCGAAGTTGAAGGATTTTGCAAAAAATCTGCGATCGAACGATTGAAGGAATAATCACTTGATCGAACGATTAAATCCTTCGAATCGAACGATTCGAAGGATTTTAATCCAACGATCGAAGGATTATCCTTCGATCAAAAAAAGTTAGCCAAGCCTATGGGACCTTCCCCATAGGCTAACATTGGGTTCGGTAGCTTTTAGGTGGCGAACTAGAGGGTTGAAGTTTTTTCTTAAAGAGACAGTACTTCGACTATCGAATGGTCGAATAGTCGAACGATTTTTAGTTCGAATCCTTCGATTCAAAGTCGAAGTCGTAGTCGAAGGTCGAAGTAGCCCATTCGATGGTCGAAGTAGCCCAAAAAACACTTCGAAATTCAAAGTTTTTTTACTTTGAATCCTTCACTCGAGCTTGGTGAATTGGCCCCTTAATCTTGGCATTCAGCACAGGTAGTAAGTGGATGCTCAACCCCCAATACTGGTTATATTTGTGAAAACACCAAGTCACCCTTTGTAGTCTCAGCAGGCTTTAAAAAAAATCCATCTTCATAAAAACTCTGGGTTCTATTTGATTGAGAATCAAGCTGTTAATAGCAACCAGCAATTGTGGTAGACAATGGCTTATCTAGATAGGAGGGGAAATAATAGCTGAAGTATATCCAAGGCACAGTTTGCACACAATCTGTCATACAGGAATGTAAACACATAAAGAATCTATTGCTCCCTAGAGAGAAGCGAGAAATGTGAGTGACATCTGAAAGAGACACAGCAGAAAGCCTGGTACAAAGAGTGCAACTGAACTAATAATAAAACGTTATTAAAAACTCATTCTCTCTCTCAGAAGTAGACCAATAAACAGGTACAGGTATGGGATCCGTTATCCGGAAACCCATTATCCAGAAAGCTCAGAATTACAGAAAGCCTGTCTCCCATTGAATCCATTTTATCCAAATAATCCAAATTTTTAAAAACGATTTCCTTTTTCACTGTAACCATTAAACAGTGCCTTGTACTTGAGCCAAACTTAGATAAATTGAATCCTAATTGGAAGCAACACCAGATTATTGGGTTTATTTAATGTTTACTTGATCTTCTAGAAGACTTAAGGTATGAAGATCCAAATTACAGACAGATCCATTATCCGGAAAACCCCAGGTCCCAAGCATTCTGGATAACAGGTCCCATACCTGTACTAGTATATTTATAGCACAGTATTTCCAGAGCCACCATATAGCTTTCCTTGTGATTTAGGAGGCATTTCAAGTGCATTCCCTGGGTTCCACTAGTTAATGATTTATTTAATTACAATTTTGCTAAATAATTTATACAAATCTACATTTCGACTTCTTTTTATTCAATAGATCCATGGTTGGGCCATACTGTGTCTTCGACTCAAACTTCAGTCAGCTTGCAAATACGATTGTTGCCAATTTGGCCAATGACACTCTTTGGGGATCCTGTAGAAGAAAGAAATTTGGAACATCTTATGGATTTCTCAGTTATTTAAGATATTTATTTGGAATGAATTTACAGATAAAGTCCATTACAGTTGTGGCTCCTGTACCCATAAGATACATCCAGCCTTCTTATACATAAAACATTAAATCTGAATGCAGGCGATAGATTCTTTATATTCAGTGTCAGACTGGGGGACCCAGGGCCCACTGGGCCTTCAGCCACAGGTGCACCCCACACCATTCCATAGGCCCTGCAGCTGCAAACAACTCTGTGCCACTGCCAGGGCCGGATTTATATAGTGGGTGCCCCTAGGCCCACTGCCGTTCGTCGCCCCTGTCCCCTCCCCTTTATTCATGCAAATTTTCATCATCTGGACCGAAGCAATGTGGATTGACACATGGGAAATTTTAAAAATTATTGTATCTCCTGAGCATCCCCAGTGTTTTTGAACCAATGTGGGTGTGGTTGGGCAGCATACCGCCCCCCCTCAAATTCTTTCCACAAATCCAGGCCTGGCCGCCGCCAAGCGCATGCCCCTCCGGTTACCAGGATCCTCTTGCTGAAGCCCACAGGCTGCTCTGAGCGTATTGTCTCTTCATAGTGGCAGTAAAAGAGTCCTAGTCAACCAGGCTAACAATAAGCTAAAGCGTCAGTGGTTGGCGACTCATCACGTGATAAAACACCCTGCCACATTCAGTCCAGACCCAAACTTGCCAATCTACTCTTCCTTGCTTCATGAGACAATCGCACAAAATCAGCTGTCACAACTTATTGCAACATCTTAGAAAGGCCTTGCTTTTCGTCAGTGCCTTGACCACATCCAGGTAGCAGTGGCGCGCCTGAGAATGCTTTCCAGGAACCACAAACCATATTGGTGACGTCAGAGGCCCTCCTGCTTTCGCTGTGCAGATGTGGCAGCTTGAGGTACACATGTTACCGGGAACTAGGAAATAGCAGAGACTGAGAGATGCTCTGGAGTTTTTTTGTGGTGTTGCAGTTGGTGCACACGGGGAGAGCTATTACTGTGCCTGGGAGCCTGGATAGTGGAGTGCGCGTGCTTTTTACCGTCACAGCATAAGCAGAGAGGGAGTGCAGGAGCGGGTCTGGGCCGCCGGCCCAGTCCAACCCGTTTATATTATAAAATCCTCAGTTTTAGTGCGCTATAATATTGCTGCAATCTTCTCTCTTGGACATCGTTGAGGCATCACTTGCCTAAAGTCATGACAAATATATGTATTTAAGACCACAATAAGGGACTAGAGTGGGTACTACTCCAGCTATTGCTGGACTTCACATGTGGAGGTCAGTTATGTATTGCAAGTAGTAATATAGCCCCAAACTAAAATGCAAACACACAATACCTAATTCCTAACAAATTCAAAGGTGCTCAGCATTTAAGTTCTGCGATGGTTAAAATCTGGGCATTTATGATGTCTTCTCTGAATTGTGTGACCTGTATAACTGTGTAATGTGTTGACCAACAGTATAATAACTTCAGACACAGACATATATATTGGGCTATTTGTAAAGTTTTTAATGGCTAAAAGGAAAAACAGGTCTGATTTATTGCTGGATCTGAAACTTCACATTTACATACTGTACATCTATATGAGTATGGGACCCATTATCCAGAAACCTGTTATTCAGAAAGCCCCAAATTGCAGGAAGGCCATATCTCACAGACTCCATTTCAATCATATAATTCATATTTTTTTAAAAAATGATTTCCTTTATTTTCACTGTAATGATAAAACAGTACCTTGCACTTGATCCAGGCTAAGATATAATTAATCATTATTTGGAGACAAACAAATATTGGGTTTTATTTATGCTTAAATTTTTTTTAGTAGACTAAAGGTATGGTGATCCAAATTAGAGAAGGGCCCCTTATCTGGAAAATCCCAGGTCCTGAGCATTCTGAATAACGTCCCAAACCTATACAATGTTTTAGCTGCACAATTTTGTCACCCCACAGCCCATAGCCCTTCTGTCTGATATCCTGAAAGTTGTGTAAAACAGCAGACAGCAGAAATTTGCATATTTAAAGTGGTGGTTCACCTTTAAGTTAACTTTTATTATGTTATAGAATGGTAAGCAACTTTTCAATTGGTTTTGATTATCTATTTTTTATATAGTTATTTGCCTTTTTCTTCTGACTCTTTGCAGCTTTCAAATGGGCGTCACTGACTCCCTTCTACAAAACAAATGCTCTGTAATTTATTGTTATTGTTACTTTTTATTACTGATCCTTCTATTCAGGCCTCTCCTATTCATATTACAGTCTCTTATTCAAATCAATGCATGGTTGCTGGAATAATTTGGACCCTAGTTACCAGATTTTGAATTGAAGAGCTGCTAAATAAAAATCTAAATAACTTGAAAACCATCAATAATTAAAAATGAAAATCAATTGCAATTTGTCTCAGCATATGACTCTCTACGTCACTCTAAAGGTTATCTCAAAGGTGAACAACCCCTTTAATATCAAAGAGAAACTCTCAGTCCATAGCCATGAATTGTTCAGCAATGGAAAGTGTTTAAAACAAACAAAATAAATGGCTGCAGTAAAGAAAAGTGAATTTTTTAGTGCTCTTTTAAAGTTTTGTGCTTGTAAATACGCCTTCCGTTAATTAGGGGAAAAAGTATTGTAAGCAAAATGGGCATGCTGCCTTCAGCCTGTTATCTGCTGTCAGTTTCCATGTTCCTACATGTATGGGTGGCAGGAAATCTGTGTCTGCCAAAACTGTTTATATGGAAGCGTTTATTTTTGAACAATTTCTAATTACATGCGGCTGAGTTAGACATGTACCTTCTGTAACCTTGATCAGAGTTCTCTCAGGCTTGACAGGCACTGAAAGGTGCGGCTGTACTGCAGTGGAGACCAATTTAATATTCTATTTTTCTCTTGCTGTAATCCAAGATTTGCCATGTGAAAACAAAAGCAGTAAAATATCCATATTAACCTATTCTGTTTCCATTTGGTATTTTTGCCCTTAACTGCAATAAACACTACTCACTAGGCCAAAGGGAAAGGTCCAGGAGAAGAGGTGCCATCAGCTTTTGTTATCTCATCATATAGACATTTCTTTAGAGAGACTCACCATGTGAACGAGGAGGATCAGGTGCTCTGCCCCAAGCCTTCGGCATAAGAAAGAGCACATCACTGTATTGTTTTGTAGAGTGGGCCCTCAAAGCAGGGCCACTGTTAGAAATCACGGGGCCCCGGCCCCCAAGCCCTGCCACAGATCCCGCCCACTCATCATCACAGTTAAAAGACCACACAGGTAACCCCCCCACACACAAGTTTAACCCCCTTACAAGTTAAAAAAAATTGGGGCCCCAAAGAATATTTAAAAAAAAAAAACATTGGTGGCAGGGGCCTATACAGTATTAAAATAATACATTGCTGGCCAGGGGATTAAAAAAACACACACACATTGGTGTTCAGAGGAATTGAACTCATGGCTTCAGGACTTAAACTTTGCCTCCTTTCGTGACTTCGGGTCTTTTTGCCACTTCAGGTCTTCAATTTTGGCTGTTTCCGTGACTTTGGGTATTTTCGCCGCTTCAGGACTTAAATTTCGACTGTTTTTGTGACTTTTTGCTGATTCCGGACTTCGACTATTTTCGTGGCTTCGGGTCTTTTCGCCGCTTCGGGACTTTGGCTGTTCGGCTTTTCGGCACTTCCGCATTTCGGCAGTCAGGACTTCGGAATGAGGCGGCATGGAATCGACGCTGGCAAGGCCCGGGCCCGGTACACTTGTACCCCCTGTGCCCCCCTGATGGCGGCCCTGACTCAAAAAGCAGTCCTCTATGCAGAAAAACAGGTCTTTTTATTGAGTTATTGGGTTTTTACTATTGAGTGTTGTTCTTAGATCTACCAGGCAGCTGTTATCTTGTGTTAGGGAGCTGCTATCTGGTTACCTTCCCATTGTTCTTTTGTTTGTCTGCTGGGGGGGAAGGGAGGGGGGGTGATATCACTCCAACTTGCAGTACAGCAGTAAAGAGTGGTTGAAGTTTATCAGAGCACAAGTCACATGACTTGGGGCAGCTGGGAAATTGACAATATGTCTAGCCCCATGTCAGATTTCAAGATTGAATATAAAAAAGTCTGTTTGCTCTTTTGAGAAATGGATTTCAGTGCAGAATTCTGCTGGAGCAGCACTATTAACTGATTCATTTTGAAAAAATGTTTTTTCCCATGACAGTATCCCTTTAATCATAGAGCCTATGATTAAGTGTTGTGAGAACACGAAACGTGTTAGGCTGTGATCCACGCTTGTACCTCAATAAAAGACCTGGTTTTTGTTTACTACTACTGCCTGGAGGACTGCTCTTTGAGTGACTACCCCACAGAAAAATACGGTGACATCAGCTTTTGTTACTCTGGAAGTTTGTCCGAGAGTTTAGGAAAGAGACCAGAGAAAAGGAATGAATCCCAGCTAGAGTGAGGGATGGGTGTAATAGTGATTAATGAGAAAGCAACTGCAGGAAAGAACATGTAGCTGTAATAAGTGTTTTCAGTGGTATTTTAATGACTTTGTTTGATAATGATTTTTTAAAAGTCATTTTAAAATAAGGTGGGGATAACCCAAAGCCGAGGAAGGAAACTATACAGACAATGGCTTAACAGGTTTATAAAATAACCAATTTCTATACACATTAACGTGTACAGACTGCTAATGTCATCCGTTAAATTAGCTTTCCATTATGCAAACATCAGATGGGACATACTGCATTGTGCTAGTGCAAAGTGGGATTTGGCAGAAGCTCAGGCGTTTGTGCAATCTTTAGGTAAATCCTTAATAATCTCTGGAATACAATGTAACCCCTTGTGTAACTTTAAAGCACTGAAAATTATAAGGTTCTGATTGTGACTTTGTTCCCTTTTTTGAATCCAAAAAAAGTATTTACTAGGTTCCTCGCTGCCTTATTGTTCCACCATTCTACAATGAAATAGTTCTAATGCTGTAGCAGAAGAGAACACTGCGAGCTGTCAGAGGATTCTGCTTAGCCGACCGACCAAGGAACATTACGCAATGTATCGGAAATGACTGAACTATTATATTAAAACTGCCATATTCAGTTATATGTAACTGTTTTGTTTGTTTTACTACTGACAGAGACTCAAGAGGCTTCATACCTTAAGACACCATACTTGTAAATTCCTATATAATCCACTATATATTGTGTTATATAGTGTGTCTGGTGTTTAAGAAAATCAAAAGAGAGGCTAAGCAAATCTATCATCCGCTATAGGAAGCTGCAATGCCATTGAGGCTTTCCTGGATGATTTTTTATTGAACTTGAAGTTCCAATGAACTTTCTGTGATGGACAGACAAAGAAGTTTCTTCAAACAGGATTACTCTTTCTTTTCATGCAATATCCTTACTCAAACACCAATGTCAGCATGTAAGAAGAGTACAAGAGTCTTCATCAATCAACACGACATTCCAATATTACATCTTCAAGTGAACTCTTTTGCTAACCTCAGAAAGATACTTCTGATCCATACAAGTTACAATATACTGTATATTTCATTTCTGATTACAACACTATTTAAGGCTGTTTGGCAGTTCTTAACCTTCAATGTTTAACATTCTCTATGAAATTATTTTTCTCAACAGGGATGGTACTAACTAACAGCTGATACATATTCAGTAGCCCCCAGGTTACCGTTAATGTAGACAACTGTCAGTGTTGGAAAACTTTTTATAGAAAAGTACATCCTTACTTATTTCTTTCATTTCAATCATATATTTATTTAAGACATCTGAGAGAGCCCAGAGAAATATTATTTCAGTTGCGCTCTCCATTATATAATATTTGGGGGGAATGAAATGTAGTGCCTTAAACAATAGGTACAGTATATATTCAAAGTGAATAATTTTTTCTCTGTGCAAGAAAGTTGCATGTATAAGCATCCATTGTTTTGAAAAAATCGTTGCCACATTAGCAGATTATAGAAACTAGGAACATAAGAATTACCTAAAATAGTAAGCCAGAATCAGCAAGAACACCTTTATATATATAAGCTAAATATGCTTAGCTATAGATATATAGATGATATATATATATATATGATTTCTATTAGACAGGTACAAAGGGTGAATATAAAAACATAAAAAGGCACTTCTTGAAAGCTTTATTGATTGATTAATGCAATCACAAGCCCAACAGGCATCTGTATGAACATAAGCAGAAGTTTTTCTGGTTCAGTGACCCATAGCATCCAATCAAACAACTGGATCTACACCATTATAACTGCACTATACTGATAATCTTGTACTGCAACGTGACATGTTATTACTAATGATGGGCGAATCTGTGCTACATTGAAAAATTCAAATTTACAGAGCATTGAAGTCAATGGGCGTCAAAATAATTTTGTTGTGCGTTAATTTTTATGCGCACGACTATTTTGCCGCATGTTGATTATGTTTTTTGACGCAGCTGATTTTTTGTCTGCGAATTGTCGCCGCTGGTTGGCAAATTAATTCGATTTCGGCGAAACTTGGAAATTCAATGCAAATTTGTATCTGCCCATCACTAGTTATTACATGAACCCATACCCATTTGACAGAAGCATTGTAAGACATGTTGTATACTATGTGAAAAGCACAAGCTAGGGCATTCACGAAGGAAGTGGCTTTTAGACTTCTTGGGTTCAGTTTCCTTTTTGGGGTTCAATACTTGGTGAGACACACTTAGCTCTCAGAATTGTAAAATATACTGTACATGTAGTGACTGGAAAGCTCAAAATAAGCATTTACTCTAATGTTATTGCTTGCTATTGCTTTTCCTGCATTTTGGCATGTTATCGCATAAACCTATGAAAGAGATGTGTTATGAATCATAAATTGTATAACCTATTTATAGGGTATTCTATAAAGTATTTGTCTTCAATCTTTCAATATTTTTGTATCAAAGAGTTCTGTTTAGTTCTGCTATTTTATTATACATTATACAAAGCACTGCGTATCTTGACAGCGCTATATAAATTGATGATGATGATGATACATTTGTAGTTTTCTATTTTTTGGAAACATTTTTGTTATAGATTATTTTCTGAAGCAGCTGCTTTTGCCTTGCTTCCCATGCACTTCCCAATCAGAGATTTAATAGGACGCTTCAGTGAGACTCCAATATTTTCTGCAGCAGGAGGTTTCAGAATGAGGCCATGTTGAAGTACAGTATGGAGACCTTAATAATGAGAACTTCCTAAAAAAAGGGTTAGGGCAGGTCCTATGTTCAGGTGTCCTCATTGCTAATAATGAGTGCAATTTCACTCCACTGGGCGTGTATTGTAAGTGGATTAGTTCCCTCTTTGTAAGTAGTTCACCAGTGTTGGGACTAAAGTGTTTAGTCTGCAGATTCTACAGTATAAATGCTGCTGTTAGGACCAGGAGTGAACACTGTATATACCTTATTCCAAAGTAAGCATAGTCACTCTCTTAAATTATATCACAAAGGATTAATACAGTCATTAAAAAATAGTTGTTATTTTTAAAGGAGATCTAAACCCTAAAAATGAATATGGCTATAAATGCCATATTGTACATACTGAACTTATTGAACCAGCCTAAAGGTTCAGCATTTCCATAGTAGCAATGATCCAGGCCTTCAAAGTTGTTACAGGAGTCTCCCATCTGTGACCCTCACATGCTCAGTGGGCTCTGATCAGCTGTTGAGACGCTAAGTTTAGGGGTCGTCAAAAATCATCAAGCAGAAAATGAGGTTTTATCTACCTTATAAGTGGATGTCACAGTGCTAATTATTAAATTTTAATGCAAACTGCACTGGTTTATATACCAATAATTAGAATTATTTACTAATAAGCCTTATAGTGTAACATTTATAAATATATAGTCAGTACATTGTGAGTTGGTCCTTAAAGGAGAATTCAACCCTATTGTTAAAAAAAACCCTACCCTACATAGACCCCCTCCCTCCTCCCCTCAGCCTAAGTGTTACCCTACCCCTAAAGTTTTACTTACCCCTTGGTGCAGATTCAGGCTTCGGAGTTCACAGGTTGCATCTTCAGCCGCTTAGTTAATCTTCGGCAAGAGACCGGCCTTCTGCAATTTTCATAAGTTTCGGAGCATGTGCAGTTGTCGCAAAACAGACTGCGCAATCGCCGCAACGCCGGTCTCATTCCGAAGATTTCCGAAGAGAAGAAGATGGAGCCTGTGAACTCCGATGCATGAATCTGCACTGAGGGGTAAGTAAAATGTAAAGGGCGTTTGCCCGGGGTAACACTTAGGTGGGGGAAGGAGGCAGGTGGGTCTATGTAGGGTAGGGGGGTAGAGTTTTTTAACAGTAGGGTTGAATTCTCCTTTAAGCTCGGGTACGTGACAGCAGCACAGATCATGTGCAGTGAAACAGCAGAAAAGAAGATGGGGAGCTACTGGGGCATCTTTGGGGCACTGGTCTAGAAACCCAAAACCTAATGTTCAACATTTCTTCTTTAGTTCACCTTTAACAATATGAGATTGCACATAGAAAATGTTAGAAACAGGTCTGATAACCCGAAGCAACTAATCAGATATTTGCTTCTAAACTTGTGTCTAGTAAATTCTACCTGCTGTTATTATGGATACCAAGTCTCGTTCAAGCTTTACATTAACCCCATAGAGGATCTTATGGATTCAGTGATAAAAGTAAGTGCATAACCCCTTTCAAAGCAAAACACATAAATAAACAGAATAGGCAGAAATCTGTAACATCCTGACCAAAGAATAATACTATAGCTGTGATATGGGTGAGTTAGCTTGAAAAAATGCATGGAATATAAATAAATAAATACAAACTTTGCAGAAGGCTGTGCAATGAGCTATCAGCTTGTATTACATTACTACAATGCAGTATTTCATAAGCTGGGAAAAATAAATATTATACTGGGTACAGACTATAACTTCAAACAACCAACTTGCTGATATTGCACAATGCCACTTTATATAAATTATCTTTATCAGATTGTCCTTCACCTTGAATGTGGCATCTTTCAGAACTTCACTCTTTGGAAACTCAGTCAAAACTCCTATTTATCACTTCACTGTTTCCATAACATCTCCCTCATGTAAATCATCCCTCAGATCAAAGCAGAACATGTACTTCATAGGCCACTGCATAAAAGCAGAAAAGAGAAATTTAAAAAAAAAAAAAACAGCCCCAACAATGCAAAAGCCTTCAAGGTGATTAATATTAGGAAAGGTCTCCGACTGAGTTGAGTCTGTAGCACAAGAATTACACCCTTTAAACAAATTTGTTTCAAGTGACATTGGTTAAAAATTACTCGGAAGTTATCTTCTGTAAGCATATTTGAATTATGAAAGACCTACACCAAGGGGACATTTCTGAAGTATTTACAACACCGTAACAATGAGTATATTTTCAACAGGAAAACAAAACAAGGTTAACTGCTAAACAGAGTCTTTGTTGGATGTCTTTCTCTGCTAGAAACAATATAATTAAATCCAGTACAGGTATATTTTCTCTTTAGGTTGCAGTTCTTGAAAACATATAAGTAAAGTTATCACTAAAACAGTATAATGCTAATATGATAACAATGAAGATAATTAGGGATAATTTGGGTTTCTCTTGCATCACCAGGGACAGAGGAGAGTCAATAAAGTGTTAACATGTTTATCATGCACAACAACATTTTCTGGCCCCCACTTGCCACTCCTCCCTCACCCATCAGTACAAAGGCCACACAAGACACAAGCGCTAAAACATTAAGTGCTCCGCTACAAGTTAAAGAAAAAAACATTGGTGGTCACAAACCGCCTGAGGTGCCAGGGCCCCTACAAGTTTTTTTAAAAAAAAAAACTTATATGGCCAGGCTAGCTACAAGTTATTTAAAAATAAAAACATTTGTAGCTAGGGCCCCTACAAGTTATAAGAAAAAAGAAAACTGCACTTACTTTAACCAGGGAGCTTAGGTGCCTGTATCTTCAGTTTCCTGTGCTGTGATTCGCTAGTGACATGGTGGGGTGGGCCTAGATGCAGCGGGGGTGGGCCATGATATTGGGGGCGGGGCTATGACAGAGCGATTGGCCGATTGCCGTGTCAACCATGGGGAATCCTGCCTGGTTTTCCTAATTTGGAAAACCGGACAGGAAGTTTTGCCCTGGGCAGCCCATCAAAATACTGGGCTGTCTGGGTCAAAACCAGACAGGTGGCAACCCAAGGCCCAGCTATGCAAGTAAGTGCAGCACAGCCGGGCCCCCCTTAACTCAACAAACCATAAGGGCCCGGGACAGCAGTACCCCCTTTCCCCCTCTGATGGTGGCTCTGTTCATTACTATCTATAGGAGAGAGAGTGTTTATTTGAGAGAGTGTTGTTTTAGTTAATGATGAAGGTCCCTGTGCCAAACCAAACTGAAGATGTTTCCCTTCCATCAGGAGCTTCTCCACCATCTTGTACAGCCAGGATTTTAATCCTAGTCCTATATAAATAAGTCTCTTTATGTTCTTAATGTTTTGAGACCTTCTCTTTAAAAATACACCACATTGTTAAGCTGCTGAGCATTTACTCGCAATCCATCAAATGCTGAATGCCAATTGGAGATAAGTAATGCTGAAAGGAATGATTGACCCTTGGCCAAATGGCCATGAGTATTACAGTCAAACCCAGTCTTTTCTTTTAAAAATGTGCTATATATGGATATGTGGAAAATATACATTTGCAGTTGCAATATGTATGGAAATACTGGTTCCACTTATTGTACAGAAATTGGATGTTTAAATACTGATTTGGGACCACCAGATTTCATATGAAATTTAGGCCTTCTATTATCTAGTGAAAGGTGCAGGGTGCATATATTTTAAATACATTTTTTTGATTGGTTGTTTTTTTCTTTTTGCAAGATTGGTAAAGGTGATGATTAAAAATAACGCATGAAAACAATTCACATTTAATGTTAATGGAATATGCAGTAAATAACATTAACAGAATAAAAATGTGCAAAAATAAAAGTAAAATTTTTTTTAAAAAAAAATGTTTGCATTGTGCATTCTTTTGCTAACCCTGTTTATTACCTACTAGAGTAAATCAGAAACTGTATGCACCAATGTATCTGGAATAATTGCTGCTGCACCAGGCTGTTATTGCAGAAAGGGCATTTGCCCTGGGCCCACAGCATTAGATGGACCCTTTAAAGGAGAAAAATGTTTTTTTGGAAAGTCCTGAATTGTCATGAATATTTATTTATTTGGACGGTTAGACTGTTAGCTGTTGAATAATACAGTATCAGCGCTCCTGGCAGGAAGTCATTATTGGTTACTGGAGTTATACAACAACCAGACATCCCAGATTACTTCAATGTTTGCCTTCAGATTGAAACCCAATGGCATGGATGTCATTTTAGATAAAATGTGTTCATCAGATGTTTATACTCAATACAGCAGGGGTTGTCGGACACTTGATGATTTTTTTTTATAAAATCAGACTCTTTTTTGGAATTTATTAAACCCCGAGGATGGAAAAGGGCGAATCTAAAAATCCAGCATCTCAGACCTGTTGAGGTTGAAATAAATTCAATAGGAGAAGTCCCAATGATTTTTTGATGTGTGCTGGGTTTCGAGCAATACCCCAAAGTTTTCGGGTGAAAATTACGAAAAAATTGTGAAATTAAAAAATCCGAAAAATTCGTGAAAATAGGATTTTTTTCCCGCAAAGCACATTTTCGGGAAAATGTAATAATAAATAACCGTAAAAAACCCAGGCGGATTTGATTGAGTTTGTAGCAGAAAATATTGAGATAAATTTGGACTTTGATAAATATCGCCCTTAGGGTAAGGGCAGACTCAAATATTCGGGGAGATTTAGTCCCCCAATTGCCATTTACATTCTAGCCAGGGAGAGGCAGTTCAGAGAGATTAGTCGCCCCAAAGAGGAAGCAATTTGTCGATGGGCGACTAATCTGAGCGAGTGTCTCTGCCCTTATAGTTCAAGCTCACCTTGCAGGCCCATCTAATATTAGAACAAGGTTTCAGATATAGAGAATTATTAGTGTATCAATTATTCAGCCACAGATCTAGTAAAGCAATTGACCCCAAATATTACATGGACTGTCCCCCAAGCTAGGCTTTTAGGTGCACGTAGAAGAGCAATGCTGAAAGAATATCCTTGCTTAAGTTTGGGTGTGCCTGTGAATTGAATGAGACATTAATGTAATCATCGGCTCTTAAAAATAGATGCTCCTAATTCGTTAGTGTCATTTAAGAGTGATATAGTAGTTCCGGTTTTGTTAACAAAGCAATATAATGCTATAGGTAGGAAGTCCTGTTGTCACTGAATGTAATTCTTAGTTGTTTCTGTTAAAGGGTGGTTTACCTTTAAGCTAACTTTCAGCCCACTATGGCTAATTCCAGGCAACTTTTCAATTGGACTTCGTTTTTGAATTATTTACCTTCTTCTTCTGACTTTTTCCAGCTTTCAGATGGGGGTCACTGACCCCATCTAAAAACAAATGTTCTGCAAGGCTAAAAATGCACTATTATTGCTACTTATTGTTGCTCATTGTTTTATTCAGGCCAGTGTCAGACTGGGACACCAGGGGCCCACCAAAAACCCTTAGACCAGGGGCCCACCCAAAAACCTTTAAACCAGGGGCCCACTCAAAGTATTATTTTCTTCCTTTCTTTACTCAACCTCTATTCTCCTATTCTCTTTTCTTTACATGCTATAATCTATTATTCCATCTATTTAGCCTCTTTATTCTCATAGAAATAGGGAATGGCCATGAAATAGGCCAAATGTTTAGAAGCAGGAGGGCCCACTGACACCTGGGCCCACCGGGAGTTTTCCTGGTATCCCTGTGGGCCAGTCCGACACTGATTCAGGCCCTCTGAGTCATATTCTATTCTCTTATTCAAATCCATGCCTGGTTGTTAGGGTAATTTAGACCCTAGAAACCAGATTACTGACATTGCATCATATGTTTGTAAGTTATTTTTATAATTTCTACTATGCTTTCCTGACAGGATCAACTAGATTTTACTAGATACTTCCCAGTCCTAATTGGATAGATTACTAATAGCCATGTCATGATGCACAGACTAGTCATTCACAGTTACCTGAGTAATGAACAATTCTCAGCAATTGCTCAATCACCTACATGACGTGAAAAACCTTCCCTAATCTTTACACAATCCCATAATGACAGGGACCAAAGATCCCTCTTGTGCAACCTGAACTGTCTCTGTATTAAAGGCAAATTTATCAAATTCATATTTTATTTTAATAACTGTCTGCTGAGTATATTTTCCTGTTGCAAAAGTCGAATCATTTCTACAATATTTTTTTCTCTGGAATAATATTGCAGGTGCCTTGCAGAAGATTTACATGATCATGGAAATTTGTCTGGCAATGATTAATTTCATATTTTAACGCAATTATTTGCATAGATAAGTGAAAATGATGTGCTGTCTGATAATTTGCATGAGCAACAAGCATCATAGAGTAGTTTATTTGGGGCCTCTACAGCAGACAAAACGGGCTAAGTCTCATTTTTGCTTCAATAGACCCTTTCTGCTTATAATTTAGTATACAAGCACTCATGAACTTGATATCCGTGATGTCTGTCTGTTCAATTAATCTCAGTGTATTTGATAAACAGGTGCTTTCCGTAGAAAGAATCTTGCTGTAAAAAGACTCCTTTCTTTGCTAAAGAAATTGATATCTCTTTCCAGCTAAAAAGTGAAATATACTCTAATATTTAGCAGGCTTGTTTCATAATGAGCTAAATTAAGGTAACAGACCAATGGAAATCTATTTAGGAGGTGATACAAACCAGTACATGCTGTAAATTCTAACACCCCTTTCTAATTAATGCTTCCTGGTACAGCACTAGGATGTCACCCACAAATTTGCCAGAACCAGTTTCAGACTATGTTTATTTAAAGGACCAGTAACACAAAAAATAAAGTATTTTACAAGAATTTAAATATTAGGCACTTTTAGGGCAGAGACACACATGGAGATTCAAGGAGATTTAGTCGCCCGTCGACAAATTGCCTCTTCTTCGGGCGATTAATCTCCCCGAACTGCCTTCCCGCCAGCTAGAATCGAAATTGGCAGCGGGATGGCACTCGTAACGCTTCGGTTTCCGAAGACTTTTGGAAAACGGAGAGATCCAAGTGCCATCCCGCCTGTGATTTTGATTCTAGCCGGTGGGAAGGCAGTTCGGGGAGATTAGTCGCCCGAAGAAGAGCCGATTTGTTGCCGGACGACTAATGCAAGGGATGCAAGGGTTGATTTTGCCCTTTTTGACACCCGCTGCAATAAATAGTGGGATAAACACTAGAATTCCACCTTGTGCTATTGGCCTTAAAGGGATACTGTCATGGGAAAAATTTTTTTTCAAAATGAATCAGTTAATAGTGCTGCTCCAGCAGAATTCTGCACTGAAATCCATTTCTCAAAAGAGCAAACAGATTCTTTTATATTCAATTTTAAAATCTGACATGGGGCAGGACATATTGTCAATTCCCCAGCTGCCCCAAGTCATGTGACTTGTGCTCTGATATATTTCAATCACTCTTTACTGCTGTACTGCAAATTAGAGTAATATCACCCCTCCCTTTCCCCCCCCAGCAGCCAAACAAAAGAACAATGGGAAGGTAACCAGATAGCAGCTCCCTAACACAAGATAACAGCTGCCTGGTAGATCTAAAAGGATACTGTCATGGAAAAAAAATAATTTCAAAATGAATCAGTTAATAGTGCTGCTCCAGCAGAAATCTGCACCGAAATCCATTTCTCAAAAGAGCAAATAGATTTTTTATATTCAATTTTGAACTCTGACATGGGGCTAGACATTTTGTCAATTTCCCAGCTGCCCCTGGTCATGTGATTTGTTCCTGCACTTTAGGAGAGAAATGCTTTCTGGCAGGCTGCTGTTTTTCCTTCTCAATGTAACTGAATGTGTCTCAGTGGGACATGGGTTTTTAATATTGAGTGTTGTTCTTAGATCTATCTACCAGGCAGCTGTTATCTTGTGTTAGGGAGCTGTTATCTGGTTACCTTCCCATTGTTCTTTTGTTTGGCTGCTGGGGTGGGGGGGGGGAAAGGGAGGGGGGTGATATTACTCCAACTTGCAGTACAGCAGTAAAGAGTGATTGAAGTTTATGAGAGCACAAGTCACATGACCTGGGGCAGCTGGGAAATTGACAATATGTCTAGCCCCATGTCAGATTTCAAAATTGAATATAAAAAAAACTGTTTGTTCTTTTGAGAAATGGATTTCAGTGCAGAATTCTGCTATTAACTGATTCATTTTGAAAAATTTTTTTTTTCCCATGACAGTATCCCTTAAGAACAACACTCAATAGTAAAAACCTATGTCTCACTGAGACACATTCAGTTACATTGAGAAGGAAAAACAGCAGCCTGCCAGAAAGCATTTCTCTCATAAAGTGCAGGCACAAGTCACATGACTGGGGCAGCTGGGAAATTGACAAAATGTCTAGCCCCATGTCAGATTTCAAAAATAAACTGTTTGCTCTGTTGAAAAATGGATTCAGTGCAGAATTCTGCTGCAACAGCACTATTAACTGATGTGTTTTGAAAAAAACATGTTTTCCCATGACAGTATCCCTTTAAGCCCAGACACATTTCCAATGCAAGATTAATGCTAATGGGACCCCTATCACACTGCTTTACAAGTATTAAAACTGGACCGGAGTGATTCTGCCTAAAAAATAACGTTTGTCATTGTGACAATGAGAAATGACACAATTCCAGAACCGAAAATTTTCAGCACAATTGCCATTACGTTGTTTGTGGATATTATGAAGCAACTGATGCAATTGCCTCCGCTATTGTACTTAACACACTGCACTTGTTGTCGTAAATGACCTTTTATAGCTCTCCGAACAGTACTTAATATATAATGTTTTTTAGCTGCTTTCCATCTTTTATTTTTTACCATTTTTACCAAACTTGAATTTAAAGTTTAATTTTCCTGTCTCTTTCAGTCTATCACAGCGCTCCCCAACCTTTTTTGCCCGAGGGACCGGTGTAAAGTCAGAATTTCTTGCAAATACCGTGAGGAGAGCGTGTCAACTGTGCACAGCGGTAAAATTTCATATGTACCGCGTCAAATTCGGGCACGCCAGTGTCAAATTTGGGTGTGTCCGCATCAAATTCGGAACGCCTGAGTCTATCCCGGGACGCCCCGCGTCAAAGGCGAGTTTGGCTCAGTAGCACAGTTCAGGTATGTTTGTGGCCCGGCGTTTGGGGTACCCTGGTCTAGGAGCTCAGTAATCCAGGAGCAGATTCCATTTTCAATTTGCTACATTACTTGATACATTTCTCAGCAGCATCTGTTGCTAAGAGAAATACATAAGAAAAATTTAACTTCAATATTAGAAAATGATTGGAATATTCTTTATTGCTGGTGAACTGCCTGAAACCAACTGAACTGAATAAAAGTGTTTGAAGGTGAACATCCCCTATAAATAGATATTGGGTCAAATTCAATACAGTGAAAAAAAAAAGTTATCCTGTGAAAATTCATAGACAAGATTCAATGCAGAAAAATGTATCTCACGGTTTATCACGTGAAAACTCTATTGAAGTCTATGGGTGTTAGCTGGAATTGAATTTAGAGAAATGATTTTTTTCTCCTCAAATTTAATCTTGTCCAAGACTTTCCAGTGAGATGACTTTGCATCATTGAATTGAATCTGGCACATTATTCTTAATCCGAGTTATTTTATTTACTTACATTTTAATCAGATTCATTCTAAATATGTTTAATAGATCACTTGAATATGACAATATATATATATATATATATATATATATATATATATATATATATATATATATACATATACAGGATATGTTCTCTCATTGCAAACACCCTGGAAAAAATCCATGTCAATTTTAAGTGGGTTTACTAACTATAACCCTATGTAATATGCCAAACCATGACTGTCTGACTGCTTTTGGACTATCCTGGCATTTGTAGCAAGTCTGGATTGTCGGAGGATTAGCAGGTTAAAAGCTGTGAGACAATATTGCTTGTGGTGGCTTAGAGACAGTAGTTCTTGAACATACCTGAACTAAAATGTGCCGAATCATTCCAGCTGTTGTGGATCTACAGCTTTACACATCCCTCAATAGCCACAGGAGTAGGAGTTTAACAACAGCTTGAGGGTCATAGGTTAAAATTAAATCAATATTTCGTCTTCCTTCCAGCTGAAGGTTGGTATAAATAAAACCCGAAAGAAGGAAAGAGATGATAAAACAAATGCCTGTCATGCAAAGACACCTATATGTCTGTCTGTCTCTTACACTTTCTAGAAAGGATTTTGTCTGTGAACTAAATTGACATATTCTTTCTAAATCATATGTTTGTGTTTTCAAATTCTACCTCTCATTTTTATTTAGGAAGTGCCAAAGGGAACCAGGTGACTATAAATACTGGAACAACATTTTCGTGGAACCTTTCCTTTGTGTAACATTTTGATCCTTTATGGTAGTGACGTCCTCAGTGTGACAGGACAAACCTAAAGCTGGCCATAGATTTTTAAAAGATCCGATCATCTAGGAACGATTGTACGAATTGTCCATCAACTAAAAATACCAATTTGCCAGGAAAACAAAGGGGAGCTGCCTGCTTGACTCTGCAAACATAGATAGATTGCACTGGGACCAACAAAGATTTTTTAACCTGGGCGATCAATTTCCTGACCGATGTCAGCCGAAAAATCGTAAGTAGTGATGGGCGAATTTATTCACCAGGCGCAAATTCACGGCAAATTCGCACGATTCGCAGCCAGCGAATAAATTTGCGAAACGCCCGCAAAAATTCGCAGCGTCAAAAATTTTTTTGGAAAAAAAGGTCGCCGGCGTCTAAAACGGGCGCCGGGGTCGAAAAAATGGGCGCCGGCGTCAAAAACGAGACGAAACGGCGCAAATTCGCCCATCACTAATCGTAAAATGTACGATCATTCTAATCCCACTAAACGCACGATAATTTCTAAGGATTGGTTGGACTTCGCTAAAATCGGTCGTTCGGCAAGAAAAATCTTTTGGTCTATAGGGACCTCAAGTCTTCAGAGAGAGAGAAAGAGAGATGAGAAAACAAGAGCCGGGACATACAGTTCCTGCTCAGCATTACTCATAAAGGAGAGGCTCCTATCTCCAGCCAAGCACACACATTCTGTAGCTGTTATCTTCTCAACAGGAAGACGTGAACAGGAAATTGATTTATTTACCTGGCTTCCCTTTCATTTAATTGGCGTGACACAGAGCATTATGATGGCTATCTATAAAAGAAAACAGGAAAGCAGAAGGCCAGTTGCTATGTCATACTAATATGTCAAGACAGTCCGTCTAGCAGATCCACTCTCTGGATGGAATGAAGCATAACTCTGCCAGGATGCAATTGAGTTACCTGGGGGCTGGTTCTGGATTTCAGTGTGGTTTCAATTCTGCTTTGAAAGTTAACTTTTCTTTTTTAAGGGAAAATATTAATAGAGGTTGGTAGAAGCTTCCTTCCCTATTCATCAGTTTGTTACATCAGTTTGGCTAAAATTGATTTCTTCTAATAATACAGCAGTCAATTCTGCAGTGACGTGTGAGGGCTTGTCTCCTGGAATAACCGCTATCCCATTTTCACCCACACATCCAAACACCCCCCCACAAGCAGTGCTTTATCTATTACTACTCATTAGGAATAAATATATTTATGCACTGAAATGCTTGGGTTTACACAGACATTTATAGAGCTTAAAGAGAAAATATACAGTTTGAGCATATAATCATGACCTCCTTCCCCGATAATTCAGTTTTAGGAATATAAATATATATATATATACCAACTCCAGATCTCACGCAAACTGACATTGAAGCAAATAATCTCCAGGCTGCCCTTTCCTATCCACTGTTTACACAGTGTGAGCCACTGCTTACTTTGCTTAATCATAGATGTAATATAGTGGTGTGGAGTAATAATAACAACCTCATGATGGGAGCTAGACATTTTCAAACAAATTGATAGCTTTATTAACACACCGACAGTGTACCACAGGGGAGCTTGTATAGCTTTGTGCCTCGTTATTACAGAAATCAAGACAAAAGTCCACTTAACCCAGGCTGTGCCCCACCTACCTCAGAGTCAAAGAGGGTGTCATTTCTCACTAAACCCAAGGGGGCAAATTCACTAACAATCGTAGTTTCGCCAGGCGCAACTTCGCCGCACTTTGCCACACTTCGCCAGGCGTAGTTTCGCCAGCGCTTCGCAAATTCACTAAAATCCGAAGTTGCACACAGGGGTAGCGTAAGGTTGCGAAGTTGCGCTAGCATTGATTCGCTAAGAAGTTACGCTAGCGAAGGCTAATTTGCATAGGGCGCCAAATTCAAATTTGAATGGAGGAACACGTATCAGCAAATGCCTAGAAAACCTTCAATTCATCAAATAAAATTTTTATTTTGCCCTACACATGTGCCCACTGTCTAGGTAATTTGCCATGAGTCAGGAAATGTAGGGGGGAAGGAGGGGAGCCCCAAAAATTTTTTTGATCTTTTTCAGCCTATCACCCATAATGTAGAAAACACGCCAGCGTTTTTTGGGACTTAGAAAAAATTTTTGACTTTTTTTGAAACAATCCCTATCTACTCTATTGCGCTTCGCCAGGTCTGAGGTGGCGAAGGAAGTCTAGCGTAAAAGGTATCGTTCAGTACACTGCGCGCGTTAGTGAATACCAGCATAGATGTGGCAGTGGAGGGAGTTGCGCCTACTACAGTTGTGACTGATGCTCCCTTGTTCCCCTGCATCAACAGGAGTACTTGTGCAGCAGAAGACAGGCCCGGATTTGTGGCAAGGCCACATAGGCCCGGGCCTAGGGCGGCGCAATTTCAGGGGTGGCCCAGCCGCATCAGTAACTAGCACTGGAGACTCACGTCAGTCTCCAGTGCTGTTCCCAAGTGTTAAGATGTGCGCATACGCGCGCACACGCTGAGGGGGAAGAGGACGGCACCTGGAAGGGGAGGTACATCGCTGGACAGGGGGAAGCGGAAGTGGAGGCGACAGTGCTGGACAGGGGGAAGCGAAGGGGACGGCACAGTGCTGTCCCCGAGTGTTAAGCTATGCGCACGCACAGAAAGCAGAGGGCCCTGGAAGGCAAGGGGACATCGCTGGACAGGGGGAAACCGGAAGTGGAGGTAACAGTGCTGGACAGGGGAAGCGAAGGGGACGGCACCGGCAGGGGAGTGGGGGGGATGAGTAGAGCCGGCCTAGGGGCGGCAAGTTTGTAAATCCGGGCATGGCAGAAGACCCAGTGCAGAACAGATCCAATGATGCTTCACAAAGCTGCATGGGCAAACCTTTTAACCGAGTAATAACGATGTGTGGTTCCTAGAATAACAGAAAAAATGTTTACCTTCTCTACTTCCTGTACCGGTCAGTATCTGACAGTAATTTGCATTTGTCATGTGCGCATACTGCTAATAATAATGACAATGCACCTTAGACTGCCTACAGTTGTTTTTGGTCCTACTCAAAATGTAGTGGCCAGAAGGAAGACAGGGTTTAATTAGTGATAGGCAAATTTGTCCCGTTTTGCTTCGCTGAAAAATTCACTAATTTACTTTGAAATTTGTGAAAAATTCGTGAAACGCATTGAAGTCAATGGGCGTCAAAATAATTTTGACTAGTGTCAATTTCAACGCTTGTGACAATATTTATACGCACGCATATTTTGTCCAAATGCATTGAAGTCAACGGGCGTCCAAATAATTTTGATGTCAGACAATTTTTATGTGAATAGCTTTTCTGATGCGTGACGTTTTTTGACGTAGCAGATTTTTTGCCCGCGAATTTGCAAAAGTATTCGCTGGTGGGGAATCGCGGAAACTCGCCGCAAGTTCAAACCTGCCGAATTTATTTGACAATCACTAGGTTAAATTTGGGCTGTGCCTGGAATTAGCGCACAAAGTTGATGCATACTAATGCATTACAGCCAACAATGTTTTTTGGGTATTGTAAATGATGTCCAGAATCAGAATATATTCTCTATGAACTTAATATAATACAAATGCACTGGAGGTGCCCACTGGGCGGATTGAAAACTGTGCAGGAGGTTTGGACAAAAGTACTTTACCTTTAAGGAATATTGTCACTGTGGGCAACAGTTGTGCCCATTTTGCTGCGACCATACTTGTAGCTGCAATTGTAAATGAGCCTTAAAGGTATAAATCATCCAAACGGAAGACAGAATTGATTTAATAATTGTTTACGCAACATTCAAACCAGAAAAAAAACATTTGTTCAATTCAAAGCAACACCTTAGAGGAGTGGCAGCTCATAACATGTATTGGTTAATGTTAGAGGATTCAAAGTTCGAAGCAAGTCACATTGCAGCACATTAATCATTTCCTTAGTACTTGCTGGTGCACCTTCCAGTGTGACTCACCTAACATTACTTTGCTGTCGCTCACTGCTGTAGAATGTCTAACTTTCTATACTGGAACTATATCAGTAAACTATTTAACATTCAGGTAGAATAGAAATAGAGAAGAATAAAACATCATAGGATTTAGATAATTTAACAATCTTGCATGTAGGAAAAAAAGCTTCATGCATATTAAGCATTAATGCCAAAAGCTTAGGACCTACAAGAATATCTTCTATTTTTAGGAGTGTAAAATCAAACCGGTTATTCTCCACTGCAGCCTGATTTCCATATATATTAACAAGACAGCGCAGATATAGACGAGATTTATAGTTCATCAAACCTGACCCTACCTCTCTCAGATGATCGCTATTAGATATAAAGATTGTGTATTAAAAATGTTAAATGGAATGAATATCTTTCTCTCTGCAGACAAGTGGAGGAAAATGAAATGCTCTGGACTGGCTTGGGTTACATCTCCTAATAGCAACCCAAATATAAAAAAAATTACTATGATTGCTGTAATGTGCACTGCCTAGTTTTCCATTTTGCCCTTGTTAGTATGAGCATTTCTACCACCCCATTCAGCCCAAAAACATTGTTTTGTAGTTGATCACATATGAGAGAAGAGCTGTGTTCTGGCAGGGAAATTAATGGTTATGGGTCAGTTGCTCAGAATTATATATTGATTAGTAATATGTTACCATAAAATTGCACGTAATACAACAAATTTCTGATTCACCTCATAAATCTCCACTTAAAATCAGTTAGTGATTTGTGGGCCACTGTCAGTTAAAGTGACCGACGAATATGGATCTAAAAACTGCAAACTGAAATTTATAATCTCTCTTTAAAAAATGTGGATCGACCTAGTTCCACAAGGGAAACTATATATGCAATTTGCTAGTAATATTGGATACTGAATGTGCAAACTCTTATAAATAAAATGCAATGAAAGAGTTCAGAATATTGGGATAAATGATAGAGGCATTGTCCTTCATGGCAACACATTATCAGACATGTATCTTCCAATAAAACATACTTCTTATAGTGGAAAATATATATATTTCCCCTTATTATCTATGGGGGTTATTTATCAAAGTCTGATTTTATCTCAACATTTTCTGCTACAAACTCCAATCAGGTTTTCTACACTTATTTATTATTACATTTTCCAGGAAATTTGCTTTGCAAGAAAAAAATCAGATTTTCACAATTTATTTCGGATGGATTATTTTGGATTTTCCACCTGAGATGCTGGATTTTCTAATTTGGATTTTTCCATCCTCGTGGTTTAATAAATTCCGAAAAATTAGTGATTTTTCAAAATTCTGATTTTATAAAAAAAAAAAAAATCACAATTTTTTTGGGATTTTTGTATTCAGAGTTTTGTATATAACCCCCTATGCCTTCTCACAACTCTTACTCTGCCTCAGCTGATTTTCTGATTTTTCTGATACTCTGATTTTCTCACAGAACTCAATTTGTTAAGATTGGGAAATGCACTTCTACTACAATACTTACCAGCACAAGTACACCACAAGGATGCTGTCTCAGCCCCAAGCTTTTCTCCCTCTACACCTTCAACTGCTCATCTTCTATAAACAACTGCAAAGTCTAAGTTTGCAGATGACACTACTGTGCTCGGGCCTCATCCCAGACAATGATGAAACCGGATACAGACAGCTAGGGGCAAATTTACTAAGGGTCGAAAAAACTTCAAAAACTTCGAATTCCGAAGTAATTTTTGGGTACTTCGACCATCGAATAGGCCAAAATTCGATTTGAATTGAAAAAACGTTGAATATTAGACCATTTGAAAATCGAAGTACTGTCTCTTTAAAAAACTTCGACTTCAACACTTCGCCACCTTAAACCCGCCGAATTGCTATGTAAGCCTATGAGGACCTCCTAGAACTTATAGCCAGTATTTGGCTAAGTTTTTAGAAGTTTTGCTCTTGAAAATCGTTCGATCGATCGATTAAATCGTTAGGCTCATTCGATTCAAACGATTTGAATTAGTCCGAAAACGGCTAAATTCACTCAAAAAAAAACTTTGACTAACGAATTTCTACAATTCGATGGTCGATTTTCGAAGTTTTACCACTTCGAAATTCGACCCTTAGTAAATGTGCCCCCTAGTGTACAACATCGCAGAATATAGCAAAGAGCATGACCTGGTCCTAAACTCAGTAAAAACAAAAGAGATGATCATAGATTTCAGAAAACATCCAGATCAACACGATCCCTTACAAATCGAAAATATCAAAATAGAGCAGGTTGAAAGCATTAAATTTCTAGGTCTACACATTGCAAATTTTTTAAAATGGACTGATAACACCAAGGCCATAATCTGGAAAGCTCATCAATGTCTTCAATTCCTCAGAAAACTGAAAAGGTGTGGAGTCAACAGGTCTGCACAAATCACCTTCTACAGAGCCATGATTGAAAGCATTCTAACTAAAAACATAGCAATTTGGTTTGGTAGCATCACACAGCAGCAAAAACCTCTCTCCAAAAGACTATTTAATAGCTTCTTTCCTCGGAGTTCCATGACCTGTATAAAAACAATCGGCCTTCGGCCTCGTGTTTTTATATGGTCATGAAACTCCTCGGTAACTTATGATATCCTTATATTTTACATGGGGAGACAAATTACAGAATAAATATATACAGAATCATGTCAGGACAAAGAGATTAAGTGATATGTGGTAGGAGACATAGTGGAAAGGAGGTCCCTGCCCCGTAGAGCTTACAGTCTAAGTGGATGGGAGGCTAACATACAAGCACAAATTGGAGATGAAAAAGTGAAACAAGGTAAGGCATAGTCAGTAGGCACAAGACTAGGCTAATGTTCTAATGCTCCAAAAGGTAAACTCTTAGCTGTGTGTCCCCAGTTCACCGTCGCTTATGCGCATGCGCCTCGTGTGAGAGGGAGGGGGTAGTGCAGGCGGGTGATTGGACCGCACGACCTTGGGGTGCTCGCCACAGAAATCTGGCCCTGATGATAATACTGTATATACTCGAGTATAAGCCGTCCCGAGTATAAGCCGAGGTACCTAATTTTACCTCCAAAAACTGGGAAAGCTTATTGACTCGAGTATAAGCCTAGGGCGAGAAATGCAGCAGCTTCTGGTAAGTTTCTGCTCCCATTGGAGGTGCCGGCGTCTCGTTTTTGGATGCCAGCGACCATTCTTGGACGCTGGCGGCTATTCATTTTTGCGCTTGACCTCAGTATAAGCCGAGGTAGAGTTTTTCCCCATATTTTGGGGGCTGAAAAACTCGGCTTATACTCGAATATATACGGTAATAACAATAACAAATGTGCCAGTATAGTTGACATTGGAAAGACTGCAGAGTGCTTGTGTGCACTTCAACATATCTTGTAGTGAAGTGAAGTGTTCCTGGGATGTTTACACGAGGACAATTGATAAACTGGAGGACTGAGTTAAGTTACTGTCAACATTTTGATGTCCCGTGTGATTAATCAATGAGAGCCACTGTTTATTCTCTGCCAACATGCATTTGCACAAAGTGCTTCTTGTTGATTTTCCTGTCCTGGTGACCTCCTGTACGCCACGTTCCACAGAGGTGTCTCCTCCAACAGATGGTCAAGGGTTTACTAGATCAACTCAGATTTTATGCCTTTCATCTTTCATATCGACACAAACTTCCTCACTCATTTATCCTTCTTTGTGCCTTATGACAGTATTTGGCAACATTTTTGCATTCTTAAGCCCTGTAATATGTCACTTGGCCTCCCGGAGAGGATTTTTGATAGCAGCGCTAAGAAATTGGAGGAATCCACAAAACCCATAAACTGTTTTATCAGTCGAATGTAATTTATCTCCTAAATGCACGTTATAAAAGTAAAACATAATCCTATGGCAGTGGAAGAATAAGAACACATGTTTCTTCAAAAACAATGTTCCCATCGCTGCCTTGCACTTCTAACACAAATCTGCTGATTTTGCTGTGGTTTTGATCTTCTGTATCTATACGGTCAGTATGTGGTAATATAAAAACCACGTTATTTATCTTGCTTGAGTTTTTGCTTCTTAGGCCTATGGCACATGTAGCGATTCTCGGTACTTTGCCCACTGGATTCTCTTCCCTCAGACCATGCGCTGTCAGAACTCAATGGGAATCGCATGAATGCGGCAGCACTGATTATTTTTCTAGGGTTTTTCCTGAAAAACAGTAGCAAGTCAAATAAAAACTACTGGTGTTGGCATTTTCACTTGCTGCCATGTGAAGGGAAGTAATTATGGCTATTTTAATGACAAAGGTTGTGAGCAGAATCACTATGGGGCAGATTTATCAAGGGTCGAATTTCAAATTCAAAAAACTTCGGAATTCAAATTAAAATAGACCAACCGAACGTTATTAAAAAAAAAGAAGTTTTTTTGGATGAATAGGTCCATTTTCGATCGAATTAGAATCGTACGAATCGAAGTAACAGCACATTCGATTGAATTCGATTAGAAGTTTTTCCAAAAAAACCTTAGATTTTTCAAAGTCCACCAAATAGGTTCTAAGAGGTTCTCCATAGGCTAAAACAGCAATTCTGCAGGTTTTTAATGGCAAATGGTCAAAGTCGAATTTTTAAAGAGGCCGTAAATTTCGATATTCAAATTCTTTTCAAATTAGAATTGAATTTGGACTATTCCCTAGTCGAAGAACACAAAAAAATAACTCAAAATTCGAATTTTTTAAATTCGAAAATTCATCTCGACTATGGGGCAGATTTATCAATGGTCGGATTTTGGATTTGAAAAACTTAAAAATTTGAATTCAAAAAGACCAACCAAAATTTAGTCAAAGTTTTTTTTTTGGCCGAATAGGTCAGTTTTCGATCAAATAGGTCCGTATTCGGCCAAATTCGAATCACGCGAATCGAAGTAAAAGCACATTAGATTGAATTTGAATCAAAGTTTTTCCCAAAAAACCTTCGATTTTTCAAAGTCCACCAATTGACTTCAAATAGGTTCTAGGAGGTCCCCAATTCAGCAGGTTTTAGATGGCGAATGGTCGAATTTTAAAAGAGACATTACATGATAAATTTCGATAGTCAAATTTTCGGATTTTTTTTCAAATTTGAATCGAATTTGGACTATTACCTAGTTGAAGTACACCAAAAAATAACTCAAAATTCAAACTTTTTAAATTTCGAAAATTCACCTCGATCTTTGATAAATCTGCCTTACGTGTACCATAAGACCTGAATGCTGCTACCCTGCACTGAACTTAGGGGAAGATTTTTCAAGGGTCCAACTTCGAGTTCATGGGAGTTATTTAAAAAATTATTATTTAAAAAACTCAAACTCAAATGGAATTTGATTCAAGTTTTACAAAAAAGTTTTTCTGTGCAAAAAACTAGAATGTCAGGAAGGCTGCAAAACTCCAAATTGATCCCAGGACATCTTCCATAGGCTAAAACCGCAATTCAGCAGGTTTCAGGTGGCGAATAGTTGAATTTGAGTTCTTGAAGGGCTGCTGTATGACATAGCTCGAAAATCTAATTTGAATCTTTAAAAAAACTCGAATAGAATTTTAATAATTCCCTAGTCGAATTTGACAGTTTTGGCCATAAAAAATACTCGAAAATTAGAATCGGAAATTCAAATTTGAAATTCAAATTTTCACTTCGACTCTTGATAAATCTGCCCATTAGTGTTGAATAGTACAAATTGCTAAAAAATACACGGGAGAATTTGGGATCAGAAATAAAATAAAAGGGCACACAATCATATTATATTAGATGCATAACCAAGATATTTTCTATGCATATTGGTGATTTGCCAAATACATGTCATTGATGCTTTATTCTCTCCTCGGGGGACATTGTTGCACAGACTTTCATCAGGAAATGTCTATAACAATAGAAAGTTCTATGTAATGTCAGTTGAATGATGCATTCTTTCTAAGTGAGCATATGATGCTTTAGAAAAGTATGAAAACCGCACAATTAAAACTTCCCAGAATTCTTTGGCATTCGTTAAAAAAAATAAAAAAAATTAAAAATGGGTAGTTATAATTCAGCTATGTTCCCTTCTAACCTTCTTCATAAAAGGGAATAGGCTTACATATTTTTGATAGAAAGAACCTAAGATGATCAATTTCGGTAAGTTCTAGCATGAAAAAAAATACCATTGTTCCCTTGCCTTTACTCGTTTTTACCATTTTAGGGCAATAAAAGGCTAATGCGGATTTATTGCTGCGGATTATTAAACAAATGTTATTTTTACCATATTACTATAAAACCGCTGTTAAATAGGATGACTAAATTTAAATTCATGTTGTAACATTTGCTCGGATCATTGGCTGTTGTCACTTCTGGTATCATCGGAGGTTCTTGATAAAGCTGCACTATCTCATATTCTTACATTCCCTGCTTCTTGCTCTCGTCTGCATCAGTAAGTAAAGATCTAAATGTTCTACTAGCGAAATATTAAAGTCTCTGCTTCTTATTTATATTTGACCTCTCTGCACCTTTTTTGTTTTTATGGAGAATGTTTTTTTTTTGTAAGGAGAGGGATAAAGAAACTGAAGCATTGTATGGAGAGGGATGCAGAAGCCCGGAAATTTAATGGAAAACATGAGATCCAGAGGCTGATATGATAATAGGAAAAGAGGCTAAAATCAAAATAAATGGATAAAAGTGAGGAGTCCGTACATTTGAAACAGTGAAGCTGCTCCAAGAACAAGTGTGGATTTGAGAAAGCTCGAAATCTGGACCACAGGGAGAACAACTGCACGGAGTGGGACCAGCTCTGGGCACTAAACACACAAGGAGTGGGGCAGAGTGTGAGACACTTGGAAAGATAAGGAATTTATATGCGATTACTATTTTTTATCCGGTGAGTGTAATTTTGTATGCGGGGATATGCTGAACTAAAACGAAATACTGCACTTAGAAAAGTCTTTTCTTTTTTACTACAGATTTCTATATATTTGGAGCGGGAGTACTCCATTACCAAAAGCTGCAGAGCGGGGAAGTGATTTTGTTGAAACAAGCGGTGATCCCCATTAACCTCAACTTCAAGAACGCCGCAGGTGTTAAATTGGTGTTTTAAAATCAAAATACTCTCCTGTCAGTGGAATAACTAGGGATGGGCGAATTTATTTGGCAGCCGCAAATTTGCCGCGAATTTCCACGTTTCGCCGCCGGCAAATAAATTCTTGAAATTGCTGCAAAGTTTTATGACGTCAATTCTGCCGCCGGCGATGATTTCGATGCCGACGACAATTAAACAGACACCCATTGACTTTTATTTCTCGAAATTTTCTCCCGTTTCGAGAATCTCACTGGAAATTTGCAATTTTCGCGATGAAGCGAAACAGGATAAATTTGCCCATCACTAGGAATAACTGCTAGCATACTCTGCAACTACAGGGTTGCCTGTGTAAACAGGGGAGACCAAATCCCCCCACACCATCCCTTCTGTCTGCCGCAGCAGCACTGTCCAGTCCATTCACTCGCAAGGGGGGCTGGGAAAGGGTGCATGGTATCACAGCGAGGAGTGGGCCTGAGTTCAAACATTTTTGTTGCTGGGGGACTAGGAAAGTAAAGCTACATCAGTGCCTTTCTTGTTGCAATCCATTGCAAGTTTCCTATGATAGATATTAGTGCAATAACTTGTAGGAATAAATGTAGGATGAAAGTTGGTGTTGGTAATCTTGGCTATGAAGTGTCACAGCTTGGCAGCACATTTCAAGGAGGTTTTGAATGCATTGGTAAAACCACTCTGTGTGCTAAACTCCACTTTGTTGTACTGACTGTACCCCAAGGTTCTGACTCCTATACTCTTGATCCAAACAAACTCCCTTGGTTAACTCATTACTAGTGATGGGCTAATCGGTGCCATTTTGCCAAAAAATTCACAAATTTAACGAAAAATTCACAAAACAGCGAAAAATTTAAGTCAATGAGCGACAAAATAATTTTGATGCACAACAATTTTGACACGATCGTCAATTTTTATACATGCGACTATTTTTTTTTTGTCACGGCAGATTTTTCGCCAGCGAATATCCACCACAGTTTCACAAATTTATTGGCTAGTGGCGAAACTCTGAAATTCGCTGCAAATTAGTACCTGGCGAATTTATTCGGCCATCACGACTCATCGCATCAGTTGGCTTTAATTGGCAAATTTATGCTGGCAACACAGAAAGCTGTCTCTTTTCATCAGAACTCTCAACTAGTGATGAGCGAATCCGTCCCATTTTGCTTAGCCGAAAAATTCACGAAATTGAAATGTGCGAAACGCATTTTATTTTTTACGCGCAGCTATTTTGTCTTACTCGAAATGCAATGGACGTTTTTTTCTGATGCAGTCTTTTTGTCTCAGCGACAATTTTGTCTTGGCAACATTTTTGTCTCTGCAAAATTTTCCATGGCAAATTTTTGCTGCAGTTTTGTGAAAAAATTTGCAGGTGGTGAAGTCTTAGGATTCCCAGTGCCTGTCTGGAAATACTAAAAAGACTTAACAAATCACCTTATCTCTTAGATCATCCACAGATGAAAAATCACTGTTTCTCATAGTTCTTTTTGTGTCAAATTTACCTATTTTTTCTCCCAAAATGTACAGATCACCTGTAGATCAGTGTGCTAGTCTCAGTTTATTACCCAATATGCACGTTTGACCTTGTTTAGAGACTCTTTCCCTAAACTTATAGTCACTCACTTTAAACATTACATAAAGAAATTTCTCAGTCACATCTTAATAAACAGAACACAATTTTCTTCACAAAATAAAAATATGTCTTCTTTTTTGAATGGTATTATTACTATTATTTGGTAAATACCTGTCACACTAAATCACTCATAGTTAAAACTGGATGGCTGCAAAGCAATTCCACTGTATGATTCACCTAGAATATCCTGCTTGAAACAAAATAACTCAAACACTGATAAAAGATTTGGCCTAGTGTCAGACATAGAATATTTTGTGAAACATTTTCCAATTTTGCTTTCACTCTAGGAAGCCATACACATCCTGCCAATTCTTAGCTTGTACAACACAGAGTCCTCTGCCCTGTTTTATTTCTAATTGCCAGGCTTAAAGCAACATTCCACACTAGAAGTAAATGTGTTTGTTTGTGTCTCTGGTTCCATCTGATTTCTTTTGTCCTTTATTATTTTGATTTTCATTTGCTATACTTTTGAATTTTGCCTGAGAAGGAAGTCAGAAAAATTATATGCATATGAATGAATTAAAACCTATCTCTAATAAGCAAGGAATACTTACCACTGGTCTGGCAGAACAGAACAGTAGTGTCACGGCCGGCACCCAATACCAGAACAGGTGCCAAGTACCCTGGTCTCGGCTCAGCTTCACCAGTAGTGTGACCACCGTTGGGCTTCGGGAGGAGCCCTCAGCTTACTTGGGTGCCACCTGGACTTAACGAGGGGTACAAGGCAAGATGTTCTGGCTAGAAGAGGGGCACCACAGGTAGATAGTCTTTTGGGCCGAAGGTGACGATACAAATGGAGCAGGCAAGAGAATCGTCAGACAGGCTGGGTCGAGGCAGGCAGATATCAAGAATTGTCAGGCAGGCAAGGGTCAAACTGGGTAGTCAATCAAAGGGTTAATCAGAAGAGGTAGTGGGTAATCAGGCAAGGGTCAGGATCCAGAAGTCAGAATAGTCAAAAGCCAGGCAGGGGTCACAACAGGAATCACAAATAGGTTCAGACAAAAATAGCTTCAGCTCAGAAGCACCAGGAACAAATCCTATCACGGGCAAGGTGCTGTGGAAAAAATGGCCTTAAATACTTTTTGAATTTCGCGCCTTTGCGCGCTGACGTATGCCTGCGCCTTTAAATACAAGGGAACGCACCGCGCGCTCTTAGGGAAGAGCCGGCGACAGCACATACACGCTGGCACGGCTAGAGGACAGGATGGTGCGGCGGGTGTCCCCGCCGATGGCGTGGCGGACGACCCCGCCGCACAGGTATTATTACAAGTAGGAATGTAGGACATTTATACGGTATGCACCTGTTTGCCCTTCAGCAAGCCCCCAGGCTTTTCAGTCAGCAATAGTGATGAGCAAATTTATTCGCCAGGCTCAAATTCGCGGCAAATTCCGTAATTCACTGCCAGCAAATAAATTCGCAAAACCACCGTGAAAAAATGGACGTGGCGCTAGCAAATTTGCGACGGCATAAAAAAAAAAAATGGACGCAGGCGTCAAAAACGACACCGGGGCCATTTTGTGACTTTTTCACCTATTCGCGATATTTCCCAGGAAATTTGCACATTTTTCGGCGAATCTAACAAAAAATTCGCCCATCACTAGTCAGCAACATTGTGGTAATAAAACAGAATAACTCAAATGACCTCATAGTTCATCAAAATTTCTAAGTCTATATTTAAACACTCAAAAATCAAAGAAATATCCCATAACTCTATAATATCTTAAAAGGCTAGTTTTTATTCAAAAAAAATCATGTTAAAAAGATACAGACCACTTGATACTCAGCCTTACGCGTTTCATACCCTCTGGTACTTAATCATAGGCATGAATAATACCCAATTAAACAACAGAATATAAACCCAGAGAGGGCGCTCCCTTAAACATTTTAAAACCAAAAATTGCCACATATTACTCAAGTATCAGAGTGCAATTATATAAACACATTGTTAGGGTTCTGTTCCTCGGTCTGCCTGTAATCAGCATGGATAGTAACTAGTGATGGGTGAATTTGCGCCGTTTCGCTTCGCCGAAAAATTTGCGAAATTTGCGAAACGGCAGAAAATTCGCGAAACGGCGCCGGTGTCCCGTTTTTGACGCCGGCGTCCGTTTTTTCGAAAAAAAAATTGACGCCGGCGAATTTTTGCCGCAAATTTTCACGGGCGTTTCGCGAATTTATTCGCTGGCGGCGAATCGCGCAAATTCGCAGCGAATTCGCGCCTGGCGAATAAATTTGCCCATCACTAATAGTAACACAAACAACACAATTTATTGTATTGTATTTTCAGGGCAGATATCAGGACATTTCCAAATGCTAAATGATATTGGGATTTTCAAAAGTGTTTTGGTGATTCCTAACATATATGCTTTTAGAGAGTCAGCATTTGTATACCAGTGACTGTTAATAAAAGACAATCTACATCCACCAAAATTTTCAGAGCTTTGTGTGTTTACATTGTAACAGAGGGTGAAGGTGACTGAGAGCCATTCTGTTGGAGAGAACTTGTGAAATGCATGGTCTATGCTGTGATGAAACTCATGAAATTACAGGTCAGGAATATTTTATTATAGAACTCTGCAGATTAGCCTATTTAAAACCAATGTTTTTACTTGCTTTGAGCAAGTGACTGGAGGGCTCAGCAGCCTTGATATATATATATATATATATATATATATATATATATATATATATATATATATATATATATATATATATATATATATATATATATATATACACACACAGTCACAGGGAGCGCACACCATAAGCCAGGGAAATAACCTGGGTGCTAATCCGTAGAAAATAATATAACACAGCAATGTGACAGCACTCCAAGGATTTATGACAGACATCAGTCAAGCAAAAAGGTTTATTATATCCGACGTTTCAGTTCCAGTGCGGAACTTTCATCAGGGAAGAACCGGTGGTGTGTACAGTGGGACGTTTAAAACGTCTATCTGGCGCCAAAAGCCGTTGCCTGGCAACCAGTAAACAATGTGAACATCGCGCAATTGATTACATAGTGAAAATACATGGCAGACATCATGTGCGTATCTGACATAGTATACAAAGAGTCACAGACCTATTCACAAACACCTCTCTCTGTACAAATCGCAGTCAGCACGTATATAGTAATACTGCATCAGGAGGGCGTGATTACCCTAAGTGGGCGTGGCTGGAGCTCCGTCCAAGGTCCTGTAGCGGTGGAGTAGCGCTCATTAGAGCTAAGGGCTGCAGTGGGACTGGATAGCGCATAATGTTTGGGACACGCCTCTTGGTAACCATGCACAAACCTCATAGCAGCGCCAGTAGCGCTTCACAGCAGTGAGTATGGGACATCGCGGTATAGTAGTCAGTCTGCGGAAATCCGCCGGCTGGCCCACATCTCCACATTTAGTCCCTTAGAAAGTGCGGAACATAGGCGGCCCAATAATTATTCTTATATTAGCGTACCACCTCTTGTCCATATCTACATACCCAGACTAGGACGGAGCCATATACGGGGGAGCCCATTATTAAAGGGTAACACCTCTAGGTAAATGCTACAATTACTGGAGAACAGAGGGCACTGTTAGTGCCAGGGTGTATAAGGAATCATTGGTCTGAAAAACTGATAAAAACAATTAAAAACAAAAGTAAGCAGAATACTGTCACTTAATGGGTCCAGCAAGCAAGCTGTCGGTGTAAGGGCAGCAAAACAATAATATATACAGAGTAATGTTTGTTTAACAAGGAAAGAAAACGTATATGTAGTCCAAGATACATTTAGAGAAAACAGCCCAAAGGTAAAGTCTCATTCAATCCATGTGGTGTTACAGTATTCAGTTTATGGATCCATCTGGATTCTCGTCTTAGACGCGCTTGATCTCTGTTACCCCCTCTCGCCAGAGGAGGTTGGTGGTCAATCACCATACACCTAAATGTAGGTAATGTATGCCCTTTCAGTAAAAAGTGCTTGGCAACGGGTTGTTGGGCTTTACCTTCCTTCCAAGCTTTACTGATGGATGAGCGGTGGTTGCCAATCCTTTCTTTCACTGTGGTGCAAGTTTTGCCCACATAGTACATCCCACATGGACATGTTATGAAATACACAACATAAGTGCAGCCAAGTCTATGCCGTATTTTGTACCTTTTACCCGTATGTGGGTGTGGAAAATCAGGTCCTGTGAGTAGACATCTGCAAGTAACGCAATCAGGGCATTTGTAGCAACCCAACTTGGACTGTTGGGACAGCCAGTTGGTGTGTGTACTGGGTGCCCCTTCCATATCTGTCCTGACCAATAGGTCTCTAAGATTTTTCCCTCTTCTGTAGCCCATCATGGGTTTTTTGGCCGAATGAAGACTGAGAGATTCGTCCATATTCAACATAGGCCAGTGTTTATCAATGCTTGCTGTGAGTTGACGAGAAGCAATAGAGAAGGTGGTACTGAATATTAGAAGGTTAACAGGCTGTTCTTTTTTTGTGGTTGTACAAAGCAAATCTGATTGTGTATGTTTAAGTGCTCTATTGAGTTGCGAAACCAGCAAATCTTGTGAGTAGCCCCTCTCCAAAAATCTGTCAAGCATCTCACATAGTTGGAGTTCGGCAGTATTCCTCTCATTATTGTTGCGTATGACCCTTAGGAACGGAGAGTAGGGGATTCCACGTGTTGTAGCTGGAGGATGATTGCTGGCAGCGTGCAATATGGAATTTCGATCTGTTGTTTTCCGGAATAACCGTGTCCCTAGTGTACAGTTTACAAAAAAGATGTTGAGATCTAGGAAGTCTATGTCCTTCTTGCTATGATTAAGCGTCAATTTGATGGGACTATCCAACATATTAAGATGTTGATGAAAGGATAGTAGGGCTTCCTCCGTGTCAGTCCATATCATAAACAGGTCATCTATGTAGCAAAAGTACGTTAATATAGACTTGCCCAGATAAGGATAAATCTGAGTCGTCTCAAAGGCGGACATGAACAGGTTAGCATATGAAGGTGCCAATGCACTGCCCATAGCTGTGCCCGACGTTTGGAGATAGAAAAGTTTTTCAAATCGGAAGAAGTTTCTCGTTAGCGTGAGTTCTAGTAGTTGAATCAAAAACTCCACAGGGACGTCCTTCGGGGGTGTGGATCCTAATGCCCGTCTGCAGGCTTGAATTCCCTGGTCTTGTGGGATAACTGTGTACAAACTGGTAACATCCATTGTTACTAGTATACAATCAGGTGGGAGGGATGGCAACTTCTGGAGTCTTCTGATCACGTGGCTGGAATCCTGGGTGTATGAGGGCATGGAATGTACCAGAGGCTGAAGGTAGTGGTCAATATACGTGGAAACTGACTGATACAGGGAGCCAACAGCAGAGATAATTGGTCTGCCTGGAGGTGCAGATAAAGACTTGTGTACTTTGGGCAGAGTGTAGATAATCGGTGTCCTTGGATATTGTGTAATTAGATAGTCGTAAGTATTGTCATCTAGCCATCCCGCATTTCTAGCCATGTGTAGACAGCCGTCCAATTCCTTCTTGAATTTGCTAGTTGGGTCTACAGGGAGTGGTCTATAGGTAGCGACATCCGACAACTGTCCCAGGATCTCATTTCTATAGTATGAATAGTCCAATAGCACAATAGCACCCCCTTGTCTGCTGGTCTGATGACCAAATCCTTGTTCATTTTCAAGGTTTTGATGGCGTGACGCTCGTCTGGAGATAAATTATGTCGTTGTCCTGGTGTACACTTGATGTTGTTGATGTCCCTGCTGATGATGTTACCAAAGGTTTTGATGGATGCCGGTGGATTGGGGGGGTTCAAATGTACTTTTAGCACGGAAGACAGAAAGGATTCTGTCAGGGGAATTCCTGAAGTGTTCTTTGAGTTTCAGTTTCCTTTGAAACTTGTGGGTATCTACTAGTAGGTCAAAGGGATCAGGGATAACACTCGGTACAAATGACAAGCCCTTAGATAATAAAGAAATTTCCCCCGAGGTAAGTATATGTTTGCTGAGGTTAAAAATTATATTTTCTTGCCCCTCGGTGGTTTTCCCTTTGTGCTTGTGCCCACCCCTTCTTGTATGTCTTCTCCACCTTCTTTGTCTCTTGTCTTTCTCGATCTCGTACTTACCCCTAAAAAAGGATTTCCGCAGACTGGCTACTATACCGCGATGTCCCATACTCACTGCTGTGAAGCGCTACTGGCGCTGCTATGAGGTTTGTGCATGGTTACCAAGAGGCGTCTCCCAAACATTATGCGCTATCCAGTCCCACTGCAGCCCTTAGCTCTAATGAGCGCTACTCCACCGCTACAGGACCTTGGACGGAGCTCCGGCCACGCCCACTTAGGGTAATCACGCCCTCCTGATGCAGTATTACTATATACGTGCTGACTGCGATTTGTACAGAGAGAGGTGTTTGTGAATAGGTCTGTGACTCTTTGTATACTATGTCAGATACGCACATGATATCTGCCATGTATTTTCACTATGTAATCAATTGCACGATGTTCACATTGTTTACTGGTTGCCAGGCAATGGCTTTTGGCGCCAGATAGACGCTTTAAACGTCCCACTGTACACACCACCGGTTCTTCCCCGATGAAAGTTCCGCACTGGAACTGAAACGTCGGATATAATAAACCTTTTTGCTTGACTGATGTCTATGTCATAAATCCTTGGAGTGCTGTCACATTGCTTTGTTATATATATATATATATTGTAAATATGCACAGAAGTGAGAAAGGTCTGCTGCTACCCCCGATCACAAATCTGCCAGACACTTCTAGTAGCAACCTTCTACATATCACCCAACTGGAGGCACCCACAGAATCAACAGTGTCCTCTAGACTTGGCTGTTCCAAAAAATATAAAGAGCGCACAGAGGATTCAGCCCCAGCAGTGAACATCTGTTTTATAGATTTAGATGTTTAATTACTTTATTTTGAATCCCGGTTGCTCCTATTTGGGTGATCTCATTCCAGGTGGCATCTCTGTTTGTGTGACCCTAAAGTCCCTGGGATTCGACTCCATGCAGCCAACTCAACCTCCACTTCCTCTGAGTTCTTTTTATTCGTATCCAGTTTCAGTAAACAGGGCTCCCTCAGAAACCTGAAATAACAGTCTCACCTTAACTTCCTTCCTCTTAGGATGAACTAAGCCTGTATCCATGGCAAGCACGCATTAGAGCACTGATGTACTGAACACGCTCGCTCATGCATGCATTTGTCAATTATATTCCTGTATTTCTCAACTTATTACATGTTCAATATTTGTTTATTGTAGCTGCCAATACAAAGCCACATGGAAGGTTTCTTCGGGAATATTGTGGTTATTGACCGAACTTGCAAAACTGGCAACAATTCATGTGAAACCCCACAACCGATTGTACTGATAACACTAAGAACAAATCTGTGCCATTGTTATGTTAACAAAGTCAGCTCTAACAAAGTCATTTAAATGTACCCAGCCTTTTACACCTGTGAGAATCTACAAACCTAAATCTGACAATGCAGAAACTACATGGGTATATTCCGTTTCAGCTAGAAAAGGAAAAATGGGTGAATGTGCAAAGAGAGATAATCTGTGATTTCTCTGAATACAGTATTTTCCCCACCATGGCTTAAAGTGGACCCAGACATAAAAAGCTGTATAATAAAAGTCCTTTTTAAAATTAAACATGAAATCCAATTTCTATTTTTTATTAAAGCATTCATTGCTGATGTAAGCTCATTTAAAAATCTCAGCTGTCAAACAAATATTGTCTGCCCCTCCTCTGTGCCTTAGGAATAGAGGCGGGGAAGACAATTACTTTCACTTTCCATTCATCACTTCCTAGATGTCACAGCTCTCCCCACATTCCCCCGTTCTCTTCACCATTTAATTGTGTAGCCACGACATGGGGATGGACATCAGGTCCCCCATTCTGGTGCACAAACAAGATTCTGAGATGATACAAGACTTGCCTTAATAACAGTGTCCACAAAATGGCTCCTGTCTGCTTGCTATAATTATGAGTTCCCAGACTGATGGAAACAAGATTCAAATAATTTATACGGTGAAATTAAAGTTAATTTTGCTTGACTAATGTGATAAAATAGGATTTTGAATAATATTTTCGGGTGATGGGTCCCCTTAAATTTGTATATATTAAGAGTAATGGATTACACACCCGATTTGAAAAATGTAATACATTTATTACAAAAAAAAAGAAAAAATAATATACAAAAAATAAATATAAAGGAGGTGGGCTCACCTCCTTATATTTAATTTTTGTATATTATTTTTTCTTTTTTTTGTAATAAATGTATTACATTTTTCAAATCGGGTGTGCGATCTATTACTCTCAATATTTGCAATTCTGTCTGGAGACCCTTATGGGGAGTCACCTATGGATTAGCACCCTGTAGTTCAATTTAATGGTGTGCGCCTTCTCTCTTTATTCCCTTTAATTTGTATAGCTGAAGCAGCTACAGTATATAAACAAAATGATCATCTCGGCTTCCTGAGCAGGACAAAATATGAATCAAGGACTTTACTGACAGAACCTAAAACCCAAGCTAAATTATCCGTACTGCACACTGTGTACCAAAAGAAGCATCTCAGCATGCAATATACAAGGGAAACTTTGGCATGAATAACTATGCACCTTTTTGGCTCTGGCCTATGGATTATATCCAGCATGGGACTGGTACTGACATGCATCATTTATTAAAAAGGAGTTTGGCTGGACATGAAGAGCAGCAAAGCTTACTGTTGGTAAAGGTCAGATGACACCTGTAGCTACATTTGGCACAATCCAATTTCATTACTTCTTGCAAATGTTCTTAATAAAGCACAGTCATGGAACCATTGGTTTGGAGAGATGTAAAGTGAGTTGGTCTCATTTCAAAGCTGCATGGTATTCTTTGTTGTGATTGGCTCGTGTGCTCTTGGGCAAGCTAACTGCATCCAAGTTGACTTTGCTTAAGTCAGGTCATAATTCTACCCATCTTGGAATGGAGAAAGTAGATATTGATGTGGCTTGGATCCTTTCTAACACTCTCTCTTAAATTAAAAAAAAAAACACCATGCACAGCTGCTGAGAAGACTTTTAAATCAGAATTAAATTACAGATCAGGTCAAGGCTATAAATTATAGCCAGGATATTGGAGTTCTTTAAAGAGATGATGAGTACAGCAGGAAAAAACAGTGGGATAGTAATATACAGTCACTTCTGGAGGATACTGTGGAATTTGAGTGTGCCAAATAACTTTCCTAATATAATTTTTTATTTTGTGTGTGTGTAGGGGGTAGTGAGTACAGCAAATGGCATTAGTTATACTAATCAACCATTAATAAACATATGCATGAAGTCTTTTAAGACATTTATAATGAATTGTCTTTAGACAAATGAGTGCTTTAGATAGATTGTACATTATTCACATCAGTCCCTGCCCCAGTGGAGCTTACAGTCTCCTCATTAGGGCCAGTTTTATCAGGAGCTTCGGGCGACTTTGGAAAACAAAGCGATCCGAGTGCCAACCCGCTGATGATTTACATTCTAGCCGCTGGAAAGGCAGTGGAGTTTGGAGAGATTAGTCTCCCAAAGAAGAGGCAATTAATCGCCGGCGAGTAAATCTCCCTGAATCTGAGCGTGGGTCTCTACTCTTAATATGAAATAAAGATTTTAAAATGTTATTCACGAAGATTATAGGTTCTTCCTAGACTGTGTGTTTGGGGCTTATATACCCTGACCACCACAGAAGCTAATATGGTAAAAGTATTTTAGGAAAAGCTTATATTCTGCAGGGATAGCGAGTTTAATATTTTAGTTGTTATTTGCCTCATCTTAAAATGATGGTTCACCTTTAAGTAAACTTTTAGTATGTTATAGGATGGTCAATTCTAAGCAAATGTTCAATTGGTCTTCATTTTTTCTTTTTTATAGTTTTTGAATTATTTGCCTTTTTCTTCAGGCTCTTTCCAGCTTTCAAAAGGGGGTCACTGACCCCATTTAAAAATGAATGATCTGTAAGGCTACAAATGTATTATTATTGATACTTTTTATTCCTCATCTTTCTATTCATGGCCTCTCCTATTCATATTCCAGTCTCTTATTCATATCAGTGCATGGTTGCTAGGGTAATTTGGATCTGAGCAACCAGATTGCTAAACATTGCAAACTGGAGAGCCAAAGAACCCAAAAAAACACAAATAATAACACATCAAAACCAATTGCAAAGACTCTCTACATCATAACTCAAAGGCAAACAACCCTTTTAAATATCAAATTTGGGGTCAAAAACGGTCAAGCGGGATAACTAATGGGCTTATTTATCAAAATTTGAGTTTGTGTAATATTAGAGGGTTTTTTCTACTTTGAATAAACTGTCATTTTGAAAAGATTTGAATACTTGCTTATGTATTTAAAAATCTAAAATTCAAATTATTACTTTATATTCAATGGGTCAAAAAAACCTTCCATTGAACAACATGCATTAAAGGAGAACTAACTAATACATTATGTTTTGGGCTTCTGTACCAGTCCAAGGCAACCACAGCCCTTTAGCAGTAAAGATCTGTGTCTCCAAAGATGCCCCAGTAGCTCCCCATCTTCTTTTCTGCTGATTCATTGCACGTGCTCTGTGCTGCTGTCAGTTACTAAACTTAGGGACTGACTCAAAATATACAGTACACATTGAATATACTGAGCTACTGGGGCATCTTTGGAGACACAGATCTTTACTACTAAAGGGCTGTGGTTGCCTTGGGCTGGTACAGAAGCACAAAACATCATGTACAACATTTATAGCTACTTCTTTAGTTAAGCTTTAGTTCTCCTTTAAGTAAATATTGCCCTTTTACATCTTTTCCTTCAAGGCCATATTTTATAATATTCTCTGCACTGCCTCAGAAATCACCTGACCAGAAATACTGCAGCTCTAACTGTTACAGGAATAAATAAAAAAACTTCGAATTTCGAATGTTTTTTTTGGCTACTTTGACCATCGAATGGGCTACTTTGACCTTCGACTTCGACTACGACTTCGAATCGAACGATTCGAACTAAAAATCATTCGACCATTCTATAGTCGAAGTACTGTCTCTTTAAAAAAAAAATTTGACCCACTAGTTCGCCACCTAAAACCTACCGAAGTCAATGTGAGCCTATGGGGAAGGTCCCCATAGGCTTTTAAAGTATTTTTTGGTCGAAGAAAAATCATTCGATCGATGGATTAAAATCCTTCGAATCGAACGATTCATAGGATTTAATTTGTTCGATCGAACTATTTGCGGTAAATCCTTCGACTTCGATATTCGAAGTCGAAGGATTTCCATTCAGCAGTCGAATATCGAGGGTTAATTAACCCTCAATATTCAACCATAAGTAAATTTTCCCCGTGGTGTTTTCTCCTCCAGTGTAAAGACGCTTTTCAGGCCAACAGATTGGCATTTCATCTACTACCCTCTGCATTTAGACAAATAGGGGGTCATTTATCAAAGTCCGATTTTATCTCAACATTTTCTGCTAAAAAATCAGATCAAATCTGCTCGGGTATGCTTATTTATTATTTCATTGTCCCAGAAAATTTGGTTTATGGGAAAAAAAATCTGATTTTCGCGTTTTTTTGGATTTTTCACCTCAAAAACTGAAAACTCAAAAAACTGAAAACTTCAGGGAATTATTACACGAAAACCCAGCACACATCAAAAAATCATTGGGACTTCTCCCATTGACTTATATGCAACCTTAACAGGTCTGAGATGATTTGGACTTTTCCATCCTCAGGGTTTAATAAATTCCAAAAAATTCTTGATTTTTTAAAAGTGCAATTTTATTTATTAATTTTTCAGGATTTTTGCATTCGGAGTTTAGTAAATAACCCCCTAAGATGATGCCCAGAGCTAATGTAAAGATCCTTCCAATCTTTTTTCCCCATAGTATAGTGAAGCTCACAAGAGGCCATGAAGCTTTGTCAGGAGACATTTGTAAAGCGTTTTTGAATAATTTAATTTGATTTATATATGTTTACAGATTTTGCATCATCTGCATTGCACCTACAGAAACATTATAGAGACCTGAAGCTCATAAGCCAACATTTAAGATTGATTTTTTTTTTAAATTTTGCAGATATTTCAATAAAGATCGAGAGTTAAATTTCACCTCTAAGTAATTAATTTCATTTCACCGCCTCAACAGGTGTTTATTTGAATTACAGGGGCCCACACATGATTTATGTGTTTCCTTTTTACTTAATCTTTTAAATTCCTTGCATGAGGGAAGGTCTTTCCTTTAAAGCATTAGGGGGAAAAAATGTTGGAAATATTTCAATTTTATTCTATTGGTCTTATTCTTTGATTGTAACAGCTCCAACATACTTGTTCAAACTTTCCATGGGACATTAAAAGAGAGCTTTATTTCTATAAGCCATGGCGCCTTTAACCAGAATGTTTGATAATGCAGGATATACAGCTGAGCCCTACATCTAACTACAGCTTCCAAGAAAGGTGAATTCATCACCTACTAGGCTTAAAACAAAGGAGGAGATGGGATTACACAGATGTTTTTATACTGAGGTAGGAAGCAAAACAATTATCAAGCATAAAGACAAATTACAAATAGAATACTCATAATGTCACGTAATAGAGTATGCTGCCAAATACTTACATTCTCTGTCAAGTAAAAATATACCACTTGTACCAAAGTCATTTTGGTAATGGCATGTTAATGCTCAGTAATGCTTGCTATCCTTCTCTGAACTTTACATGAGTCTTTTCTGTGGTCTAAAGGAATTGTTGAGATTTTCTATATTTAATTGGTTAACTTAGCCACATATCAAAAGCCAACCTTTGCAAGGTCACTAGTTAAATGAATTCCAACTAGCAGAATATGAAGACATACTTTCTTTTCTCCAGGCTAGTAATCATACATTCGCCTATAAAGCACAACAAAGGAAGCAATTTAACACTAGAAAAGAAGATGCTATAGATGTCTTTCTATTAAAAAAAAAAAAAAAAAAAAATACAGCACCTGTGTCAATAAAAAAGTATATTTAATCATAAATAAATGTTGTAAGCAGAAACATGCAGCATACATCTGTAAATGAAACCCAAATCGGATTTGAATTTAGCATCTGTATGTGATGTATAAAATTACTTTGGCACCTTCATTTGGAAACAAATAAAATATGGGTTCTAATACAAGTAAAGCAAAGCAATGCATCTCAGACACTACGGGGCAGATTTATTAATGATCGAATTGAAAATTTGAATTCAAAATGTTTGATTTTTTTTATGGTCAAAACTCTCAAATTCGAATTGTGAATAATCCAAACACAATTTCAATTTGAAACTTGAGATTTATCAAACCTTGACCAATTAAAAAATCGAAATTTGACTAGTCGCCACCTAAAACCTGCCGAGTTCATGTATAAGTCAATGGGAGAGGTCCAGTGACTAATTTGAAGATGTTACTAGACATCCAAGTTTTTTTCGGAGAAAAAAATTAGATTCAAGTTTAGTTGAATTAGATTTGATTCAAGTTTTTGGGTCTGTAATATTTGTTTGAGTTTTAGATATTCAATTTTTATATTAAACAATCCCCAATCAAATTTCGAGTATATTCAAATTTACATTATTAAAAAAAATTCACATTAATTCGAAATTCGAATAAATGTGGCTCCCCATGTGTTAGCCGCACATCAAAAAATCATTATGACATCTCCCATTGACTTATATGCAACCTCGACAGGTCTGAGATGCCGGATTTTCTGATTCAGACTTTTCCATCCTCTGGGCTTAATAAATTCCAAAAAAATTGTGATTTTTTTAAAAGTCCGACTTTATAAAATATAAAACACATTTTTTGGGATTTTTGCATTCAGAGTTTAATAAATAACCCCCTAAATGTTGCCAGTGTATATTTATATTGTATGTGCTCGTAAATGCTAGCTGAACAGGAGAAAAGGAATACATATTATTATATATTGTGTGTTATATAAGTTGATACCATAGCTATTGAGGGATCTTTTTTGATTTGTACTGAGAAGCAGCAGAGCACCATTTATATGATATAAATTGCAATGTGCTCACCACAATACTCATGGAGACTTGTCCTACATAGGGCCCTCAGTAAAAATGAGCTAAATGTCGGGATGCAAAATACGAGGGACCAGCTGGTTTACATAGCTAGATTTTAGAATAAATTGAATACGGCAACTAAAGGCAAGAAATTATAGTATTAAGTGGATTTATGCTCTGTGGCTAAATGGTAGGTAAGTGGGTTGGAGCAACTCCAAAGAATGCAGCATGTTACAGTGTTTCCTTCACACATTAACCCCCCTCCCCACATCTTATACAAAATCTGTGGAGACAGTCAATGTGATTTATCTTGCAGTTGAAAGATATTTCACCAGGGAGGAAAATTATTTTCTAACATAATGGAAATGTGAAAGCTGTTAAAAAAACTAATTTATTGTGACAATCCTTATTTTCTGGAATTTTTGAATCTACAAATATCCAAGATTTTAACGATGACCAACTGCCCGAATGAATTGGCAATGTTCCAGTAAACCATTCTCAGCAACCTCTCTCATAATCAGTCGTTTTAAAAATGACTGCTCAGAAAAACAATACAATTGTATTAAAAATTTTACATTCCATGCATTGTAGGTCTGATGCACTAGGACATGGTTCAATTGAAGTGATTCACAGACCCATCATCAAAATTTAATGTAATAAAAAAATATTCTTGCCACCTACAATATTGAGACTAATATGTATATAAATTTAAGCAATGAAGTTGCCATGTACATAAGGGGTTAGGACAGTCAGCAGCTTTATAGTAGATCAGAGGATACATTTAAATCCTTCAATCCAAAAGCAGATCTATAATAGAAATGTTTGTTTTCAAACAGCAAATGTGTAAATGGTTCAGTATGTATTTTGAATTGTTCCTAAGCAACTCCCCATGATGGGGTCTGGCTGAATATCTAATTTTCATCTTATTATGAAATGCTGCAGGCCTGGAATGATATTTTGACTTCTACGGCTGTACCCCAGTGTTCAAAACATCCGAAGAACCACAAGCTTTGGGGGTGTCTTGTACAATCCACAGAAAAATCTTAACTTTTGATTTGCTGCCCTACAGCTTTCCATGTTTTCAGTTTCATGTTTCCAAAAACTTGAAGTAGTAAAGCAGCAAGAGATAGGAAAACCTTTCTTCAACTGATATTTTACTACTACTTCCAGCATTCTCTTTCGGCTTAGATAACGATGATGGTAAGGAGTGCATAAAAAGTTATGTCTCAACTCTGAAATAGAAATGACCTAAAATGTTTTGTAAACATGAATATATTACCATGTTTTAGAGGCTAAAATGATCTTATTGTGGTATATTTTTTTTACCTACATAAAACTGAATTGATTGGAATGTGAACAATAAGGGGCCCATTTACTTTGCTCGAGTGAAGGAATAGAGGAAAAAACTTCGAATTTTTGGCTACTTCGACCATCGAATGGGCTACTTGGACCTTCTAATCGAACGATTCAAACTAAAAATTGTTCGACTATTCGACCATTCAATAGTCGAAGTACTGTCTCTTTAAGAAAGAACTTCGAACCCCAGGTTCTCCACCTAAAAGGTCCCCATAGGCTTTGGTAGTTTTTTTAGGTCAAAGAAAAATTGTTCGATCGATGAATTAAAATCCTTTGAACGATGGTCGAATATCGAGGGTTTATTAATATTCGACCCTGTGTAAATCTGCCCCTAAATGCAGTAGGTAGTACCATACACTATGGCTACAATTATATTACACAACCAATATCATACAGCAATGTGTATGCATTTTTTCTCTACAATTCATGAAATATTCTGTTCATAAATTAAGCAAAGATAGCAAAGTAAAACAAGTTTCACATATCTACTGGTTAGAACCCTTCCCTCCCATAATTATTTTATCAAGAAGAGCTTTCATCCACTAAACATAATGTTGCCCTAAATAGTAAATGTGAATTGAAATTGTGTTGGAACCACCCAACTGAAATTTGCCTATATATTGGTTTTATATACATTAAGGTGAATATAATTATTGTTCTTTACTTATATACAACATATTCTGCAGTGCTTTATGAATAGCTACTCAATGACAAAAATGATATTATTTACACCTATGTAACCATGAAATGCAGAACCATTAAACTGCAGTGAAACAACTGTGAATATAAGGCTTCATGTGTAAGCATGTTTTAAATTGAGCAGAATATTAAAAGTCAAATGCAAAAATCCAGACATCTTTCAAAAATGTCTCAATGGACCCTGTGAGGATCATTTTAGTCTCTAGAGAAAGACAGAGGAATCGCCTGCTCCACCAGGATGGTAATGTACCTCCCTAAGTGTTGCCACATGAACAGTCAAGAAAAAAGCAACATATCCCTGAGGTCCATTCAATTCTATTGCTTCATTCAGTTCAGCAGCTTTTTAGCTTCCCTCAAGAATGTAAAGGTTAATAAGGATTTAAAATCCAATACCTTAGAGCCAAAATACTGTATATGCAAGAAGGCGAATAATAGCTTTATAACTATAATGGATTCAGAAAATGTCATTGTAGTTGTCATCTAGATGATGGGATTTGTCCAGTGGGTGAAACACTTTACTGAAAAAATATTTAGCAGACCATGTAGGTCTAACATTCATCAAAGTATCTAAGCCAATGAAGAGGGTTTTCATTTTCAGAATCTATCAGTCTAACTATTCCTATTTTCTGACACTAGTTTAAAACACAATATAATGATCAGGTTCAGGAGGTTCAGCTCAGCAACATTTGGAGAACTACACACTGGACTGGGTTACTAGAAAAAGAAAATACACAAGGGGGGTTGTGGGAGCACCCGCATTGCTAAGTAAAAATATATAGAAGTATAAGGGAAGTGCTACTGGCATATCCAAATGGGTCAGTGCACATTCCCTGGGCCCCTGTCTAAGTAATTCAGTAGATATGCAAATGCATGTGTTAACAAAGACAGGGGTTTTTAGTTGCAAAGTTATGATCATAAAGTTGAAAAGCCACCATACCACGTCAAGGTAAACCCCATATGGCGGTCCCTAACTTGTTTACCTACCAGTCATAGTATTGAGGATCCTGTGTCTCTCTGCATAATAGCATTAGTAAAGTAAAAAGTAAAAGTCTGCTGAACCTTGGTTTCTGGAGGGCTAAGTCCTCCCCCGCTGCTGAATTGCAGCTTTTAAGAGAGAGTGATTGCCCAAACCAACGCCCATTTTTGACAAAAATGTATAAATATGGTGCAGTTAAAAGCATAGGGCCACTATTAATTAATAGGGGTGGGTATGGGGGGTGCTACAAGCCACAAGAAGCTTAGCCAAAGCTACAGGCTGTAAAAGCAAATACACAAGGGGGGTTGTTCAACTTTATGATCATAACTTTGCAACTAAAAACCCCTGTCTTTGTTAACACATGCATTTGCATATCTACTGAATTACTTAGACAGGGGCCCAGGGAATGTGCACTGACCCATTTGGATATGCCAGTAGCACTTCCCTTATACTTCTATATATTTTTACTTAGCAATGCGGGTGCTCCCACAACCCCCCTTGTGTATTTACTAGAAAAAGAAGCAAATGTCTGACTTGTTGCTCTGTGTTACTATACCTAAGAAATATTTTTTCTGATAGAACATGACATGGCAATAAGAATGCATTTGTTGGACATCCAGAACATCCAGAGCAGGTATGGATACTCCACCCCACTTACATACTGCAATTTAATCTAATCCTTCTTGGAAGAAAGATGTAGGGCAGGCATCTTCTTCATGCACTTCATTGGCTGAAGTATCTGCTTGGCTACAACTTATGCTGCAAGTACACATTTCTTAGAGAAGACCCTGAAATGGAAAAGCAATGGGCTAAATCATTAAACTCTGAGCAACAAATTCACCTTGACAAATTTGTCAAAACATGCAGTCTTCTATCACAGCAGTGAAAATGTCACTGAAGACTAATGATCTGCTAAACATAAGTATAATTTGATTGGCTCTAGGAAAATACAGCTTTCTATGGTTGTTGGTAGATCAATGTGCTTTAAAGTGCTGTACTGTTTGAGATGCATCCAAGCCTACAAAGTGCTTCAGATTTCAAAGGGTGTAAAATATTCATTACATTATTGATTTTTCACCGCAGAACCTAACTGGTGCTTTTGACAGCAAACATGGGATTTCTTTTCTATGCTAATCTGGAAGAGAGGACATTGAGGGGCATTACTGGGGTGCTATTCACAGGCAAGAATTTGATTTGTGTTCCATACCTGACCCCCCATACACACTAGAAAAAAATCACAACAAAGTAATCCATCCACGGGCCTATTTATCAGTCTGTTCATATCATGTTATATATCTTTAAGAACAACATATTCCAACACAAGCCTCTCATTTACCTAAACAAATCTTAGCTCTAACCCAAACTAATATAAAAGAGTTAAATATTCAGACAGCTGGTGCCAAGGGTGTGATGTGGGAATAATCTTTTTAGCAAATTTAATTTAGTTTCAAAGGAGAAATTCCTATTGATTGAGACTTGTCAGGTCCTACTGTTTAACAAAGCAACACCAGCGTTATCATTGAGAAGTGTGCTTAGAAGAAGGTAGTTGGAGAGCTGTTATTGATAAGTGTCCACTTACTTACTATAAAAATGATCAATAAAAGCTTACTTTGTTTGTTCAAGTACTATTCACAGATTGGGAACCCCAATGCTCTTATGGATATGCACAAAATGTCAATGGACTATCTATACCTATTTATGGTTTGTTTTAGCAAACAAAGCTAAACATTAATGAGAAATACAGAGATTAACATATACAGTTTGTGCTAGTTCAACAACAATGAAGTGTTTATTGATCAGGACAGAACTAAAGGATGTACACATTTCATCCACAGTCTTATTTCCCATTATAAGATTCACCTTTACTATGTTAGTGTTTATTCAAAAGAAAAATTGAAAACCTGTGATATATCTCTGAATTATTTGATAGATCTATACAGATCTAATAATATGTAAGTGTTTATGTCATATACCACACAATTATAATGTTCGTTCCATAACAAGATTTAATTAACACGTTTGAAGCTATTAAGGAAGCAAAAAAGAATTTTCTGTCACCTTTAAACAGTGGAAACCTGATTTTTAGGTCAATATTCCAAATTACATATGTGCAATCACTGACACCTTTGATTATCTGTCAGCATTTAATTAACAGTTTTCATCTCAGATATTTTCATATTGATTACAGAGTGTCTCATGGTTTGTTTTGTGCAATATGACAGTCCAGGTTGGTTTACACACAATATACAAATCAATTTTGGACTGTAGCTAAGCTAACATTTCACAAGGAGTCATATGTAATTTCTTATTACTAACATTTGGGGGCAGATTTATCAAGGGTCAAAGTGAATTCGAGGGAATTTTCGAAGTAAAAAAAATGCACATTTTTTGGATACTTCGACCATCAAATAGGATACCACGACTTCGACTTCGAAGTAAAATAGTTTGAATATTCGACCATTCGATAATCAAGTACTGTCTCTTTAAAAAAAAACTTTTATTCGAACGATTTAATCGTTCATTCGAACGATTTTACTTTGATCGCATGATACCCAAATTCCCTGAAAAAAACTTCGAATTTGATATTCGAAGTTGAAGTATTTTAATTTGATGGTCGAATTTCGAAGTATTTTTATCTTCGAAATTCGACTCTTGATAAATCTGCCCCTCTGAGGTTGCATTACATAACTGGGCTCATATATAATGGTGCCCTACTGTAACATGGTTGCTCCATTATCTATGAATTTAGTTCATGTGATTAGTTAAAAACAATCATAATGTACTTTCCCTAGGGTTAACAACCAATATGTTAATTGTAACAAAGAGATATAGGTAGTATTCCATAATATGTACAATGCACTAGGGGAGTTTTTGGGGTAAGGTATTGGATGTACAGTATCTTTCAGAATGCCTTAAATATTGGGTCTTCCATAATTTGGATCACCATGCCTCAAGGCCACTAACAAAAGCCTTTAAACATCAAATAAATGCAATAGGATTGTTTTGCCCCCCATTATGGATTTATTCTAACTTTGTTGTCATCAAGGTACAGTGTTATTTTACAGAGTAAAAAGAAATTAAAAACTGAATCCTTTTCTTAAAACGGACTCTATGCAGGATGGCTTTCCAATCTGAAAATCAGGTCCCAAGATAATAAATCCCATACCCGTAAGATATTCCTTCAAAATAAAAAGACTGGTTAAAAAAAGAAAAAAAAGAAAAAAAAAAAAAAGAATCATGTACATGGAAAATTGTTTTGCTATGCCATATTGTGCTTTTCTTTTAATATACCATTCTTTTCATTGTTAGAGTTTCATTTAAACTATCTATACATTACAACTTTTTACAGCAAGGTGTTTTTATATAATATACAGTATATACAATATAAGCCGTTCTTCCTCAGCAGGTGGATAAGTGCTAAGCATTTTAGCATTTTTACAAGCCATATAACATAATCGTGAAATTGTTCACTCTTTCTACTAACGACATTTATTCAATTCATGAGATGTAAAGATGATTGTGATACTCAAACGACAAAGATATCAATTTATAAGTGAGTACAGGAAAATAAAAAATACGTATTAATACAAAAATAACTTGGATGTTGAAGTGCTTCTGGAACAGAGAGAGTCCAGCACTTACGTTTCTAAAATTGCTTAACTCCTGGGATTGTAATTCAACTTCGATCAAAACCAGAGGAAGGATGGAAAGTCATTTGTACATGAAAGTATAGACAGGAGAAATGAGTGTGTTTGACATCTTGCATGTGTCTCCCTGAATTAATTTCAGTATGAAATATCAAACTCTTCATCCAGGATTTCAACATCAGCAATCCAAATAAACACAGAGCAATGTTTTATCATCCAATTGTGGCCAATCTGGGGTAAAAAGCACAAATGCTGCCATTATCAGAATCTTGTCAAGCTTTGAAACATGTTTCCAGAAATCCCAGAACTGAATTATCCTCTGGATATTCAAGCCTGAGATTAAACATCATCAATTATCCATTACTTAATGATTTTTTAAGCATTGGTATGTTCAAATGGCATATTTAATGCTTTAGCAGTTGAGGAAGATTTGCAAGTGGGGATTTGTTCTGTAAATCATTCATATAGTGCAAAGACTATATTCATATTTGATAGTGGTAAATTATTCGTATTTCATCTCTGTTGTTTTATTTTGTGCTGCCGCTTTCAAATATGAATGTTTCCAATAATGTTAAGGTGTAATCATGTCAAGGAGATCAATGCTTCTACTACAGCATTGTCATTATTTTGTTTTCAGAGTCATTGCATCAAAGATTCTAATCCTAGAAATATATTTGCCATCTCTGCAAGGCAGAAGCTAAGAAAGCACCATCACCTCCCTAATTTTACATTGGGGAAATATGCTTTACACTAAATGAGTCAGTCTGCAGTTGCTGTTTTTGAAGGCAATATATACCATATTAATTAGTACTTTTAGCTTTGTTTTCTCAATTAAAGAGAATGTAAATGAATGTAGGAGGGCATATACATTTCCTTCTTGTATATCTGTGTATGTTACATATGGTTTGGAGCTACCATTCTTTTCTCTTACACAAGCCACTCATCAATGCAGGGAAACATCATCAACATTGAGTGTCAAACCAAATGAAGCAGACATTTAATCATCTATGGCATATGCAAGAGAAGCTTTAGCATGCTCTATTTTAAAATATATAGTAGCAGTACCATAAGATATGTTTCTATGTGTATGACACTCTCCAGAATTGTTAAAAAATGCCAGCATTTGTAATTTAGAACATCAAGCGTTGGGCCAATGAAAAAACATTTATTATTAAAAAATAGGATTTTCTAGGATTTATTCAGTGGCGTAACTACCGGGGGAGCAGGGGGTGCGATTGGGCCAGGGGTTGCGTGCCACGAATTTCGGGCGGTTCCAGGCTGATTCCGGGTGGTTCTGGGCGTACAGAAGGGGGCGGGCCCGGCTGCTCATCCAGCGCCGGGGCCCGACACCCCTCTAGTTACGTTGCTGGATTTATTCCATCTTAGCTAACATATGGGGGCACATTTATCAAGGGTCGAATTTCGAAGTAGAAAATACTTCAAAATTCGACCATCGAATTGAAATACTTCGACTACGAATATCAAAGTCGAAGTATTTTTCAGCAAACTATTCAAAGGATTTCAGCGATCAATCGAACGATTTTACTTCGACTTCTAAAGACTTCGAAAAATGTTGTAGAAGGTCCCCATAGGCTAACATAGCACTTCGGCAGGTTTAATTTGTCAAAGTATTGACTTTTTTTAAAGGGATCCTGTCATCGGAAAACATGTTTTTTTAAAAATGCATCAGTTAATAGTGCTACTCCAGCAGAATTCTGCACTGAAATCCATTTCTCAAAAGAGCAAACAGATTTTTTTATATTCAATTTTGAAATCTGACATGGGGCTAGACATTTTGTCAGTTTCCCAGCTGCCCCAAGTCATGTGACTTGAATTCTGCTGGAGCAGCACTATTAACTGATTCATTTTGAAAAAATTTTTTTCCCCATGACAGTATCCCTTTAAAGAGACAGTACTTCGATTATTGAATGGTTGAATATTCGAAGTCGAAGTCATAGTATCCTACTCGATGGTCGAAGTATCCAAAAAATTACTTTGAATTTCGATTTTTTTTTAACTTAGAAAATTCCCTCGAATTCACTTCGACCTTTAATAAACCTGCCCCTTAGGGTACGGTCTTGTTTGGTTAAAGAATTGTTTGGTTAAACTGGAAATTATGGGAACCTTGCCTTTAAAATATCTATATTAAGCGAGCAATGTAGTATTTTCGACTGTTCAAAATATGGATTTCAAGATAACAGGGTCTATTCACTCTGTTATGCCTTTGCTTTAAACAAAAATAAATTTTTCTTGTCCAACACAGAGGGGCAAGTAGTCTATGTGAATAAATGCACACATGTTGGGGAAATTGTTACAGTTTAAGCGACACCTGTGAAATCTGATAAGGTGGAGACACATTTACACCAGTCCAAATATTCAGAACTCATTTACACTCCATAAAAACAACAAACAAATTAGCAGGTGCGATGTTTCACTGCCCACATGGCAAACGTCCCATGTAATGTGGCTCTGAAATACTTAACCCCTTCCTCAATAAATTAATGCAATTCCGCAGGAGAATACTATGGGTACATTATGGAGCGTCTTGGGACATATAAATGATAACTTGTTATCATAAACTGAAAAAGACAAAATAGTTTTTTTCACATTTTAGGTTGCTTCTTGTCAAAAATTATATTTTTATAGAAGTTTATTTTCTAGAAAAACTAAAACACAGAAAAAAAAACATCCTGATTTATGTTCTGATTCTTTTTTTGACACCTAAAATGGATTGTTTTACAACGCCAGAGAAGAAAGATATGCCACATTTTTAGCAAAAAAAAAATATAGAAAACTTCAAAAACAAGTTGGAAATCAAACACATCATTCATTTCAAGTTAACGAAGCATGACTATGAAGAGAAGTATATTTGATAAATTCAAATTCCCCAGTTGGAACACAAGCTTCTATCTGGAAAACCCCTAGGTCCCAAGCAGTGGCAAAACATTCCATACAAACAGAGTGGTTAGTATAGAGGTTTGTATACTATATATTTGCCAGAATCCTCATTCACAAGGTGGAGGAAATTGTTCATTATTCTATAGTTGCCTTACCTAGGTGGCCAGGATAGCATTCGGTTGTGAAAAATATATATAGGAAAGAGAATAGACTTCCTGATAACCATAACTTTATCTTAAGGGAGGTAACTCTGTATCATGTTGGTAATCTCTTATTTCAGCCAGTGTCTCTCTTGTTGACCTTTAATATTTAAAGTAGTTTTAGACTGTTCCACCCTGCTGGGTATATCTGAATGTTTTAGTTGGTGGTATAAATATCAGAACATATGCTCAATGTAAATACAAACTTTGTTATGCATGGCAGACAGGAATACTGTGCAAATCGGGTAGTGGGGCAGTGATAGATATGTCTGTTTAAGGATGCATCTGAAATCAGTTAATTATTTATAAGTTTCAAATTGATGTATCAAGATCAACAACTAGCAAGACAGAAATTCCTCTTAATATCAGCCCAGCAGGAAAGTATAATTAACAGGTTCAGTGGAAAATAATTCTATCAAATATTGCTATTCTCATCAACTAGACAGAAAAGAACGGTATGATAATTGCTCAGTAATTGTAAGAAATAACCTTTTCCCTAGGGCATTTTTCTTTCTTTATTTTCTCAAGCAACATGTACATGACATTATTTTCTATATACTGATTAAAATGTAATATTAATGTTGGTTAGCTGTTATGGGAACATTAAATGAAATCTTAGAAAACATCACATTGTTGAATGTAACAACATATGGGAAACAAATAATTTCAAATGGTTTTTATCATGCAAAACATTATCTGTAGGTGGCCATACACTAAGGGGCCCATTTGCTCGAGTGAAGGAATAGAATAAAAAAAACTTAGAATTTCGAATGTTTTTTATGGCTACTTCGACCATCGAATTGGCTACTTCGACCTTCGACTACTACTAAAAATCGTTCGAATATTCGACCATTCGATAGTCGAAGTACTGTCTCTTTAAAAAAAACTTCGACCACCTACTTCTCCACCTAAAACCTACCGGAAGGTCCCCATAGGCTTTCCTATGTTTGTTCGATCGATGGATTAAAATCCGTAGAATCGTTCGATTCAAAGGATTAAATCGTTCGATCAAACTAATTGCAGTAAATCCTTCGACTTCGATATTCGAAGTCGAAGGATTTACATTCGGCAGTCGAATATCGAGGGTTAATTAACCCTCAATATTTGACCATATGTAAATCTGCCTCTAAGAGAGCTGCTCGTTTGGCACCAAACAAGTGGATCTCTTCCTGATCTGCTTGGGTTTTTTACACTTATTTATTATTATCGAGGTACTGCCCGAAACCCAGCGCACATCAAAAAATCATTGGGACTTCTCCCATTGACTTATATGCAACCTCAACAGGTCTGAGATGCCGGATTTTCAGATTCGGACATTTCCATCCCCAGGGTTTAATAAATTCCCAAAAAATTGTGATTTTTTAAAAGTCCGATTTTATAAAAAAAAATCACAAACTTTTTGGGGATTTTTGCATTTGGAGTTTAAATAACCCCCTTAGGGTTTAATCTACCCATTGATGATCAATATAAATCTGCTCCTCCTATAGTTCAATATTATTCTGATCTTCTCCCTAGAATTGGTACCACTGTTCAATCTCACTTCTGCAGAGCCAATCACTGGGGATGCTCAAGTGAGAAATGTGAGCCAATAATGAAATGATTATATGCAATGCTACAGACCACTCTATCTCACCTTCATCCGGACATGTTACTCCCATGGCCCTTAAAATGGCTATATTTTGAAGTCAGATGTATTTGTGGCTCTTTCCTCTTTGACATTTGCTGATTGGCTATTCTTGTGATGATAATAGTCATCACCAAATGGAATTTCAATTTAGACAAACCAAACGTCTGTCTAGAGACTCCAATTAACACTCAACACTTAACACTTTTTGTGAAGATAAAATTTTATCATACTGACACCTACTTCTTCCAAAGTGTGTTTAACCTAAGGGTAGGACTACACGGGCATTTTCGGTACGATCCGATGCGCTACGACAAAATGTATGCGACAAATCGCATGCGACTGAAATCAGGTAAGAGATAGAAATGTTGGATGAAGTCGCATTGTTAATCCGATGCAACATGACTGTCAGATGCAGACGCTGCACGCTGCATCTGCATCCAACAGTCACGTTGCGTCAGTTCAACGTTGCAACTTCATTGAGACGAAAACTTCATTGTAGTCCTACCCTAAATTTCATTATGCTATGAGACATACAGTAAATTATGACCAATGAGTAGTGATGGGGGAATCAGTGTCATTTCGCTTCGTTGAAAAAAACTGCAAAAAATTTGTGAAACGCATTGAAGTCAATGGGCGTCAAAATAATTTTGGCGTGCATCAATTTTGACGCGAAAGTCGATTTTTATACTTGTGACTATTTTGTCCAAATGCATTAAAGTCAACGGGCATCTGAATAATTCTGATGAGCAACAAATTTTTTTTTTGTCGTGGCAGATTTTTCGCCGGGGAATTTTCACCGCAGTATCGCTAATTTATTCACTGGTGGCAAAACGCAGAAATTTGCCACTAATTTGTGCCTGGCGAATTTATTCACCCATCACTACTGATGAGTGATGTCTTACAAAAGGTACTTTTTATTCTGGCAAAAAACTAACCTCTCACATTGGTTTAAAGCGCAACCAATGAAACAATAGTTAAAATAGGACAACAGCAGTTCATCTTTCCTTGTGTGTAAGCAGAGCTGTGAATGGCTACGCACCCCCTACAGATATGGGATCCTTTATCCGAAAGCTTGTTATCCAGAAAGCACTGAATTACAGGATGGCCATCTCCCAAAGACTCCATTTTATCTAAATAATTCAAGTTTTTAATAAATATTGTTTTTTTCTCTGTAATAATAAAATAGCACCTTTTGCTTAATCCAAACTAACATATAATTAATTCTTATTTGAAGCAAATCCAGCCTATTGGGGTTATTTAATGTTTACATGATTTTCTAGTAGACTTAAGGTATGAAGATCCACATTAGAGAAGATCTGGAAAACTCCAGGTCCTGAGAATTCTGTATAACAGGTCCCTTACCTGTACCATTAAAAGACCATTATTAAATACCCGCTACTAGTGATGGGCAAATCGGAGAAGTTTTGCTTCGCCAAAAAAAAAGTCAATGGGCTTCAAAATAATTTTGATGCACGTCAATTTTCACAAGAGCGTCAATTTTTATACGCCTGACTATTTGGTCCAAATGCTTTAGAGTAAATGCATTTGGCAGGTTTTTCGCCGGTAATTGTCAGCGCAGTTTTGCGAATTAATTCGCTTGCAGACTTGAGAAAATCGGTGGGGCTATCAAGTAAAGTTTGTTTAAAAGTTTACAGTACTTTTCAAGTTAGATTTATTATGCACTATATATTATTCATTATTGCCTACATGATGAGAATGTTTTTTAAAAAATGCAATATGTTCTCATTAGCCAAAGTCTTCAATTTATACCGTAATTAAAAGTGATTATTCATGGGACAAAACCACAGTGTGATATAACCTAGAAATCTGTAATCGGGGTAGATGATTCATCATCCCCCTTGTTATGGCATGGCGTGTTCCTGAGAGCACAGTGGGAAAGGATGGGATGGTTTCCTTCAGGCTCGACCACGAAGGTGCCATTGTAGTCTTCACCTGCCAATGTTCCCACTTAAATGTTTTGTATGAATAAAAAATCCATTCTGGAATTGATGATGTAGTAAATCTGATTAAAACTATATATTATAAAATATTATACAAAAACCCAGCAGTGAACTGCTTTTAGATTTAGGGGGTTATTTACTAAACTCCAAATGCAAAAAGATTTTAATTTTTTTAATAAAAATCGGAATTTGTTAAACCTCGAGGATGGAAAAAGTCCAAATCAGAAAATCCAGTACCTCAGACCTGTCGAGGTTGCATGTAACTCAATGGGAGAAGTCCCAATGATTTTTTGATGTGTGTTGGGTTTCGTGCAATACCTCAACGTTTTCAGCCAACAATCAAAAAAAATCATGAAAATCAGATGAAAAACTCTGATTTTTCCCGCAAAGCAAATTTTCAGGGAACATGCAATAATAAATAAGCAAAAAAACCCGAGCGGAGTTTGAAGCAGAAAATTTTGAGATAAATTCGGACTTTCATAAATAACCCCCTAAGTCTTTCTAAATAAATCCAATATGTTGTTCTGGTTTGCTCCGAGCTGACACGTATTGCTGGAATGCAAGACAATTGTGGGACAGATAAAAAGTGTAGAACAATTGTATGATCTGGATGGATTAAATGGCCCTTTGCCAAATATCATTTCCAAGGAGCCTCCATATATCTGTTAGAAAGAAGAAAATCGATCTCTGACATGTTAAATTGCACACAATTTCACTGGCATTCTTGGAGTCACAGAGGTTAGGATGATAGAATCTTTTTTTTTTTTACTAGACAAAATGTACTTGACTGCAAAAAAAAAGTAAGTACTGTATATCAACTTATTAAAGTATCTAAGATATGAATACTTTGAATATGGCTTATGATTAGTGATGGGCAAATTTGTTTTCATTTGCAAAATGAAGCCAATGGGCGTCAAAACAATTTCGGCTTCTTCTTTCTTCATGAAGCTGCGCATTAGAGTGAAAAGTCGAACTTTAACTAAAAAGTCAGCTTTTTCATTTTACTGCGCATGCGTCTGCCCCGGGAAATTTGAAGAAAGAAGAAGCCGGAAGAGGATTGCTCCATGGTGCTCACTGGTATAACTCCGTCCAGATGCAGTTTTCTGCTGATAGGAGCACCCGCATGGGGTTTCATGGAAGTAAATACGTTCACTTGGGGGAGCCTAACATTTGGCAACCCCAAGTGCCAAACGATTTTTTGTCTCCTTTAAACCCAATCATATAACTGATCTTATCTTGTATATCATGCTAGATATATACATTTGACACTCTAATCATTATTCCTTTGTAGATACACAACAAAATAATACATACAACCTTAGTGCCAGGCATCAGTACAAATATAACAATAGAAGGTATGGGCTCATATTCAAACAACATTAAGCTCAGTAGATGAGGGTATTTACTGACAGGCAACAATACTCTATATTAATGAATATTCTCCCAAGAGAGCGAAATGTACTGTGTCTGGGTGCCTTATATGACTATAAACCATTCATAAGGGTTTTCTGCAATTACTTAACACAGTCAGTATAGTTGGGTAGGTGTTAATATAATACAGGATCTATTTTCATAAAAAATACAGATTTTCTTTTGTTAGTAGCTATTAGCTTTACAAAAAAAATACAAAAGGCAAACAGAGATTAACAAACATTATTACCATTCTATTTAGCAAAGGAATCATCAAGTTCATCTGTGTTTACTACATTCTTTCACACAAGAATGCCCATTGGGGGAAAGCAACTCAGCTTTTACCATTATAGGCTAATATAGGAGTCAGACAATAAACACCTGTGCTAGGTAGACGTGCTTCACAAATCCTTATATGAAGTAAAAATCCATAAAACCTTCTTTGATGCATTTTACATCATGGGGCTTACATCTGCAGCTGTCCAGGGCTTATGGTCTTGTAGCATTTAACATATGGGCGCTGCATTATGGGGATAAGGAATGTTGATAGGAAGGAATGTTGACAGAAGGGTCTTTTCATGCTTAGAGCCCACAGATGGGATTTGTACCTCATACTTTTTATTTCCATTTTTACTAATAAGAAGTCTAACGATTTTTAGATGTACTAGGGATATCTTGAAGGAAAGTCAGTTTCTTCCCGCAAAAGGGAAAATAGAGTAGTGAATGGCCACATATTGCGTTTCTCATGTTGTTTACACAAAATAAAATTATTATTTTAAAAAAAGATATTGGTAGTGTATTGCAACAAATATGAAATCTAATATGATCCCTCTCTGAGTCATCAAGGGCCATATGTAAAGCTCATTAAATCTAGAATGAAGACCTGTGGCTTAGATGGATATTTAGTCTCATTTACTGCTTCGTATTTTGTCGTGGAGTCATGCTTCACCGGTCTGTTCTGATAAATTGTGCACAATGAGCCTATTGACGCAGGGGAACCCTGACACAATTCGGTCAGTCGCATTGACACCTCAAGGCCACTATTATGCTGGAATATTGGGCAAAAATTGTCTTGTTGGGGAAAAAACAAGTCAACTTGCTTTTTGCACACTGCATTTGCTCTAGTAAATGAGCCCATTTATGTTTACCATGTTTGGGAAGAGAATATTACCAAGATATGCTAAGTTAATAAGCTAAGAATCTTGTGTGAAACAGGGACTAGTGGTGTAACAAAAAAGGAGGCCGGTCTCATGGCCATGAGTGGGTGGGATTTCCAGAACCCACCAGCACACCCTGGCCTCTCCAGCATAAGTTGGCCCGGTGCACAGTCAGAAGGGATCGGCAACCCCAATTGTAGTCAGCGTAATAAAAGAAAAACTGGCACTTAGAGCTCGATGCATGCGGGCAAAGCCCTGCGTGTTTATTACAATGTAACGTTTCGGGGGCGAGAGGGCGAGATAATGTTTCAAGCTTTGGCAGAATGCCACAATGTTTTTAGGTGTTTTAGCTTTATTAAAGGAATGTTTTAATGTTTATACTGAAATACTATTTAACTTTGTTCACAGGATTTGCTCTGTATCGAAAATATTTTTTCTACATTTTTTCTATTTGTTTAAGGTCTTGGGAACTGTATTTGGACTTTTTTTGAACTTTTTTTGTACGATATTTTTTTGTACGATATTTTCACTGATGATGTTTTATCCACGAATGGAGTTGCTAATTGTAGTAACTAAGGGTTAAATTACCAAACATGTGTGGGTTAATTTATGCATAAGTAATGTTTAAAAGGTTCACTTTGTGGTGTGATTTGCTGTCTGACGAAGGGGCCCGCCCCCGAAACGTTACATTGTAATAAACATGCATGGCTTTGCCCGCATGCATCGAGCTCTGAGTGCCAGTTTTTCTTTTATTACCATGAGTGGGTGGGACTCAGGTCTGTTTTATTTGATGTGAGTCAGCTGGGGCCTAGGAGCTGTGGATGACCTTTTGTGTACACAAAATCTCAGGTCACCTCTGATTTTCTTTTAGCCAGGGGTAACTCTCAAATGTGCATGCGTCATGGGGTGACTTGCAAATTTGCACGAGGGGGTGGAAAACATTTTATGGGGGCCCTGCCCGATAGCTTCACCTCTGATAGGGACTGATAGAATTGAAGATTATTTTATTAAGGGTGTGAAAGCAGAAGAGGTATACTGCCGACAGGGAGACTGGGCAGGGCACAGACCTTGTAACATTGGGAGAGGGAGAATGACATCATGGGGTGGACTGGTTGACAATCCGGGGTTGTACCCGTGACATTAGGTGCAGGGTTATGATGTGGCAATCACTGATTGGATGATCATTTTACCATTCATTTAAATTACAAGGCAATTTTCGCCTGGACATCCTCCCAAAAACCGGGCTGTCCAGGTGCCAAATGAACCAATGGCAACCCTAGATTTAAGGGCTTTCTCACTAGTCATATTGCTAGCCACTAAAATTAAATGTCCGTTAACTAAGATGCTTATACCTATATGCTATATTTTATCTATGCTCTGTGCACCAGTTTGCTGGTTGCACCTGTATTGACACATGAGGCTAATGCTTATGCCGTCACCAATTGAGAGATATTTTGCAGGAAAACAATGATCAGACAGCCGTAAGAGATTATCCAGAAGCTTCAAAAGCCTGAAGTGCTGTCTAATGATGGCAACAGATGGGGGACTTCTGGCTTTTAGGGAACAAGGCAAAGAGTTTGTAAAGAAAGCAGGGTTTAGTCCAAAGCAGTTTCTTTGCATTTACCCCTTGCATAAGGCAGTGCTCCATTCAAGAAGGGAGAGCATGGGAAGGCACATAGGTCCTAAAAGGTAGATGCTAAGGACTGGGCATGCTGCACCACTTGATGCTGTGCTCTACTCCTTCTGCTGGAAGAGCACAAATTACCAAGGTGCAAGTGATTCTCATGTGAGCACTAAGGAGCATGCATTTGTGGTCCATAGCACTCTAGCGTGGGGTATAGTAAATGACCCCTCATGGATTAATGAATAAAGTATATATGTGTATGCTGCAGGTTTATTTATTGGCCATCAGTTTAACTCTATGGGATCTATTTATTAAAGGTCAAGTTTTTTTGTGAGATTTATTAGAGATTTATTATGTCCCAAAGCAGCAAAGAAATGTGAATCTGAAAATACTCAAGCTAAAACCTGTTCAGTTCAATTCATGTAGAAGTCAATGACAGAGCTCCCTTTAACCATTTTTGCCTTCACGATTTTCTGATGTTTTAGGGGGGGGGTTTTTTATAGAAAACTTGACAAATTCCAGTTTGTCTTGCAACAATCCGAAAAAGTTTCACAATTCAAGTGTCAAATTGAAAGGGTCGCACTATTCATATTAACGTATCATTTTTTCGTAATTTGATAAATTAAGGGGATTTGAGCTTGGGAGTTTGGTCTAATTTTTTTTTAAAAAAGTGAGAAAAAGTTTAGTTTTAGTAAATAACCCCTGTGCATCACTCTAGATTTGTCTAGATTTGAAGCATGCACCTGAAGTCTAGAACGAGGTAAGATGCTGTTTTGATAAAAGAGATCCAATAACCATATTTGTCTAATATCTTTATTCACACCCTGTGGAAACTATGGAAACAAGCAGAATAAATAGCACAAGAATATGCCGTTAAACTGTCAAAGAATAAAATACTTTTCCCTACCTGTATGGAAGATGGTATACGATTTCTTATAGATGAGATCGATTTTCAATAGATGAGATATAATCACATTTTTATCTAATTGAATAAAGTCTGGTTTACGTTTAGCTGTGGATTCCTAGTTAAGTATTTACCAGTTAATTGTGATACTGAAAAATGATTTCGCTTATATTTCAGACATGCACTAGTTAATGTGCGAATTGCCAGGTAGTAACACCACAAATGTGTAACTCAATATTTTCTTTCTGCATAGAAAGATTGATTGATCTACTCAATTTAAAAAATATTGATTGTTCTACAGTTTGGTGGCAGAAGTTACCTCTATTATGGAAGATATTCGTCACAAGCTTTCAGAACTATTAATGAAATGATTGGGTGATTAAACAGAACAAAGCAGTGCTTCCTCAGTTTGGAGAAATGAAAACATTTTAAAGTTTCGGATTTTTTTTCTCACTCAACATAATTATTTTTCCAAGGGTGATAGATCTGAGCCAATGTTAATAAGAATTGGAGGGTGTATTAAGTACTGTTCGGAGAGCTATAAAGGGTCATTTACGACAACAAGTGCAGTATGTTAAGTACAACGTAATGGCAATTGTGCTGGAAATTTTCGGTGCTGGAATTGTGTCATTTCTCATTGTCACAATGACAAATGTTATTTTTTAGGCAGAATCACTCCGGTCCAGTTTTGATACTTGTAAAGCAGTGCGATAGGGGTCCCATTAGCATTAATCTTGCATTGGAAATGTGTCTGGGCTTAAAGGGATACTGTCATGGGAAAACATGTTTTTTTCAAAACACATCAGTTAATAGTGCTGTTGCAGCAGAATTCTGCACTGAATCCATTTTTCAAAAGAACAAACAGATTTTTTTATATTTCTTTTTAAAATCTGACATGGGGCTAGATATTTTGTCAATTTCCCAGCTGCCCCCACTCATGTGATTTGTGCTCTGATAAACTTTAGTCACTCTTTACTGCTGTACTGCAAGTTGGAGTAATATCACCCCTCCCTTCCACCCCCCAGCAGCCTAACAAAAGAGCAATGGGAAGGTAAACAGGTAGCAGCTCCCTGACACAAGATAACAGCTCCCTGGTAGATCTAAAAACAACAAGTCCCACTGAGACTGATTCAATTATATTAAGTAGGAGAAATAAGAGCCCGCCAGAAAGTAGTTCCATCCCAAAGTGCAGGCACAAGTCACATGACTGGGGCAGCTGGAAAATTGACAATATGTCTAGCCCCATGTCAGATTTCAAAACTGAATAAAAAAAAATCCGTTTGCTCTTTTGAGAAATGGATTTCAGTGCAGAATTCTACTGGAGCAGCACTATTAACTGATGTGTAAAAACAACATGTTTCCCCGTGACAGTATCCCTTTAAAGTAAATTACTGCCAACAGCTATTGCCTCTTCTTTTAGTTTAACAATCTTGTCCTGACCCCATGCACAACATTCACTCAAAGACATGGGCATAGTTTATTATTCTTCTTCCTTGGTAACATATTACATATTGCTTTACCAACAGTCATAGGTAATAAAAGGCACTGAGTTTATCCAGGTACATAGCACCCACATTTGAGAGTTAACTCTTTAACTATTTTATGGTGACAGCGAGCTCCAATACAATGGCTAGCTTATAATTAGGGATGGGCGAACTTGACCCGTTTAGTTTCACCAGCGAAATGTCGCAGACGCCCATTAAAGTCTTTTTTTTTTTGACGCACAACGCCATACAAGTCTATGGGCGTCATTTTTGTGGCGAAACTAGGCGAAAAAATTCGCCCATCCCTACTTATAATAAAGTCATAAATGCATGTTATTATTGACAAAATCTCAGCAGGTACGATCCTTAAGACTACATAAATTATATATTCTTTAAAAAAAAAAGATTCCATTAGTTTATATTTTAGACATTCTTAGCAATCATGTATGCAACCCCCAACAACTTATAAACTGAAAACAGAAGTCTGTACCACATTTAAATGAAAATGGAATTAAGCAGGGAAATAAAGAAACCATCCCCTTATCATATTAGATGTGTCACATTACTCTTTTTTTTTATATCTAGCTACAACAGGAAACCATGTTTGGGTATAAAATGCCTTTTTCTCCTTCATAATAATTAATCAGAGCAGTTGCAGAACTCGGAGGAATCCAAGTTAAGGTTTATTTTACAGAGTTCGGCTCCATGCTGATTGGAGATGCCAGTTTGTCAGAATAAGAACCAAAAACAACAGAGGTTCAAATGAGAGACCCGGGTCTCGTGATGCAGTCACTTGAGGACAAGCAGAACTTTGCATGCGCAGATTCATCGGCTTTTGTGCCAGAAATGTCGGCAATGTATTGCAAAGCAATGTGCTTGAGACAGCCTGCCAGTGAATGTTACAAAGTACATATTCGCTTACAGACAAATGGCACCAATGAGCAAACTCATTTGACAGTACTGCAATTTGAACCTGGTACAACTGTTTTCAAACAAAGGAATATTTAGCGATTGTGACTGCTCTTTGGTGTTGGAGAAACAAATTTCCACTCTTGGCTTTTCACGGGGTCAGCTGCATCTCAATGTGTTCAGCACAAACTCCTCAGATAGATATTGTGTCTGGATTTTATAGGCGTAAAAGAAATAATGGGTAATAAAGGCCTGGCTGGCATTTGGCTGAAAACCATGATGTCACCTGAATTCCTTTCACCTGAAAGTGACTTTCTCAATTGAAAAGCTCTGAACCATTTCCACAGTGTGTGTTATTCCTGGGGCCAGATCAATGGGAATCCTGAGCAGAGGATTTCATAAGGAATTTAGACTTGTGTCCAGTTTTATGAGCTGCAGTCATATATATGTCCCTTGGGCCCCTGAGCTGTCGCACTGTGCCATATTCTATTATTATTTGGTTAATGTTACTTTAGCTGAGCAGTCTTTGTGATCTTATGTTTCACGCTTACTCTGGGTTCAAACAGCTGAACCTATCAGCTGCTGCTTTGATATGCATGCGCTCATGTTCCCTGGCCCTTGTATTCTATGGAGGTACTATGCTGGGCAGTCCACAGGGACGTGGTCAGTCTGAATTGAGCTGCAACCATTCTAGTTCTCAGTGTCTCTCCTTACTGTAGAAAATCAGGATTGCAAGCAAGTGTTTAAAACCCTGTTATAGGCAGTGCTGCCTTCTGTCTCAACCCTTGTGATGACGTCTTTAGCCCCTAAGTAAGCATCAGTTTGTGATATGAAATCTTTCAACTGCGAAAGCCTGTAATGTTAGACACTAAGACAGAGTCCATTTTATAGAAAGCAAGCAAGTTGGGGGTCATGTCAAAGTTTTTTGCCCCTTATAAGGGATGAGCGAATATTTTTGCTGAGTTTCACCATGGAAATGATGCCCATAGACAGGGCTGATCCTATCAAATATGGGGCCCAATTGGGACCATGTTGGCGGGGCCCCTAGACAAAGTGTTTCTGGCTACTGACACACCAAGTATTTAGGAAAATAAGGGCATACAGGCACAAAATAGAAAGGAAAGGGGCAGACAAGGTAAGAGATTGAGAGGGATGAAATAGGGGCACACAGTGTAAGAGAGAGAGGGAGGAAATAGGAGAGTGGACTGGGCCAATTAGTTTGGGGCAGGCTGGGCCAATTCAGCTTGGGAGCAGGCTTGGTTGGATTGGGGGCAGGCAGGGCCTATCAAGGTTGGAGGAAAGCTGGGCCTATGAGAGTTGGGGGCAGGCTAGACCTATGGAGTTGGGGGATAGGCTGGCTTATCAGAGTTGGGGGTGGGCTGGACCTATGGATTTGGGGATGGGCTGGACTCTCAAAGTTGGGGGCAGGCCAGGCAGCATCATGTGCTGAGGGAAATATCTGTGCTGCCCTGTGGTGCGGGGCCTCCAGAGGTGCGGGGCCCTATTGGGCCCAATTGGTCCAATAGGCCTAAGGCCGGCCCTGCCCATAGACTCCAATGGGAGAAAAAAATGTCTCACGTCAACAACAAATTGGCATGTGTCAAAAAAAAATTGTCGCCCACAGACTTCAATGCATTTCAACGATTGTTCGCTGGCAGAGAATTTTTGGTAAAGCGAAATGGGTCAAATTAGCCCATCCCTACCTAATATTATCGAATTCATATAAAGTAGTTGAGCCTGATTTCAGCGGGATTTGTTGCACATTCAATAGGTGTGCAGATCTTTCTTTGCCTTTTTTAGATTCAGAGGCATTTTATCCATCCAGGCAAATGACTGGGTTGACCACGTGGTCATAATTAGGTAACAAGATGTTCTTGAGGACAAGTAGACTCCTAGAAACAAGTAGGGAAGGGTGATAAATTTTGGAAGAAGATGAGTGTGGCCACTAGTTGATCTTTACGTGTATGCATGCTCTGATTTGCCGGATAGACTTCTGCTACAGTGTCTGGCATAAGAATTGATGACACAGAATTACTTAAGAGGTAATATCATCATATTTCATGTAGGTAGACATTTGTGAGTGTGGCAAATTTATCTTCCAGTCAGACTGGGTCAGCAAAGATTACTGAAGGACCAGAGGCATAAATCCGGTTGCCTTCATAAAGAATTAGGGCGGAAGAGTTTGCTCTGAATATCTGATGACCCTTTAGCTCGGAGTGATCTACGTATCAATATTCGAAGTGCTTCCGAAAGAGACTGTTAAAGGTTGGCAAAGATTTATTCTCTCATTTATTCTATTCTACAAAATCATTTATGGGGCTATTGAGATTCCAGCCGTGCTCCTGAGCATACAGCACTGTAGCTTTATTACATTTTATGGATATTATTCAAAAATAATTTTTTATACAAAAGTTTTTAGGAATGACTAGTGATGAGCAAAATGTTTCTCCAAGTATGGAAAAATGCGGTGACATAATGTTCATAAACCCTAATGCATTTTGCGTGAAAAAAGTTGCAGTTCCATAGACTTCAATGTATTCCACGTGGAAAAAGTCGACATGAAATGTGTCCATTTTTTTTGACACCGGGGAATTTTCACTGGTAAATTTTCACTGGGAATTCGCCGCGAATTTGGGCCTGGCGAATAAATTCGCCCATCACTAGACATCAATGCATTTCACTAATTTTTGCTGTTTTGAAATATTTCCCTTGGTTTTCCTACACGTTTTTTGGCAAAGCGAAACTGGACAGATTTGCTCATTTCCAGTAATGACTTCTAAGTCACAGAGCACCACTGTACAGATGAGTTTAAGCATCTCAACTGCAATTTTCTTTTTATTGACTTTGCAGCAAAATGTAAGAAGCTGTTTGTCAACTGCATCAGAATTCTACACCACAGGGCATTTCTCAATTAAAAGTAGGCTAAGGGGTAGGGTCTGTAACATGTTACTGAATATTGTCGATTCACTGTAAGTCATTTTTTATCTAGACTTTTTTATTTCTCAGAAGATTGAACAAATTAATCAAAAACCTGTCAATATGTAAAGGATGAAAGCAAATGAGACTTATGGTATTTGTGACCTGGCAGATGATTCCAGGGCACAGGAGATGTCCCAATAGCTACAGTGGGTGGACACTTCTTCAACCCCAGGGATTTTACTTTGGATTGTATACTAAAATAGAACAAGTTAAAACATCTCAGAAAATTATGTATCAGTTGGGAGTAAGATGATAAACTATAAATCAGTCTTAAAGTGGACCTGTTACCCAGACACAAAAATCTGTATAATAAAAGTCCTTTTCAAACTAAACATGAAATCCAATTTCTATTTTTTATTAAAGCATTCATAGCTGTTATAAGCTCATTTAAAAATCTCAGCTGTCAATCAAATATTGTCTGCCACTCCTCTATGCCAGTGGCATAGAGGCGGGGCAGACAATTACTTTCACTTCCCATTCAGCACTTCCTAGATGTCACTGCTCTCCCCACATTCCCCCGTTCTCTTTACCATTTAATTGTATAACCAAGGCATCGGGATGGACATCGGGTCCCCTATTCTGGTGCACAAACAAGATTTTGAGATGATACAAGGCTTGTCTTAATAACAGTGTCCACAAAATGGCTGCTGCCTGCTTGCTATAATTTTGAAATCCCAGACTGAAGGAAGCAAGATTCAAATAATTTATATAGTGTAATTAAAGTTCATTTTGCTTGATGTGATGTGATAAAATAGGATTTTGAATATTTTTTTTGGGTGACGGGTCCCTTTTAATGACAGGCAGATACGTTGTATGGGTTTATAAGCAAATAATTAATATATTAATGTGTATGTATGTTCATTTAGGGCAGGGGTCCCCAACCTTTTTCCCCCATGAGCAACATTCAGATTTATAAAGAGCTGGGGAGCAACACAAGCATGGAAAATGTTCCTGGGTGGTGCAAAATAAGGGCTATTATTGGCTATTGGTAGCCCCTATGTGGACTGACAACCTACAGGAGGCTCTGTTTGACAGTACATCTGGTTTTTAAGCAACCAAAACTTGTCTCCAAGCCAGAAATTCAAAAATAAGCACCTGCTTTGAGGCAACTGGGAGCAACATCCAAGGGGTTGGAGAGCAACATGTTGCTCATGAGCTACTGGTTGGGGATCACTGATTTAGGGGGTAATTTAAAAGTCCAAATGCCAAAAAAGCAGCAAAATTAGAGTTTTTTTACTATAGAATCTGAATTGTTAGTGGAAAATAAACTCCATTTTTTCAAAATTTATTATACCCTGAGGATAGAAAAACTCAGCATCCGAAAATCTGGCATCTCAGACCTATTGAGGTTGTATATGGGTTAATAGAAGAGGTCCCTATCCTATTTGGAAGTTTCTGTGGTCTGCGCAGGCATTATCCCGAAAATCCGACTATTTTGGGCTTTTCGGGCAGAAATCCAAAAAAAGTCAGGCTTTTCGGAAAAAAGCCTGGAAAAATTTGAGAAAAAATGTATAAAAAATCGTATGATTCGGATTTTCGCTAATTGTTTTTCGTATTTGTCCCTTATCTGATTAAATTGTGCTTTTTTAAATAATAAATAAGGTTCAATTGTGGATTCTAGTTTCGTCCAACCTTTTTTATTAAAATACTTGGATTTTGAAAAATATGCCCCTAACTATATGTTTTTTTTTCCCCAGCATGCTGTGGGAAGAAAATCCTTCACACTTATTTGCTTCAACTTTCATAAACTGAACTATGGAACTTTTGAGCAGGTTGGGGCAATACAAATGACTTGGAGTGACACATGTGACCTGTGAACCTTCTGTTTCACAACTTCTGTTTTCACAACCTTCTGTACTCCACAACTACACTACACTACACTACAGAACATTAGAAGGGTGGGGCTAAGTAAGTCTTCCCTCTAAAGTACTGTTGCTCAGCTGACCCCAACCAACCATATGCAAAACAAAGAAAATAAAAAATAGAAAAAAATAACACAGGCACGACTAGGCATACTAGCCAAGGGGCTTTTAATCAAGAAGCCCGTTACCCTTATGTGTAATAAACACAATGAGTCCTATTTATTGTGCTCTGTAAAATTAAAGTCGACAAAAATAGGTGTAGAAACCTGTGTAAGATTTAATTTATGAAGGTGTGTTATTTTAAGACATGTGAATGCCACTTTTTCTGCCATTATTTTCCAGTGCTTCATACTTTTGTAAGTAAAGCTGGCCATAGATGTGCAGATTCACCTTCATATCGGACGAACAATCATTCGGTGCCATCTCCCGACCTGCCACTAACCATTCAGATCAAATAAAGAAGTAAAAGAACAGATCAGACGATGTTCTGCCCAGGTCTGGACTGAGATTCAAAATAGGCCCTGGCATTTCAGATACACAGAGGCCCAAACAGCACCTCACCAGCCCACTAAATAGTGCCTGTCTATGGCAACTTACAGCAGCCCCTCTGGCATTTGCCAGAACCCACAGATTGCCAGTCCGCGCCTGGTTCTGCCCCTGACATCAAACATACGAAAGTTATGTCAGACAAAAGCTGGTGACAGTCTCCCACTGATATCGTCAATACATGCAGAGATATTATCATCGGAGTTGCAGCCAGCATTACTTACTTACCTACAACAAAATTATGACTTACCCAACATCCAAATTATAGACACAGACACGTACATGGTGGAGAATAGCCGCAGCTGTTGTTTATTAATTATCATATCAATCAGAACAGTAACCATTGCTAATAATAATAATACCTGTTCATATATATCTTCCCAGCCAGCCACTGCATCAGATCTCTGCAGAAGACCGCCTTAAAGATTAATAATAATTATCCTTAAGCCCCGCCTATTTACCACCTAGCCAGGGGCATACCTCCACACGACACTTTCTCTGTCATCAACAAGTTTACAGCTGCATGTTTACCTTTTTATAGCCAGCTTCCGCGCCTTTTTGTGAAGCCATGCCCCCCTTTTTCTAGAAGTGACCAATCAGAACACGTGAAGTAAAAGAGATGTCACACTACCATGTCTGGGAGAGTTAAGTCTCTCTCCGTTCATTAGCTGACAGAAATCTTCTAACCTGTCCGATCAACTGAACGACCGATCATCATCTCATGAAAAATGTCCAGACACTCCACACACACCCTGAAAATCGTACGAAACAGAGATTTGTATGATCAAATCTTTGACCAGCTTAGGTTCCAGAGGAAGTCACTAAAAAAATGATGCCATTTTGACTCTGGTTTTTACACATCTATGCCTGGTGATGTGCGGCACGTTAGTCCACCATTTTTGTACACCACATAATAAAGCTGTCCCAATGTCTACACACTGACCAGGAGTCTGGTTGCCAGACGATAAAGGTTAGGCCACACGGGGCATTTTGGGGAGCTTTGGTCGCCTGGCGACTATTCGCCTCATCTTTGCGGCGATCAATCTCCCCAAATGCCTTCCCTGACTCTGCACCGGCTAAAATGCGGCGCAGAGTCAGGCGATTTGTTTTCCAAGTCCCCCGAAGTTGCCTCACGCGGAAACTTCGGACGACTTCGGAAAACAATTGCCGCGTGTGATTTGCGCCAGTGTTTTTTTTTTTCATTTTAGCCGGCGCAGAGTCAGGGAAGGCGTTTGGGGAGATTGGTCGCCGCAAAGACGAGGTGATTAGTCGCCAGGCGACTAAATCTCCCCAAAACGCCCAGTGTGGCCTTACCCTTAGGAGAACAAAGTAATAGCAATATTTGCAGACATGGTGCTATCTTAGTTAGGAAAGATTGCTTTCTAGTGTTCTGGAAAAAAAGAAAACAGTAAAAAATATATGACTTCAATAGAAAACATAAAATCTACATGTTTGTGACTGTTGTACAGACATTTTTTTTAACAAGTGTTCCTTAGCAGTATTTGTGCTAGTTGTAGATCTGTCACCCATGCTGTTATATACTACAAGTCATTTGTCACCCGTACTATTTATGGTGGCAGGCTGCCTAAACAGAACCTGATACTCTGTCTGATCCCTTCAGCCTGTCTGGGCACATTCCAATTTTTCCCTAGAGGCTTTGCTTGTCACAAGAGATTCCCCTTCCTCCAGGCACTTCACTGTATATTTTGTCAGCTCCTCTGTTATATGCAACTGAAACACAATTTTCTCTTCTGTTTTATGCAAAACTATGATGAGTGCGTTTATTTAGTTATCAATATGTAAATTATAAGGTGGTATTCATCTGTTAATTACCTTGATATTGCGTACACCACTCCATTATCCTCCTAAAATGCAAAAACACACAAGCAAAATATATTTTTAAAATAACGCAAATCACTAGTCCCTAATAAAATTGACCATAGCGTGTGTAAATGGGATAAGAACCTTAAGAAGAAAAAAAGTTGCAGTGTCTGCTTATCTCACAGGTAGGCATTTTTTGGAAACTGATAGAGGTGGGGGGATCATTTGTACTGTTAACCAAGAGGTAGACCTGATAGCAACCTTCACCCATGCTGCTACTATAAATTCATGTAAACATTCAGGGGCCGATTCACTAAATTCGAGTGAAGGATTCGAAGTAAAAAAACTTCGAATTTTTGTGCTCCTCGACTATCGAATTGGCGTAAATTCGCCTGAGTAGAATGATTCAAATAGATCGAGCGCAAAAACGCTGCGACTATTCGCCATTCGATAGTCGAAGTACTGGATCGAGCGCAAAAACGATGCGACTATTTGCCCATTCGATAGTCGAAGAACTGTCTCTTTTAAAAATACTTCGACTGCCTACTTAGCCACCTAAAACCTACCAAATTGCTTTAAAAGCCTATGGGAAAGTCCCATAGGCTTGTTTTCCAAGTTTTTGATCGAATAAAAAGGCATTCGATCGAATGAAAATCCTTCGAACGAATATTCGATCGAGCTCCTATTCGCCTGGCGAATATTCGCCAATTTGACTATTCGCCAGCGCGTAAATTCGCCCGAATTGCCTATTCGATTCTATTCGATTCTATTCCCCAGTCGAATTTCGAGGGATTTAACCCCTCGAAATTCGACCCTTGATGAATTTGCCCCTAAATAAACCCAATAATCGAATTCTGCTTCCAATATGGATTAATTATATCTTAGTTGGGATCAAACACAAGGCCCTGTTTTATTATTACAGAGAAAAAGGAAAAAAAAATGAAATTTGGATTATTTCTATAATTTAGAGTTTTCTGGATAATGAGTTTCTGGATAAACCCATTGTAAAATACAACAGAAAATATATAGAATTCAGAATCTACTAATAAGGAAAATAAAGAAACAAAACACTGGACAGCGCACCATTCAGAATGTAACACAGATGTGGTGCTTCTTCTCTGGCAGCAATAGACCCAAAACACCCAAATGTGCAATTTACCTCACTTGTACTGGGGAAAGCATTTAAGTATTTTGTAGGAATTCTCCCCAAATGACTTAAAGGCAAAGCTAATAATAATCCAGTTTACTATGTTGTTGTTAGAAAAATGTTACCTGACTGTGCAATAAAAAGCAAAGATTCCCTACAGGCTTTGCCCTTCTCTCAAGAGTCAAATCTGCAACAACATTCCACATTTCCACACAATGCTGTTTATTTGTCACTTTTACACTTTCTAATGACCTTCCTTAAATTGTTCAAAGGGAAATTGTCAGGAAGCAGAAAGTGAGATGTCAGTAGCCCATAACTCACAGCAGAAAAATATTTCCCAACTATCTTGTCTTCCTCTGCCATGTAACTGCCAGAAAAAAACTAGCACCCTATGTACTACCCTGGATGTTGAACAAACAAATATGAAACACTCATTTTCTCTATGGTTTAACATTTTAAGCATTTATTTTGTTATGTCTTTTTAATAAGCTAAGTTATGGATGGGTAACACAACACTAAAAATATAAATGCTGAGTGTAATCAGCTGATAGCTTCCAGCATCATTGTATAGAACTTGGGTATTTACAGAAAAACTGCCAAAGTTTATGACATTAAGGGGCAAATTTACTTATGGTCGAATATCGAGGGTTAATTAACCCTCGATATTCGACTATCGAAGTTAAATCCTTCAACTACGAATATTGAAGTCGAAGGATTTAGCGCTATTCGTTCGATCAAACAAAAAATCGCTAGATCGAACGATTAAATCCTTCGAATCGTTCGATTTTAATCCATCGATCGATGGATTTTTGTTCGATCAAAAACAGCTAGCAAAGCCTATGGGGACCTTCCCCATAGGCTAACATTGACTTCGGTAGCTTTTAGGTGGCGAACTAGGGGGTCGAAGTTTTTTCTTAAAGAGACAGTACTTCAACTATCGAATGGTCGAATAGTCGAACGATTTTTAGTTCGAATCGTTTGATTCGAAGTTGAAGTAGCCCATTCGATGGTCGAAGTAGCCAAAAAAAACATTCCTCTATTCCTTCACTCGAGCTAAGTAAATGGGCCCCTTATTATCATTATCAAAAACCAGTAACAAATTTTGCACAAGTAATGTTTGGTAAAATAAAAACAAGTCTTATTTCAACACCAAACCATGGCTTTAGAACAAGTTGCTTTATATCTGAAGCAAGGTATAATATAAAGGCATATTTATGAGCATTTGACAGCCCCCATCAGTTACATCTCCCTAGTGTTTAATTGTATGGTAAAAAGTGCTTAGTGATGTCACTTGTGTCACTTACTCACTGATTGGTTGCCATGGGTTACTGCCCAGATGCAAATATGTCCATTGTCCAGTCCAGTGATAAATTTGCCCCAACTTTATCACAAAAAACAAAATTTTCCTTATATAGGAAGTATGAAGGATCTCTCTCTCTCTCTCTCTCTCTCTCTCTCTCTCTCTCTCTCTCTCTCTCTATCTATCTATCTATCTATCTATCTATCTATCTATCTATCTATCTATCTATCATTGTCTGTAAACTCTTCAGGGCAGGGAGCCTTTGTGTGAAATATATTTAACTTCAACTGAACCCACATGTATATTTGGTATATGTATATGAGTTCAACATACAGGCAGAAATAGAGAGCTGTATAGGTCCATGCAAATGGTTATGACTTTACACACAGGCGTTCTTACTGCATCCCCCTGCAACAGATCTTCCACTGCAAAAAAAAAACAGTAGAAAGTACAGCCGGTTCTTTCCATCAGTTTGTAGTCAATCTGCTGCAGGGAAGCACTGAACACAGATGGAGCACAATGTGATGCATTTCACCTGTGTTTGGTATGTCCCTGCGGCAGAGTGAGTACAAACTGACTGAAGTAGTACTGAATATTTTTCTTCCTGCATTTTCTATCTTACAATTAATAATTTTAGTCTTCGTCACAAGTAAAGAGGTCAGTATAAAGTCCTATACTGCCATTTAAAACTGTTTCTTTGGGCGTATCTGACTCAAACTACAAACTCTGCAGCCTTTGACACAGTTGACCACACACTCCTCCTTGACATTCTACACTCATCTGGCATTCAGGACACTGCTCTTTCATGGTTTACATCTTATCTGTCTGACCGTTCCTTTAAAGTTTCCTTCTCTAACTCTACTTCTACTACTTTCCCACTCTCTGTTGGAGTTCCTCAAGGCTCTGTTCTTGGCCCCCTGCTGTTCTCGCTCTATACAACTTCACTAGGAAAACTCATTCAGTCATTTGGACTTCAGTATCACCTTTATGCTGATGACACCCAACTCTACTTGTCTACTCCTGATCTTTCTAATTCTGTCCTTTCCCAAGTCACAGACTGTCTCTCTGCTGTCTCCTCCTGGAGGTCACAGCGCCACCTGAAACTGAACCTTTCTAAAACAGAACTCATTATATTTCCTCCAGGATCTTCCCCTGTCCCTCAGATATCACTCACCGTAAACAACACCACTTTTCATTCCACCACACAGGCACGATGCCTAGGAGTCATCTTAGACTCTCATCTGTCTTTTTCACCACACATTCAAACAATTGCAAAATCTTGCCGTATTCAACTGCGCAACATTGCTCGAATACGACCATATCTCAGTTCAGAATCAACTAAAACACTGATTCAGTCTCTCATCATCTCCCTCCTTGATTACTGCAACTTACTCCTCACAGGTATTCCAACAAGTCACCTTTCACAACTCCAATCTGTTCTAAACGCGGCCGCTAGACTCATTCATCTAGCTCGCCGCTCAACATCAGCTGCTCCCATATGTATGTCCCTTCACTGGCTCCCAATCTCTTCTAGAATCAAATTCAAATTACTTACATTCACATTCAAGGCCCTTAATAATGAAACCCCTCCCTATATTTCATCTCTAATCTCCAAATACACTCCTTCATGAAACCTACGCTCTGCTTCTGATCTTCGCCTCACTTCTCCTCTGGTCACTTCTGCCCATTCTCGTCTACAAGACTTCTCTCGGGCTTCTGCTTTTCTCTGGAACTCTCTGCCACAAGCTGTCAGACTTTCTCCTTCCTTCCAAACTTTCAAGCGCACCTTAAAGACCCATCTGTTTAAAGAGGCCTATTCGATGTACCTTAATTAATCATTGCTGTATCAAAAATGACAAAGTGTTTATATAATCCTAATGTCTCAATTGTACCCTAACCTTTTAGTTTGTAAACCCTATTGTACTCTGTAATCCTTGTCTGTTATCCACCATTTATTCCCTGTTAGCTATAACTGCAGTAAAGCACTGCGTATCTTGACAGCGCTATATAAATAAATGATGATGATGATGATGGAACCCTCACTCCAAGTACATTCATCTATTAATCCAACTCCTGGATAAATCCATACTTAACATTTAGGAGTTTATTTATCAAAATACAAATTTTTACGATTTTTTAAATAAAAAAAAGTCAGACGAAATGAGAATCCATGATTTTTTTTACCGTGACTTTTTCGGGTTTTCGGCGTCAAAATAGATGCAGTAAAAAATCGTGCCTTGATAAATAACCCCCTTATTGTTATTGTTTCTTACTTTCACCAATAATATGAAAAAATTCCTGTATACTTATGCGATCCTGGCCCCTCTGCTGCCTGAGGCAGCAGCAGTTGCTGCTGCCCCCCCTCCCCCATGTGCTTATCTTTTTTGCGGCTGAGGGGGTCCAGGGGGGTCCACGAGGGCGGCCGAGAGGGCCAGTACGCTAGAGCAGAGAGCCTAACTGCGCTCTCTGCGCTAGAAGAGCCAAATTTCCTATTTGAAAACCGGAAATTTGGCTCTTAAAGTACCAGGAGCGGAATTTTTGCCGCCCCTGGTACCTAATGGGGCGCTGCCGCCTGAGGCGACAGCATCAACTCACCTTATTGGCAAATCGCCCCTGTGGGCAGGTCCGGTTGGGTCAGGTTAACCTCTCTTGTATTTATAAGAGTTTTGTGCTCTATAGCTAGCGTTGCCATCTGGCCTGTAAAAATGATGGTTGATCCCAATGTTATTAATAGGGAATAAAGATAAACATATAGGAAGGCTGGTATTTTTTCCCAGAAAAGGTGGCAACCCTAACTATAGCAGGTGACTCAGTTTATGCAGACCCATTGGCGATTATGTGGATTTATTTACATTTGTGCCATAGTTGAGCAAAGTAATGGAATAACTCAACAATTTTAATAGTCGCTCCATTACTAAAATTCCCTCCAATCCTCCTTAAACCACATGGACAAACAGGACCTGTTTATTTGTTTCCGTCAAAATCCTCCAGCTGTTCCTACTCTTTTCTGGTCTTAGTGCTAATTACATAATGTCCCTAATTTCTACCTGCTGGCAAATTAGATCACAACAGATTACCAACAGGGCCGGCTTTAATTAGAACATTTCTGTACAAACCGTCTAAAGAGCTTGTTTTGTTGGAGTGAGATTAAATGTGCTGAATTTTCTACTGCCTTACACACAAAGCAAGGAGAGATTTTACCTTTTACAATTAACTCCTAAACTGCCAGAGCCCTTTTGCCTTTTTCTACCTTTACTTGTGAATGCAGAAACTATTTCAGAGTTAGAATCTGTTATTGTTCTTGTTTTGTTGTCTACTCCAGCAGATAAAGGCCTTACACCCACACACAACTCATTGGAACTGCTAATGGCACAAAAATGAAAGGTTCGTAGATAAAGCAAGTCCTAATGCCTTCCACTGAAAAGGATAAAAGAAGACTGCACTTTCATAATGCGATACTGGCTGCCTTTGGCTGTTATCAATGAGAAAATAACTTGTATTTTGTTTGCAATGTTATCAGACGTTTCCACTGTATGAGGTCTATAAGAAAATCATTATACAGGTATGGGACCTATTATGCAGAATGCTCAGGACCTTAGGCTTTCCGGATAACGGATCTTTCTGTAAAATAGTTCTTCTCTTTCTGCATCATTTGAAATCCTGTCAGGGAAGGAGGGACTAAACACTGATGTTACAAATTGTTACGACTTCTCCACAGCTTACAGACAGCATGCAGGAACTACATAACCCACAATGCATTGCACTGGGATGTTCTGTTCCTTATTGAAATCACATGTGCAAGGAATTGTGGGGTTTGGAGGATGCAGGCTGAGGACAGATGGCTGTTGATACAAAGTAACAGTAGTCAGCCGGCTCAGCAAAGTAGTCAGACAGATCAGCAGGAGAGCAGGGGGCTAGGCTAAGGGAACTGTTACAAACATTAAAAATCATGAAAAGTCTACAGATTTTTTAATTGATGTATAGTGCAAAGTTGCTTGAAATTGTGTTTACTTTTTAAAAAGCTTAAGTTATGTTTTTGTGGAGTTCCCAATTCAAATACCTCATGTAAAAGTTATGGAAGAGATTCAGTTGTTTGACTCCATATAGACCATTAACAAAGTTAGTCAGTCACATATACAGTAATAGAATATTGTGTACCTGAAGAATGATTTGCAATCCTTATCTTTGGTGAGATGTCAACCATTACTTTGATTTGGTAGGTGTTGATCATCTAATGAAGGCACAGGGGAATACATGTTTGCTCAGCAGCCACACTATATCAAAATGATTTAGCTGAATTGTGCTGACATAACCATTCACAATTCACAGGAGTAAAGACCATATAAACATTGCAGTGCATTTACAGGTTAAGGAACCAGGAATATTAGTGTAAGGTAGGCTAAAAGCAGCCAGAAATATTAACATATGTAACCATATAGTTGAAAGCACAGAATCAAGTCAAATCAATCAAATGGTTGAGTTCTGCTTCAACTACAGATAGTTTGAAAATTGTTTAGTCAATTCAGCCTACCATTTATGGAAATTCTGGGTGTCATAGAAGTTGCTCCAAGTGGCACTTGGTCAAAAATCTTCTCTTTGAACAACTGTATTCTTGATCGATTTCATGTTGTTGTTGTCTGTCTTAAATCTATATTATTAAAGATTACCTTAAATATTCCTTTTAATTATGTATTTCTTGCAGAAATTAATGAAAAAAGGGCACCATGAAAAAGCGCTTAAAGGAAAACATTACCCCCATTGAATAAATAAGCAAGAGAAGCAAAAAACAGAGCTCTGTCCTTTAATTGGCTCATGTGACCTTACATGCATGGTTCGTTTGTGTGCACTGTGAAATGTAGGATCCTATTGGGCGGCCCTTATTCTGGCAATTTTCTATTTAGGATTACCCAATGTAGAGTTCTGCAGCAGGTCGGGTACCCGCGGGTTACCCACAAAAACCTGCGGCACCCTGCAGGTTGAGGGTAGAAGTTCTGGGTGCGGGCATAGACGCGGTTCTGCGGGTCGCAGGTCGGGCTGCGGGTCTTCTCAATAGTGATACTCACTCTTTTTTCTGATCATGTCTACTCCGATGATGTCACTTCCGGTTTACAATGACAGCACTTCCTGTTTTTCTCCTTTTTTTCTGGTCACGTCTACTCCCGATGATGTCACTTCCAGTTTACAATGACAGCACTTCCTGATTATTGATGGTCGCGGGTCTGGGTTGTGGATAAGGTACTTGCGGGTCAGGTAGCGGGTCCAAGCGGGTAAGAATGCAGGTTGTGGGTCCGGGTTGTGGATTGCAGGTTGCGGGTACGGGTTCCAAAAAATTGACCCGTGCAGAACTCTAACCCAATGGCACATACTACTAAAAAAGCAGTTTTTTTGCAATATACATTATGGAGAACTTCATTGTTTGCGGGTATAGTTTTCATTTAATTCTTTTTTGAGTAGATATGGAAGGACAGCAGCACATGGGGGAACACTGATATAACCATGCGAATTATGCAGTCATATACAAGGCACTTCTATTACCAGTCCACATGCATACATTCTTTGGTATTGTAATAAAAGGTCTAACACAGCCCTGAGCTGTGAATTTGATAGAGGGTATTCAATTTAACTATTTAATCAGATTTAAAGTAATAATAATGTAGTTGGGAATTCTGCTGAACACAACACAGCATATCAGTCTTACAATTAAGGTCACAATTTTCACATATACATCATTTTATCAAGAAAATTATGTATCTAAAAATGTACTTGCCATTCTCTGTCTGTGAAATCCAGGCTTAGCGTCAGCTAAAAATGTCAGCACTCTTCAAAAGGATAAAATGAGATGAGTAAGGAAAAAAGATTATTATTGTCCCAGTCCTAGTAGAGCTTACAATTTAATTTTCCCTACCACAGGCACTCACTAGATTCAGTTTTATCAGAAGGGAATTAATGGACCTGCATGTTTTTGGATACCTGCTTAAAACATGACACTGTGAACAAGCATACGCAGTACACAAAGAAAGGAAAACAACATTTGAATTATCTGAAATGGAGCTTCATATACAGGTATAGGATGCCTTATCCGGAAACCCGATATCCAGAAAGCTCCGAATTACGGAATGGCTGTCTCCCATAGACTCCATTGTATACAAATAATCCAAATTTTTAAAAATGATTTCCTTTTTCTCTGTAATAATAATAAAACAGTAGCTTGTACTTGATCCCAACTAAGATATAATTAATCCTTATTGGAAGCAAAACCAGCCTTTTGGTTTTATTTAATGTTTAAATGATTTTCTAGTAGACTTAATGCATGAAGACCCAAATTACAGAAAGATCTGTTATCCGGAAAACCCCAGGTCCCGAGCATTCTGGATAACAGGTCCCATACCTATACTTCAAACTGAGAAATTCTACATCTGATTTGGGATTCTGCCCTGAAAGAAGCACATATTGAAAAATTTGCATGATTCGGCGCCGGCGAATAAACTCGCGAAAATTCGCGGCAAAAATTTGCCGGCGTCAAAAAAAATTTTCGCGAAAAAACGGGCGCCGTCGTAAAAAAAACGCCCATCACTAGATATAATTAACCCTTATTGAAAACGAAACCAGCCTATTGGGTCTGTGTAATGTTTACATGATTTTCTAGAAGACTTAAAGGATAAGTAAACCTTAACATTTTACATTCACTTATTTTTAAGGTTTACTTATCCTTTAGGGTATGAAGATTCAAATTATGGAAAGGTCCATAATCGGGAAACCTGCCGGTCCTAAGCATTCTGGATAACAGGTCCCGTACCTGTATATGTATGGTATTGCAGATTCACTATTTATATTACTTTTGAAAAAATTTAAACATTTAACATTTTAGCTGCCACAAATTATTTAATGATGTTTATCATTATGTCAGGAGCTGACATCCTGAGAAGCTTCAGCTTTATGGGTGGGTGATATTTGTCTACATATAAAAGATGAATCCAATTGATTGGCTGAAGGAAGATCTGACTTCCCCTTCTTTGTATAAGGGCACATTAATGATAGCAAAATGAATCTCTTGTTTGAAGTGAAAACTCATATGAATTTTAAATTTGACCCTTGATAAGGGACAGATTTATCAAGGGTCAAAATTCGAATGAAAAAACCTTGAAATTCGAATAAAAAAAGACCAACCGAAATTTATTAAGAAAACCAGTTTTTCTTTTTGGGTGAACAGAACTTTTTCATTTGAATTCAATTCGTACAGATCGAAGTAATATTGTATTCGATCAAATTCGATTCAAAGTTTTTTCTAAAAAAATGTTGACTTTTTAACGTCCACCAATTGACTCCACATAGATTCTAGGAGGTCCCCCCCCGTAGGCTAAAACAGCAATTCTGCAGGTTTTAGATTGCGAATGGTCGAAGGCAAATGTTTAAAGAGACAGCACATTTCTTTTCAAATTCGAATCGAATTTGGACTATTCTCTAGTCAAAGTACACAATAAATAGCTTGAAATTCAATTTTTTTTTTCATTCGCATTTTCACTTCTACCCTTGATAAATTTGCCCCTAAATGTGCCTCCCTATATATACTGAATATATATATATATATATATATATATATATATATATATATATATATATATATATATATATATATATATATATATATATATATATATATATATATATATATATGCATTATATATACAGAGTGTGTGTAGATAGATTGATGGATAGATAGATAGATAGATAGATAGATAATAGATAGATAATAGATAGATAGATAGATAGATAGATCAGATAGATGATAGATAGATGATAGATAGATAGATAGATAGATAGATAGATAGATAGATAATAGATAGATAGATAGATAGACAGACAGACAGACAGACAGACAGACAGACAGACAGACAGACAGACAGATAGATAGATAGATGATAGATAGATAGATAGATAGATAGATGATAGATAGATAGATAGATAGATAGATAGATAGATAGATAGATAGATAGATAGATATGATAAAGGAGGGAAATATGCATTATCATAAGGCAAGCAATAGTGAGCATACAGTGTGTAAATTAATTTGTATAGGATCAAATTATTCTCTTTAATTTACATGGCCTAAAACACACAAACGGTAAAATGGTTTTATATGATGTGTTTTTCCCACCTTGCAGGTGTTGTTTGTTGAAGGAATTTAGCTTCCCATTAGAAGCGGGTGTGACTTGTTTTAGGACACCTGTGGTTTTTGCTATTTTTTTGTTTGTTTAGGGCTTTGATTTATTAGGCTGTGAAACACTTTGCTTGTCTTTATCTGGGATTAAGGTCACATTTTCTGATGAGCAAAAACAAGTGTATTGTGAATTCACACCCTAGTCATCTTATCTCCTTTTGAATGCTAATAATGTCAAACTGATTTTTATCTGCAAATGTTCTTGCCTTAAATAAGGTTGTTTAACATGTTCCTTACCACTTTGTTAACGGATCAAGTTAACTTTCATTCAGTAGCCAAATCCACACCCAAACCCTCTAAACTGCTGTGAAAAAGGACCAATCCATAATGAATAATGGAGACCAACATTTTAGAGTTTCTAATTACTATATTTAATCACACCGTTCAATTTAAAATTATGCCAAGATGATGATTAGATTACACGACACAAAGGAATAGCCTCTCATTTGGCACTTACAGAAAATCTACCCATTTAAGCATAAAATTAGTCACATAAAGAATATGGACACAGATGCTCTCCCCTTCTGCAATTTGATTAAATGAGACACCCAGCTAACTCTTCAGCCCAGATTAACTAAATGGACATTAGAAAAATAGCAGAACCACAACACACAAGCAAAAAGGAAAATCAATCCTTTTCCGGTATTTAGAATTTGAATGTAGGGCAACGAAAGACATGCATCCAATACTTGTTAATAACAGCTTGATAAAAAAAAAAAGCCTGTGCAAGATAATGCTTTAATTAGTGTTGAGATAAATTGTCATAAAATATCTTAAACTACGAAACAATTTTTGCCCTTATATTGTAGAAATTCATAAGCCCCGGTTTTAACATTGGTGGATCCTAGGCCACTCATCCCCTATCGCCCTACCCCCCCCCCCATCCCCTCCCTGCTTGCAAACTCCCTATCACTCACATTACCCTCAACTACTCCCCGCTGCTCCCCCAGTGCTGTTCCCCAAATCAACAGAACTTTTCCCTATTCCAGATGTGGCCAGTGGGCAGCATGCCACCTCCTGATCTTTGCTGCCTTAGGCCCAGGCCTTTTGTGGCCTGTCCACAAATCGGTGCCTGAAAATACAATGTGCTACTGTATGATCTCCCTTATAAAGCACCTATATTACATTTCTGCCCAGAATTCTTGCAGGCTCCTTTATCTTTACCTACAAGCAGATACATATACCATATGCCCTCTGAGGTGGGGATACCCACTGCCTGGGCAAATACATGATGCACCCAGTTAGGGAGGGTGCCTGTCAATCAGGAAGCAGAGATAAGTACTTTTTGTGAATTTTTACCCATACCAAATGCTCTACTAAATTTTTCTAATAAATTAAATATAACTAAATTCCTGTTGAAACACCAGTGTATATTTACCCTTTAATGTAATAGTGTGAGGACCCTGGTGATCTAGTGGGCCGACGTTGAAGGCCGCTGCGGTGATCCTCTCTCTCATTTGCCGGTATCTCGCGGTGTGCACTTCTGGGTTTTACACATCACGTTTTGGTGCGAACTTTGAATACTTAAAGGGGCTTTTGGCTGGAAATCATTGCCTGTTGTTAGGTCTAATTTGATTAGTTTCCTGTGATTTGTCTGTGTTCATCCAGGTTTTGATCCCTGCCTGTCTGACTATTCTGTGAACTTTGCGAAATGCCAAAAACTTGCAAAACTCGAATTTTGACGTCTGCATCAATTCGCTTTAATTTTGACGCCAGCATTAAAGTCAAATTAAATCTGAATATTGTTGCCGCACAATGGTTTTGAGGCGAATGACTTCTCTCAAAAAAGTTTTGCGCATTTTATTTTCCAGTTGTGAAACGCGTAAATTAGCCGAAAATTCATGCCTGCCAACTTTATTCGCCTATCACTACTGACCCAGCCTGTCTGACTATCCTTGAACTCTGCCTGTACTGGCCACAGCCTGCCTGATTACACTTTATCTTTTAATCAGTGAGAACCTGGTGTTGCCCTCCGTCCTAAACCTTGGAAACGAACGTGCCCCTTTGCTTGTTCAGAACACAATTAGGGGAGCCCTATTTGCTTCAGTTTTGGAAGCCCAAATGGCAGGACCAAAATGCCTCAAATCTCCCTCCATTGCCAAATATGAGAGTTTGCAGTAAACCCTTGTGATAGTCCAGTGACTCAAATATAAATATAGATTCTATTAAGGAAGGCTATTCTTTGTGCCACTTTACATGTAACACTATACTGTAGTTCTTTTGCATAAAAACACAATCTTTTAGTTTGTATATATGAAAATAAGGGGATTAGTTTATTGTTACTGCTGGAGCTTTTATAGATAACAACACTTGCAGCTGCAGGTGACATATAGTGACCGTGATTACAGCTGTCTGATGGGCATCATTGGCATTCTAAATATATAACCTTTTGTTAGCTGCTGAGTTATAGTGGTTCACAATGAAAAAGGTCAACAACTGTGTTTAAGCCTTGACAGTACCACAACTTTGTAGGTTAATAGACTGATATATTTTAGACTTTGCTTCTTTATGATTTTCTTCCTTAAAGAACAGAGTTGAGGCAAAGCTCTCACATTAATTCTCAGTTAATCCATTTAGCGCAATGGCACATGGGGGAAAATATATACATGTGTTTCAAATTGGCACTTTCAAGCAATTCTAAAATAGGCAAATCGTATGTAATTTTAGGCATTTGATCCCATATGAGTCGTTGACAAATGCACCTACAAGAAAAGTAGTGTTTAGTGACGGGTGAATAAATTCACCAGGCGCAAATTCGCATCGAATTTCTGTGTTTCACTGCCGGTGAAGAAATTGCCAGGAAATTTGCTGGCGCGTTGGAAAAGTCGATTGCTTCTAAATCATCATTATTCTGACGTCCATTGACTCTAACTCCAGTGTCAAAACTGATGCAAGCATTAGAATTGATGCGGTGTCAAAACTGATGCGGGTGTTACCTTCTAATATGTTATTGAATGGCTAAATCTAAGCCTAGCAACCAGATTGCTGAAATTGTAAACTGGAGAGCTGCTGAATAAAGAGCTAAATAAATCAAAAATAATAAAAAATGAACACCAATTGCAAACTGTCTACATCATACTAAAATATAGTTTAAAGGTGAACAACCCCATTTAAAATAAATGCAATGAATAGCCAATATTAACACACTGTTGACTGCACCTATTGACCATAGGGAAAGCCGGAGCTGTTGCCACCCTGGACTTGGTAGCCTGGAGCCTGGCCTGGAGGTAGCTTCAGGGTAATTGGATGCATCTGACTTTTTGAACTCTTGTATGTGACTCAAACCTACTCTGTGACAGCACTGGATAGACTGGAGCCATGACCACGGGATATTAGAATAAAAAAATGTCTTTATTTCCAAGCATCTTTAAAAACACATACAGGCATTCTCCTGAGACTGTTCAACTAAACCATAGCGTGTCTAGTCACCTGACGCGTTTCGTGCCTCTCATTGGCACTTCATCAGAGGTGGAGTCTATCCCTGGCTCTCTGCCTTATATAGTAAGTTCAATTAAAACAATACACCCATTAAAATTAGCATATAACACTTATGGTTTGTTTTCAGGCTACATATATTTCCACTATGTATTTATGGGAAAGTTTGGTCAAAATTAGTACAAAATTCAGAATCCAAATAAACAGATATTGTCCTGATATTTTTAAATCACTTCATTTGATTTAAAGGAAGCATGAAACCTCCCAATCACTGTTTAACCCTTGTGGAAGGCGTGTTTTTAATGTAAAAATCCAATATACCTCCCTTTGATCTATCTTTTTCTGCAGATTTCCTCCTCTCACTCCTAATTTAACTAGTTCTATGCCTTGAAATTTTATTAAATTGTAATTACCACCGTGATTTAGCATGATATGTTTGCTTATAGCTGATATTCTTCTATGACTATAACTGGTATGGTCCAAGTTGTTCAAATTGACCGGTGTAAGATGTTCTCGTACCCGTTCTTTTAAAGGCCGACAGGTGCGACCCACATATTGTACGCCGCACTCACATGTGGCCAGATAAATGACACATTTGGAGTCACAATTAATGTAACTACGTATAGGGTAATTTTTTCCAGTTATACTGCTCTTAAAATTTTCCTTAATCATTATATGTTTGCAAACTTTGCATTTCTTTTTTCCACATCTATAACACCCATTTTTATTTAGCCATATATCACTATCTTTTCTAGTTTTTTTATGTAAATATAGACTGGGGGAAACATCACTTGCAATAGTTCTATTACGTTTAAATACATATCTGATATTATTTAGGATCGATTTGTCCAACAATGGATCCATTTTAAGGACATCTAATCTTCTTTTGATTATTTTTTTAATCTGATTAGCCTGGCAGCTATAGGGAGTAATAAACAAAGTTGACTTTTCATTAAAGTGTCCTTGTGAATTATTTCTTTTATTTATCTGTCTATTGCCCAATTTGTTTTTTTGGGGCCCACTCAAGAGGTCCTGTCTGGAAGTAGACACCGCTCTCTCATAAGCCTCTTTAATGTCTCTCGTATCATATTTCCTCTCCAGTAGTCTATCCCAAAGTGCCATGGCCTGGTCCTGAAAGGCATCCCAAGTGGTACAAATGCGTCGAAGACGCAAAAATTGCCCCACGGGGATGCCCTTCAGGACCGATTTGGGATGACAACTGTCGGCTCTTAAGATTGTATTCCTCATGATAGGTTTCATGTATACATCGCATTGAATCTTGTCCTTAGTAACACCCTTCAAGGAGATATCCAGAAACTCAATTTTGTCTTTTTGCCAATTATGTGTAAATTGTAAATTGTGGTTATTGGCATTACAGTACTCCACAAAATTAGTGGCATCCTGCTCAGTACCCACCCATATTATGATCAAATCGTCTATATAACGTTGGTAACTTTTTATACAGTGTCTGAAGGGGTTAGCTCATCCATAGACGCTGCACCGTTCCCACCAACCCATTACTAGGTTGGCATATGTGGGGGCAAACTTAGCCCCCATTGCGGTGCCCCGTCTCTGGAGGTAAAAAACCCCGTCAAACATAAAGTAGTTATGTGTTAGGAGATATTCAATACTGAGCAGGATAAACTGTTGTGTGTCTGTATCATAGATATTCGAATAAAGTAACCAAAATTCTATTGCCTTCATCCCTGTTTCATGCTGTATACTGGTATATAAGGAAGTGACATCTAATGTCAACCAACTGTACTCATTTGACCACTCAATCTTTTCCACTATTTTTAAATAATGGCCAGTATCTCTCACATAGGATGGCAACAATTTAACTATGGGTTGTAACATGTTGTCAACAATACGAGAGAGATTCTCATTCAAACCATCAATTCCAGAGATTATAGGTCTCCCTCTAACCTGTTCAACCCCCTTATGAACTTTTGGTAATGCATGGAAAATGGGTATTTTAGAATTATTGGGTATTATTTCATCATGTTGATCTTTTGTAAACACCTTTATACCCACTCCAAAATCAAATATCATTTCCAGAATAGCTCTGTAATCATTAGTTGGATCACTGGGTAGCGGTTCATATGTCTCACAGTCATCTAGTTGCCTGGAGCATTCGGTAAAATATTGTAGTCTATCCAGCACCACCACTGATCCGCCTTTATCCGAATTTTTTATTATAATTTCATTATTTTGGGACAGCTCTTTTAATGCTTTCTTTTCTCCCCAACTAATATTGAAATTATTTTTGTATTTGTTCTTTACAAAATTGGTTTTATATGATAATTTTTCCAAATCCTGTTCGACTAATTTTTGGAACAGTTCAATATACTGCCCCCTATGTTGGATTGGGTAGAAGGATGAGGACCGACTTTTATCAATTTTAGTTGGAGTGACTTCTGTAAATACATTTCTGTCTAAGTTCACATCCACAATGTTGCATATATCAGTAAAGTTCAAGCCATCAAATGTCATATTGTCACTTTTATCATGTGAATTAGGATTTCCATCTGAAGTAGATTGTAAAGTGTCATTAAATAAAGTTTGATCTACATTATGTGTTTGTTTGTGAAAAAAACGTTTTAAAGTGAGTTTTCGTGTGAATCTGTTCAAATCTAATATAGTGTCAAAAAGTGAAAAATTATAATCTGGTGAAAAGTTTAGACCCTTATTCAGGAGACTAATTTGTGATGATGTTAAAGTGTTAGAAGACAAATTTATAACATTATTAGGTTTAAGCATTTCCATACTTATCTCTGATCCCCTCTGTCCTCCATCCCCAGTCCTGGGTCCCCACTGTCCAGAAATCTCTTGCGTTTGGCGTTTAAAAAGACCCTTGATTCGTCTCTCATTGGATATTCGGCGTCATCGTCGCTGGTGTTGGCTGTGTCTGAAAATGACACTCTGCTGGATGCAGTATCTGAATATGTGTTGTGTGATCCTGATTTCTTCTTTTTGAATGTGTTGTTCCTCTTTTTAATTGCAGGTCGTGGTAGCTGTGGTGGTCTCATCCTATGCCAAGTATAAACATTGTCATTATCAAAGTCAATTTTGTCTCTATTATATTTTTGCTGTTTAATCTGCATGATTTCATCCTCGTTATTATCCAGTTTTGCCTTTAATTTTCTATCTCTATGCATAAAGTCACTATTTCTTGTTAAGTTGTTCATATCTGCTTGAAGTAAATTAATTTCAGTTTTTAATTCAACATGTTTCACTTTTTCCCTATTAGCAATCAGTGTCATCAAAGTTATAGAACAGATGGTTAACGCTTCATTCCAAGCTGTTATGAATTCCTGATCTTTAGGATCAACCCTAAAGGCAGGATATTTATTTATCCTTAACCCCCTAGGAATGCGTTTCTCTTTAATGTACCTTTCCATTGTGGTATAATCCCACCAAGTCCTTTGTTCAGCTAGCATCAGCTTTTCTAGTTGATAGAAGATTGCAGATATAGATTTGGATTCCGAATTGTAGAAATTAGTTGCACCTGCGGTAAACAAAAGATCCGCCTTGTTCCCTCTTGTACTATTCAAAAATTCAATGTCATTCATACAAAAAGCCTGTGTATTAACAGTCTCTGGTGCCTGTTCGTGTGCTTGGTCCGCCATTGTAAGCGTTAAACCGAAATTCTTTTCGTATCTAATTGCCAGTAATAACAAGGATAATTTGCCAGGAGCGGAGTCCGGCTGACTGAGGGCCACCACGTGGGTGGATGCGGACCGGTCGCATGTGAGTAATGTATATATGCATATCAAACCTACTCTGTATCAGGTGCAATTTGGTATTTTTTATATCAAGAATGAAATGTTTTCCCCACAATTCCTAACAAAGGAGAGTTGCATGAGATGCACAACCTCAACTGCAAGTGCTGACAAAATATGAGCTTTAAATGAATTCAGAATACGCTTCCCTCTATAAAGGCACATACTAATAAAATGGCCTAACAGGTGTCTTTTAATTATATTTCAGCTAAAAAAGTTTGTATAAACAAGCTACATAATGTCATTCACTGCTAAGTAAAACTTCATTACAAAACAAGGTTCTGCTACAGATTTTAGAATTCTTAAAATAATAATTAGTAATTCATATTTAAATGAATATTTAGAGGTTTCCTTTAATTTTATAAGTCATTTACAACAAGACCAAATGTGGGTAAAAAATTTACAGGATTTATAAACAGATAAAATAATTTTGGGCATTAACTATATTGGGTGCTGTCTGGTCGTTAAAGGGAACTGAAAAGGTTTCATTTCAAGACAATTATTTCTCCACAGTCCAACAAAAGATCTTGTTGTGAAAGGCATCAACATTTTTATAGATTTGTCAGAGGCAAATGGAAAAAAGGTGCCTTAATTTGCAATAATTTGGCCCTAATTGTTGCCGCAGGGAAGTATGCCTACAAAAATGCCCTTTGACTTCACCTATTGCTCATTTATGGGCAATTAAAAAAGTTCCTGCTCTGCGTGAAATTAAATCATTTTTATCCTCATGAAAACAGCAGTCCTTTCTAAGTGCAGAAGTGGGGCTTTGGGTACAGTATATATTGTTCTGCATAGAAATCTGTGCATTCTCTCTGTTTCTGCCTTCTACAAAATGTATAGCGTATTCTGCATCAGTCCTTCTAGATATTTGTGTCCCAGTGCTGAAACACACTAATGGATATTTTAATACATGGTCTGAGGTACATTATGTTAGGTTAGCACTGAACATAAACTGAAATGAAGAAGGTCGAGAATAGGCTTAGTGCTGTCCAGGGGAAGAAATAAATAAGAACTTGTTTAAGCAGATATGCGACTGGGTAGAATTGATTAGCCCAAGAGGCTCATAAGTGCTGTGAAAAATCATGTTTCAACCTAAATCTGTTTATCATTTACAGTTTTTTACTTCTAGATAAAAGCTTTAAAAGCTTTATAAAGTACACAGTAAAGTAGCCCTGCCTGAACATGTGGCAGTTTAAAAACTTGGTTTTACTGGAACTATCGCCACTGATTGCCACGTATATGCTCACAGCATACATATATTTAAAAAAAAAAAAAAAAAAGATTTTTTCCCTCTGAATTAGGATGGTTTCAGCAGAAAGTGCAAACTATTTAAGCTCTTTCAAAAGTTCTTTAAAAGGGGGTTTTATATAAATTATTGTTGAATCAGGGCAGCCTGGGGTCCTGAGTTTGATTCCACCTTGGTCAATGGAACCTTGTATGTAGTCTCTGTGTCTGAGTTGGGTTTCCTTCAACACATTCTATAAACATGCAGACAAAGTTCCATGACGCTTAATAAAAACAACCATAGTGTGTGTGATTTAGACTTTAAGCAGGGACTGATCTATAATCTCCATAAAGCACCGAAGAGTATGGCACTACATAATTAAAGAACAACAGTAATACTTTCTGAACACAAAATTCAATATAACATTAAGTTTAAAGTAAAATGGGGTCCATGAAGGTACTAGTGATGGTGTTGGCACAGTAGGATTAATTGTAATCTGAGATTGGCTATTTATGTCCTTTGCATATCATATAATTACGAAGGGTGTGCAAACAAAACAATTTAATGAATTTTCTGAAATGATTTTTGTTCCTTTTGACTTTTAGTTTAATTTGATTTCACTCTTCCTCCCTGTAAGGTGTTCTTGCTTGCTTGACCAGTCTTTAGAGGCAAAATTTTAGAACTTTTAATATATGTTTGACCTTCATTTTGATGTTCTACTCTCCATGATTTCCCTAGTTCAGTGAATCCTGTTTCTAGTAGTTGCCTTACTGCCAGTTCCAGGTTCTAAACATTCTTTGGCACAGCTCCATGCCTTTACTCTGCTGAGCATTGTGTGTGGCCCTTGTCATACCATAGCCCATGACTAAGTGCCCTTAGTGGGTGTGAAACGCGTAGGGCGGATGGAGATGCAAATTATAAATGTTTTAACTTTGTACAAATAAAATATATACTTTTTAACTCATTTTCTCTGGTCCTGTGGATCCATCGGAGTGCCGGTCGGCCCTGCTTCTTCTACATACCCTTGTCATACCATATCCTCCTACAATCTCCTTCCCTGTGCTACTGCTTTTGGGCTAATGAGCCTTTTGAAGACATCCATCAGGGCTCAACCCATTTTCTTTAGTTTTTTTTATTCTTTTGATTGTTGAACCATATTCCATGCCTACTGGATACCTTTGTTATCAAAAAGACTTGAATATGTTTTACCAAGCATGGAATTTTGACAGCTCATGTGGACAGATAAATAACCCAGATAAAGAGTTGCTGATTATTTATAGGAAAAAAGTATACTGCTAATACAGTATATTTGCTCTGTAAAGTCTGAGGATGAACAAGGAAAGTAAAGTGCTGAAAACCATGTTAATTATTATCGATAGTATCTATCTATTTCTGTCTGTCTCTACTTTCTGTCTTTGTATTCTTGTTTTCAATAAAGCAGGCCAAATTTCTGAATTTACAACATACAACCTCAAGTGATTGGTGTCATCCCTTTCTATAATAAAACAGAAACACCTTGTAGAATAGAAAACAAAATTTTTGACAAGCATTGCTTGTCTCAAAGGATACTGTCACTATCGGCACCTCTCAGTACTGGCAAATAACTTAAAATGTAATCTTTGCTTTGTGACTCTTCTGCTTAACTTACTTTCATTGAGCCCTGAAATTTTTCATACTAAATAATACTGGCATGTTGCCAATTACATTTTATTGCATCATGCCTGTAACATAGTGTTTATTCCTACACTCAGGGGCACATTTAACGAAATAAGAAATCCTAGAAAAGTGTAAATCAAATAAGTGAGTCTTTAAAACACATAACTGTGAATCTTTCTAGCAGAGTCTGACAATTTACAGGCATAGGGTATGCACGAAGCAGAATACAACATTAGAGGTAATGTAAGTGGCTTTTCAATAGCTCAATCTAATCAATATATTTGGCTTATTTTAATTTACAACAACAATACAGTGGCAAACTAGCTTCTGATCATATTGCATGGATGTGATCAGGATCCTAAGGTTCTCTGGTGCAGACTGATAGATGAAAAATCTATGTATGGAGCAGTAGAAGGTGTATAAGGCATTAAGTGGCTAGTTACGTTTAGCTTCAAATAAAATATCATTTAATAACCCTTAATTTATCCAAACATGTAGTGGATACCTTCAAGCAAACCACAGGATCCCCTAAATGCATATTCTCTTTGGGAAATCTAACTGCAAGAAGGGTGCAGAAGTAAAGTCTTGGACAATTGTTTCCATGGCATATCAATGGATTTTAGGCCGCCATGTGATATGGAGCATAAATAGAAAAGTACAATTATTCAGTCTGCCAGATAGATGTTAAATGCGAGTTTCCCTTTCCAATGAATTATTTACATGGTGTATCTGAATGTGCTTCTTCTGTTATCCCATCTGTATATAATATTTGCACCGACTCATCCTGCTGTTTACAGGAATTTGATGCAAGGATCTGTTTGGGCTCCTGTATTTTTTTTACCTGTCTCAGGTAGTATGTAAGTGGGAATTATGTTTTTTTTTTTTTAATGTATCTTTTTATTGAGTTTCAAAAGAAAACAATACACATAAATGCAATAAAGGGAAAGTAAAATAAAATATAAAAGCATAGTATAGAGGAAAGAATAGAGGGGGGGTTTGGGGGGGGGTATGCGTTCCTAGGATACCTGAAGCGGAGGATCAACGTAAACCAGCCTGTGTCTGACAGAGGACCATTTCTCCCAATTCCTATAAAATTTCGCTGCACTAAACGTAGCCAAGGCAGCCAATTTCTCATATTGATAATAAATGTCCACTTCCTTGATAATTTGCCGAACCGTGGGAACCGTGACGGTCTTCCATTGCCTTGCAATCAATTGCCTAACCGCAAAGATCAGATGGTGCACGGTTGTGCACAACTCCTTCGGAACGTTTGGATCCAGAAGGCCCAGGAGAACAGTTTCTGGGGTAAACTTTATTTGTAGGTTCAACTGAGTGTTGCAATAGGCCTCCAATTGTTGCCACAACTGCTGAAGCTTAGGGCATCCCCACCAGATTTGAAGCATATCACCTTTCTGGTGACATCCCCTCCAGCACGTATTGGGTACAGTCCTGTAACTGCGGTGGAGTTTACTGGGGGTCATATACCAATCATACAATATTTTCCTAGAAGTCTCCAGGTGAGAAATACATTTAGAAACTGTGGTAGGAATAGTAAATATATGCAACCAGTCGACCTCAGACAAAGATATGCTCAATCTCTGCTCCCACTTGAGGATTGTGGAAGTGCTCTTAATCTCAACAGAAGGCTGCAGTGTTCTATACCTCCTTTCAGAGGTGTTAGGGTAGTTAGCCAACGTTCCAACACAGTTGGTTTCCTCAGCGGGATACAGCCAGTTGACCCTAAATAATGTCTTATCTGCAGATATTGGTAAAACACCATTTTCGGAAGGAGCAATTGTCGTTGTAGCTCCTCAAAAGACAAAAGTTGACCTTTTTTGGTAAGATAGTGAATGGGAGCTAAACGGAAGTCACCCCAATGGGTTAGATTGAGATCCGGAATGAGTAGTTCCATTGTTGCAATTGGTGCAATGGGAGACACGTGCAAAGAGGTGTTAAAGCATTTTTTGTGGTTCTGCCACACGCCCAGCGAATGGGTGACAGTTGGAGGAATTTTTTGCGGATTAATATAAGAGAGTGGCGTCTGGGTGCCCATAATCTGTGGAAGTAAAAGCGGGGAGACAGAGTTTTGTTCGATTTGAACCCACCGTTTCTCCATATCTAGTGTCATCCATGCCTTTAGTTGATCAAGAGTCACCGCTTTGTAATAGCTCAATATATTAGGGGCATTGAGACCCCCCTTGCGTTTTGACAATTGTATAATTTTCTGTGCAACTCTAGGTTTTTGGTTCGCCCACAAAAAGGAATTGAAGAGTGACTGCAGTTTCATAATATAGGTAGGTGGTACATGTACAGACATAGTTCTAAACACATACAAAACCTTTGGCAATGCCAACATTTTTAAAGCTTGCAGCCGTCCCAACCAAGACAAAAATTGGCACTTCCATGTTTTGACATCAGCAGATAATTCCTGGTACAACCGTGTAAGGTTTGCCCTAACCATATCCCTGGGAGAAAGCATAATATCAATACCTAAATATTTTATTGAATTCCCCTTCCATTGAAACTGATAATTACGTTTAAACCACTCGGTATCAGCATCCGACAGATTAATACATAAAGCCTGCGTTTTGGTTTCATTAAGCTTGTAATATGATACCTCAGAATATGCTCGTAATAGCCCTAGCAATTTATTTAGGGAGTGTGATGGATGTGACATATAAATAATAGTGTCATCCGCAAAGAGACCCACCTTCTGAATCTGACCTGCTATATTGATACCCTGGATATCCGGGTCCTGGCGGATGGCTTGGGCAAGGGGTTCAATCACCAGGGAAAATATAATAGGAGATAACGGGCACCCCTGCCGGGTCCCATTAGATATGTCAAAGGGGGCAGATAAAGTCCCATTAGTGTTGATCTGTGCCGAAGGTCCCTTGTACAGCGCCATAATTGCAGTAATTAATTCCAGGGGGAAGTGAAATTTTTCTAGGACCCTAGATAAATACGACCAATTAACTCTATCAAACGCCTTCTCCGCATCCAGGGAGAGAAGCAGAGAAGGCGTCCGACAGTGCCCCAGCCAATGTAAAATATTAATGGCTCTACGAGTACCATCAGGGGCACCCCTACCGACAGTAAATCCCACCTGGTCCGGATCTATAATTGCTGGCATAATGGACTGGAGACGTATAGCTATAACCTTAGCGTATATTTTAATATCTGCGTTCAGTAGACTGATTGGCCTATAATTTTGTACGGAAGATGGGTCTTTCCCCGGCTTAGGTAAGGTAACAATCTGTGATAGAAGCATTTCCTTGGGAAAAGAACCTGCGGCAAAAGCTTTGTTGAAGGTGTTTGTTAAATGTGGGAGTAATAGTGGGGAATACGTCTTATAGTATAAATGCGTGAGCCCATCTGGCCCGGGGGCCTTATTACTAGGAAATGATGCTATAGCTTTCGAGACCTCCAATTCAGTTATAGGATTTTTAAGCTGTTCCCAATGAGTCTGAGTAAGTCGGGGTAGCTGAATGGAATCTAGGAAATCATCTATGCGTTGTAAAGTGGGTTGAGGAGTAGCAGGGTCGTCAGCTATATTGTAAAGAGTCGTATAAAATTCAGCAAATCTATTCCCTATTGCTCTTGGGTCATAAATGGGGTTGTTGCGGTTATCTCTAATCATGTGAATAAGTTTTTTGGCCTGACTAGTGCGTAGTTGGTTAGCCAAAAGCGTAGATGCTCTATTGCCCATCCTGTAATGAGTGGCTTTAATAAACGTCAATTTACTTTGAATTTGTACCAACGCTAAATTTTGAAGCTCCCTTCTAGTATCAGCAATCAAGACTGCAGTAGATTGATCAGGTGACTGTTTATGGTTTTGTTCCAAACTATATAGTTTGTACAAAAGTGTGCGATATGGCATAATCTTATCTCTTTTGTATTTAGAGCCCAACTTAATGAAAAGCCCTCTCAAATAAGCCTTATGGGCATTCCATACACTAAGGGTAAGGCCACACTAGGCGATAGCGCCGCGATTTGACTCGCTAGGCGATTTCGAGCGACAATAGAAAAAAGATCGCCGCGTGTGTTTTTACGCTGGCGATTTTTCGCGATTCCCCATAGACGCCAGCGCAAAAGTTTCCCCAGCGATTGCGGCTTAAAAGTCGCGGCGAAAAGTCGCCACGAGTCAAATCGCGGCGCTATCGCCTAGTGTGGCCTTAGCCTAAAGGTACTACATTGACCATTATCGTTAAGTGCAAAATACTCCTGTATAGCCTTAGAGATTATCTCTTTAAATACAGGTCTGGTGATCAGTAAAGGGTTAAGTCTCCATTGGGCCCTAGAAGATCTCTGCACCTGGTCTGCTACGGATAACAGCACAGGGGCATGATCCGACCATGAAATCAGACCAATATGGGACTGTGCGATGTAGTCTAGCATATCCTTCTGAACAAGGATCAGGTCAATCCTCGAGTAGGACAAATGCACATGGGAATAAAATGTATAGTCCCTTTCCCCAGGATGATAAAGTCTCCATGAATCATAAAGCCCATATTTTTGTAAAAGGCTTTGGAATGAGGAGAGTTTCAGCTTATGTCGGCCCTTAGGAGTACCCGATCTATCCAATACAGGATCAGGGGCAAGGTTGAAATCTCCACCTAAGATCAAGGACCCATGTTTCAAAGAGATTATCTTATGCAATACCTTTCTAAGAAATGTAAGTTGAGAGGAATTTGGGGAGTAGATATTGACCAAAGTATAAGGTTTCCGATTAATGTAGCAATTCAACACAATACAATGACCATTAGGGTCCACATGGTGACTCTCATATGTGTAAGCTAAGGAAGAGCTTATCATTATTGCAACACCTGCTTTTTTATAGAATATACTATACAATTTGTTTTTCGGAACACATGTAGTAGAAGGAGTAAAGTGTGTCTCCTGAACAAACACAATATCAGCCCGCTGCTGTTTGGCTTCATACAATAAAGAGGATCTCTTATAAGGGCTGTTCAGACCCTTAGCATTAACGGTTAAAACATTAAACGCCATCATAAATATAATGTCGGTTGCATAAAGTCACACATAGAGAGTCACCAGCGAACCCAGTTAGCATAACACCACAAAGCATATACAATTTCCTAAGGAACGCATACCCAAGAAGAAGGGGGGAAAGGAGAAGAGAGAAAACAATAGTATAAACATACAGAAAAGAAAAAAACATTATAATTATAAAGGTGGATACTTCCACTGAACCGTGGGGCCTACTGCCAGCAAATGGCCCACAGGGTAAATTCTGTATCAGGGGGTTAACCAAGCAAACAGTAACTTATTCCAATATACTTATCACAGCTCCCGGGAGATATGATGAAAACAGTAATGCCCGGTCGGGCAAAAAAATAGAACTTGCAGTAAAGGGATCAAAGACCAGAAACAGAACTTCATCCCTCTTTTACTACAGGCGGTAGATGAGGTATCGGCTTTAAACCCCAAGTGCGGAGTTGTGTACACCCTTGCGCTGGAGTTAGGATGGTGGTGGTAGCTCCGTCTTTCATGATCACCAGTCGCAAAGGAAAACCCCACCTGTAGGGGATATTGTGCTGCCGAAGTATGGAAGTCGTTTCTTGAAATTCCCTCCTGGCTTGTAGAGTCATTGGAGACAAATCGGTGAACAACTCTATGTTCTTATATCTCTCAGGCCTGGATTCTGAATTCCTAGCCGTTTTCAGCAGGAGATCCTTTACCTGAAAAAAATGCAATCTGGCAACCGTATCCCTGGGTGCGGATTGGGGTGCATTCTTAGGTTTATACAGTCGGTGGATCCGATCAATAAGCAGAAAGTTACCTTCCACTTCAGGTAACATAGTACGTAGGAAGTCCATAAAGATCTCTTGTAACTGAGCGGGTAATATCTGCTCAGGGATGCCTCTGATTCGCACATTATTACGCCTGGATCTGTCTTCCATATCCATTAACTTGCGCTTAATGTCAACAATGGCCTCCTCCGATTTATGAGTCTCATCCACTAAACTATTGTGCGCACTCACCATTTCCTCCATCTTGTCCTCCAAGTGGCCCGTTCTATTTCCCAAGGCAGTGAGTTCGGACTTGAGCTCCTTGAGCATGTTTTTAAAGTCGATTTGCAGGTCTGCCCGAAAGGTAGAAAGCATATCTTTAATATGCTGTTCAGCGGGAGAGGATCGGAGTGGTGTGGAGGGAATAAGCTTCTCTGCGCCTGGAGAGCTGTGCTGCGACGCTGATTCCTCAGAGTGCGTTTCAGCGCCATCTTGGATGGGATCCAGCTCTGGCTTTTTATTATAGAAAGAGGTGAGTTTGAGCGGAGATTGCTTTTTTTTCACCCTACCCATATCAGAAGTCGATCCGGAGGCACTGGGAGTAGACTGAGACTCTGGCCACTGCTTATAGCAAGCCCGAAGAGGCTAGTAGAAAGAATTTCCCGGGAGACGATGTGAAAGTGCTGCTACTGCATCGCGTGCTTAGGCCACGCCCCAGTGGGAATTATGTTTTGTTGAACGGAATTTCTCATAGAAACTGTTCTATTCACAAGTGCAGTTTAATCCCACCGTATGTTTCTCTAAATGTTCAATAAAATAAAACTACACATGTTCTTCTGCCCAGGGAACATTGTTTATCTGCATTACTTTACTAATAGGAGTTGAGTTTAAAAGCCATATGATTCATAAAATCCAAAAACAATAACTAAAAATAACTGAATTCGCTTTAGAAAGATCCAGAAGAAATCAGTAAATGAATGATATATCAATTGAAATACAACACAATAGGGTATTTTTGTGGATGAGGTATTTTAATAAGAATTTTAGAACTTAGTGTCTTAAAGGGATCCTGTCATCGGAAAACATGTTTTTTTCAAAACACATCTGTTAATAGTGCTACTCCAGCAGAATTCTGCACTGAAATCCATTTCTCAAAAGAGCAAACAGATTTTTGTATATTCAGTTTTGAAATCTGACATGGGGCTAGACATATTGTCAATTTCCCAGCTGCCCCAAGTCATGTGACTTGTGCTCTGATAAACTTCAATCACTCTTTACTGCTGTACTGCAAGTTGGAGTGATATCACCCCCCTCCCTTTTCCCCCCAGCAGCCTAACAACAGAGCAATGGGAAGGTACCCAGATAACAGCTCCCTAACACAAGATAACAGCTGCCTGGTAGATCTAAGAACAACACTCAATAGTAAAAACCCATGTTCCACTGAGACACATTCAGTTACATTGAGAAGGAAAAACAGCAGCCTGCCAGAAAGCATTTCTCTCCTAAAGTGCAGGCACAAGTCACATGACCAGAGGCAGCTGGGAAATTGACAAAATGTCTAGCTCCATGTCAGATTTCAAAATTGAATATGAAAAAATCTGTTTGCTCTTTTGAGAAATGGATTTCAGTGCAGAATTCTGCTAGAGCAGCACTATTAAATGATTCATTTTGAAAAAAATTTTTTTTTCCCATGACAGTATCCCTTTAACAATAAAGGATAGTGAATGCTAAGACTTGGGGTTTCTGGGGGAGGGGGGGTTGCATGAACAACTTGTGTTGGAGGAAGGCCCATTAGGAGCTATTTTTGCTGGAGAATGTGAAACCCCAGATAGCACAACAAGCAATAATGTCAGTGGTTATGGTCTCCAATGAAATTGTCCAGTAAACATAACATTATGTTCTGTGTTGAAGGAACTAAGGAGGGTAAACCTAGTCTTTGCCAGCATACAGGAAATACCAGCAAGAATTTTCTGTTCTCCTTCCCAAACACTGGCTCTTTCTCTTCACTGAGATGAATTCCCCTAGTGGCAGGGGTGTAAGTATAGAGGAAGAAGATACTCTGACTGCTTGAAAACCCATTGGGTATGGGAGGGCCCAGGTGGACAATGACCCACATGGGGCAAATTCCAGTTTTCTAGTTTTATCACTGCTTCTAGTGATGGGCAAATCTATGCAGTTTCGGCCAAAAAAAAAAAATCACAAATTTACCACGAAATTAGCGAAACTGTGAAAAATTCGTGAAATGCATTGAAGTCAGTGGGTGTCAGAATAATTTTGACGCTCATCAATTCTGACTCAATCATCAATTTTTATACACGCTACTATTTGGTCCAAATGCATTTAAGTCAGAATTAGCGCAAATTAATTTTTTTTTGACACATCGGATTTTCTGCCGGTGAATTGATGCCACATTTTTGCAAATGCATTCGCTTGCGGCGAAATGTGGAAATTCGCTGCAAATTCGCCCATCACTAACTGCTTCCAAATGTCTAAACAAGCTCTTTTATGATATTCAGAAAATGATATTCAGGAAAATTGTATAGAAAACAATAAGCAGTGTCCAGCATGGGAATGATCCCTCCAGTCAGGCTCTTTTATCTGTGTTATAATCCAGCCGTGAGGAATTCCTTTCAAGTATGAAACACCGCTTATTATCCCATCAGCCTACAACCTGCAAATAACTAGCATAAGAGGGTTTCAATTAATTAGCCATAGCCTCTTTGGAACGTGTTTCATCATCATCACCATCATCACCACCACCATCATCATTGTTTATTTATATAGCATTAACAAGTTATGTTGTTCTTTTAAATAACTTATAATGAACAGGGTTCTTAAAATAATTTAACAAACAAGGGTTACAAAATAAAAATGGGATTAGAAAATCCTGCTGTATAAAATCTCTGCTTTAAATACTAAAATACTTTACAGCCATTTTAACACGGAGTACTGCTGTTAACTACACTGACACAATTGGGGGAATGTAATATGTTTCAATAGTGCAAATAATGTTTCATACATGGGCAGATTTCGCCCTGGAGCACAGCGGAACTGCGAGTCCCTAATGCTCCCCAGAAAGCAGCTGGGTGGCATGCTGCCCTTAATATTTTGTGACCCTAGGCCCAGGCCTTTGTGGCCTCACCACAAATCCGGGCCTGGTTCCAAAAGACCATTGCGAATGTTAGCGACCATATTTCCATCCTTTTTCACCGATTACAGACCTCAGCAAATTCCTCACAAAGTTTGCGAACCAAATGGCTTTTGAGAACATTCGCAGTGTATCTAATAAAATTTTGCAATTGCGAAGGGTATTGTGCGATGAAATATTTAACAAAGCAGGTGTTAACACTAACATTTACTTTTTGCAAGCGAATGATTTTACATTGCAAGCAGCACTGTTACATTCGCCCTTATGCGTTTAGTTAAGATGCAAAAGAAACCCCAGAAACCCTTACATTAAGGGGCAGATTTATCACGTCGAAATTCGACCCTTGATAAATCTGCCCCATAGTGATGAGCAAATTTTTTTCCGCCAGGCATGGATTCTCTGTGAAATTCTGCATTTCGCCATCTGCAAATCTTTTCGCGACCCACCGCCAAATATTTGGGTTCGACAAAAAAGTAGCCTAGAAAAAATTGTCGCCAAGACAAAAAAAGTTGTCCATTGACTGTAACATATGGTATCGAAAACCCAGAACAAACCCCAAGGTCCCGGTCTCGTCTCTTGCTTCTGCCTTTAACAACCACCTTTCACTTCAGGAGGAGCCCACCACTACTCAGATGTTGCCAGGTCTTAAAGTGAGAGGACTAAGGGGGAAGTTCTGAGCAGGCAAGAGAACTATAATGTATACAGTAAGGATGGGGAACAGAGAGTGCACACATGGAACAGGCAGGGGCAGTACTAATCAGACCAACCAGTAACATGATACAAAGTCAGGATCCAGAAGAGTGGTCAATAACAGGCAAGGGTCGGTTCAGGCAGCGATACAGCAAGGTCAAAAACAGGCAAAGGTCAGGAACAAATCATCAGACAAGAATTACACCCAGGAACTATCAGGAAATAGACATATGTTGGGCAATGAGTCATTGCAGAGCAGGGGGTTTATAGGCAGTTTAATGGCAATAGGAGTGAACCAGGGCATTAGTTGGCTGATCACATGGTGCAGAACAAATGCAAACAGTACCAGTTCCCTGGTTCAACTCCAGGCAGGATATTATATTGAGTTTAATGCATTTGGACAAGAAAGTCGTCAAGACAACAACGTTTCCATTGACTTTAATGCATTTGGAGTGAGATGCATATTGACTTCAATCCGTTTTTGCCATTTTGCTAATTTTTAGTTGAAGCAAAATGGGACAGTTTCTCTCATCACTACTTACTTTCTCAAAACTGTGAGCAAATAAAGATATGTCAATGCAAATTTTGCATTTAGCCGACAGATCATTAGAGGCTCAGCATAAAGACCAAGGGGCAAAGTGGCTGTTGCTACTGAAAATTCGTCAGAAATCCAATACACAGGGACATTACCAATTTACTAACAGATGTAGAGGACAATTAGCTAGCGAAAGAGTTCATTATTAATGATGTTTCGAGCCCTTTCGCCAGGTGAATTTTCTCTCAGCGAACATCCGTTATTCTGCAAAGTGCGAATTACGTTACCCCTTTCGCCAGAGTTTTCTTCACCAGGTTATACCAGGTGAACTGATAAGATGAAGCTACATCCTCCTCAATCTTATGTCAGTGACATCATGGGGCCCATTTACTTAGCTCGAGTGAAGGGATAGAATAAAAAAAACTTAGAATTTCGAATGTTTTTTTTTTGGCTACTTCAACCATCGAATTTGCTACTTTGACCCTCGACTACGACTTCAATTCGAACGATTCGAACTAAAAATCGTTCGACTATTCGACCATTCGATAGTCGAAGTACTGTCTCTTTAAAAAAAACTTCGACCCCCTAGTTCACCACCTAAAACCTACCGAAGTACAATGTTAGCCTATGGGGAAGGTCCCCATAGGCTTTCTAATGTTTTTTTTTTGTTGAAGAAAAATCGTTCGCTCGATGGATTAAAATCCTTCGAATCGAACGATTCGAAGGATTTAATCATTCGATCGAACGAATAGCGCTAAATCCTTCGACTTCAATATTCGAAGTCGAAGGATTTAACTTCGACAGTCGAATATCGAGGGTTAATTAACCCTCGATATTCGACCCTATGTAAATCTGCCCCCATATCTTGTATGCCGAAAAGTTATAAAAATGAAAAAAAAAATGGTATTTTTCATATTTTAAAGTGGGATTGTGTTTAAAATTGCAACTGTTAAATATTTTTGTTTTAATATTTTTTATTAACCATTTGAGGGGCAAGCCACATTTGTTTTAGGGTGGGCTCATATCTAGGACATTAGAGGATCTCTTTATTTAGTAAGTGGCCACTTCAAGAATTAGAACCAACATATAGTATCTAATAAAGACATATATATATATATGACCTATATGTACCCGTCCTAAGTGTGCGCTAAGTTTCGCTAGGCAGAAATGAACGTTAGTGAAAGTTTGCTATGAAACTAGGGATGCACCAAATCCAGGATTCGGCCAGGATTCTGCCTTTTTCAGCAGGATTTGGATTTGGCCAGATCCTTCTGCCTGCTGAACCAAATCCAAATCCTAATTTTCATATGCAAATTAGTGACGGGGAGGGAAATCGTGTGACTTTTTGTTACAAAACAAGGAAGTAAAAAATGGTTTCCCCTTCCCACCCCTAATTTGCATATGCAAATTAGGATTCAGGTTCGGTTCGGTAATCGGCCGAATCTTTCATGAAGGATTCGGGGGTTCGGCCGAATCCAAAATAGTGGATTGGGTGCATCCCTATATGAAACAAATTTATGCTAGCGAAACTTCTCCAGCATTTAGCCTCCAAGACATAACTTTCATGTTGATGAATTATCGTATGTGCTTGGAAATAACGTCTGACGAAGTGGCACGAAATGTGACAAAGCCTTCCGACAAAAATTTGCTCTTTAGTGAATTTGCCCCCAAGAAGAGTATAGTTTCTTCTAGCACTATTAACAGTACTGTGTCTGCCTGTATTGAGCTACACTGAGCAGATTTCAGCAGCAAAATACATACTTTGCATTTCCATGCCATTATTCATTATTGTACAGGTATAGGATCCCTTATCCGGAAACCCGTTATCCAGAAAGCTCCGAATTACGGAATGGCTGTCTCCCATAGACTCCATTTTATCCAAATAATCCAAATTTTTAAAAATGATTTCCTTTTTTTCTGTAATACTAAAACAGTACCTTGTACTTGATCCCAACTAAGATATAATTAATCCTTATTGGAAGCAAAACCAGCCTATTGGGTTTATTTAATGTTTAAATGAATTTCTAGTAGACTTAAAGCATGAAGACCCAAATTATGGAAAGATCCGTTAACCCGGAAAAGCCCAGGTCCCGAGCATTCTGGATAACAGGTCCCATACCTGTAGCTTCTACTTCTCAATACACACAACAGATTTGCACCTAGTGAATTTCCTGGTAATACCAAGTATGGCCCTGTTCATTAGGGTGCCAGTAACTGCATTCATATACACAATGGCTGGAAATATGAGATTTGAGTTTAGAGATGAAATTAGCACCAATATTTTCTGCTATGCACATTGCACAACTTTAGTAAATGAGTCATTATATGGATACTGTGTAGCATGGATGTAATCACCACACAAATGGTATTTATCTGTAGAACAGCATGCACATGCATTTTCTAGAGTGGAAATAAACTGATAATTGAAAGATGGTCACCATTCCAGTTAGATCCACCACCTTTGTCAAGAAAAATATTTGCATTCATTTATAACTTGAATTTCTGGCGACCCTCATAATTATGGCTGTTAACCCCACAAAAGAGTCTCTGCTCGTCAGAAAAGGGCACAGTAATAGCCTCCAGTTGCTAATGTTACCTTTATTTTTGTTGAAAGCTGAGAAAGTGTTCTGGCCCATCTCTTGCTTTTTGGATGTTATATTCCACCTTTACTATGCACAGAGACATGAGTTATAGCTATTGTATTTTCATTAAATGATGGTAAAATCTAGCTTTCCTTGATAATTGTAAAATGTGCCCAATTAATTTATTTAGTTTACTACAACCTAAATGATAGATATATATATATATATAAAACCTAATGATTTTAAAAACTAGTGGTGAGCACAACTTTCCCTTGTTTGTTATAGTTATACAGAAGCAGTGACCAGCTCCATGTTGTAGCTCCCACCCCCTCCAACTATAGTCAGGTGATCCCACTGGTGTCTAATAAAAGGGCAGCCAAGTTTGGGAGTTTTACTTTGAAAGCAGCTAGTAAGTTGCAGGTAAAACGTATTCGTCCCTTTTATAAAATGTATAATTAAACCATAGAATTCTTAATGAATCAGATGAAAATTGAGCATAGGACTGGCCAGATATGGGATGACTTTGACGTAGTTGGCCAGCTTAAATATATTGCAATATATGGACAAACAATCCCTGTTTTGTTTAAAGGGTAAGGCATTTTTCAGTAGCAGTATGCACAAAATGTCGCTGTCTTAAATATATTGATAATGGGTTGAGTGCAGAGGAATCTTGTATTTGTCTATATATAGATATAGATATAGATATAGATATAGAGAGAGAGAGAGAGAGAGAGAGAGAGAGAGAGAGAGAGATAAACAAGGGAAAGTTGTGCTCACCACTAGTTTTTAAAATCATTAGGCGGGGGTGCAATGAGGCTGTGACCACAAAATACATATAGACAAATACAAGATTCCTCTGCACTCAACCCATTATCAATATATTTAAGACAGAGACATTTTGTGCATACTGCTACTGAAAAATGCCTTACCCTTTAAACAAAACAGGGATTGTTTGTCCATATATTGCAATATATTTAAGCTGGCCATCTGATTCATTAAGAATTCTATGGTTTCATTATACATTTTATAAAAGGGACGAATACGTTTTACCTGCAACTTACTAGCTGCTTTCGAAAGTAAAACTCCCAAACTTGGCTGCCCTTTTATTAGACACCAGTGGGATCACCTGACTATAGTTGGAGGGGGTGGGAGCTACAACATGGAGCTGGTCACTGCTCTTGTAGAACTATAACAAACAAGGGAAAGTTGTGCTCACCACTAGTTTTTAAAATCATTAGGCGGGGGTGCAATGAGGCTGTGACCACAAAATACATATAGACAAATACAAGATTCCTCTGCACTCAACCCATTATCAATATATTTAAGACAGAGACATTTTGTGCATACTGCTACTGAAAAATGCCTTACCCTTTAAACAAAACAGGGATTGTTTGTCCATATATTGCAATATATTTAAGCTGGCCAACTACGTCAAAGTCATCCCATATCTGGCCAGTCCTATGCTCAATTTTCATCTGATTCATTAAGAATTCTATGGTTTAATTATACATTTTATAAAAGGGACGAATACGTTTTACCTGCAACTTACTAGCTGCTTTCAAAGTAAAACTCCCAAACTTGGCTGCCCTTTTATTAGACACCAGTGGGATCACCTGACTATAGTTGGAGGGGGTGGGAGCTACAACATGGAGCTGGTCACTGCTTCTGTATAACTATAACAAACAAGGGAAAGTTGTGCTCACCACTAGTTTTTAAAATCATTAGGTTTTATATATATATATATATCTATCATTTAGGTTGTAGTAAACTAAATAAATTAATTGGGCACATTTTACAATTATCAAGGAAAGCTAGATTTTACCATCATTTAATGAAAATACAATAGCTATAACTCATGTCTCTGTGCATAGTAAAGGTGGAATATAACATCCAAAAAGCAAGAGATGGGCCAGAACACTTTCTCAGCTTTCAACAAAAATAAAGGTAACATTAGCAACTGGAGGCTATTACTGTGCCCTTTTCTGACGAGCAGAGACTCTTTTGTGGGGTTAACAGCCATAATTATGAGGGTCGCCAGAAATTCAAGTTATAAATGAATGCAAATATTTTTCTTGACAAAGGTGGTGGATCTAACTGGAATGGTGACCATCTTTCAATTATCAGTTTATTTCCACTCTAGAAAATGCATGTGCATGCTGTTCTACAGACAAATACCATTTGTGTGGTGATTACATCCATGCTACACAGTATCCATATAATGACTCATTTACTAAAGTTGTGCAATGTGCATAGCAGAAAATATTGGTGCTAATTTCATCTCTAAACTCAAATCTCATATTTCCAGCCATTGTGTATATGAATGCAGTTACTGGCACCCTAATGAACAGGGCCATACTTGGTATTACCAGGAAATTCACTAGGTGCAAATCTGTTGTGTGTATTGAGAAGTAGAAGCTACAGGTATGGGACAGTATCTGGCCAGTCCTACGCTTAATTTTCATCTGATTCATTAAGAATTCTATTGCTTCATTATACATTTTACAAAGGGACTAAGTTTTACCTGCAACTTACTCGCTGCTTTCAAAGTAAAACTCCCAAACTTGGCTGCCCTTTTATTAGACACCAGTGGGATCACCTGACTATAGCTGTGAGGGGTGGGAGCTACAACATGGAGCTGGTCACTGCTTCTGTATAACTATAACAAACAAGGGAAAGTTGTGCTCACCACTATTTTTTAAAAACCATTAGGCGGGTGATCCCACTAGTGTCTAATAAAAGGGTAGCCAAGTTTGGGAGTTTTACTTTGAAAGCAGCTAGTAAGTTGCAGGTAAAACTTAGTCCCTTTGTAAAATGTATAATTAAGCAATTGAATTCTTAATGAATCAGATGAAAAATAAGCGTAGGACTGGCCAGATATGGGATGACTTTGACGTAGTTGGCCAGCTTAAATATATTGCAATATATGGACAAACAATCCCTGTGTTGTTTAAAGGGTAAGGCATTTTTCAGTAGCAGTATGCACAAAATGTCTCTGTCTCAAATATATTGATAATGGGTTGAGTGCAGAGGACCTCTTGTAGTTGACTATATGTATTTTGTGGTCACACCCTCATTGCACCCCCGCCTAATGGTTTTAAAAAAATAGTGGTGAGCACAACTTTCCCTTGTTTGTTATAGTTATACAGAAGCAGTGACCAGCTCCATGTTGTAGCTCCCACCCCTCCCAGCTATAGTCAGGTGATCCCACTGGTGTCTAATAAAAGGGCAGCCAAGTTTGGGAGTTTTACTTTGAAAGCAGCTAGTAAGTTGCAGGTAAAACTTAGTCCCTTTGTAAAATGTATAATTAAGCAATTGAATTCTTAATGAATCAGATGAAAATTAAGCGTAGGACTGGCCAGATATGGGATGACTTTGACGTAGTTGGCCAGCTTAAATATATTGCAATATATGGACAAACAATCCCTGTGTTGTTTAAAGGGTAAGGCATTTTTTAGTAGCAGTGTATATATATATATATATATATATATATATATATATATATATATATAAAAGTCTTTAGAAACAATAACATTTATTTTACATCTCTTAATCCTACCTCCTGCAATTTGTATTACATTTATCACCAATCTTTAAAGCTTAGCTGCCATGGCCTCATCTTCTGTTTCTGATCTTTACTTGGTGTCAGGCCTGAAGGCAACAATTGCTGGTGTTACATCTGCTAAAGGTTAACGGAAGACACTGAAACTGAAGCTCCGCTCTTGCTTATGGAATTGGGTTGGCAGAAAACTTGACTTTTGCAATATGTTTGGTACTGCTTGTACATCTGGGTAACAGAAGCCCCACTGGCAGGCAATGGCCTTAAAATATTGCATGAAATAAGTCAGATTTGATCTGTAGCCTTATTAAGGGAAATCCTTATATGCACTGGGGCTCATTTATCAACACTGGGCAAATTTGCCCATGGGCAGTTACCTATAGCAACCAATCAGTGATTAGCTTTTTGAAGCCAGCTGCAAGTAGAACAATGAATGCAGCAATTTGATTGGTTGCTATGGGTTACTGCCCATGGGCAAATTTGCCCAGTGTTGATAAATGACCCCCACTTGTGTTGTTGTTTACAGTAAGATTACATCATAGGAATAAAGCTAGGTCTCAGCCATCATAACTGGCATGATTTAATCAATGGTTTATCAAAATTACTGAATTATTGGCCTGTATGTTATCAGCCCCTAAAAGTTCAAGAATAGTGGTTTATACTGACTACAACATTCCATAGCTAATTATCAAGTATCATCAGTTTGTGTTTCTGGATATGCCACTGATATACAGACTCCCAAACAAATCTATGACTACTTGCAACTCAGCCTATAAAACAATAAATTGCAACAAGATTTCCATCAGAATTCCAAATTATCTGCAGCCTGTCCCCCAACTTGTAGCAAAAGGGGAAACAACAATGCTGTTGCTTGACCCCCACTAAACGCAGCACATAAGAGAAACAAGATACTGTATAACTGGTCGCTGTAAGCACCATGGCTTTGTAAATAGGGGCTTTGGGTCTTGATGCAAGATTTGGTTTTCCTCAACCTCCATTGTTGAACTTATTACTATCCATACTCTTAACCATGGGCAGTTTCTACATAATCCCTTACAATATTTTAAGAATATTACACTCAAAACTAGTGATGGGCGAATAAATTTGCCAGGCACGGATTTGTGAAACTGCAGTGAGTATTCACTGGCGAAAAATCAGCTGTGTCTAAAAAATGTGGGCGCGCGTCAGAATAGTCGCACGCATAAACATTGTTGCGCGTCAAAATTATTCAGATGCCCGTTGACTTTAATGCATTTGGCCAAAATAGGCTTGTGTATAACAATTGTTGCGGACGTCTTAATCATTTTGACACCCACTAACTTCAATGCGTTTCGCTAATTTTTTTCCATTTCACTAAACGGAACAAATTCGCCCATCACTACTCAAAACCCTCTGAAAATTTAGGGGCCAATTCATTAAGTTCGAGTGAAGGATTCGAAGTAAAAAAAACTTCGAATTGTTTTTTGGGCTACTTCGACCATCGAATGGGCTACTTCGACCTTCGACTACGAATACGACTTAGAATCGAAGGATTTGAACTAAAAATCGTTCGACTATTCAACCATTCGATATGGGAAGGTCCCCATAGGCTTGGCTAAGTTTTTGGTTGAAGGATAATACAAAATTTTTGGTCGAAGGATAATCCTTTGATCGTTGGATTAAAATCCTTCGAATCGTTCGATTCAAAGGATTTAATAGTTCGATCTAACGATTATTCCTTCGATCGTTCGATCAAACTTTTTTGCGCAAAATCCTTCAACTTCGATATTCGAAGTCAAAGGATTTTCATCCCCAGTCGAATATCGAGGGTTAATTAACCCTCGATATTCGAGCCTTGATGCATCGGCCCCATAAAGCATATAACAAGAAACCTTCCACAAGAACACTGATTACTGATGTCTGAGACAAAGCTATGACCCATTAGCAGCAGAATGTCAAGGAAAACCTTCCAAGTAGGGCCAGCTCTGTTAGTAACGTAACTAGAGGGGGGCAGGCCCTGGTGCGGGACGTGCAGCCGGGCCCCCGCCCCCCTCCGTACGCCCGGAAATGGCCGCAATTACTTAAGAAGTCAGTGGCGCGCGAGCTGCCGGGGGGCCCTGAGGGGGTGCGGGCCCTTGCCCAATCGCACCCCCTGCTCCCCCGGTAGTTACGCCACTGAGCTCTGTCAGTGAGTGAGATTTGCTACGGGGCGTAACTATAGAGGAAGCAGACCCTGCAGCTGCAGGGGGGCCCAGGAGGTATAGGGGCCCTATGAGGCCCTAATTCATATAAAATTTCAATAAATATTGGAGAAACAAGTCAACCCCAAAACATTTTGGGGGCCTGAAAAATAATTTGCTGTGGGGCCCAGTAATATCTAGTTACGCCACTGGCTTTGCTATTTTGTTTTGAAATGGGAAGTGATGGATCAGTTGGGGGAATCACTGGGACTGGCAGGTTCCATGTATCAGCGTAACAGATAAACCAATAACTTTGATCATTGTTTTAAGGGCAATGACTCTTTGAGGTTATAAATGTTCCCTAAAAGCCCACCAATTTGAAAAGAAAACGTCTCTGATGCTAATTGCTCCCTTGGAGCCCATCTTGAGTCATCCCTCTAAGCATCAGATAATGTAATATTGAATAAAATCATCAATAAGACAAGCAGCAAGCAACGACTGCCTTTTATAATCATGGAGTCACTAAAGAGCCTGTGTACACTGTACATTAAATCACATTCCTGTTTTCCTGAAAATTCCAAAAAATTTCCTCTCCAAAGTTGTGGAAATTTCATGCTTGGATCAAAAGGATGACCTTCACAGAGTCTTTGGGGAAATACTATCAGTTTGATCTGCTTCAGTGGACAGAATAACAGTGAGCATAAGGCCACACTGGGCATTTTGGGGAGATTTGGTCGCCTGGCGACTAATCGCCTCGTCTTTGCGGCGACCAATCACCCCAAATGCCTTCCCTGAACTCTGCGCTAGCTAAAATGAAAAAACGGCGGCGCTAATCACATGTGGCAATTCGTTTTCCAAAGTCGCCCTAAGTGAAACTTCGGGTGACTTTAGAAAATGAATTGCAGCGAACAATCTCCCCAAATGCATTCCCTGAACTCTGCGCTGGCTAAAATGAAAAAACGCTGGCGCTAATCACATGCGGTGTTTCGTTTTCCGAATGCATGTAATTAGCGCCGGCATTTTTTCATTTTAGCAGGCGCAGAGTACAGGGAAGTAGGGATGTAGCGAACCGCCGCCGATGTGTTCGCGAACGCCGTTCGCGAACACCGGCATAATTTGCGAACTGTTCGCGAACTGTTCGCGAACTTCGATCATCCGAAAATCGTTCGATTCGAACGATCGAAGGATTTTAATCGTTCGATCGAACGATTTTCGTTCGAATCGAACGAAAATCGTTCGATTTTAGCGATCGAATGGTCGAATGGGCGACCGATTTTGACGCGAACGCCTATTGGCGAACGTCGCGCGACGTTCGCGAACTTGCGGCGGACGCGAACAGTCGAAGTTCGCGCGAACTAGTTCGCCGGCGAACAGTTCGCTACATCCCTACAGGGAAGGCGTTTGGGGAGATTGTCGCCGCAGAGAGGAGGTGATTAGTCACTTGGCGACCAAATCTCCCCAAAACGCCCAGTGTGGTCTAACCCTTATAGAGCTGTGGGGGTTGCTTTGAAATGATCCATCTTAAGTAAGCTGAGGGATATGACACATTAATATTTTTAAATAATAAGTTAGGTGGAAAAAAAAGAAAAGTATAAGTCAATCAAGTTCATCATCTGTGCTACAAATTATGAGAGGTTCCAAAAAAAAAAAGCAAAAAGAGAGCACATGGTAAGGAAAAACAAAAAGTAAAGGCTAATCAAGAAGAAGAAGAACAACAATAAGTACTACCGTTATGGGATCCATTACGAAGCAACCTGTCATCCAGAAAGCTCCGAATTATGGCAGGTGTCCCCAACTTGTTTTTGAGGAGATGCAAATGAAGAAAAAATTTGCAAACATAATAAATAAATTATTAATTTTGCACAACTATAGAAAACATAGCAACTTTCCAATGTACATTCTATGGTTGTAAGGTTATACAGTATGTAAACGTTATTGCAGTCGAAGCGGTATTTGTTTATGCCTCTTGATTGACTCTTAAAACAATGTATCATCTGGCTTGCAACACTGTTTCAGGAGTCAGAGCCAGAAAGGCAGAGAATGGAAATAACCAGACAGATTCCTATTTGCAAATAACTAAAGCCATGGAACATTTGTAAATAATGTACTGTATATTGGAAAGTTGCTTAGAAGGACACTTTTTTTTTTTAGTAGGTACGTATAAAAAAACCCCTTTACTTCTAATACATTTTGATGGATGTCTTTTATGTAATAGAAACCAAGAGGGATTTAAGAAAAATGCAGATGCTATCACCAAATAAATGAGACAATTCTTTATTAGTCTAGTCCTGTACATAAATATTATTGGTGCCTAATTACCACCCATTTTTTAATCGCTGGGTTATTGATAGGATAATCAGATTGTTTGTTTTTCGGGGTGGCTGGCTCATTTATATTGTTTGCACATGTGCTGTGAGTTCTGTTTTTTCCTGAGCCCACCTGCAGCACTGTTTGCGTAACCCACAGAGGCCTGATTTATCCTCATTAAAGTGACCTGAACAGATCTGAGAAGGCTCGCCCACTGCCCCCACACTAGTATATGGACTGCCTGGCCATGTAGCTTTATTTGCTCCTGGTGTTTGGATGTTGTTTTTTATTATTCTCCAATGCTTTAACATTGTTTTTCCTCATTCTGTAGATTGCCAATGCTGCTTCATAATTAATGATGGCTGTATAAGAAGCCAATGCTTGATTCCAGTTAACTGTGGCAAGAAATACAAAAGTACAGCTAGAAGATTTGCTTTGTGTTTTTTGGGGGGTCTAAATAGATCCTGCTGTCAATTTATGCTTTTTCTAAGTTTTGCATTGATTTATTTATTTTTTTTACATCATAATAGCAGGTCATGATGTGCAATCACTGAACAATTCTGTGCTACTTTGCAAATGCAATATCTTCTAATTGCTTTATCCTTCAAGGGACCCTCACTCCTGAGAAGACCTAAATAATTCACTAGGGCCTCATCAAGGTGATTACAATCTGACAGTTGCCTACTTGCTTTTATTGATTACATAATTTAGCCATTGTTATTGCATAATAAACAATTGGATGGCTTTGTTCTACAGGCCTCATCAGACAGAGATTATCTAAATAAAAAGTGGCGCATGTCCCCCTACCCTCAGCAGGTAAGAGGTTAACACCCATATGTTTTCTCGCTACTCTTTGCAAATTGACTCTTGTAGTGATGTCATAAATTTTACTCGTTTTTTATGACTATAAAGTATCGTTCACCGTTAAGCCTTCAGTGCATTGGGACTTGCAATAAAGGTCAGTATTTATTAACTTTCCGAGCACAGTGTGCATTACAGTGCCTTCATATATTATGGTTTGTCTGGATGGTGAAGACTGGGCTGGTACGCACCTGTCCTTTCTGAAGAAAGTCACTATTAGTAACCAAAGCCGTTCAACTGTCTCTGATCCTATGACTGTAGAATTATTATAATTAAGGAGACAAAATATTAAAGTTATGTGCGTGTGATACTTTGAAAGATACTGTAAATACTACTGTTAGCTACTATTCCCATTAATCCTTGACAATCTTTGATTTGGAAGTGGAATGCTGGGAGTTGTAGATCAGCTATACATAGAGTGCAGCAGGTGGACTTTTCTTCCTTTGGAAATGACAGCATGACATATATAAAATATAACATAATTCATATTAAATTACATACCTAAATTTGGCATTATTTGTCAGGGTAGAATATAAATTATTACTATTACTCTCCTTTATATAATCCTCAGTTTAAAGCTATTTTACTTCCCATAGTAGGTCAAGCCTGCTTTACCCGGATGCTGAGATTCCCGAGTTATTCTTCTGAAACGTGTTTCCTTCCAGGCCCTGGTCCTGTCCCTCGCTTATTGCTGTTTGCCTCACAATGAGTGATGGGCGAATTTTTTCAGTTTCACAAAAAAATGTGCGAATTTCCCACGAAGTTCGTGAAACAGCGAAAAATTTGTGAAACGCAAATGTTGAAACCCGCATCAATTTTGATGCCCACGTCAATTCTGTCGCTTCCGTCAAGCGTAAAAGGCAATTGGCATCCAAATAGTGTTGACGTGCAACGGTTTTGACGTGAGAAACTTTTCCGGCGCATATCCAAATTTTTTTGAAGCAGGTGAATTTTCAAGGAAATTTCACAATTTTATTCGCCGGTGGTGAATTGTGAAAGTTGGTCTGCGAATTCGCACCTGCCCAATTTATTTGCCCATCACTACTCACAATCCTTTGTTTCATTATTTGGTTAAAAACCAGTGCATCTGACTTTACTTATCTCTGTTCATACTAGAGTCTTTCTTGAGATATATATGTGGCTCCACACTCACCTCAGTGGGAGTTTCTGTATTCTCTGCATAAGACCAGGGCTAAATCTGTTATAGGTAGAAGAATACACCTAGACTAGAATCCAGTTATTCACCTGGGGGTGCCTTATGCTACTGCCAGACAATGCGAATATCAGCCTGTAAAGAAAGGCAGGGATAACAATAATTAATTAAATAATTTAACGATGCAAATAAAGTTGATATGGAAATATAGTAATTTTATTAATACTAAAAAGTTTTTTTAGCCTTGTCACTAGATCAATTCATTTAAACCTGGCCGGCCAGGAACCAAAAATCCAACGGTAAAAATTCATAAAATTTATATAAAATTAAAGATTGGTGGTCACTTATTTGTAAATCACAATTAAACATAATTCCTCAAATATTTCCCTTTGGGAAAGATAGCAGCTGGGTCGTTCCCCCCAATCTCCAACCAGAGTCTATGCAAGTCAAATCTTAGGTGTGTCAGCTATAGTCTCCCAAGCTGTTCAATATCCTTGAGAGTATAAAATCAAAGTGAGAGGTACTCCTCCTAAAGCGGATCCCAGAATATTGATGTATACAGGGGATATAACCAATTTTTTGCCAGCCAAAGGGGGTGGAATGGAGCATCCCCCACAACCCTTTTTTTCACATAACCATGCCCCCAAATAATGACTAATCTCACCAGAGGGAAGGTGCTTTATCTAACCCCAAGGAGAAACCGGAATGCAGGATCACAAGATCACTCAAAAATTCAAAACAGCATTGCTGGAGAATTTACCCCCTAAACTACTAATTTCGTAACTTGCTGGGACTTGGTGTGAGAAGGTCCAGAGAGTTGCATTTCGCAGTGGAATGCACGTGCGAAGTAACAGCCGGCTCCATTTTGGATTGACAGAAGAGAGGTGTCCCTAAGCAGAGATACCACTGTGCGCTTAGCCGGTCTCGCCTCAAGGAGAAACCAGAACTCAGGATCTGGTGAAATTAGTCCATTATTCGGGGGCACAGTTGTGTGAAAAAAAGGTTGTGGGGGACACTCCTTTATACCCCCTTTGACTGGTGAACAATAGTATATATGCCCTGTATACATCAATATTCTGGGATCCGCTTTAGGAGGAGTGCCTCTCACTTTAATTTTATACTCTCGAGGATATTGAACATTTTGGAGAACTATAACTGACACACCTAAGATTTGCCTTACACAGACTCCGGTTGGAATTTGGGGGCAACTACCCAGCTGCTATTTATACCAAAGGGAAATATTTGAGGAATTATTTATAATTTTGGTTCTGAAACATGAGAATTTGCATTTCATGACGAAATCTGCCATGTTGTATCCACATTATATTCGGGCACACTGAGCAGCAGAGGAGCAGATCAGGATCCATATCGTCTGCCACTAGCCTTACTGTTACAGAATCCAGATACTCACCTGGGGTTTGGGATTGCCTAATAATAGATTGTTATTAAAAACTAATTTAAAAAGTAAAATAAACTGTCTGTTGAGATGATAAATAAGACATTTACATGCATAAGAATTATTAGCATCATCTTGAAGAGATTGTACCTAAGATACAACAAGCTGGCAAAAGGATCCATTCCCTAATGCTTTCTTTGTGTGTGTTTCATAGACTGACAGAGATAATAAACCATCCCTACCCAAACTGAGATACATAAATATACACTTTGTATGGTCTAATTAGAATGGCCATGGTAGACTTTGACTTTAAACACCTCCAGAAATGTAACTACAACATCTGGAACGCAGTGCACTGAATGTGTAAGCTTTATAACTCAGCGTTGCTGGAACTTTAGAATCCTAGAATGTAAATAATGAAATGTAAGCTTCAGAGGCGAGAGTCTTTGTTGGGAAATCTTGTGTGATAGCTCTGCAGATCTGCTGTACGAGATGAAATCAAATGAAAGAGTTAATGGTTCATGTATCCCATCAATAGGATCAGCTGTTGACATTCTAGGACATCAAATGTCATCGAGCAGAACATCCCAATCTGGAGGACACTTGTGTCAATACTGCAGCTGTCACAAACCATGGGAAAAAAACAAAGAATCCTTCTAGAGTGAACACTCTGTGCAGGAGACATTGCACCCTGCCACGTCGCTGAGATGTAAAGAATAAAGGCACAAACCTACATGTCACTCACTGCAACTGGCTAGAGGTGGATGGGTGTTCTTTGTAGTTGGAGCTCATAATAAACACCCTACTGTTCTGAAAACAATAATAAGGCAGTGCATTATGTGTCACAGGATCATTGTTTCTATGTGGGATTTTAGTTGATGTAAAATTAAATATAATGATTTCACAGTCACTAATGTCCCACAGAGAGTCGCCAAAAATCATTAGAGATGGTTATTAAGAGACTCCATTAATTAAGAACTGGAATCATTTTGTGACTGTAAAATCTGTATCATAAATACTGTGTTTGTTCACAGATTAAAGAATATCAGTCAGTGTGGCCTGTAGTTAAATTCTAGTATAGAGATATTCTGCTACCCCTCTGGTTGGTGCCTGATTGGTTAGGTGCAAGTGTGCTGCACTTATAGATGCTGGGAGCGAAGGGAACCCTGGAAGTACTGCTCAGGAGGTGGGGCAGCACTAGGGTTCTCCTCTGTCAATAGACGCACCAGTAGTGACACGAATTTGCTGCAAATTTTCACATTTCGCTGCATGAGAATAAATGTGCGAAACAAAAACATGGCAAATTACATCCACAATTGCACTTTTCACACTTGTGCATGTGTGCAGTGGAGAGAAAGCAGCGTACAGAGAGGCAGAACCTAAAAGGAAACTAATGTTGTTTCCTGAAAAATGTGTAAAATATCGAAATGCTGCCGGAAACCCCTCAGGGTAGTTTGAAAAATGTGCTTCTTTTTTCGAAGGCTAAAATTAGGATTGTTCAAGAAAGCATATCCCCTCCTTTTGCCGTCATTTCATAGGTCTCTCTTAACAAACATAGTGTATTAATACAAAGGTTGAATCTTGTGAATTTTTTAGGGGCCGATTCACTAAGGGTCGAATATCGAGGGTTAATTAACCCTCAATATTCAACTAGGAATTAAAATCCTTCATCTTCGAATATCGAAGTCGAAGGATTTAGCGCAGATAGTTCGATCGAACGATCGAAGGATAATTCCTTCGATCGAACGATAAAATCCTTCGAACCGAACGATTCGAAGGATTTTAATCCAACGATCGAAGGAGTATCCTTCGATCAAAAAAAGTTAGGCAAGCCTATGGGGACCTTCCCCATAGGCTAACATTGACTTCGGTAGCTTTTAGGTGGCGAACTAGGGGGTCGAAGTTTTTTTTAAAGAGACAGTACTTCGACTATCGAATGGTCGAATGGTCGAATAGTCGAACGATTTTTACTACGAATCCTTCGATTCTAAGTCATAGTCGAAGGTCGCCCATTCGATGGTCGAGGTAACCCAAAAAACTTCTAAATTCGAAGTTTTTTACCTTCGAATCCTTCACTCGAAGTTAGTGAATCGGCCCCTTAAACTCTAATAAATTAGATTTTATTCACAATTTGAATGGCATGTTATTTATGAAAAAAATTCTGTTGAATAGTTCGATCCCGAAAACTCAAATTGAAGTTTCCCTCTGGAAAAAAACCCTTGACTTTTGCGTGTCAGATTATTTTTGACATGTAACAAATTATTTTTGACGTGTGACATTTTTTTTTTTTCTCATTGGAGTCTATGGGGCATCGTTTTCAAAGCAAAACTTTCAACAAACTTGTCAACAATTTGGGTCATCACTATTATTAATATCTTCAAAAAGTTCAAGGGACCTCTGCCATTGACTTCTACATGAACTTGCCAGTTTTTAGGTGGAGAAAAGTCGACTTAGAACTGTTTCCTTGGTCGAGGTGGCATAAATCTCACATTATAATTCAAACTCAAGATTGTGGTTTTAAATTCGGCTTGTAAGTTTTGACCAAAAACAAATTTGAAAATTTAAATTTAAATTTACTATTCGAAACTTGGTAAATCTGCCGCTATATCCATGCACCATAAATGCATCATAGCCAGTAGTAACATGGTTTCTTCTTTATACCCAGGACCGCCATCAGAAATCGCAGGGCCCCATACGACAAAATTTCCTGGGCCCCCTGGGCTGCGCCCACCGCAAGCCCAACCTACAGGTCCGCCCTCCCCACCACACAGTAAAAAAACAAAAAAAATATTGATGGCTAGGGTTCCCACATGTTATTAAAAAAAAAAAAGATATTGGTGGTCAAAGCCCCCACAAAAAATATTGGTGGCTAGGACCCCACATGAGAAAAAAAAAATTGGTGGCCAGGGCCCCTTAAACGTCCATGCCTTCCCGAAGTCAGCAGCTCTCAGAAAGATGGGGGGTCCGGCTAATCAAGGAAGTGTGGTGTGGCTGGGCCCCCCCCTACAACTCTCCCCCCTGTCCCCCCCTGATGGCAGCCCTGTTTATACCCACCCTGTTTTCGCTGTGTTATCATTATTGTTTTATGTGTCTTTGCTGCTCCAGCTTTGAAAGAGCTTTTACATTAAACACATTATTAATAGCACTAATATTCTGTACAGAATGCATTTGAATAAAGTCTTAATATAACAGCAAAACATATGTAGCCTGAATATTAAAACATTCTTATGTTTTTTACTAGAACAATGTAGACACGTGTTGTCACAATAAAGAGATTTTCTTCCACATACTGTATCTATAACTAAATAGTCAACAGAAAAATAATGACTGTAATTCATGGATATGATGAAGTGGAATTACAGTAGTTTATTCAAAGATGCAAATGGAACGATGGCATAGTGATGATAGAAAACTAAAGAACAGAAGGGCAAGGATGACTATAGAGGAAAGTGAAAAAGAAGACTATGAAGGCCTTTCGTGAAACAAGGCACATTAAGAAAATGAATAGAAGTCATAGAATGTTAGAGGTATGTTCCTAACTACTGTCTAACACATTTGGAATATATATGAAAAGAGAGTCTGACTATTTAGTGCAAGGCCATTTCCACTCTATTTTGGCTAGAATTCTTGTCAGTAAAAAGATTTTCCTATAAAAGTAACAATTTCAAGCTTTTTTCCCAATCACTGACATCTCTGGATGCGAGTGGAGATGCACTAACCTTATCCAGTATTCAGTTCTGCCTATTTCAGCAGTGACTGGCCGAACCGAATTCTTTAAATCACTTGTCTTTTCATCACACAAATAAGGAAATTCTAATTTTTTCCACGTGCTATACACATGATTCTTTGCTACCATTCCTTAACCTAATTTGCAAATGAAATTTAGGGGTCTAGCTTTGGTTCAAGACTTGGCTGAATCCTTCATAAAAGATTAAAAATAGGAGGATTTTGTGCATCCCTACTTAGCAGAGATGATTATTGTAATATCACCATATATTTTACAGGTGGTTATTACCAAATAACTCTTTATGCCTAATCCATACCAAGTAGTGATGGGCGAATAAATTTGCCTGGCACTAAATCTCTGCGAATTCTATTGTTTCACCGCCAGCGAATAAATTCACGAATCTCCTGTGAAAATTTGCAGATGAAAATTCAGAATTTTTCAAATTTCACGATTTTTGAGTGAAATCCTTCAAATGTCAAGATTTTTGAGTGAAATCCTTCAAATTTCACGATTTTTTAGTGAAAACCTTAGAATTTCAAAATTTATGAGTGAAACCGTCCCAATTTTAAGTTTTTTCGGTGAAAACGTTCCAATTTTCACGATTTTTTTTGGGAACTTTCCTATTTCACGATTTTTCCCAAATTTTCGCCGTTTTGCAAATTTTGAGGGAAAATCGCAATTTTTCGGCGAAGCAAAATAAATTCGCCCATCACTAATACCAAGCTTTGTAATTAAAGTTTCTTGATCTCCTACTATCAGGGTAATGTACAAATGATAAGTGAACTTTATAGAAACAATAAAAAGGCTCAACTGTAGGACATTACTCCTTGCAAGCATACTATTTTAAAGAATAAATACTCGTTTGCCAGAAATAATGTCCTGTGGTTGAGCCTTTTTTTGTTTATACAAAGTTGAACTATCGTTTAAATTATGAATTGGTTATTTACTGTATATAATAACTACTATTAATAATAATAGAAAAAATATCAAATTGTATTGATTGTAATTTTAATATTTCCAGCATGCCACAGAAATCTGAGGAATTCTGCTTGAAACAATGGGGTTATAGCATATTTAGTTGCCTTGTTATGTGTCTACATATAGAAATATTAAAGCACTTTTAAGCAACTAGTATTAACTATTGTGTACTACAGTGAACTTTGTATATATTGCTATGCCTGGTAGATTGGGTGAGCATTAATGATGGGCGAATCTGTCCTGTTTTGCTTTACCAAAAAATTTGCGAAATGCTGAAAACATTTGCGGACCAGCGAAAAATTTGCGAAACGCATTGAAGTCAATGGGCATCAAAATAATTTTGACGCATGTCAATTTTGACGCGAGCGACAATTTTTATACGCACAACTATTTTGTCTAAATGCATTAAAGTCAATGGGCATCCAAATAATTTTGATGAGCAACTGGTGAATTATCGCCTCAGTTTCGCAAAAACATTTGCGGGTGTGAAACGTAGAAATCGCAGCGAATCCATTCCTGGCAAATTAAATTCACCTATCACTAGTGAGTATAATGTTCAGCACCTGCAAATGTTAACTACCAGGTACAGCACTCAATTATTGAGATGGGTAAATTTAGTTAAAGTGATGATCTTGATCTTCTTTTTAAAGCATCACATCACTGGTAATACCCAAAATTTTGATTTATATAATGGTTAGAGTTTTGTTTGCGTTACACAGCTTTTACTGAAGTGACCTGAAAATCTGATCTAAGAGTCACAATTTGTTGAATAATAGTGATTTCTTGGCACAAATAGTAGCAAAGCTATTTTACTCCAGTTGACCCATTTTCATCTACAGCATTTCAAAGTCCTCATTTCTCTGAGAACACACGCCTGCAAAATTAGCAGAGGTTTTCTGCAAAGTGGATCCAGATGAGTCTTCCTTCATGATGAAGGTTTATGATACTAGAGGTCACCTTCAGCATCTAGGCCTGAGGAAGCTGAGGCTGTGAATGGAATGTGAGCAGTATTGTATCACACAAACTTCTAAGAACATGTGGAAGAAGTTATTGCTGAAAATCTGTACAACACTGCAACTGTGCGTGTTCAGAGAAAAAAAATATTATTTTATATATCCAAACCTGCAAACTTATCAGGTATAAGTTTTTTACTATGTATAAATGCAGATTTAGCTCTATAGCTAGATTTTGTTATTACCATTAAACGTAAATAGTTTAGCAGAATAGAAAGAAAAAGGTTAATAGATGTGGAAAACAACTTTTTAAATTAATATATCAGTATAGGTAATAGATTTTGATAGATTAAAAGAAAATCTGAACATAATTCGAAGGAAACGCCTAAAATTAGCGAACTCTATAAACTATTACTATTTTTCCCTCCTAAATGTTTGCTTAAGTGAGTTTTGACTTGATTTTCAGAGAACAGCTGGATATTTGTGGCAGGTAATAAAGGTAAATGTGTCAGTAAAGCTGCCTAGAGGGTCTTCTTAAAGCCTGCCTGATCTATACCTGACAGAAAACGAAACGCATTGAAGTCAATGGGTGTCAAAATTACTTTGACGCGTGTCAATTTCGACGCCCGTGTCAATTTTTATACGTACGCCTACTTTGTCCAAATGCATTAAAGTCAATGGGCATCCAAATAATTTTGGAAAATTTCAGAAATTTACTAAAGGGGCGGTAGAGTGTGAATTTACGCCAGCGTTAGTAAATCGTTAGTACGTTAGTAAATCGGCGAAGTGGCAAAATTAAGTAACACTGGCAAATTTAGCCACTTCGCCGATTTACTAATGAGCACTGGTGTAAATTCGCACTCTATCGCCAGGCACAAAGTTCGCACTGGCGAATGGCCAAAACTACGCTAATTCACAAATTTTTGGACTTTACTGAACGTTACCTCTATCGCCAGACTTACCTTTGCCACCTCAGACCAGGCAATAGAGTAGATAGGACTTGGCCCCAAAAAACACTGGCGTTTTTTTCCTGTTTATAGTATGATAGACTGAAAAAGATCATAATTTTTTTTTGGGTACCCTCTTTCCCCCCTACATTTCCTAACATATGGCACCTAAACTATACTGTGGGCTCATGTGTAGGGCATTACAGTGCCAGACTGGCCCAGCGGGACACAGGGAAAAAACCCGATGGGCACCAACCCTCGTGGGCCCCCTCTGCCGATATTTGAATTTTGGAAAAAAAGCTTTCGCGAAGCGCCTTCTGCGCATGTGAGCTGAGCGCCACTCCTCGTGCGTGTGCATGGCACCGCTCATGCTTGCGCACCAAGAGGCACATTCACACATCCGCGCTGAGCTCAGCGTGTCACAGTAGGGGGCCGGGGGGCTGGAGGGGGCCCTGGACCAGCAGTCCCAGTGGGCCCCGGGCCCCCAGTCCGACCCTGAGGCATTATAACAACTTTATTTCATTTTATTAAGGTTCCCTAGCCTTGTGTAGTGTAATGTATTTGCTGCAGCACATATGGCCATTGTACTTTAACAGCATGCTGTATGCTAATTAGGAATCGCTAGCGTAACTTCGAACTGCTTATCGTATTTTCGCTAGCACAACTTTGCAAGCGTTCAGAACCCTGTGCGCAACTTCGGATCTTCGTGAATTAGCGTTGTCCAGGCAAATTTAAGCCTGGGGAAGTGTTGCGACGTGCAACAAGCCAGTGCTGGCGAATTTTCGCTGGTTACTGATTTTGCCCCAATGGGCGTCCAAATAATTTTGACGCACGACAATTTTTATGCAGGCGACTATTCGCGCGCCCAAAACTTTTTGCCGTACCAGATTTTTCACTGGCAACTTTTCTCCTCAGTTTCACAAATTTATTCACTGGTGGCGAAATGCGCAAATTCACTGGTGAATTTATTCACCCATCACTAATTATATCTCAAAATGAAAAGAATAAGTAAATTCTAATGTATTTATAAATGCATTACCATAGTCAAATTTGTACCTTATAAAATTGCCTTATAATACTTTATAACATGGGTTAAGTTTGAATACTGAATTCTAATGGGATCTCAAAATCATAGTGATACCAAAGAGAACGGAATACTTTTATTGGAAAGTGTTAAATGCGCTATAGAAGCTACCTTTGTTTGAACACCAGCCATATCTAATAAATGATTAGCATGTTCATGCATTTAATTTGCTTAAAACAATTAAAAGTTTGTACGTTAGGGCTAATGCTTTCCTTTCAATATCACCCTCAAGGCAGAGATTTAACAAGTGGAAATTAAGACTAAAAGCTAAACATTATATTGTTAAAAGATAACAGGCACAGAAAATAATTAGGCAGAAGTGTATCTATTGTTCTCCTGCTGATGATGTTAATTTGTGTTAAATTAGAATGATTTTATAAATTTACAAGGCGTTGCAACTTAACGCTTGACAGCTTTATTTACCCCCCACCCTCTGAATTTTTACAGTATGACAAGAATGTGAAATAAACTGTTGGATGTGTATTAAATGACAAACAACGACAGACATAAAATCAATTCATTTGAATTGACATGCCAATTATTATTACTATCCTTTATTTAAATACTGCTAACACGTTTTACAGTTCATCATTTACACGAGTCTGCGCCCCAAAACCGCCGCGCGTCAATACTATTTGGAAGCCCATTGACTTTAATGCCGGCATCAAAATTGATGCGGGCGTCAATTTTCGAGTTACGCAAACTTTAGCCATTCGCTGGAAATTCACAAATTTTTCAGGGAACTGAAACGGGTGAAATTTGCCCATCACTATTAATTTCTAAATTGCTCATCGTTTTTACTGCCTGGCACCATTTGGGCCTGGTTTATTAATTCTGGTTGTGGTAAATTAGGCTCTAGGTACTTCAGCATCAATGTGGGTGTTCTGTGCATGCTGTAGAAATGTTGTTTAAGTGTGTTCCAATTGGTGCAACTTGGCTCCAATGTCAGAGCACCCTGCACCTTGCACCTTCATTGAGTGCACTAAGCCCTTTGTGGTTCGGTAAACATGGAACATTGGATAGAAACTGAATTTAAGTATGGAGACAATATATATATATATAGTACAGCTGTAGATCACATGGTGTGTCGTATAATAATATAATAATATAATAATACTGCTTTTTCTTATAACAATAAGCATCAACATAATGTACATACCATGTTAACATAAGTTGGATCTACTTTTTTCCTTTATGTTGCTTGTTGTCTCCTCTCCTCATCTCTCCTCTTTCATCTCTTCTCTTTCTTCTTCTTCTCTTTCCCAGGCTTTTCTATCTCTCATTTCTTTTTTCATATTTATTCTCGCATCTTCTTATGTTTTCCCAGGGGTTATATTGAAATATCTTCGATACATTCTCAACTACATTACCCTGTATGTTATACAAATGTCTTGAACTGTATGGCTTTGTGTTGGAATAATAAATAAATCATATAAAAAAAATAAGCATCAACATCATTTCATGTGCTAATAAATAAATCCCAAAATATACTGGTAAATCTCAATCATTTTATTACTTTGGATTCGTTTTACTCCTCAATGCAATACCCTTTTCTATCTCACTTTGAGCTTGTCTGTTTTACATGATTAATTTGCCTCCTGTGCCTGATAAATGTTATGGCTGACCCAGCTAAATTGAAAGCCTTAAAAGCGCGTCTTTTCTTACCCACCTCAAGACCAACACTTCTATTGAACCACAGAGGCTTTTCTTTTCGGCAACGTTCTTTGCTTACAAGGGAAATATACTGACACGTATATTTTAGAAACATTTAGAAACATTTTAAAGACATACCATTATCAACAAGATAAGCCGGATTATACTGTCTAACTATGTTTAATTTGATTGCCTTCTTTCTCTCTCTCTCCTCTATACTTCTGCATATATCCTCTGCACTCCAACATCCATCAAACTATCCGGAAATTGAAATCTCCTCTTCACTGCTTCCCTCACCCTCTCTCAATCTAAGCACACTATCTTGTATTGTCAAATCTATTATCCCCTCTCATCCCATCAAACAATACAATGCTCGCACTGTCAAATCTAGGTCACACCTTTTCTCACTCTCATTATTACTGTTACTTGCAGCTGGGGATATCTCCCCAAACCCTGGTCCAACTCACTCAATTGTACCCTCACTTATTCCTACTCTCAGGCATTCAACAAGGTCTTTTCCAGTTTCTCAGACTTTACACACTTCTAATCTTGCAAACCTAATTCACATAAAGCCAGCACCGTCCCTGCGTTTCTCATGTGCCCTCTGGAACTCACGGTCAATCTGCAATAAACTAACAGCAGTCCATGACCTCTTTATATCTAAATCCCTTCACCTTCTTGCAATCACTGAAACATGGCTCTTCCCCTCAGACACTGCTTCACCTGCTGCCCTCTGCTATAGAGGCTTCTCGCTTAGTCACACTCCTAGACCGGATGGCCGTCATGGCGGTGGGGTGGGATTTCTTCTCTCCCCCAAATGTAGGTTTCAAAATCTAACTAGACCGACTTCTCTCTCCTTCACTTCTTTTGAAGTCCACAGCATACGTTTGTTTTCTCCAATCTCTCTGCGTGTTGCTGTCATATATCACCCCCCTGGTCCTTACTCCACCTTCTTGGATCACTTTGCTGCCTGGCTTCCATACTTTCTCTCCAGTGAGACACCTGCTCTCATTTTAGGGGACTTCAACATCCCCTTTGACAACTCTGCTTCTGCTGCCACTTCTAAACTTCTCTCTCTAACAGCTTCATTTGGTCTCTCTCAGTGGACCGACTCACCTATCCACATCAAGGGTCATGCTCTTGACCTTATATTCTGTCACTCATGCTGCCCATCCAACTTAATTAACTCTCCCTACCCTCTGTCTGACCATCATCTACTCTCCTTTCAGATACTGCTTTCACCTGCACCTTCACAACCATCTCTCTCTACCCACACGTACAAAAACCTTAATGCCTTTGAACCACAACAATTATCAACAGTATCAGCACAATCCATATCTCATATTAATACTCTCTCCTGTCCCAATATGGCAGCTTCTCTCTACAACGATGCCCTTTCAACAGCACTTGACTCCCTTGCACCTTCTACCACCCGTCACAGCCGGCCAGCTAAACCCCAACCCTGGCACACTAGTGTAACTCGGTACCTCAGAAGATGTAGTAGATCAGCTGAGCGACGGTGGAGAAAGTCACGAACTGACCCTGACTTCATCCACTTCAAATTCATGCTCTCCTGCTATAACCGAGCTTTATCATTAGCCAAAGAACAATACTTCTCTTATCTAATATCTAATATGTCCTCCAAACCACAGCAGCTGTTTGCCACATTTAACTCACTCATATGCCCCCCTCCACCCCATCCACCTATTAATGTTACCGCCCAAGACCTTGCTCATTTCTTTAATGAAAAAATCGATCTCATTATGTTGAGCATACCGTCCGACAACAATCTCAGACTAACGTGCAGTCCACTCACATCTACTTTGCACTCCTTCACCCCTGCAACTCTAGATGAAGTTAGCAAACTTCTAGCCTGCTCAAAACCCACCACCTGCTCCCTTGACCCCATACCCTCTCGCCTCCTCCACCCAATCTCTGATACACTCTCTCCTGCACTTACCCAAATATTTAATCTTTCACTCTCCACTGGTACCTTTCCATCATTATACAAACAAGCACTAATCACTCCTATCCTCAAAAAACCTTCCCTTGATCCCAGCTCTCCCACTAACTATCGACCGGTCTCCCTTCTTCCATTCACATCCAAATTACTAGAAAGGCTTGTTTACAAACACCTGATCCAGCATCTCACTCACAACTCCCTCCTCGACCCCTTGCAATCTGGCTTCCGCCCATCACACTCGACTGAAACTGCACTCACCAAAGTAACCAATGATCTTCTATTGGCAAAGTCTAAAGGTCATTATTCCATTCTAATCCTTCTAGATCTCTCTGCAGCCTTTGACATAGTTGACCACACACTCCTCCTTGACATTCTACACTCATCTGGCATTCGGGACACTGCTCTTTCATGGTTTACATCTTATCTGTCTGACCGTTCCTTTAGGGTAAGGCCAGACGAGGAGATTCAGGGAGATTTTTTGCGCGACTATCTCCCCGAACTGCCTCAGCGTCTTTTCCCCATAGGTTACAGCGCAAAATCGCATGCGCTAATGCACACGCAGCGATGCGTTTTCAATAGTCGCCCAAAATTGTCTCAGTGAGGCAATTTCGACCTTAATTAATCATTGCTGTATCAAAAATGACTAAGTGTTTATATAATCCTAATGTCTCAATTGTACCCCAACCTTTAGTTTGTAAACTCTGATCTCTAGGTTCTTCTAACCCTATTGTACTCTGTAATCCTTGTTTGCTATCCACCATTTATTCCCTGTTTGCTATAACTGCAGTAAAGCACTGCGTATCTTGACAGCGCTATATAAATAAATAAATGATGATGATGATGATTTTGGTTCATGAACGAGCTGAAATAAAAAGTTGTTGTTCAGCATATTTACAAAACGTTTTCTGACTTGGCAAACCTATTACCCCAGTCAATGTCTGGATAGTTAAAGTCACCCATAATAATTTAATAATAACTTGACCTAGTTGTGGAGCCGCTTCTATTTCTATGTCAAAGTAGCTGGGCTTCATTCTCGTCACTTATACAATGTGGTTTGTAGCATACACCAATGCTAATTTTCTTTGTAACCTTTTGCCTAGTCAAAATCTCTACCCAGAGGGATTCCACACTCTCCCCAGTACCATCCATGGTTATTCCTTTAGAGCTTGCCGTAATTCAGGCTTAACATAAAGACAAACACCTCCACCCTTTTCAATCCCTCTGTCCCTACTAAAAAGGGTGTAACCAACTAACCATTTAAATTCACAGCCCAGTCACATGTTTCATCCCACCAGGTCTCAGTGATACTAATTGAATCATAATTTTTAGAACATGCAATTAACTCTAGCTCTTCCATTTTACCTAACAAACTCCGTGCATTTGTCAGCATACAGCGGAGATTACTACTTTTTTCTTTGAAATTTACATTACTTAATGGTGAATTAGGTCTTACGTTATTAGCCTGTTTTCCTTGTAACAGATGTTGGTGCAACAAGTAGGAATGCTTGCTTTGTTGTCCTTGAGTGATCACTGGCTGACAGTGCCAGTTTTTCCATTGTTATCATGTTTCCCATTAATATGAATTAGAAAGGGGTTGCAAATTGGTAAAGGTGTATTGACTGCTGCACTTCTGCCTGAACAAAAGTGTTTAAAACATATGCCATAAAACTAAATGTGACGCTTGAGTAGTGATGGGCGAATTTATCAAAATCAAACAAAAATGGACGCTGGCATCATAAAAACGGATGCCGGCATTAAAAAACGGACGCCACGTCAAAAAATGGACGCCGGTGTCAATAACAGATGCCAGCATCAAAAACGAGACGCCGGTGCTGTTTTGCGAATTTTTCGCCGTTTCGCCCCAAATTCGCCCATCACTACTCTTGAGCCCTGTTACCAGACTTTACTTCCATGGGCAGTAAAGAAGTTTTCAATACACATCTCTCCATACTGGGTGTGTGGAGTGGACACGCTGTTTGGGAGCTTATTAATCAAAATCTTACTTAATACTGTGTATGGGAAAATATGAAAAATATTATATTAATGATTATAATATATTTTCCTTTAGTATTGTAATTCATATTTTGTTACCAATAGGATATCTGCCAGGAACCTTTTTTTTCAAGTAGGTTCTCTCAATGGAAAAAAACAAAACCTATTGCTTTCACAAGAATATAGTTAGGCTTCTCTAACATTGTTTTTTTGCTCAGTGTTATCTGTACATGTGCACATCCAGACTCCTTAGAAACATTTTCAAGCCTGTTGCATTGTTTCTCCTGCTGTGAGCTATATAAGTCCTCTGTGAGCTTTTAGCTGTAATTCAAAGGATCTAACCTCATAAAATCCCCATTTTTACAAATTGTCTCTGCTAATAGACGACAGCTTGAATATGTTTGCATTTATTAAGAGAGGAGGCACATTCTGGGCTACACACCAGGGAGAAACCACTAAGATTTGAGGTTAAGCCCAAATGGTTTAATAAAAGAAACATTCTCATTTTGTCTATGCAATTGACTGTGTAACAGTAAAGGGAGTAGAGGGGGATGGAAACTTTGCAGAATTTAATGATTTGCTTTCAGGATTTGCACTTGCTAAAAAATAAATGGTAACGGAACTACTAAGAAGGATAACAGAAATGTGTGAAGAATATTAATTTGCAAAATGTTTCAAAAATAAATGGTGGCTGTTTTTTTTTACTACTATCTCCAAAGGCAAATATCCAAGTTCTTAAACCCTTGTAAATCACAAAGAGCCTATGAAATGATACTTTAAGGGGCCGATTCACTAAGGGTCGAATATCGAGAGTTAATTAACCCTCGATATTCGACTAGGAATTAAAATCCTTCGACTTCGAATATCGAAGTCGAAGGATTTAGCGCAGATAGTTCGATCAAATGATCGAAGGATAATTCCTTCGATCGAACGATAAAATCCTTCAAATCGAATGATTCGAAGGATTTTAATCCAACGATCGAAGGAATATCCTTAGATCAAAAAAAGTTAGGCAAGCCTATGGGGACCTTCCCCATAGGCTAACATTGACTTTGGTAGCTTTTAGATGGCGAACTAGGGGGTCGAAGTTTTTTTTAAAGAGACAGTACTTCGACTATCGAATGGTCGAATAGTCGAACGATTTTTACTTCGAATAGTTCGATTTGAAGTCGTAGTCGAAGGTCGAAGTAGCCCATTTGATGGTCGAAGTAGCCCAAAAAAAAACTTCGAAATTCAAAGTTTTTTTACTTCGAATCCTTCACTCGAAGTTAGTGAATCAGCCCCTAAGTAAATAGGTTTAAGGAATGTATTTATCCTGCTTAGGAAGGGCTGGTGCCACGTGAACGGACCTCCAAATCTAGTAAACGTCATGTTTCCATATTGTGTGACATATTCAACCAGCTTGCACTTCCATGATGCATATGTCAAATATGTGATACATATGCCCACCATAGCTAGGCAACATCTATAAAAATCAGGTTGCAATACCAACACAAGAGTAACTGGGTAAAAGGCCATGGATCACTCAAGGGATGAATCTCACATAAGGAGGCTTTTCTCACTGTATCAGGCCAGTAGAGAGGAAGGACCCAGGTAGCTAATGAAAGGAGAGACTGAAGCATCTGCTTTGGCTGAAGTAGGTTCGAGTCCATAGAGGAATACAAAGGCTGGCTATTTTTTTATACTGATGCTCTTAAAATGTCAATATGGGCAAAATACATAATTCAAGGCTTACTCTAATCAGGAAGAGCCCAAGGATGCTTTCCAAGGAGTATGTCTTACACTCACACACACATGATAAAATGATACAAACAGTGAAGAGATTCCGAATTCCTGCTAAACGCCTTGCTTTCCCATCAGCAGGATGATTGCTTTCATATGACACTTGAAAAGCACAAGGCTTTGAATCATGTCTTGCAACGCAGGGAGGCAAAAGTGGGAGACAGTCTCTTGGAGGAAATATAATTTACTATCTATTACAAGATGTCCAGCAGAGAAAAGAGGGATGTGCTGTTATTCTTGGAAGTTCAGGGTTAAATAACACACGTTAAAGTGTTTACATTTGCTATACAAACCCTGCCTGGTCTAAAATAAAAAGAATGATTTATGGGTCCTGTATCTCTCTGTGGGTGAGCCGGACAGATGTTAATTCCTGCAGGTCATAATATCTCTGCAGTACATTCTCAGTCAGCTTGAGGGATCTGTGGAAGTGAAGGGTTAGTAAGAGGGTAAAATAAATGAAGTGAAGTTTATCTTCCATTGATTTTTCCTTCCATTGTATATTTTGAAGGTAGTGGTTTAGTGTGGGCTGAATGCTTCTTCCCTGCATATTTGTGTATACATGAGATGTAGCTGCATGCTTGTGTCATACATCTTGTACTAAGAAGCCTTTATAGGCAGCCATAAAACCATTCATTCAGGGACACCAATAATACACTAAGAATGCACAAGTAGTAGCCTTTGTTCTGGACATCAGTTCTCCTTTCTATACTACCCACTCTTAAGTTTTAGGTAGGGATAAATATAATAATATAAAAGCACACTGGAAATGTTCTATAAAGTCAATTGACTTGGGTTAATGCCACATAATGGCGAATAGTGTGGACTCTGGAAACTCAACAAAGGGAACTCATATCACTAAAAAGAAAAAAGCAGAGCGGTAGCTGAAAAAAAAAAAACAAGCTAGTAAAGAGCCCCAGTAATTGCCAACCATGCATAGTTATATTTTGGGCCTACTGCAGGGTGACCAACTGTCACCTCCTTTCTTAAACAGACAGATCACACAGGCCAGGTATAGGCACTCTTTTCCAGCTTTTGCAAAACAACAATATTCATAATTGTCTCTTTTTAACTATGGGTTTAATTTATTAATGTTCAGATTTAAATTTCAACAACTTGAATGCTTAAAATGTATAAAGTTTAAAAAATAAAAAATACTCTAATATAAAACATCAGCATTGTAAAGCTTACAAAATCATGTAGAAGTCATGACCAATATGTTGTAGGAGTTGTACTAGGCAAAATGCAATTAATTTGTTCCAGTTTTTTGACAGTTTGTATATCCATTTTACTATTCTAAAAGAATGCAAATTCGATACATTCAAGTTTTTTCATGGTTTTTTTTTGGCCACACTTCTCGCCACAATGCTAATTCACAAAAATGCAAAGTTGCGTCTCAAAGGTTTAACGTTGGCGTCAATTCGTCAGCGTGAGCATTTCTTAGTGATCTTTTGCTATCGTTCAATTCTGCCGAGCAAATTCATTGGTGCTCTTTCACGTAGGTCAATTTGAATATACATATAGGTCATATAGACATCTTTACTGGAGATGGTGTAAATGCTTGAAGTGGCCACTTGAAGTGTCCAAGGAAGCAAAATAAAGGCAAAAGAGATCTTCTAATGCCCTAGACATGAGCCCACCCTAAAACAAATGTGGCATTCCCCTCAAATGGTTGGAAAAAAAATGTTAACACAAACATCTTTAATAGTTAGGACTTTTGAAGGCAATCCCTCTTTAAAAAATGAAAAAACACCAGCGTTCTTTACAACGGCAGTTACCGGCATACAGGATATGATGTCACTGACATAAGATTGAGGAGGATGTAGCTTTGTTTTATCAGTTTGCTTGGTCTAAGGTGATGAAGGAAGACTCTGGCAAAAAAAGTAATGTTCAGTAAAATTTGCTCTTGGTAATGACCATTTGCCTGAGCAAAATTCACCTGGCTAAACTGCACAAGCGATGGTCTCTTTCGCTAGCAAATTGTCATCTGAGCCTTTTAGTAAATTGTCCCTTTCTTGCGAATTTTTGTTAGTGACGACCACTTCACCATTTAGTAAATCTGCCCCGATAGCAGATGGTCCCTTTAATTGAAACATGTTTTGACATTCAGGATTCTTGATCGTTTCGGCTGTTTGTGCTCATTTTCATTAATCTGATGAATGTGAATTGTCGATAAAGTCGAGTTTTTAGGGTATAAATTCGAAAAAAGTAGCAAGTTTTACTGGTAAATTAAGGGGATTCAGGTTTGGGAGTTTGGTCAAATTTTTTAAATTAATTTTTATAATTTTTTAAATTATAGTGAGAAAAAAAATGAGTTTTAGTAAATACTCCCTGAAAATTCAAATTCAAATGTTTATTTTTTTGTTTTAATTTGGTTGCATTTCGGTGTGGTAAGAACATCCGTTATATTTGACTTGGGACATGTTTACATTTATGGCTAGGGGACTAACTGTTTTTGAAAGATGTGCCCAGACTATGTAATATTTGTCATTTAAAGCCATGACAGTTCTGCATTAACCAAGGGCTGCTATGTTGTGTTATTTTCATTTGTACAAACAGATTTTATTTGAGGCCTCACAACAAGCCGATGCCTTTGGTACCTACAGACACCATATTCTTCATTCCTTAGAGCTGCTAACTTTTCCACAGTCTTGAATAATGTACTTTATACATACACAGTATTCCTCAGACCTCTGGACATATGTTTACCATCTCAAAGTAAAAAAGATTAGCTGTGACTCCAGGAGATATTACTGACATCTCCAAAAGTTCTCAAAAAAAAACTTCAATATGACAATGTGATTGCTGCAGGAGTTGCCCTTTAGGTTATCTGTCTGCACACAGTTGGAGACAAGATTGATTTCACACTTTTTGCTAGATTATGCCATCCAAATTTCTTTTAAAGCTCAAGGTCAATATGAAGAGTTATTGCTAGACTGTTCCTACAAATCAACAATCTACAAACAAACAATACAACAAAAAAAAAAAACAAATTCAAATAATACTACGTTATTAAGAACTAGGTTGCTTGGGTATTCTGTATTGTCAAATAATGATGTTAGGTATTAAAGCAATTATACATTGGCCAATGAGATTTTAACATTAAAATAGGGGGTTATGCGTTTAATCCTGCTCCAGATAAAGAAACAGAAAACACTCTGATTTCTTCCCCTTGACCTGCTGTGATTTTTGAATGGGAAAGTAGTGCAGGGGGGTCAAGAATTATTTGCTGCAGGGGGAACAGAGATGTCAAGTTATGCCATTGCCTGTCCTGCTGAAAATTTCCTCTATTAAGACTATTACAGTATATGTGGAGCCTTTCGTTATATATTTCACAACTTCATGGAAAATTCTTATTTTGGCTCTTGCTTCACTGTGTTACCAGACAGCACATGGTATGGTATAAATCAATATAACTGAGACAAAAATACCAGCACACGAGACTCATGCAAGCGGGAATAACCCTGCGTGTTTAATGAAGTTTACATTAAACACACAGAGGTTATTCCTGCGTCTTCCCTGTTCTCCACTTCACTCCCACCTACTTCCATTTCTTCTTCTACACCATAGAAAATAGATAAGGAGGAGTATACACCCCACTTTGTGTGCAGCGACATAGTGTGAATTTTTGTGTTCAGGAAGGTTAACAATAGAAATAACTATAATAATTCCAACTAAATATCAAGCAGTTGCTATCTTCTTGGAAAGTGTAAGCATCACTAAATCTTAGCTATTCTTATATACAGTAATATGTCTATTAAAGTGTGACCTTATAGCTTGCACTCTCACTCCATTTTTTAGAATGAGGTTTTTCTGAATCTGGATGTAGTTATATTGTTTATTACAGCTTTTTTTTTTTTTAATCTATTGCTAGGGGTCTCGGTAAAACCTCAAAGTTAGATTTGCATCAGCCAGAGGTAGTGGACCAAGGAGGAAGCACAGTCCAACCAGATCGAGATATCCAAGGGGTTAAGAGAAGGCAAAGTCAGGTCCAGGCAAAAAGGTCGGTACAGGCGGCAAAGGTTCAATACACGATTATACAGGCAAGGTCAAGATCAGGTCAATAGCAGAAGTAATATAGCGCACCCAGGAACTCACTATGTGGAACCTATTGTAGTGCAAATTCAGCAGTGCTCCAGCGTCTTTTGTAGGCCTCCTTTGGCGACAAAAAACAGATGCAGTGATGTCATGATGCTGGTGATCCGACGCTGACGCTTCACGCTGCCGACCAATCCAACGCCGGCGACGCATCTGATGCTGGCGTGATGTCACAGAGCTGCGCCCAGGAGGAACTGCATGGGAGATGCCGCCATCTTGGATGCCGCCATCTTGGGACGCCAGGTAAGTCTTCCTTTCAGGTCCATGGTGGAACCAGGAACCAAGGTCCTAGTAGGCCTTGACTGGTCGGTTGTGACCGCTACATAATTTTCCTTATTTGTGTCCCCTGGATGCAGCACACTACTAGGCTAATTCCACTTCGATTGCTTATACATGCCACTTCCACTCGTATTGTCACATAGGCCATGTAATGCCACCCTGATGTCTTCCTTTGTGAATTTATAGGGGTTATTGAGATCAGGTACCATAGTACAATACTGGTTACAACCCATGGTGTAGAATTATTCATTTCAAATAATACAGTGTATTCTAGGTTTTGCAATATTACCAAATCAGTTTTTTTATAACTGCAAGTTGGTGAGTTGCACAGACTGCATTTAAGTATAATAAAATCAGTGAAGCCCTATTAACGAGTGATAGGCGAATGTGTCCCATTTTTTGACGCGGTGGATTTTTCACTGGTGAATTTTCACTGCAGTTTCACAAATGTATTCGCGGGTGGCTAAATGCGGAAATTCACAGCGAATTTGCTCCATATATCACTATTATTAACCAGATCTTTCACATATTCTGGTGATCTTGAAGGGGATCATAAGAATAAATGTAAACATTATAAGGGAACCATTTTTGTGTCCCAGGGCATAAGTAAAACATCTATACAAATAGAGCAACTTTTATCATGTCAGAAGACAAGTTTATAAATAAATCTGCAGTAGAGCAAAGAAAATGGTAATTTCTATCTTTTATTCTTCCTGTTTGTGACAGTGTTTCACTTGATGAGATAAAAATTGGATAGAAATAGGCAGCAAATTAAAGTAGATGCAAACTAAAGATACACAAAATTGATATGAAATTAAATGGAAAGATGAATATTTACCTACTGTATATTTGTATGCGTGTATTTAAGTGCAATCATCAAAATGTTGAGCATTAGCTTGTCATTTGCTTGTCTTTTGGCTATTTTTGCACAGATATAATTGGCTGTTTGATTCAGGCCTTACTGCTTGATTACTGCTTGATGATTACTGTGATCTCACTAGATAACTGTTTGTGTGGACTGTGAATATTATCTGCTAATGTCAATGGGAGTATGTTTGAGGTACATCTGAAAGGAATACAACTGCCTCTTACTCAAGTTCTGATGTGTTCAATAGGGCCATTTATAATTGATCCATTCTGGCTGAATAACGCTGGCCTGTGTTTGGCCTCCCTAATAGCTGCTTTTGCACCCCACTCAATTTATTTGCATTCAAATACAGTTCCCAAGTTATAGCCTAATTCTCTTTGGCAAGAAGAAAAAAATATTATTTCCTTTCTTCTGAGTTAATACCGGGGGGCTCCCCATAGAGTTAACCTGAGGGGTGACCACACAGAGAGCCTGACATCATATATACTTTAGGGAATCAATCTGAGCCCTGAATCAATAAAAGAAATCTCAAAACAGCTGGATTTTAGAAAGAACACGTAAACTCCTGGTATATGGGGGACTTGTTTGAAGAGAATTGCAGTCACTCTCCTAATGAATCAGATTATGTCTCTCAAATTATCCCTTTGGGACCAATTAACAAAATTTCCCTTCATACGCCTCTGTGTTTCTGGTGAAATTAACTTCAACTTTGGGCTAGGTAGTCTCTTAAGGCTTACGATACTTAATTTCCTTATAATAAATACTGTTCTGAGATTCAGAATGCAATGCAGGAATGTTTGTAGAATGGAGAAAGTTCATTGCGAAATGTTAAAAAGGTAAAAAAAAGTACGTACCACAGACCTAAAAGTGTTTTAAAGTATATTTCACGAGGGTGCTGTCCTGTTTGCTACACAGTTCGTTGTGGGCCAGTATTTTAAAATAAATTGTGTGTCTAAATTAAGCACATCCAGATTTATGGCATTTTGAGGCTCTGATTGAACCATCATCCTCCTGTCAAATGGCATGGGACAGATTGAGTGGGACGCACAATTTGGTTACATGCAATTTGTTCCTGGTTCCTAAACATGCAATTTGTTCCTGGTTCCTAAACATTCAATAGCACTTGAATTTAAACTGGTAGTTGAATTATCCATTGATTTTGAAGTTACAGAGATTTCCCCACATAATGGGAGTAGTACAGTTCTGTTGTGTAATGAATCCTCACCCTGGTGGTCTAGTGGTGGTGCGGCGGGGACGCCCGCCGCGCCGTCCTGCTCCTTCCTTGCTGGGTTCCTAGTGCGCGCCATGCGCACTTCCTTAATTAATAGGTGCATGCGCGCTTGCGTGATTACGTCAGCGCGCAATGGCGCGAAATTCAAATAGCATTTAAAGGGACATTTTTTCTTTAGTGATTGCCCATGATAGGTTTTGTTCCTGGTGCCTTGTAACTTGTGCTGAAAAGCTTCTTATCTGTTTTGATTCCTGTGTTTGACCCTGCCTGGCTGTTTGACTACTCTGATCTCTGGAACCTGACCCTTGCCTGAAACTGTCCCTCGATTCTGCTTAACCCTCCTGATTGATGTTCTGGTTTGACCTCTGCCTGTTATTTGACTCCGATTCTGCCTCATTCCTTCTGATTGATTACCCGGTTTTTGACCCTTGCCTGCATGACGATTCTAGCTATCTGCCTGCCTCGACCCGGCCAGTCTGACCACGAATCTGTCTTATCCTGTTGTACCGCGATATTTGGCCTAACTGACTTTGCTTGCCAGAACTCCTCACCTTGCCAAAGGTGGTCACACTACTGGTGAAGTCGAGTCGAGACCAGGGAGCTTGACACTAGTTCTGGTTTAGGGTGCCGACCGTGACATGTTGCATTTATAATGAATAACTGCTATTATAACTATAAAATAATGCATACACTGGTATGCTACTGGGGCATGCAACATTTGTGGTACTCACAGAAAATAGTTTATACAGGTATGGGACCTGTTATCCAGAATGCTCCCCTGGGACCTGGGGGTTTTCCAGATAACAGATCTTTCGTCAATTTGGATCTTTATACCTTAAGTCTACTAGGAAATCAATTACACATCAAATTAACCCAATAGGCTGGGTTTGCTTCAAATAAAGATTAATTTTATTTTAGTACAAGGTACGGTTTTATTATTACAAAGAAAAAGGAAATCATTTTTCAAAATTTGGATTATTTGGATAAAATTGAGTCTATGGGAGCCTTTCCGTAATTCGCAGCTTTCAGGATAACGGGTTTCCGGATAATGGATCCCATACCTGTATAAAAATAACAGTTCAACACCATCATCGTTCTTTCCACCACTCTATTTACACTGTTTTTGAAAAATGCAAAGATGATGCAAATCCGACGTACAAGAAATTAGTGGAAATTGTGACAACATTAGCACATACCCTCCTGTAAATAAAAGTCATATAAAATGTCACTTTTTCAGTTTGCATAGACTTCTAAAAACCTCAAGGGAAGCTTTTAATAAAAAGGTTAAAAGAAATCTGCTGAATGTCAGAGAAATGATAATCTCATAATAAAACGTCATGCTTTTCTGAAGTCTGGCAGGAGTAGACTGACAGGCTAGCAGTGGCAGACAGCAGCAGAGGAAGACAGACAGACCCGCAGTAAAAAGCAGAGGCAGATAGCCAGACAGACAGGTGAGGACAGATAGATTGGTTTGGATACAAATCTGAAAGGATAACTATAAATGCAAAAACATTATATCTGAGTTTTTAAAATCATAAAGTCTTCCTCAATAATCATAGGAGAACCATAAGGTTGAGACACATTTAAACAGATAATTCTTTCATTATTAGAATATCCACAAAGTATTACATTTTAATTATAAAATACCAGCTTACTCTTCTTCTTAAAATTATGTTTTTTTTAAATCTTTATTTGTATTTGCAAAATGACAAAGCCTTAAAGAAAGAAGAACAGTCACATACAGATAATGCCAATTCAAGTGAGTCATAAAACACTGGTACCCAGGGGCACTGATGAATTGAGGTGAGCACCTTGTAACATGTCATTGATGGACGGTAGGCCACTATCCATGTGTTTTTGCTAATCCCCTGGTTTTTAAAGAAGAACTAAACCCCTGTGATGTTAAGTCCACACTGCCCCCCCCCCCCGTGGGCCCCCCTCCCTGCCTCCCCCTTCTGGTCTTACACCAAAATTCTGTCCCCTCTTGAAATAGTGACCACACATGCAGAGTGAGCGCAGTGGAGCTCAAGGGCGCCATATTCTTCTCTTCTGTAATCTTTGTGAATGGCGCATGCGCAATTGGAGCAATCTTCCTGTTCGCCAACTGTGCATGCTCCAAAAGAGACAGAAATTGCCCAAGGGGAGGAAAGATTACCAAAGAGAAGAAGATGGTGCCCATGAGCTCCACTGCATTCACTGTGCATGCGTGGTCACTATTTCAAGAAGGGACAGAATTCTGGGGTAAGACTGTGCGGGGGGGGGGGCAGGGATGAGGGCCAACAGAGGGGGACCAGTGGGGACTTAACATCGCCGGTGGGTTTAATTCTCCTTTAAATCTGAGGTTTAGCGATTGTATATTATGGGGCTACTAGTGCTGCATCACTAAGGGGTACACAGAATAGCCCCCTAGAGTTCATAGACTGACTTTACCATGTACTGTGCACCAGCTGACATACTCATATTTATTGCATGCCTTAAGCAGACATAAAATGAACACAAGAATCCAGCATTTTTTATTTCAGAAACAAGAATTATCTGGCTGTAACGTCTAACCTCTACTGAGAGAAGACCTCACAGTACATTTTAGGACTTATAAACATTCTGTACAAAACATTGGGGAAATGCTGGAAGCATTGAAAGAGCTTATTGTAACTATCACTGCTGTCCACAGTTACATATGGCATCATGGGACATGCAGAGATTAAAAAACACCCAGCACTCTATCCATATTTTATTAAAACAATCGACAGAGGAATACATGTATCTGTTCTTACAATGATAATTTCAGCATGGAACTGTGTTTAAAACAACAAAATATGTTTATCATAAAAAAAACGAATGAAAAACGAATGATACTTAGGCAACGGGTTTGCAATATGTTGATAGTCTGAGCTATCCTACTTTCTGTCAGTATAAAACCCTTGAACATGTTGTCCAAATGCTTCTGCCTTTGATTAATGAAATAATTATTCGTACTTGGTTTGTTTGTTTAATTAGGTTGCTATTTCAAGTGAATTATTTGTGATAAGCTACCTTTCAATTAAAATGAGATGAACACGAATACCAGGAAGAAAGAGTCTTGAATGAAATTAATTAAGCTATGATAAGCATAAAGGAACCTGCTGAATATTTTTAAGGGAAATTATCATGCCGGCATCTGAGACTAATAACCATTTCAGTGCCAACATGACTGATGGTCAGGAGACTTTACATGGTATTATAGGTAGTTGAATGGTTTTCTAAATGTGTAGCTCAGTCGTAAACATGATAAATAGTAGACCTTCCTTGTTTGTCTACAAGGGCTGATTGCCCATTGTCCTCATTTATGTGTTATTCCCATAATTCTTTATAGCGGAGCGGATTAATGACATCATAGTGCAAAGTATGCAGACATGCTTTAATAACAACATTAGCAATTTTCTCATTGGTCTGCAATACCACACACATGCACATGCCCACCTGGGTTTAAATAAAGAGGAAAATTAAATATTGAGAGAGATTTATCGGTATTCCCCATTTTTTTGGCTTTAACTTAAATCTTATGAATGACAAATGTTTTCGCTTTTCTAGACTTTTTGAAGCTTTCAGGTATTGAACTTTCTTTCCATTATGAAAGTGTCCAAGATTTGACCATTGATCATACAGTAAATGTGCCTTATGGTGTGAGCAGCTTTAGCGTCATTGCTGCTTTTAAAGCAACTAAATGATACATTTGCTTCAATACTGATGGGCTTATTTTCATGAGCAGGTGAACAAATGTTGGAGCACTAAAGAACTCAACATTGCACCCCTTAGGGCTAGGGATCACCGCCTTAGAGTCTATAAACATATTACTTGCACCCTTGTTCATTGGCCATGCAGCTGGGCTATGAGCTTTGCATCTGATTAAAAATAAAAACCCGTTGTGCCATTAAGGACAGGACTACACGGCCGATCCCGCCGTGATCCGACGCGCTGTGCAAAATTGCAGGCGAAATAAGGTAAGTAATTCAATTGTCCCATTGTGTAACATCGTGCAACAATGCGACGCGATCCGACACTGCCATTACTTACCTTGTTCCGTCGCATCCGACGTGACGCCTCCGATTTTGCGCGGCACGTCGGATTGCGGCCATGTAGTCCTGCCCTTATAGTACACAATGGGATCCAGAATGCTCGGTACCTGGGTCTTTCCGGATAATGGATCTTTCTACACTTTGGAACTAAAGACCTTAAGGGGCACATTTACTTAGCTCGAGTGAAGGAATAGAATAAAAAATACTTCGAATTTTTTGGCTACTTCGACCATCGAATTGGTTACTTCGACCTTCGGCTAAAACTTCGACTTCGATTAGAACTAAAAATCGTTCGTCTATTCGACCATTCAATAGTCGAAGTATTGTCTCTTTAAAAAAAACTTTGACCACCTACTTCGCCACCTAAAACCTACCGAGCACCTACCGAAGGTCCCCATAGGCTTTCTAGCCAATTACTGATCGAAGGAAAATCCTTCGATCAATGGATTAAAATCCTTTGAATCGTTCGATTCGAAGGATTTAATCGTTCGATCGAACGATTATTCCTTCGAATAGCGCTAAATCATTTGACTTCGATATTCGACCATTAGTAAATGTGCCCCTAAGTCTTCTAGAAAAGCATATAAACATTAAATAAACCCAATAGGCTGGTTTTGCTTCCAATAAGGATTAATTATATCTTAGTTTGGATCAAGTCCAAGCCACTGTTTTATTTTTACAGAGAAAAAGGAAATCATTTTTAAATATTTGGAATTTTTTTGGATAAAATGGAGTCTATGGGAGACAGCTATCCCATAACTTGGTGCTTTCTGGATAATGGGGTTTCTGGATAACGGATCTGATACCTGCATATATTTAATGATACCATGTGAGATATACAAGTATAGCAATTCCCACAACTGTATCAAGTTGTGTAATTACTACTGAAAAGGTTTCCGTTGAGAACACATTATGAATCTGTTATCTGTATCTGTTAACTGGCCAGTATAGAAAGATCAAGCATATAAACTTCCTCAGCCCATTCAGATAAATACTGCTGTTGAATTGGGTATATTTTCCTCTTTAAAGCTACTATGAATTCATTAAAATTAATGTAATGTAAAGCATTCCATTCAGACAGTATAAGAGGTGAAATCACATTCGTTTTTACCCTTCTTCCACAATAGCAGATTGTGCCAGGATATTCAGCATATGAAAAGAAAATATTTATATACTGAGTATGATCCAGAAACTCATTTCTCTTCATAGGTTCTCCATGAGACAACGATGTTTAAACTCTAGGGATACTTGCTAGGGTATTTCATATTTGATTTTATCAGGGGTTTTCAATAGTGTGTGACCACTATGGGGCAAATTCACTAAGATGCGAAGTTGCGCCAGGCGCAACTTTGCCGCACTTCGCCAGGCGTAGTTTCGCCAGCGCTCCGCAAATTCACTAAAATCCGAAGTTGCGCTCAGGGGTAGCGTAAGGTTGCGAAGTTGCGCTATCGTTGATTCGCTATGTAAAGCGAAGTTACGCTAGCGAAGGCTAATTTGCATACGGCGCCAAATTCAAATTTCAATGGAATACGTATCTGCACTTCAAATGCCTAGAAAACCTTCAAATCAGCAAATAAAAATTTTATTTTGCCCTACACATGTGCCCACTGTCTAGGTAAGTTGCCATGAGTTAGGAAATGTAGGGGGAAGGAGGGGAGCCTCCCTATCTACTCTATTGCGCTTCGCCAGGTCTGAGGTGGCGAAGGAAGTCTAGCGTAAAAGGTAGCGTTCAGTACACTGCGCAAGTTAGTGAATTTGCGTAGTTACATCGCTAGTGAAAATTCACGAGGCGTAAGGGTGTGAAGTAACACTAGCGAAACTACGCCAGCGTTCGTTAGTGAATTTGCGCAGTAACGAAAATGCCAAACGCTAGTGAATTAACGCTAGCGTTCGGCGCTTCTGCGCTTAGAGAATTTGCCCCTATAAGTCAAAGTCCAGCTACCAAACCAAACTATTCACATCTATCATTGTACCATGTCACATTTTCATCCTAACACTATAAAACAAAAGATACTTAGTTTGCTTGAACACATTTATTACATTTTATCATTACATTAATTTTACACTGATTAGTATTACCATTCAAGTCCAGATTTAGGGACAGGTATGGGATCTTGTATTTGGAAACCCAGTATCCAGAAACTTCTGTAGCCAATCTCCCATAGAGTTCATTTTTAAGCGAGTAATTAAAACTTTTATTTATTATTTCGTTTTCAAAACAGTACATTGTACTTGATAGCAATGGAGCTGTTTAACCCAGATTGGTGGCAAAACAATGTTCTGACTTTATTAATAGTGATGGGCGAATTTGTGAATTTAGCGCGAAATTTGCGAAATGGCGAAAAATTCACAAAACGGCGTTCACGGGCGTTTCGCGAATTTATTCGCTGGTGGAGAATCGCGCAAATTCGTCGCAAATTCGCGCCTGGCGAATAAATTCGCCCATCACTATTTATTAACTGTTTATTTTAAAACACCAGCTTTACCAGTGCAGCCAGTGCAGCACAATCTGTACATTATATTTTCATTGCTTTGATTTACATGACTTTTTTGGTGTTATTGGTGATCCATATTTTCTGAAGAACACCTTATCTAGAAAACCCCAAGTCTCGAGCATTCCAGATAACAGTTTATATACAAGGTCTTCATGCTCTTATCAGCTGCTATGTTTCTGTAGAAGGCGATAGGTTGTGAGCAGTTGGGCACAGAGGGATAAGGATCGGCAGCAGATAACAGGCTAGAGAATATATTCAACCTGTGCTACTTTAACTCACTTTTTACTCACATTAAGAGAAAAGTTTTTTTGGGCTCACTTTCTTTAATGAACTTAAAAATGACATAAAAAGCAATTTATGGAGAGGAACTGTTTTCGGGCACTTTGCCGATTTACTAACAGGCGCAGACGTAACTAGCAAAAGAGTCAGACGCTAGCAATCATTCGCACTTTATCGCCAGGCGAATTTTTGCTCTGGCGAATGGACGTTACGCCACAAATTCACTAAGATTCGAATTTTACTGAATGTCTTTCTCTAGACTTGCCTTCGCCAGCTCAGACCAGGCGAAGTGCATTGGAGTGCATAGATCTTCCTCAATCTTCTGTTACTTACATCATATTTTTAGTGGAAAAAGTTTATAAGCCCCGAAAAACGCTGGCGTCTGCAAAAGTTTTAAATGTTTATTTTGGGTAACCGGGTTCCCCCATACATTTTTTAACATATGGAACATAAACTATACAGTGGGCTCATGTGTAGGGCATTATAACAACTCTATTTTCTTTATTAAGGTTCCCTGGACTTGTGTAATGTAATGTATTTGCTGCAACATGTACATCCATTTCCCCGCCGTATTCAAATTAGCCTGTGCGAAGACCTCTAACTAGTGATGGGCGAACATATTCGCCAGGGGCGAATTCGCAGCGAATTCCCGTGATTTGCAAAACCGCCACAAAAATTCACAGTTTCGTGAATTTTTTGCCGTTTTGCGAATTTTTGGCCGAATCGTAACACCCCAAATTTGCCCATCACTACCTCTAACGAAGTGTTGATTGCAAAGTAACGCTATAGAAAATTCGCCAGCGTTTGGCGCCCTGGACACAACTTTGCATTTTATCAAATTAGCGTTGTCTGAGCGAATTTTCGCCTGGCGAAGTGGTGCAATGGCTGTGAAGCCATTGCTGCCGAATTTTCGCCGCTTAGTAAATTTACCCCATAGTTTCAAGATTAATTTATAAGACATAAAAAACTATTTGACTCCTTATTTGGTAATGGATGCAGATTCTGAATATGTCTCATCAGTTAGCCATGACACAGACCTTTAAAACCCCAAGAGGCCTTTTTCAGAAGTGAAAATTATGTTCTTCAAATTCAACAGCAGCACATGATTTTGACCTATTCTGAAAATGTAAATAATATTGCCCTCAGGACCAAATTGGACTACTAAACAGTGCTGTGCCACATTCCCATCGGGAGATCCAGGAAAGAAGCTGGAAGCTTGTAAATGTGTGTAACTACAGTAACTACTGTATGGGGTTTCTGCATTAACTATTACGTAGGCCAAGAGAGACTAGATCTAAAATGACTACATTAGCACCTACAGATTATAAGTAATAGGGATGCACCGAATCCACTTTTTTGGATTCAGCCGAACCCCTGAATCCTTCACGAAGGATTCTGCTGAATACCGAACCGAATCTGAACCCTAATTTGCATATGCAAATTAGGGGTGGGAAGGGGAAAACATTTTTTACTTCCTTGTTTTCTGACAAAAAGTCACGCAATTTCCCTCCCTGCCCCTAATTTGCATATGCAAATTAGGATTCGGATTCGGTTCGGCCGGGCAGAAAGATTCGGTCGAATCCGAATCCTGCTGAAAAAGGCCGAATCCTGGCCGAATCCCGAACCGAATCCTGGATTCGGTGCATCCCTAATAAGTAATATTCCGCCTTTGTACAGTACATCACTGTGATATTTCTGGCTTTATTTTTGCATACAGCTATATCAAGGTAAGAAATGAATTGATTTTATACCGTATGAAAATCACAGATGTGGAGTGAGTCAGAATTTATTTACGGCTTTATAACTCGGCAGCCAACGGAGTAAGAAGGTACTTTTCTTGCTTGTCCCATCATCATGCTGTTTCTTACACCCATATAATAAATGTGTCTTTTTCCAATATTACAACTTAACCAAGCAGACCTTTTTACTTCATACATCAATGCCTCGTCTTTGTTTTAGCTGTCATGTTTATTATACAGCTTAATTTTATATTCTGATTACAGATGCTGCTAATAAAGCGCCATTATAGCTTTAGGTTTTATTTCCCCTATGTGTTTGTCTAATGAAAGTACAAACAATTTAATATAAAATGTATCACTGGCTGCATTTTTAGCTTGGCCTAAGCTTTTATTATATCCGGCACTTTCTGTATCACTTCCCATAACACTCCTTTTGTGTTATAATCCTCCAACAAGATGCAAAAATGTAACATGGATCATATGTGTTATCTGACATAAACTCTCCCTCCCAAAAAAAGCCTCTGCTTAGCAAATTTTCATATTTGTGTTGCACCATTAAATGGCAGAAGTTCCAGCAGGTTATTTTATCCATTATCTATTATAACTGAGGTTGGCTTAACATGGACAATATTTTAATGCTGCCTCTAGCAAAATGAATGAAATGCGTATTCTGCAGCGTGGAAACTGATATGGGAAAGTTACACTGAATAAATTGCAAAAGTGTGTCAAATATTCCAGGTTGAAGATAATTTTCCTTTAGCACACAGTGACATCAAAGAAAATGATCAGTCCAAGGAAATCAAGCTCTCTTCTGGGTTCATATAGCTGTGTTTATGGCTCGATTTGGGAAAAAATATTTAAATATACTTAAATAATTACAGATCACACAGATGTAACCTCTTAAATATGTCATCAGCATTAGCCCAGCTTAGTTCTCAAAAGGGTTGCAATTTACAGATCAAAACAGCTCTTAACCCTGCTTGAACTTGGAAAGTCCTAATGTATCTGGTTTATCTCGAAACACTCCATCGTCTGATAACACGCTGCTTAGTTTAACTGTATAAAACTCGCCACTTAAAATAAATGTTTGGAATCTAAAATTATATATATTTATTGTCTGTTCTTATTTTCCAGCTAGGTATTTGTAATGTTTCCAAAGCAAAGAACAGAGGGAAAACAGAGTGCAAGCCCACACTTGCTCTTCATCTTCAACATTTGCAAGTACTTTGGTGACCTCCAACCTACAGCATTAGGCGGAATTGCTCTTAGTCTTTGTGCAGATAATCATAACCTAACAAAATCAACGCATCACTCACCCACATCTCACAATAAGGCTTAATCAGGAAATGTTTAAAAGCTTTACCCTGTCAAAATGATAATGAAACGCACAATTAAAAGGTCCAAAAAATACCAAACGGCTGTACTTTCAAAGACCTCTACACAGCATTCCTTTGTAATGAAATACTTTTTTTTTTTACAATCTGTAAACTTTGTTTCTGTTTTCAGGTATTTATTTTCTTTCACACCAGACATATTTTCCATGAGGCTTTTCCCTTTCAACATTTTTTTTTTAATGTTTCATACAGGTTCAGGTATGGGAATAGAACACCTGAAGTAGCAGCCAAAGGGTTTATAGGGCACCCTTATAGTTTTGATTTGCTTTATTAACTTTGAGGCTGAACAGGTCACATGACCAACACACATTAAGGTAAGATCATCCAGACATCTATCAGTGTATAGGCACAAAGAGCAGAAGACATGAGCACATATGATGCCAGGGTAGGTGAATAGATTACGCAATTGTTGCCAGATATTTTTGAACATCTTAAGTCTACAAACTGTTGAGGGTACCCAGTGGCATGTTCTGTAAACGTATTAAGCTAAGTTTAGATTCCATGTGAAGATCAAGGACTTGCTCATGTTCTATTCTATTCAGCTGAGTGATCACATCTCAATAACAACGAATTCTCCCTGATCAAAACATTATGCACAATTCCATCAGCAACATTTTTACAGCACACCTGCCCTACCAATGTTTAACCAATGGATCAGAGACAATAAGAACCATTGCCATTCTGTTCCTGTCATGACTTAAGTTACTTACCATTTGAGTGATAGGGAGCAATTAGGGATGGCTGAATTTTTTTGCCTTGTTTCGCGGGAAAAATGACGCCCATAGACTTGTATGGTGTTGTGCGTCAAAATAAATTTTTTGACGCCCATAGACTTTAATGGGCGTTGGCGACATTTCGCTGGCGGCGAATTTTTGGCGAAACGAAACGGGTCAAATTCGCCCATCCCTAGGAGCAATGTTGTGGCTTCCTGCCTTTTCAGTGCCTGTTCTCTTAATTATTTGCAGTAATTGAAAATTTCAAACTGTGCCATCTTGTTTGGCAATGCATAGAAGTTGCCTCGGTGGCTGCTTGGGTGGTTCTGTTTTGTCTGTTCCTGTCTTTCCCTTTCCCTTAGGTTTTATTGTGTTTAAAAACTTCCAAAAGCAACCTGTTGTTCTATTGTCCTTCTTATGCATGTCAAGCACAAGAAAATGCATCAAATTGCATATTCAAGTAGTGAAAGATGAATGCAATTAAACGAAACTATCAAAACTCATGAGTAAAACCAGGCAAAATATAATGGAGAACTTAAAGATGATTACACTGCTCCGAAAAACTCAAAGGTGTGTTTGAGAGAGACTGTGGTTATAAATAACTGGGATGAATTCTTCATGGAGCCATAAGTATTAGAAATGCTGATGAAATTACAAAATTATTTATGATTTAACAAACAATATTAAACTGTAACTAATGGGCTAGATTCAATTAAGTGAGAAAAAAGTTTATAACTTCAAAAATTCAGGGATGAGATTCATTTTGAGATGCAATTTAATTCCGAAAGACATGTCTCATTGTTTATTATATGAAAACTGTATTGAATTGTATGGGAAAAATTTAGAAACCGAATTTGGAGAAAACTTTTTTCTCCTTGAATTGAGTCTCGTCCACGTTTTCATTCACGTGATAAACCATGAGATAACTTTTTCTCAGTAGAGTCTGGTCCATATCTCAGCTTTACTTTTTTCATCTGTATCAATGTATTACTGTGGGTGGAACAGAGTTTTATTATTATTATTATTATCAAAACATGTAATTATGAATTGCCAACATATTACTTGGGGGCATATTTATCAAAGGTCGAAGTTAAAAAAACTTCGAACTTCGAATTCAAAAAGACCAATCGAATGGAGGACACAGGCTTTTTGGGGTCGAAGTGGGCCGAATTCGGCCTACTTCGAATCGTACGATCGTACTTCGATTCAAAGTTTTTTTAACTTCGACATTCGATCTCCAAAAATTCCCCAATGGCCTCCATACAGGTTGCAGGAGGTCCCCCATAGGTTAACACAGCACTTCGGCAGCTTTTAGGAGGCGAATGGTCGAAGTTCAAAAAAAGTAGTAATTTCAAATTCGAATCAAAGTATGACTATTCCCTTGTCAAAGTAGACAAAAAATAGCTTGAAATTCGATGTTTTTCATTTCAAACTTTACCTCGACCTTTGGTAAATCTGCCCCTTAGGGGCATATTTATCAAAGGTCGAAGTTAAAAAAACTTTAAACTTCGAATTCAAAAAGACCAATCAAGCGGAGATCGAAGGTTTTTTGGTGTCGAAGTGGGCTGAATTCAGCCTACTTCGAATTGTACGGACGTACTTCGATCGTACGATTCGAAGTCTTTTTAACTTCGACCTTCGATCTCCCAAACTCCTCCAATTGCCTCCATACAGGTTGTAGGAGGTCCGCCCTAGGCTAAAACAGCACTGCGACAGCTTTTAAGTGGCGAATGGTCGAAGTCGAAGAGACAGTACTTCAAAAAAATTCGACCTTCGAATTTCGAAGTTTTTTTCAAATTCGAATCGAATTTGGACTATTCCCTAGTCAAAGTACACAAAAAATAGCTCGAAATTCGCAGTTTTTCATTTAGAAACTTCACCTCGACCCTTGATAAATCTGCTCCTTAGTGTTATATATACATTAAACATAAAAGAAAACATGCAAACTAATAACCAATACAAGAGGTACTTTGGCACCAAAATATTCTCCAGAAGGCCCTATGCCACTGATTACTGGGAACCGATGTGGAACACAAAATAAACATATGCAAATAACCTAGCTTCTGCATTTTTCTATTTTTCACTGTGTCCTGTTTTGTCATTAAATATTCCATTATGCTTCTAGCAACTGTTGACTTTCTTTAATTGCTCTTAGGTGTCCATATGAGCAGCACTGGCATTCCTAGACTGGCAATTATATTATTCCCTCATGCTGTCTTTGCTGTAATCTGAATTCTCCAAATAAATGTGCCAAGTAGAGGTTTGGCAGCAACAGCCATGGCTATTTAAACAATGGCAAAAACATAACTCTTGAGTTAAAAAATAGCTAAAACTGGGACAAAAAAAAAACTACCCTTTGTGCTTTTTTAAAGATACATAAAAATAATTATTTAATTATGCTGTATTTTTAGGTATGTTTCCAAAAAGGTAGGTGGAAACGGTTAAACGCCTGAATGTAGGTGACATATAATAGACTACCACGTGTGTGTTAGAACTTGTAGCTTAGATTTTTTTAAACCTGCATTTCTTTACTTATTTCAGCATATATTGGTCACAGTTTACTTACAGTTTCCCTACATTTATGTATAATTTTATGCCTATTGTATTCACATTGAGAGCTTTATAAATATGCATTTTTGTAGTTTATAAATAACCACATTATAGTTGCCTTTAGTCATTTTATTGGCATAATTTTTTATAGGTGAAATCTTTTCACAATGACTGTATAAGTATTAGATAAGGATGATTTTCATGGTACTTTCAACAACTGGCCCCAGATATTGACTCTATTAATATACAGTATATATATATATATATATATATATATATCTATATATATATATATATATATATATATATATATATATATATATATCTATATATATATATATATATATATCTATCTATCTATCTATATATATATATATATATATATATATATATATATATATATATATATATATATATATATATATATATATATATTTATAAGCATAGAATAAATGGGCCATATTCTTTTAGATTTTAAACATCTACATGCCATAAAAAATTTCTTGAACACTAATAACTGCAAAATCTATGAAGAGTTTTTGCCCTTAGCCGGTTTTACTTCTGAATTTCTTTTGACCCAGAAGTCAATTAACACATTAATGGGCTTATCAAAAATGTAATTTGTGAGTTTTGTGTGTTTTTTTCTACTTTGAATAAACTCACAATTTAAACTAAACAACAAACAATTTAAATTTAAACAAAAAGCAAATGTTTGCTTATTTATGAAAGATCCAATGTAAAAAACTTGATTGAATAAAATCGTAAAAAACTAAAATTTTCAAATGTATATGCTTAAAATGTGAATACCTCAAATTTTTCACATTTATAAGCTTAAAAAATGCGAATTTGTGTGTTTACAAATTCTGAAACTCAAATTAAAACTCAACTTAAGAATATGACTTCTACATGAACTTGCAAGCTTTTTGATGCTGATTTTTTTTACATTTGAGTTTTCAAGTTTTTAATGCTTAATAAATACCAGAGACTAAAGTTTTTGAAAATATAATTTGAATTTGTGAGTTTTTGTGTCAAAACATTTGAATTGTGGCCAAAATTAAAATTTCAACCTCAATAAATCACATCCTAATGGTTTCCGATTAAACAGTTCTTACTAAGCATTCATTTCTATATGTTAGTATGTCAAATTTCTTTGGAGAAAAACAAGGCTGTGTTTATCACCCACAAACATATCAGAAAAGTAGATTATTCTTGTCCATAGGGTATTTATTAAAAAGCAGAAGTTCAGATTTTCATGCTCTGCCACATTTAAGAATTTAGATTATATCATTCACAATAAAATGTATTTTGGAGAATGTAAATACATTTTTAGTTCATCCTCCTGTTTGACCTGTATTGGCTTGAGAATTTTCTCAAGAGGATTAATAGTCTTTATTGTGTGGTCATAAACAAAAGTGATTGCCTGGGCTACATTTTAAAAGCGATATTACAGAAATTGCATTACATTCAACAAGTTGACATAATTCAAAATCTGTATAGATATGAGAAGCAGGCTGCTTCCTGCAACTTTCTCAGTCATTGATTTTCAATCAAAGTTTGAAATAGAATGATGCCAAATTCAGTGGATTAAGTTGGTGTTACATGAATACATGTTAAAAATAAAAGTAATGTCACATTTGGTATCCCAAACCCAGAACAGCTCACGCTCTTCCATGTTTGGATGCTGCCAGGTGAGAGATCCCAGGCAACAGTTCTGGGCAAGCAAAGGAACCAGAACATATGACTGAAGTAATGGGGAAGAGCTAAGTTTAGTCAAAGGAAAGGGCCCGGGTCAAAGCCAACTGGTCAGCACAGTAGAGAGTCAGGATCCGGAAGAATAGTCAATAAAATGCAAAGGCCAGTTAAGGCAGTAATACAGCAATGGTTAAGAACAGGCAGATCTTAAGGAACAGATAATCAGACTAGAAGCATACCCAGAAACTACCTAAAATAGACTTAAGTTGGGCAGCGAGAATTAGGGGCCGATTCACTAACTTCGAGTGAACGATTCGAAGGTAAAAAACTTTGAATTTCGAAGTTTTTTTTGGGCTACTTCGACCATCGAATGGGCTACTTCGACCTTCGACTACGACTTTGAATCGAAGGATTCGAAGTAAAAATCGTTCGACTATTCGACCATTCGATAGTCCAAGTACTGTCTCTTTAAAAAAAACTTCGACCCCCTAGTTCGGCATCTAAAAGCTACCGTAGTCAATGTTAGCGTATTGGGAAGGTCCCCATAGGCTTGGCTATCTTTTTTTGATCGAAGGATATTCCTTCGATCGTTGGATTTAAATCCTTCAAATCTTTCGATTCGAAGGATTTAATCGTTCGATCGAAGGAATAATCCTTCGATCGTTCGATCGTACTATCTGCGCTAAATCCTGCGACTTCGATATTCGAAGTCGAAGGATTTTAGTTCCTAGTCGAATATCGAGGGTTAATTAACCCTCGATATTCGACCCTTAGTGAATCGGCCCCTTAGTATGTGGTGCTTTTAATTGTTTGAATTTTGTGCTGTGCATGATGAAGTCACCTGACACACCCTGTATAAAGGGACATGTGTCAGTCTACGGGAGCTGCTCACAGGAGCAGAGACGGCAGCTGCCCCAACTGCCTCCCAGGTATTCTTATATTACCCCCCTCTAGAGGGGCCACCCGACTTCTAGGACCTAGGCTTATCAGAAGATTTTGCATGAAACTGCTATATAAGCTGATCAGACCAAACCTCTGAGGCAGGGACCCATAATCTACCCATAATTTACATTTTGAAAGGTGAGAATCCACTAACCTCTGTACCAAATATTTAGGCTGACCGGTCAAACAGCTCTGGCAGGCCTTAACAAAGAATCATGAAAAGTTTTAGAAATTTTGAGTTCAGGAGGAAGTTCTAACCGGACAGTGTTTAGATAATTTCTTATATGGAAAATGGACCAATGAATTTGAAACTTATTGAACCCCCCCATCAGGAACAATGTCCAGTCCCAGTTCACATGAGGAGCATGCCTCCCCCACATTTTTGCCACCCTAGGCCCACAAGTCCAGGCCCACAAGTCCAGGCCTGCCTCTCCCTATGTTTCCTATCAGTTTTATCCAGGTGCATTAAAGTATCAATGGAGGATGGAGCAGGAAATTTGACTAGGATATATTTGATAGCTTCAGAAAGCCCACATACTCCAACTGACTATGTAAGGCAGTATCATTACAGTCCACTTCTACCTCCCAGCAGTGGAGTGCTTTGCTATTCGGATGCCACCAGGTCTTAAAGTGAGAGAACCAAGATGGGAGTTGTGGGCAGGCAAGGGAACCGGAATTTGTGACTGGAGTAACAGAGAGGAGCTAAGCATAGTCATAGGAATGGGCCGGGGTCAAAACCAATTGGTCAAGCAGGATCCAGAAGAAAAGTCATTAATAGGCAACGGTTGGTTCAGGCAGTGGTACAGTGGTGGCCAAAGACAGGCAGAGGTCAAGGAACAGAGAATCAGAGACTAGAAGCGCACATAGGAACTATCTAGAATCAAACTACTGTATTTTGGGGCAACAAGAATTAGTGAGCTGTGCATTTAAATATTTGAATTTAGTGCCGTGCGCAATGGCGTCATCTGCTGCGGCAAGTATAAAAGGATGCGTCAGAACGTCAGTAGCATTCTTTAAATCTGTAGTTGTTAAAGCTGTGGTTCACTGTAATAACAAAATTCGTACAGTCATTTCTGGACACATCACAACCAGTTTACTAATTTACATCCATTAAATAAAATTAACCATTGCAGAGAAATCTGACATTCAAAATGTTTCTGAACCAAATTAAAATCTCTTCAGGCTGGCTCAGTCAGTAGGTATCGGCAAAACACCGCTCCACTGTTCTCCCAATCTCTTGCTGGTTACATCAATCACAATGAGGGCATTGTTAGTTTCAAGCCCTTAGTGCGCATGCTCCAGCGACTCCTTACCGATCTTAAGATGCTGCCATTAACAATAATGTACTTTTTTGTGTTAATAAATGTTAAAAATTTGCACCAGTGCAATAACACATAGCAGCCACATGTTTGCGGTCACCAGCTCTTGACTTAGTCAAGGCTATGGCTGACTACCCAGTGCACCTGCTTTGATACATTATTCTATATTTTATTTCTTTCCTATGCCAATACCAGCAAACAGTTCTGACAGTTCCATTCGATATGTTGCATTCTAGTCGAGCTTTAACTCCAGCCTGCTGATTCATAACTGAAGCAGCTCAACTCTCTTATGGTACATTAAAGAAGAACCCAAAGCCACACAAGACCTTTTCAAATCAAATTCTTATGGCTTTTGTGGCTTTACATGAATTGCAGGCAGCCTTCAGCTGGCCTGTCAAGGATGAAACATGGTAATAAGAAACTATTTTAAACATCTTATACTAGTTGTATATTATTTTTAAATCTGATTTTACCTATTTTTCCGAGTCTGTGACAGACATCTGTATACATTAGCCAAGAGATTCATGTGTGAGTTCATGTTACCAAGGACATTATGTTTAGAACAGTTTAAACTCTGGTTTTGGTGTTTCAAAAAGCTCTGAACTCCTCATATCCTCCTTTTGACTCACAGTTTAGCAGCCTGCAGAGCGCTCACATCTCATTTGTTTTTATTTCCGTGACAAACGATGGATTCATAGGGAACACCAAAAAACAAAATATTTTCTAAAAACAGTTCATGCAGCACTGGCCTTCAACTGTGGTTCAAATGATACATGTCTTGTTGATGTAACCTTTCAAATAAACCAGTTAATGTTTTAGTTGTAATGAAATAATCATTGGCAGAAGCTGGAGCTTTTTCCATGGAAGGGAGAAGAAGCTTGTGCAAAGTGTGTTAATCTTTACATCAAACCATGTCTTTTAAGAGTGAAATAGTAGAAAACACAGGCAGACTATGGAAAGCATTTAGTCTTTATTCTTTCTACTCCAACATCATGCTAACCCTGTCCTAGAAAACTTCTTGCTTAATATAACCTAGTTTCATGTTCAGTGCCTTAATTACGCGATTGTATTTGCTTAAGAATCATTCATTATTTTGGTTGGTATATTTTATATTTTTTGTCAGTAATCTATAATGCAAGTCAATGGGCGTCAAAATAATTTTGACGCGCAGCAATTTTATGCGCCTGACTATTCTGACGTGCAACAATTTTTTTTGTGGTGGATTTTTTGCCTGTGAATTTTCACTACAGTTTTGCAAACCATGGAAATTTGCCGCAAATCCATGCCTGGTGAATTTATTCGCCCATCACTAGCTATATGTAGCTATTCAGAGCAATAACAAAGTTACTTGCATCAAACAAATATTCTGTATACTAAATTAATCAATAAAGTGCATAGTTTCATTAAAGGGATACTGTCATGGGATATATATTTTTTTTTCAAAATGCATCAGTTAATAGTGCTGCTCCAGAATTATGCACTGAAATCCATTTCTCAAAAAAGCAAACAGATTTTTTTATATGCAATTTTGAAATCTGACATGGGGCTAGACATATTGTCAATTTCCCAGCTGCCCCCAGTCATGTGACTTGTGCTCTGATAAACTTCAATCACTCTTTACTGTTGTACTGCAGCCAAACAAAAGAACAATGGGAAGGTAACCAGATAGCAGCTCCCTAACGCAAGATAACAGCTGCCTGTTAGATCTAAGAACAGCACTCAATAGTGAAAACCCATGTCCCACTGAGACACATTCAGTTACATTGAGAAGGAAAAACAGCAGCCTGCCAGAAAGCATTTCTCTCCTACAGTGCAGGCACAAGTCACATGACCAGGGGCAGCTATGAAATTGACAAAATGTCTAGCCCCATTTCAGATTTCAAAATTGAATATAAAAAAATTTGTTTGCTCTTTTGAGAAATGGATTTCAGTGCAGAATTCTGCTGGAGCAGCACTATTAACTGATTCATTTTGAAAAAAATGTTTTTTCCCATGACAGTATCCCTTTAAACACTCATAACATTATTTACAATTCTGTAAGATCATGACTATGAAAGATCATGATTTCATAAACTCACAAATTCCAATGGATTTGGTTCAATATTGTCCATCAGTAGACATGACGAGATTAGGGACCATGCTATGTTTCAGAGATGTCCGGTTCTCCCTCAAGTCCCAAAAAAAAACATTTATGAAGTTCTGCCTACTTATTATACTGATGTTCTGTTCTCATGGATGGCTCACAAAGGAAACAAAATCTTAAAATCATGAGCTTTGACTTCAATTATAAAGAATACTACAAAGTACTCAACAAAAAAAATTAAATGACATAGCTGGGAAGTTATTTTTATACCTACTGTATCTAAGGCATCGACCTAGCTTTTGATATGAATGTGTTTCTTTGATGACTTAAAAGCAAGTCATGCAGAGAATGCATGAGCATTGCTGAGCTATGATCAATGTACAAGTTACATTTCCCACTCTAAAATCATATCAGCATATGTAGGAGTGCAGTCACTGAAAACACATTTTAACATAAACACGGGAAGACTAGCACTCACTAGACTTGTACAAAAAAAGTCTTGCTCATCCACAGGCCAAGATGTCGATATAGCAAAACATCTTTCTCCACATTTTTATATAGGTATGTTTATTTACATTATATTGTTTTACGTAACTATTTCTATTATGTATGATTTTCTATGCTGACTGCTTTATACCCCAAATAAAAAAAAAACAGTCAATGCAGCAAATCTGGAGGTCATTTTCAAACAATAATAGTGCAGGTATAGAATCCGTTATCCAGAAAACCGTTATCCAGAAAGGTCCGTAGACTCCATTATTATCCAGAAAGGTCCATAGACTCCATTATAATGAAATAATCCAAATTTTTAAAAATGATTTCCTTTTTCTCTGTAATAATAAAACAGTACCTTGTACTTGATCCAAACTAAGATATAATTAATCCTTATTGGAAGTAAAACCAACCTATTGGGTTTATTTAGGGGGTTATTGACTAAACACAGAATAGAAAAATGCTGAAATTTTTGTGATTTTTTTTTTAGTATAAAATCAGACTTATTATTACTTATTAGATTTATTATAACCCGAGAATGGAAAAAGACCGAATCAGAAAATCCGGCATGTCAGACCTGTCGAGGTTGCATGGGAGAAGTCTCAATGATTTTTTGATGTGCGCTGTGTTTCGTGCAATACCCAGAAGATTTTGGAGTTTTAGGGAAAAAAGCATAATAAATCTGAGTTTTTGGGTGAAAAATCCGAAAAAAAATTGAAAACCGTTTTTTTTCCCGCAAAGCAAATTTTTCGGGAAAATGCTATGATAAAAAAGTGTAAAAAACCAGAGCAGATGTGATCAGAGGTTGTAGCAGAAAGTGTTGAGATAAAATATAAGACTTTGATAAATAACCCCCTATATGTTTACATGATTTTCTAGTAGTCTTAAGGTGTGAAGATCCAAATTATGGAAAGATTTGTTATCCTGAAAGCACCAGGTCCAAAGCATTCTGGATAATAGGTCCCATACCTGTACTGACATCAGAAATGGACCATTAAGCTTATGCTCTGTAATTAGTGTATGTGTTCATATGTATCTATATATATTATTCTTGTGAGAATGTAGCAACTAAGAGATAATGGAATGGATACCATTGGTTAATTTGCATTATCCGTATACGTAAGCACATGTTCTTCAGTGCCAAAGTTTCCCCTGTACAAACCTTACCAAATATAAAAAGGATTCATGGGTTTCAATAAACTCCAGTGCAGGTGTACAGACTTGTCACCACAGGCAATAACACAACGTGTTTCTTCAACAAATGACCCTCTGTGTGTGTGTGTCCATTAAAGGAAAACTATAACCCCCAAACAATGTAGGTCTCTATAAAAAGATATTGCATAAAACAGCTCATATGTAAAACCCTTCTTCATGTACAGTAAATAAACCATTTTCAGAATAATATACTTTTCTAGTAGTATGTGCCATTGGGTAATCATAAATAGAAAATTGCCATTTTAAAAAATAAGGGCCGCCCCCTGGGATCGTAGGATTCACTGTACTCACAAACATACCAACAAACCATACATGTTAGGTCACATGAGCCAATTAACAGACAGAGTTGTGTCTTTTGCTTCAACACTTCTTCCTGTTACAGTTAGAGTTGAAGTATTTCTGGTCAGGTGATCTCTGAGGCAGCATAGAGACCATCATGAAATGGTGGCTCAAGGCAAGAGATGTAAAAGGGCAAGATTTACTTAAATATATATTCCAGTTTGGTAAGATTCTTTAATATTCCACTTAATATGATAAGAACTATCTTTTGCTTAAGTATTCATTTCGGGGGTATAGTTTTCCTTTAAATCTCAGGGTTCAGTCTGGAACACCAGATTCTACAAGTCTGTGTCCTCCCTAATATTGTCACTGTTTATTGAAAAGCACAAATAATTCCTGCCAAAATCATATTTCTTTTGAAACAAGTTCCTTCCTCTACTACACAACTGGGGAAAACATCATATTGTCTTCTTTCCGACAGTCATAAGTGTGAATCATGGTGATTGGATGCTATCATCTGGGATTGGACATTTATCTTCCTTGAGATGCTATCAAGTAGTGTTGCAACTTTTTATTAACTTGGTAGTGGCCATGTATTCACTGTTTGTCTCCAAATAAACCCATGCTGTTTTAACATTTATATTAATTTTATATCAATTAACATATGGTATTAAATGCACAATGAGAATCTTTCCTAAATATAGTGAGGGCTTATTCCTTTTCTAGAGCATATACTGTATTAGGTATGCTAGTTACATACTGTGCTGTGAAGCACTGCTGACAATTAGAGGTGTATAACCTAACCCACAAATTCACTTGGGTTCCAGATGTTGCCCCCAGAGCATAACCATAAAAAATTAAGCAAATTCTTTCAAAATTCACACATTCCAAAGGTCACAATCACTTTCTTTTGACTTTCATATGCCACATGGGGCATCTGCTAAAGCTAGGGATTAAAGCAAAGCATTTTTCACAATTTATTTTATAATAATTACACCAGACGGTGGTGTTTGTAGAGAGCTGAAAAAAAGCTAAAGACAGTAAAAATTATATATTTTTATTGCCTGACTGTTCAAAAAAGGTGCAGCTTATACCTTTGTTTTTCTGAACGCTGCAAGCTGCTTTTATTGGCACCAGCTCAGTATAAAACTGACTAAATATTAGGATCTTAATTGAAGAATATTTATAATTCAGTCCAGAATAAATTACATACTAATGACTGCAATGTGGAAAGATTTTGTGGAACCTTTGGGGGTCATTTGTCAAGCTCTACAGGTTACCATGTCTTCATTTCAAATTTTTACAGCTTTTAAGCTGCTGGTCTAAACAAAAATGTTAACATTTCTTCTTTGATCTCTGTATGGTTAAGTGTCTTATTAAGAAATATATATCATGTTTAGTATGGCTCTGGCCTAAAACCCTTCAGCAGCAGGCTAAAGACTTTGCGTCTAGTCATTTCTGTGGCTTAAAGAAAGACCACATGAGTTTTCCGTTTTCTATTTTTCATAAAATTTCTAGATTGTAAAGTACAGTGACTTTGCCTAATTCATATTAGTAAGTTGACCACATCTCTCAGTCTAATGAGATCAAATTTGTTGGTTCAGCATTGTCTCAAAAACTTACTCAACCCCCCACACATACTGTATGTGTGTGTGTGTACACAACATAAGTATACTATACACTGTTCAGATTAGGTCTGCCAATTATACAAAACAAATGATATGCTTTTTGTCCCAGTAATGACTCAAGCAATGAAAATGTGATCCAATCTGAGCAAGCAGCATTAGCCAGATGAACCATGGATAATATAGTAGGTTGTTGACTTATCACTTGTCAACAAGCGATAAAGAGGTCTTTAACTGACTTCTTCATTCTTGATGCTTATAAACTTGCTTAGCAGTCAGAATATTTTGGAACAGTAGGTCGAAAAGAATGGACTGGTCTTTCTAGATAAGGTAAGAGAGGGGGGTTCAATAGGATTGTTTTGCTTCCAATAAGGACCAATTTTATCTTATCTGAGATAAAGTACAATGTACTATTTAATCATTACATAGAAAAATGAAATAATCTTAAATCGTCTCATAATTCAGAGCTTTCTGGATAAAGGCTTTCTGGGTAACCAATCCCATTTCTTTAACCTTGAACATTTGCTCAGATCAACACATTATTGCTTTTTACCAGTCATAAATGTGATAGCTATGATTAATACATAATGCAACATTTCTTAAGCTGTTGGTTAGGACTAAAAATATGGTCCTCATGTTGTGTGTTGTATAGGTTGGGGCTCTGTGATCGCTCTAAATAATACAATAAGGGGCCCATTTACTTAGCTCGAGTGAAGGAATAGAATAAAAAAAACTTCGAATTTCGAATGATTTTTTTGGCTACTTCGACCATCGAATTGGCTACTTCGACCTTTGACTACGATTTCAACTTTGAATCGAACGATTTTTAATTTGAATTAAAAATCGTTCGACTATTTAACTATTCGATATTCGAAGTACTGTCTCTTTAAAAAAAACTTCGACCCCCTACTTCGCCACCTAAAACCTATTGAGGTGCCATGTTAGCCTATGGGGAAGGTCCCCATAGGCTTTCTATCAATTTTTAGGTCGAAGAAAAATCGTTCGATCGATGGATTAAAAACAATTTTTCGTTCGATCGTTCGATCGCACTATTCAAAGTCGAAGGATTTACATTCGGCAGCCGAATATCGAGGGTTAATTAACCCTCGATATTCGACCCTATGTAAATCTGCCCCAATGTGTTTCTAAACCGATATTTGGATCCTGGTGCTAATTCTGCAGCATAATTTTGGTTGATTTAAAAAAAGACAACCTTTTTTCTTTAACTGAACAAGGCAGTATAGACACAGAGTTACTACAGTATATAACAGTAAAGTGATTTGATATCCCCATACCAGTGGATAACTACAGAGGAAGCAGACAATTTGATTGCAGGTTGGCCTTGGTCTGCTTACTTTGTAGGGGGCCCGCTGGTGACCCACAATGCACTGCCTGTCTTCTTGATTATGCTTCTGATTCCTGATTCTGTACTGTACTGCCTGATTGGTATTGACCCCAGCCCTTTCCACCACTACGCTTACTCCATTCCCACTGTCACGCGTTCTGGTTCTGTTGTCTGCCCAGAACCTTGCCTTAGTTCTCTCTCTTTAAGACCTGGCAGCTGTTATAGGCAGAAGTATGAGCTGTGACCAGGACCTTGATGTTTTGGGATACCAAATGTGACACATATTGTATGAGTTTTGTGCATGAGTCACAGTGAAGTGGCAGTAAATGAAGAACATCTTTGCAGCATGTGTTAAATTTGCATGAGGATTTGGATAAATGGGCATCTACGAAATGGCAGGTCAACCTGCCTCACTTCCACTAAGGACAGCAATAATTTTTATTTTGGGGTTATGGGGAAGACATATCCAAATATCCAATCAAATATGGACTGACCTTGGTTTTTTATCATTAATTAAAAGATGGGCTAGTGCCAAAGTTTTGTGGGGAATAAAAGACAAAGCTACCACCATACCACGTCAAGGTAACTAAAGATAAATAAGTTAGGGACCACCATGTGGGGTTTTACCTTGACGTGGTATGGCGGCTTATCAATATTATGATCATAACTTTGTAACAAAAAAACCCTGTTTCAAAATTACATGCACTTGCATATTTACTTGAATCATTTAGACAGGGCTTTAAACTTTTTGAAATTGGCCTTAGGTGTGCATCCACAATCTCCCCTAGTTTAATAAAAGACAAAGGCAAACATTTCTGTACAGCAAAATGCTTGTATTAGAGGTGAGTTTATTTTCCAAAGTGTATCAGTTTATCTCCAGTTGTTGAGGCTTTGAAATCATCCTCATTTGTCTCCTTGCCGAGAAAGGTCAGATAAAACCATATTTTTGTGATCTTATCTCTGTGGAAATGGAGAAAGTCAGACAAATTTGGTGACATTAGTACAGTGAATCTATGAGCCTTAAGTAAAAATAAAGGTCACACACAATATTTTTCTAAAACTGTTTTACATGAAGAAGAAAGTAAAATGATTATCATTTATTCTTTTTTATATTCTTTAATTTCAAAGAGAATCACTGCTGAAGCTAAATATCTTTATGAATAAAAGAAATGAAAACTGAATTTGTGTTACCTTTCAAGATTGTATAAAAACCGAAATGGATGCTCAGAATGTCTTTACATTAGTAGAAACCAGGAAGAGAGCTGTGTTAAAGTGAGACATTTAAAGTTTTTGTCCTACTGCTGGCATTAACACTGCTGTAAATTACAGTATGTAACCCTTTCCTTCCTCTTTTAAATTAGGATGCCTTTATTATCTGTGCACTTCCCTGATGGTGGTAAGGTAAACCTGGGAATCAATGTGTACTACTGTATGCACCCACCTAAAAATTTCATAGGGATACACCTCAGAGAGTTATATCTATCTAACTAACAACTAAAGCACATGTTATCTGATGTATCTGGCAAAAGAAATCCAGAAGTAATGTCTACTTAAGTTTTCACTTTCTGTCTGGGAGATACAGTCAATTATTATTTGATTTGTGTAACATAACATAGACATGAGTTTATAGGGCCTCTGATCAGGCCCGGATTTGTGGCGAGGCCAAAAAGGCCGGGCCTAGGGCGTCACATTATTAGGGGCGGCATGCCGCCCAGGGGCATCGATGCGCCTCGCCGGGAGCAGAGCTGGGAGTGGAAGAACAGTAAAACTGGTCTCTGGCACATAGTTGAGTATTCCGGCATGGTGCACATGTGTGTGCATGTGTGGGGGGAGGGAGCACTCACCCAGGGGCCGCCCAAAAATATATCCGGCCCTGCCTATGATGAAGCCTGTTTGTGAAACATGTCAGGTGTGACATCGACAGCAACAACCAGGAAGAAAGAGTGGAGAGGAAAGCCAGCATGTATTATTTACAGTGTCGGACTGGGATGCAAGAATTGAAATGGGGGGGGTTGTAAGTATCCATCTGCACCATCTGTCTGGAGTGTATTGTTTTGTCCTATTGGGGATAAGAGGACTGGCTATAGTGCACTCCCTTTTTTCTGACATATGAGGTGTATCTCTCCCCGATATAACAACATTAAGTTGGGCGATATCAGGCTGATCCGATTATGGGTCCTAGGGCCCAACAGTCAGATCAGAATGGAGGCCATACTGGCGGTCGGATTAATCAATAAACAGATGTGACCGTGATCCAACAGGATTCTTTACCCTGCCTGATCAACATCTGGCCGACTTTCGGCCATATATTGATCGGGGACGTCTGTCGGATGGCCCCAAACATGGGCCAATAAGCTGCCAACTGTCTGTCGGCAGCTTTTATGGGCCCATGAATGTGCTCATTCAGGTACCCTACTCCTTGCACTGGATAAAAAAAAGACATGAGTGGCAAAGTATAGTTGCCACATGGCAGGCAGCCTGCATCTGTCACTGAAGGGAGGAGGGACGTCTACATGCCCCACCCCACCATGTGTTGCCACATAAAGACGGATCTTTAGTCACTGTGGTAGCTTAAGGTCTCTTTTGCAGTTGAGACTGACAGACAGCATTTTGATTTACATTCAAAGCACAGAACCACTTGAGTAAATGTGGCACTTGTGAATTGGGAAATGCTTACACTATTGGCTGTAATTATTTATATATTTGCAGTCTACTGATTTATTGGTATGATGGAGGAGGTAAATGTTACCTGACCTGTTTATATTTAAAACACGACACTGATACGTTGGGATGTGAATGCATTTTGTATTATGAAGAGAGTTGTTGTACAAAGATATCTGCCAAGTGGTGGCTAATTGACTGGGGAGTGACATTACAGGCAGCTATGTCATGCGGGCTTTCTCATCAATACTGTTGGACACATCCAGGGCATCTTGCAGCTTGACAGGCAGCGTACCTTACATACAGTAACTTGCTTTCAATATCTTAAAGGCAGTTAATGCAACACAAATGCCTTATCTCTTCTCTAGACAAAAAAAACAATAAAATGAGGTTGTATGATTAACTTGTACCACTCGTGAGGATACAAAACAGTTTTTTTTCTGTCTGACCCTGATAAAAATGAGCAGGTGTCTCCGAATGAATCAATAAACTCAAGGTGCTTTTTGTTTTTCTTAAAACTCTCTTCTCTTAAATATTTCTTTCCACTTTTCACTTTTTTGGCAGGAAAATGCTTTACCTTCTCAGACTTTAATGATTTATATAAGTTCCTGCCCTAGTGGAGCTTACAAAGTTTGATAGCTCAGACACACAAGGTAAGGTCAATTTCATCAGGAACCAATTAATGTACAAGAATGATTTTTCTCTTGGAACTGAGGGAGGAAACCTGGAGTTTACCTGGACTAAATCCATGCAGACATGGGGGGGATAATATTTACTGCACAGTGCTAGTGTTAGACTCATAATGAAGACTTTAGAAATCAGGGACAGTAGGTCCATCCTCATAAATAGAAACACCAAAAAGTCCTTTAACGATTGCATTATGATTAAATTAGTTAACTGTTTCCAGGAACCTAGAGGGTTTCAAATTATTAATCTTTTTGTATAAGTATTTTTTACATTTATGCCATATGCAATGGACCTCCATTACTAAGATTTAGTGATGGGCGGATTTATTTGCGAAACGGCCGCAAAAATTCACGGCCTCAAAAAAAATGGATGCCTGCATCAAAAATGACACGCCTGTGTTGTTTCGTGAATTTTTCCCCGTGTTGCGAATTTCTCCGTGTCGTGAATTTCACACGAAATTCGCACATTTTTAGGCGAAGCGAAACGGCGCAAATTCGCCCATCACTACTAAGATTCTTTTTTTATTGTCGTATCTTAAAATTGATGAATAAAATACCTGTGGCAAATGATTATGCCTGTCAAGAAATTGTGTTGTTTGTCTTCTTATCTTAATAGGAATTAATCCTTGCTTTAGACAAGTAGCTTAGACCTCCTGGTGCTTAATAGTCAAATTATCATTATAATACAACCCTTTTCTTCAAGCAAAAGGAGGTGTGCTGAGCCACTTGCATTTCTTTAGAAGAAATATACATACAGTCATATGAAAAAGTTTGGGAACCCCTCTTAATTCTTTGGAGTTTTGTTTATCATTGGCTGAGCTTTCAAAGTAGCAACTTCCTTTTAAGATATAACATGCCTTATGGAAACAGAAGTATTTCAACAGTGACATAAAGTTTATTGGATTAACAGAAAATATGCAATATGCATCATAACAAAATTAGACAGGTGCATACATTTGGGAACCCCAACAGAGATATTACATCAATACTTAGTTGATCCTCATTTGCAAATGTAACAGTCTCTAGACGCCTCCTATAGCCTTTGATGAGTGTCTGGATTCTGGATGGCGGTTTTTTTGACCATTCGTCCATACAAAATCTCTCCAGTTCAGTTCAATTTGATGGCTGCCGAGCATGGACAGTCTGCTTCAAATCATTCCATATATTTTCGATGATATTCAAGTCAGGGGACTGTGACGGCCATTCCAGAATATTGTACTTCTCTGTATAAATGCCCTTGTAGATTTAAAAGTGTGTTTAGGGTCATTGTCTTGTTGGAATATCCAACCCCTGTGTAGATTCAATTTTGTGACTGATGCTTAAACATTATCCTGAAGAATTGGTTGATACTGGGTTGAATTCAACTGACCCTCAAGTTTACTGAAACAAAGCTACATCTTCCTCAATCTTGTTAGTGGCATCATATCGTGTACCACAGAAAGTCATAAAAAGTGTAAAAAGACAACTTTTCTATTTTTAAAGTGAGATTTCCTTCAAAAGTCTGAACTATTAAAGATTTTTTTAACACATTTGAGGGGCATGCTACATATATTTTAGGGTGGGCCCAAGTCTAGGGCATTTTTATGTCTTTATCAAGTGCCCTTTGATATTTGTAATACAAAGTGACCACTTCAAGCATTTACACCAATTTCTCTAAAAAAGACGTGTATACCCTTCAGAAACAAAATGCATATGATGTTCTTTCTCTTATTAAATAAATGCTAAGAGTGTGTGTGCTATTTCATGTCATTTTTGCTGATCTCCAACATGGGACTCAATAGCATTTTTAGATGATGTTAGGTTGTGGCACAAGGTCACATTAGACCAATGTACAGGTGTTATTCTCATGCAGCAGAGGAGAAGCAGCAGACTAATATACATGTTCTCAGGTCCTGAATTTCAATCGAGTTGACTTGTGAGCAGGAAGCAAATTTATCTCTGCCACCAAAGATAACCTGTATTATTCCCTTCTCTCTAACTATGACATATTATTAACATTCAGCTTTATGCTAAGATGTGAAAGCCTCCCCCTCCCCATCATTTGTTCATTGTGACTCAGTGTGATGCACCTCAGCCGGTAGACTAATTTACCCTGGTGTTTATAGTGTCATCTTATTTCCTTTAAGCAAAATATAATATGCATACATGTGCATGTATCAAATAGAAGAAAATATAAAGGGCGCTCTGACTGACACAGCAGGAATAGTAACAGTAAAAAATAATTGTTAATCATTTTCCTTTTTCCACTAAAAGTTGTGTTTTTCATTTATGTCTCTCCAAAATTAAAACCTGCTGGAACATTTCACAGTGTTGTACTGTGTGCGACCAGAAGAATGCCGAGAAGGAAAAGCAATTTATACAAAATGATTATTTTTCTTGGCTCTGCTTGGTTGGGGATAAGATCTTAAAAGTGCAAAGAGACAGAAGGTAATCCTGCAGAATGATTGTGATTTGGATTCAAGGAGAGGAAATTCACCCACCTTCCCCTGAGCACCTTAATGAGTACTCAGCAAATAGGTTATGAAACACATCATCTTGTAGCTCACATTGCCTGTGATTCCTTCCTATAAAGGCAGATTGGCAGAAAAGGAGACAAATCCTCAATCTCATAATTCATGTGCAGAATTGATAGGTTGTATCACATGATGGGTTACAGAGGCTCATAGACTGAGATTTCACTTCTCAATTTTAGGGTGTTAAATAGAAGTGCTGAATCTCTGGTCAGACTAATCTGATGACGTTACAGTTTCAGTAATATTATTATGATCCGATAATTTTAATCTTTTTGGTTATATATATATATATATATATATATATATATATGCGAACTTATATACTTACATTAACAGAATCATGCACCAGTTTCTCAGATAAATCTATTTCAGTAGATACAGTATGCTGAACAGCACAGCATGCTCTAGTGCTAGGGAGCCCTGTACCTATTTTCTGCATTGACCAAGGGGCCGATTCACTAACTTCGAGTGAAGGATTCCAAGTAAAAAAACTTCGAATTTCGAAGTGTTTTTTGGGCTACTTCGACCATCGAATGGGCTACTACGACCTTCAACTACGACTTCGAATCGAACTATTCGAACTAAAAATCGTTCAACCATTCGATAGTCGAAGTACTGTCTCTTTAAGAAAAAACTTCGACCCCCTAGTTCGCCATCTAAAAGCTACCGAACTCAATGTTAGCCTATGGGGAAGGTCCCCATAGGCTTGGCTAACTATTTTTGATCGAATGATATTCCTTCGATCCTGAATTATAATCCTTTGAATCGTTCGATCAAAGAAATAATCCTTCGATCGTTCGATCGCACTATTTGCGCTAAAATCCTTCGACTTCGATATTCGAAGTCAAAGGATTTTAATTCCCAGTCGAATATCGAGGGTTAATTAACCCTCGATATTCGACCCTTTGTGAATCGGCCCCCAAGTGTTGGGCTGTAAAAATGCAAGTGCACAAGTGTTTGTTTTGTGCACATGATGTGGCCAGAATTTTGGTAGTGGGATAAATGGTCTATATTTATGACATTTCATTCAAGTCAATATGCTGCAATTTCTGTATTGAAATCACAGCCAAAAAAAATGAGGTTCAGTGGTTTACAAAGAGAGGTAATGCATAAGGTTAGCAGATGTTTATACATCATACACTAATGCAGAACATTGAGAATGCAGGTAATTAAATATGCTATGAGTCAGTAAATGTGAGGAAAACAACATGCACCACTAAATAAATAATGCATATTTATTTTTATTTTCATTCATTGCACTGTTGAAGGGAAATGTAATGCTCAGTATTTACACTTTACTTTTGGGCTTTACTTCTCTGTGCCATATGATTTGTTTTCAACTGAAAAAACAACTTGGCCAGTCTTTCCTCATAGCTAAGACTTTCCATACCTTTTACCAGCTTAGTTGCCCTTCTCTGTACCCTTTCTAATTCAATAATGTCCAGTTTGAGAACTGGAAACCAAAACTGTATGGCATATTCTAGAGGGGGCCATACCAGCTCTCTGACAATTGGAAAAATAACCCCTTCTTCCCACAAAATCTATGTCCCTTTTAATACAAATCAAGACCTTGTTTGCCCTTGCAGCTGCTGACTGCCATTGCTTGCTACAGACAAGTTTATCATCTACAAGGACAAGTTCCTTTTCCATTATGGATTTGCCTAGTGCAGTCCCATTAAAGGTATAAGTGACTGTAAGGTATATCGTATATACTAAGATATAATTTCATAGGCTTTAAAGTTCCCTGCTCTTGTAATTCTCCAGCAGAGTCTCCTCCATCTTTTTTAATATGCAAGATGGAGCAGGTCCCAGGTGTAGAACCTGTTATCTATAATGCTTGAGACCTGGGGTTTTCAGGATAACGAATCTTTCCATAATTTAAATGTTCATACCTTAAGTCTACTAAAAAATAATTTAAACGTTACATAAACCCAATAGGATTGTTATGCCTCCAATAAGGATTAATTATTTCTGATTATATCAAGTACAAAGTATTGTTTTATAAAAAATTTAATTATTTGGATAAAATTCAGTCTATTATAGACTGCTTTTCTGGAGAATGGGTTCTAAGATAATGGATCCCATACCTGTATAAACTCTTCATAAAATGGATTCCATACCTGTATAAACTTCATAAAATGTTTTAGTATAATGCCACTAGAATCAATTCCTTTTAGTTGTGTCTATTTAGCTTTGCACCTTAAATATAACCATGTCTTTTGTCTGCCTCGTATATGACCAGTTCATGTTTTCTTAGCAGTTGTTGGGTTCCCATCGCTTTTTGAGTTGGTTGGTATATGTTGGAAGGTCAACGTACCTGTAATTACTGTAAATTAATAGTCATGTGAAATATATCATTACTTAAAATATACTGCACTAGATAATAACATCTCACCTTGCTAAATATAGAACCTTCATGTTTTACTCTTGTTCCACTAAAATGTGACATGGACACGGTCCAGATACAATATGTTGTCAACCTTTTTTAAGAAACGTGTTAACAAAATATTTGTACGGTAAAACTCCACTTTCATACTGGAAGCTCAAACCTCTTAATGACTCCAGGGATCCACTTATGTGATGATAATAGCCACCTTGGTGTGTAATAGCGTAATGAGGTAATAGGATGATTGCAGCTAAGTGATCTTTTGTGAGACAGAATGTGAAAATTGAACTAAATTGGAGGAGTCTCAAGTTTTACTTTGTGTTTACAGAAGATCACATTTCTGACTCTTTAACCCTTGCTCTTCCATCTAAAAAACACTACATTTGATGGGACACGGCCTGATTGTAGAGGCAAATATTTAGTAGTTGAATTCTTATGGTGGGAATGAGTTCATTAAAACGGGACAATGTTTAGTCATTTTGCTTTTGAATAGCTTTAGCAATTATAAGGTGTAGCGCTATAGTAAATTGAGTGCACCTAACTCTACTATGGGCTTCACTCCTAGTACATATGCTCCGGATGAGACCTTAAATCTTAGGGTGTGAGCCTTCGCATCGAGGTGGAAGCAGGGTGTAGTGCAACTGTAACAGTAATCAGGGTGCAAAGAATTGGGCGCCAGTGGTTCTTATAACTTAACCAAATAACAGATTTATTGAGCACAGTATACAATCCTCAGTAGAGTGTACATAGATCAGAACATTGCAGGTTCATACAATACATTGAATAGGCAGTACTCACAACACCTTTGGTCAGTATGATTCTCCTCAGAGATAGGAACAATACATGCAGCTTTGAGGAGGTACACCCAGCTTTCAGACTTTTCCCTAAGTGGAACCTGAGGGGAATCTATCTACCCTAGGTCTGTACACTTAGTCCCTACTTCTGGGCAATGAGTACCCTGGGATCTTAATCCCACTACAATCCTCGTAGGAGCCTCAGACTGCTCAGCTAAATAAACTGACTGACTATCACTCCTAGAGTGATCTATAAAGGTGAGTAGCCTATTCTTACTAGACCTGACCTGTCTAGGTTCCAACTCGAGCTCTGCCTCCTGCACAGGCTAGAGCCAGCACAAGATGGACACTGAAAGTCTGCCTTCAGAGCCTTTTATATACTCTAGCACAGTGCCTCTGCTGGTCACTGTGGGAAACAACAAGAGTCAACAGTACCCCTCCCAACTGTATTTTAGGACCCATTTAGGTGTCCATAACATGGAGGGACTGCCTGCACAAAATACTAGGGGTGGCTATTTACACATCCCTACAAAGGCAATGTTGGTCTTCCAAATCTTTGAAATGAACAGGGCCTATTTTGTGGTATAGCAGAATGGGCAAAGGCTTTGGTTCCCCAGATTTGAAGGGGACCCTTGTGGTAAAAAAAAATGTAAAAGACAAAGTAAAGTACAAAGGGCATATTATCATGTTGATGTTGAACAATTGTTCCATGTTTAGTATCTATCTCACATATCCAATCTGCAGTCTTCCAACTGTTGTTGCAGTATTGAGGTTATACTAGATCAACAGCAGCTTGAGGGCTGCTATTGATTTATGCCATTTAGATGGACCTCCAGCCACCTATTCTTTAAATCAAAATGGAGCCAGTTCACGAAAAGACTAAATTACTGTTGGCCCACACAGCCAAGGCTAAAAATGCAATGGAATTTTATTTTATTTATTTGTGATAAGTGTAAGGTTCTGGGAAAGAAATCAGAGTTCATGCTCCATCAAACTGTTTATCTGCACAGTGAATTGTAAAAGGAAAAGTCATACTTTTGTACTATAAGACAGATTCTTCTGACACTCCTTGCAGCTTCTCTTTCCATTTTTACAGAATACCAAATTGAATTTAAATAAATAGTGAACAGAAATGAATGTCACCAAAAACTTTTTACTAACCAAGCTGTAGTGATTCTGATTATTATGGTCTTTTACATTGGAACTGTAAAAATGGATATATTGTTGCACTTGAACTCACAACATCCCTATAACAACCTATCTGGATAGTAGTGTAATAAGGTCACATTTCTGGGTGATCCATCTGCATATACAGTATCTTGTGGATTAGCTTGCAGGCTGATACATGGTACATTAATATTTTAGAAAAGTAGAAAGTTCAAACACAAGTCTTTGTGGGATGGTGATGTTGCAATATACATCCTGGTCATTGGTCTAGTTTGCATTTTAGGCCCACATAGACACCTCAATATTAAACTAGCTAAAAAAAACTTTTAGATAGACCAATTAGCCATACAAACTTGTATCATATATTTAAAATTTAAATGTATGAATGCCTAAGAAATACTAAATGTCACACACAGGGGCAAATTCACTATGCGCCGAAGTGCCTAACGCTAGCGTCAATTCGCTAGCTTTGGGCATTTTTGTTACTTTGCAAATTCACTAACGGACGCTGGCGTAACTTCGCTAGTGTAACTTCGCACCCTTACGCCTGGCGAATTTGCACAACGGACATAACTACGCAAATTCACTAACGCGCGCATTGTTCTGAACGCTACCTTTTATGCTAGACTTCCTTCGCCACCTCAGACCAGCGAAGCGCAATAGAGTAGAGAGGGATTTCTTCAAAAAAAGTTAAAAACTTTTCTAAGTCCCAAAAAACGCTGGCGTTTTTTCTATATTATGGGTGATAGGCTGAAAAAGATCAAAAAAATTTTTGTGGCTCCCCTCCTTCCCCCCTACATTTCCTAACTCATGGCAACTTAACTTTACAGTGGGCACATGTGTAGGGCAAAATAAAATTTTTATTTGATGTTTTGAAGGTTTCCCAGGCATTTGTAGTGCTGCTATGTATTCCTCCATTGAAATTTGAATTTGGCGCCGTATGCAAATTAACCATCGCTAGCGTAACTTCGCTTCGCTTAGCGAATCAACGCTAGCGCAACTTCGCAACCTTACGCTACCCCTGAGAGCAACTTCGAATTTTAGTGAATTTGTGGAGGGCTGGCGAAACTAGGCCTGGCGAAGTGCGGCGAAGTGCAGCGAAGTTACGCCTGGCGCAACTACGAATCTTAGTGAATGTCCCACACAGTCTTTTTAAATAAAGTTTATGATTTTTTTTTGGCCACTGTTCCACCTGGTGCATAGATAATGAAAGTAGACATTCCACAGGCATCTCAACAGACCCCGCTATTGGGGTCTTTTATTACAGGACCCAATTTTGAAGTCTTTGTTGCCAACACAGCCAAGTTTTACTTTCAAGAAAAGCAGGAGTATAGGTTATTCTGTTTCACCCAGTTTACATGATGATTTTAATTAAATCTTTTAATTATATGTAACTGTGGACTTAATAGATTTTATGATTATAAATAAGGGGTGCCAATAGGGGGCATTCAAGCTTCTGAGGAAGTGACTCACATCAGTCACGAAACGCGTAAAGCAGTGCTCTGTGCAGTGCTCTCTCCCTGCCCTTATCCTATGTGTGTGATTTTTATGTATTTTGAATAAAGCTTTGGAATTTTAACCTTTGAACCGAGTGATCCATTTTTACCGTGCAGAGAATTGTCTGTGTGCTTTGTGGATGTCCACCTGGTGCTGTTCTCCTCATTTCTATAGACCCCCACCCTGTTAACTACTATTGACTCTTTGCAGATTATAGGACATGTAAAGTCTACATTTTCCTACCATTTATATAAGTTGGGCATATCTTCCCCAGCCAAGCCACATCATTTGTACTACATATATCTCCCCCCCCCTGGCAGTGCCATCACATTTTCCTACAACAAATAACTGCTTTCACCCGGCAGTCATTTTCCATCTGACACTTCATCAGTAACACTGACATCTGCAAACAGAACATGTAGTCTGCAAGGTTCATGAAATGCAGAATGCAGGGTTACACAGGCACAGCATACTTTTATAACAAGTTCTGCTGGGGCTGAACATTGTAATGGTTAAGCTGAGCTCAGGAAAGGTGATTAGGAGAAAAAGGAAGGCGTGTTTAGTAATCTGAGCTGAGAAGAAGTTTGCATGCTTATGAGTGAACAGCCAAAGTAAATTCCTGAGGGAGGAGGCAGAGTGGGTTAGAGGAGTAGAAGGATTTCTAAATGATTAAGGGGATTCTGCAGCCTTACTGTTAACCTTTTAACAACCAGTTAGTGTCAGTTATCTAAAGATTCCAAAGAGGCTGTTCGCTTATTACATTTTTATTTGGGGGAGGGGTTTACATGCCCTTGCTCTCTGATTTGTTGAAAAGACCCACACTCCAGTGTTGTAATCAATTCAAATTTATTTTGTTGCATACATATATCCAATATATATATATATATATATATATATATATATATATATATATATATAGTCAACTACAAGAGGTCCTCTGCACTCAACCCATTATCAACATATTTAAGACAGCGACATTCTGTGCATACTGCTACTAAAAAATGCCTTACCCTTTAAACAACACAGGGATTGTTTGTCCATATATTGCAATATATTTAAGCTGGCCAACTACGTCAAAGTCATCCCATATCTGGCCAGTCCTACGCTTAATTTTCATCTGATTCATTAAGAATTCAATTGCTTAATTATACATTTTACAAAGGGACTAAGTTTTACCTGCAACTTACTAGCTGCTTTCAAAGTAAAACTCCCAAACTTGGCTGCCCTTTTATTAGACACCAGTGGGATCACCTGACTATAGCTGGGAAGGGTGGGAGCTACAACATAGAGCTGGTCACTGCTCCTGTATAACTATAACAAACAAGGGAAAGTTGTGCTCACCACTATTTTTTAAAACCATTAGGCGGGGGTGCAATGAGGGTGTGACCACAAAATACATATAGTCAACTACAAGAGGTCCTCTGCACTCAACCCATTATCAACATATTTAAGACAGCGACATTCTGTGCATACTGCTACTAAAAAATGCCTTACCCTTTAAACAACACAGGGATTGTTTGTCCATATATTGCAATATATTTAAGCTGGCCAACTACGTCAAAGTCATCCCATATCTGGCCAGTCCTACGCTTAATTTTCATCTGATTCATTAAGAATTCAATTGCTTAATTAAAAACCTAATGGTTTTAAAAAATAGTGGTGAGCACAACTTTCCCTTGTATATATATATATATATATATATATATATATATATATATATATATATATATATATATATATATATATATATATATATTATATCACTAGCTTCAAGCACATTACTAATAAAGTCAGACACTTCTTTGTATGCACATGTGAAGAGTGACTGTAGAGAAAAACTCAAACATACCCTGGTATTCTCTGCTATGCCGAATAAGCCTATAATAGTACACACATAAATATTATTAATCAATAACATCTGTTTCTGTATCAAAACACTGTTTTATCCCAATTTAACAGAACAGCTCGCCTCCATATGCTTTCCACATACATTTTCAAACACAAGGTAGGTTCTAATCACAGATTTAAACAGATTCAGATCCCTCTTCAAAAACACACACACAAAAAGATTAAATGCTTGCATTTACTAAATAACCATTATTATTTTAAACTTTTGGTTCTTGATACTCTTCCATCTGTGTACTGGGTCGTAAACAATGCTACATAAAAAGTAATATGTAGTGATGGGCGAATTTGGGGAGTTTCGCTTCAGCGGAAAATTCACGAATTTCACCGGAAATTCACGAAACGGCGAAAAATTTACGGCACCAGCGTCTCGTTTTTGTTTGTTTTTTTTGTGACTTTTTCTCGCACGGATTTAACCGAGAATAATTATTGGTAAATTAAGGGCATTCAGGTTTGGGAGTTTGGTCAATTTTTTTTTTTTTTAATTAAAGTGAGAAAAAGTCAAGTTTTAGTAAATATGCCCCTTAGTAATATTAGTCAGTAACAACATCAGTTTCAATTCATATTTTATCAGCACTTATCTGATTATCATGTACTGTTGGTTCCTGCTCTGCACACATTCACTCATCACTAGCAATAAATTTACTCCAGCTGTTTTCACTGTGCCTAGCATTAGCAAAGTACCTCTACGGTTTGAGTATAATGTGTTATATTTGTTTCACTGCTCCTTCCGACCTACAATCAAGTTGCTTGCCAAATGCTTGCCTTCTGATTAGTAATATGCTCTGCTACTGTCTTCTCACAAGCAGGCTTTAAACTACCCCATAGTAGAGTGCTGCGCAGGTCCATTTTTTGGGACCCGTACCCGACCCGTGCCAGCAATCTGCAACCCGGACCCGCAACCCGCATTCTTACCCGCTTGGATCCGCTAACCGACCCGCAAGTACCTTATCCGCAACATGGACCCGCGACCCGCTGACCATCAAGAATCAGGAAGTGCTGTCATTGTAAACCGGAAGTCACATCATCGGAAGTAGCCATGATCCGAAAAAAAGGAGTAAAACAGGAAGTGCTGTCATTGTAAACCAGAAGTGAAGTCATCGGAAGTAGACATGGCCAGAAAAAAAGGAGTATATATCGATATTGAGAAGACCCGCAAACCCGCAGAACCGCCAACTCGCGTCTATACTCGCACCCGGAACTTCTATCCGCAACCTGCAGGGTACCGAACGTTTTTGCGGGTAACCCGCGGGTACCCAATTCACTGCAGGACTCTACCCCTTAGACCAGCATTTCGGTTACTTATTGCTAGGATTCTTTTCCTTGACTTTATGCTGTTGCCTTTCTGCTGTGGCATTTTTCTAATATTTTTTTCCAGTATACAGTTCTGCCACATGTTTCAGTATTCATTCCTACATTTTGAACTCCTTTATTCTTGTATTCAGAACCGCAGTGTTACTGTAATCTAATATCCTGCTCTGCAGTTTATCCTAATTGTAAATCATTTTCCTAGCAAACTACAGTATATCTGTGTAGGTTTGTATATACTTGTTTGGTTTCCTTATTATTGTGAATTTTAGTGATATGTGAATCTGTCCTGTTTCGCTTCGCCGAAAAATTTGCGAAACTGCAAACATTTTGCCAAAACACATTGAAGTCAATAGCTGTTTTTACGTTTTTTCTTATGGGCATTTATTCTCTGAATTTTCGTGAAAAAATTCGAACATGGCAAATTTTGAAATTTCGTCGTGAATCCATAAATAGAGATGTCGCGAACTGTTCGCCGGCGAACTTGTTCGCGCGAACATCGGGTGTTCGCGCTCGCCGGAAGTTCGCGAACGTCGCGCGACGTTCGCCATTTTGGGTTCGCCATTGTTGGCGCTTTTTTTTGCCCTCTCACCCCAGACCAGCAGGTACATGGCAGCCAATCAGGAAGCTCTCCCCTGGACCACTCCCCTTCCCTATAAAAACCGAAGCCCTGCAGCGTTTTTTCACTCTGCCTGTGTGTGCTGAAGAGATAGTGTAGGGAGAGAGCTGCTGCCTGTTAGTGATTTCAGGGACAGTTGAAAGTTTGCTGGCTAGTAATCGTTTTGATACTGCTCTGTTATTGGAGGGACAGAAGTCTGCAGGGGTTTGAGGGACATTTAAGCTTAGGTAGCTTTGCTGGCTAGTAATCTACCTTCTACTGCAGTGCTCTGTATGTAGCTGCAGTGGGCAGCTGTCCTGCTTCTGATCTCATCTGCTGACTGCTGCAATAACAGTAGTCCTTGTAAGGACTGCTTTTATTTATTTTTTTGTTGTTTTACTACTACTACTACTACTACTACTACTATAAGAGCCCAGTGCTATTAGTCTAGCAGTGTTGGGGAGTGGGACTGGTGTGCTAATCTGCTGCTCCTAGTAGTTCAGCAGCACCAACTTTAATTTTTTTTTTTAATATTCATTTTTTTTTATTTTACTTTTTTTATTTTACTACCGCTGTAGTAGTGTATAAGTTGACCTTTTAGGCATTATTTGCCCTGTAGGCATTATTTGCACACTGTTTTCTTCAACCCGCCATCGAGCTGTGTGACCTTGTTCACATTCTGTCTAAATATCCATAATATTACCGTCTCCAGAAAAAACACCGGAGTCACTTTTTTCAAGCAGCCATAATATATTTTACGTAATCCGTATCCACCGCTGTAGTAGTGTATACGTTGGCCTTGTAGGCATTATTTGCACACTGTTTTCTTCAACCCGCCATCGAGCTGTGTGACCTTGTTCCCATTCTGTCTAAATATCCATAATATTACCGTCTCCAGAAAAAACACCGGAGTCACTTTTTTCAAGCAGCATTCATATATTTTACGTAATCCGTATCCACCGCTGTAGTAGTGTATACGTTGGCCTTGTAGGCATTATTTGCACACTGTTTTCTTCAACCCGCCATCGAGCTGTGTGACCTTGTTCCCATTCTGTCTAAATATCCATAATATTACCGTCTCCAGAAAAAACACCGGAGTCACTTTTTTCAAGCAGCCATAATATATTTTACGTAATGGCGAAAAATGACTATTTTCAGCATTTATATGGCATATTTTTTCTGGCAACTGTGCTTCAGTGGCTGCGTCCAAAAAAACTGGGCAAACAATGCCTACAAGGTCAACGTATGGCAGTTGTTTAAAGAGAACAGTAGATTACTAGCCAGCAAAGCTACCTAAGCTAAAATGTCCCTCAAATCCCTGCAGACTTCTGTCCCTCCAATACAGAGCAGTATCAAGCAGATTACTAGCCAGCAAACTTACTATCATCTGTCCCTGAAATCACTAACAGCTCTCCCCCTACACTATCTCTTCCAAGCACACACAGGCAGATTTTTCAGATACATTTTTGCCCTTGATCCCCCTCTGGCATGCCACTGTCCAGGTCGTTGCACCCTTTAAACAACTTTAAAATCATTTTTCTGGCCAGAAATGTCTTTTCTAGATGTTAAAGTTCGCCTTCCCATTGAAGTCTATGGGGTTCGCGAACCGTTCGCGAACCGCTCGCGTTTTTGCGCAAGTTCGCGAATATGTTCGCGAACTTTTTTTCCGACGTTCGCTACATCCCTATCCATAAATTTGCTCATCACTAATCGTAATGCCTCTAAGTAATGAATTACAGGCAAGTATTTTATACTAATAAAAATTTTAAAAAATAATTACTTGCAATAATTTAAAATCTATAGTGCATTGGTCTAGATCCATTAGAATATTGAAACCAAATATGTCTGTTATTAGAAAATGTTGTGCCTATGTTATGATGTAGAGAGTGATATTCTGACACAATTTGCAATTGATTGTATTTTTATTACTTGTGGTTTTTGAGTTAGTCAGCTTTTAATTCAGCAGCTCTCCATTTTTGCAATTTCAGTAATCTGGTTGCTAGCGTCCTAGCAACCATGCGTGACCATTTCAGCATGCAAAAACAGAAATCATAAAATTAACTCCTACCCACTGGGCCCTACTATCACACATTTGAAGAGGTCCCTTAATAGACTGGGCCCCTAGTGGACAACCAGCAAAAAACAAAACAAGTTTGGGCTCACTCCTGTACTCAAAGGTGCTCAGGCCCCTGGCTCCCTCAATATCCTAGCCAGACTCTTGACCAGAGTCACAACCTTGGTCAGGGTCACGGGCTCCCTCTGCTTCATGCAGCTGCAGCACTCCCAGCTCCTCAGGGAGTTCCTCACACAGACAGGTCTCCTACCTGCTGTGCCCTGCTAAGAGACCCACTCCAGTACTCCAATTGATATTAAATACCCTTTTCACAGGGCAGCTTTCCTGTAGAAAGTGAGACTAATCTCCAGACTAGACCTGGAGAATGGAGTGTCTGGCTGCTACCATCTTTAAACAGAGACCATTCTTTGTCTATTAACCACTTTCCTTGCAATCATCACACTGGGGAGAAATTAAAGACTAGAGTGAACATTTGCCATCTTTTCTCTTCCACACCTTACAGAGCATTTGTTTTTAGATGGGCTCAGTGAACCCAATTTGAAAGCTGGTAAGAGTCAGAAGAAGAATAATTCAAAAACTATAAAAAAAAGTTGCACAGAATTAGGCATTCTATAAAATACTAAAAGTTAACTTAAAGGTGAACCACTTTCTTTAAAGGCGATCTTATCCCATAAAAATGAATTGTTATAAACTTAGTCAGATTATCCTTTGAGCGCTTGCGATTTACAATGCTATTTTCTATTTAAATGGTTTGAGATATGAGCTTTTGAAGGCTCAGATTATCAGAGCCTATGCGCTTTCTTAATTCAGTTAACCCTGGTGTTGCTGCAAATATATAAGAAACCCAGTAGCGTAACTATAGACGAAGCAGACCCTGCAGTCTTTCACTCTATAAGCTAACAAGAACCCCCAACGCTTCCCCAGCAGCTCTCTTACCTGAGGAGGGGAGAAGTGGGCGGGGTTTATGGAGTGGATGTAATCAGGGCAGTGATTGGGTTTGGTCGGGTGTGGGTGGGATCAGGGCGGGGATTGATTAGGAGGATGGGAGTGGGCTTTGCCAGGGGGGCCCGGTGCAAATTTGCCCATTCCGCGCCGCCGGTGAATAGATTTACGAATTTGCTGCGAAAGTTGACGCCGGCGACGAAAAACTTTTATGCCGGCGTCAGAACCGTCGCCGGCTTCAAAATTTTGCCAGCAGCAAAAAAAGTTTTTAGACGCTGGTGACGGTTGCAATGCCGGCACCAATTCTGACGCCCATTGACTTTAATGCCGGTGTCAAAATCAACGTTTCACAAATTTTCACCAGTTTTGCACATTATGCTGGACATTCGCGAAATTCGCGGCAAAACAGGACAAATTCGCCCATCACTAAACATCAACCTTCCCCTTAACCCGATAACCACGTTCCAATATGAATTAATGAGTGGAAAAGTCAAGCTCAATTTATTAACAAAACATAAACATTTAAGCAACTTTTATTTCACTACACTTTCCATAAACAAGTACATGAACCTGGTAGCATAACATTTAACCGCTGAAGGCTGCTTTACAGTTATTACACTTACCATAACTTAACTTTACTTCACATAACTATTTGAACAACCTCAATTTGGAGCGTTACGCTTTGCCGAAAATTTTGCTAAACTGCACTGGCGGTTTTGCAAATTTATTCCCCGGCAGCGAATCGTGGGAATTCGCCACGAATTCGCGCCTGGCAAAAATGTTCGCCCTTCACTATGCACCAAGCCTGTGACTAAGCACCGACCTCCCAACTTCCCACATCTTGTGCCAAAGCCTAGTTCCAGGCCTGCCCCTCCATAACACACACCTGCACCTTAATCTATTTCCCTCGTTTTGGCTCACCACTATTGCAACCCTACCACACCACCATTGCTGCAACAAAATTATTATTTTTTCACACCTCCTCCAACCCCAACTTCTCTACCTCAAGGGTGGGAGTGGGGGAATGTTGTCCTCTCCCTCCCCTCTCCCTGTCCACGAGGTAATAGTTCTCCATTTTTTTGCTCCTCTATTCAAGCCTTTACTTTCTCCTCCCCCTATTCGGACTATCTTGCCACCACCCTATCCAAAATAAATGAAAATGGCAATTAAAATGAATTTATGTGCAGATAAAATAATACTGATACTGTATGTTTAAATAGTGCAGGCTGTGTGTGATCTTACAGGTATAAATAATGACTTTAATGAAAGACACCAGATTTTCTTGAATGGAAGAGAAGAAGCCAAAAACTGCAAACCTCTTAATAAACCCTGCAGTCTTCTGTCTGCAAAATCACTCTGTGGTTATAAATATGACATTTGCCAAAGTGGAGCCTGAAGTTTAACCAAACAATGTGCCATTAGCGTCAGTCCATAATGAAGTTTTTGTTTAATTATCTTTCAGGAGTTCTATGATGACAATCTGATAAATGACCATTTCTTACAACATTTGTTTTAATGGACAAAGTGGTGGGAAAAACGTAAAATTATTTTAAAGAGGTTTGTTTAAATCTTACTCCATTTTTTAACCTGTCTAATGGTGGCATTTAAATAAGAATAGGCCTTCTAGAGGCTTGTCGCCGTAATATATTATTTTCCATCTTTTCTGAGTGATGCAGATTGGAGATAAGGCTTGTATGCTGATATTTTCTACCAGTAATGCTTAAGACCTTGGTTCTTATTAACCCCTGTTAACGATTTTTATTCCCACCATCAGCCATATTAAATGATTATACAGAATGCAATAAGAATAAATAATAAAATAGAAATAAGGCAAGAAATTAATATAACAAGACCAGCAAATAATAACAAGAAAGAAGATACACAACATTATCTAGTTCAGATGCATATGTGTCTATTCGGAAAGACAAATAGAAACTATAGTTTTTCATTTAAACATGAAGCATCAAAACAAAACACATTTCAACAGACAAAGAATGGACTTTCTAAGTAATCTTTTTTATGTTCCCACTTAGAAATTCAGGATAGTTATTTGCAGAGGAGAAAACAGTTTTGATGACATTTTTGATGGAATTTTTGCGTCAGTTTCGCAAATGTATTCACCCACAGAAATTTGCCTCAAATTCACACCTGAGAATTTATTCATCCCTCACTACCAGTAATTCTTCTGTAATATTCTGCAAATAGCTACATATGTACTGCATCTTATAGTCACATGAAGTACAGCACTCAATAGGTCATGTGCAAACAAATATTTTGTTTTTCTTAATGTATTTGTTTTAATTTTATAATCATTTCAATTTATTTAATTTATAATACCTATGTATCTATATCTAAGGGTAGAACTACATGGACGATTTAGGTCCAATCCGACGCCTCGTGACAAAACGCTGGAGTCAAGTCTGATGTGCCGGAAATAAGGTAAGAAATAGAAATGTCGGGTGAAGTCTCAGCATGCATTCGACAATAGTTCTGTGTTGGATGTACGCTGCGACTACATCCAACATTCCTACAACTAACCTTATCTTCGTTGCATCCAACTTGACGCCATCGTTTAGTAGTTCTACCCAAAGTATATCAATAGCCATATAAAGACAACAGTTTTCAAATGGTTTTTATTTGAGCATAGAAGACTTGCAAATCCTCAAGAATGTACTCCTCCTTAATGACATGTTGACATACTAATGGATAGAAAGGGAAAAACAAAATCAGCACCCAAAACGACAGGCTAAACACATTGGGGCTCATTTATTGACATTGGGCAAATTTGCCCATGGGCAATTACCCATAACAACCATTCAGTGATTAGATTTGTAAAGCCAGCTGCAAGTAGAACAGTGAATGCAACAATCTGATTGGTTGCTATGGGTTACTGCCCATGGGCTAATTTGCCCAGTGTTGATAAATGACCCCCCCTTGTGTTTATTGAAAAAGTCAAGTGAGCTGTTGATTGAACATGCCAATGTTTAAAAGGTAAAGGAAAATAGATCTTGAATCTTTTCAAGCAGTAGATAATTCCTGACACCTAGAGGAAACTATACCAACCTTATCACCACCAACAAAAATAGTTTGCAGTTGTTTTTTGTGGTTGTATGTTTTGCTCATATGTGGTAAAACTACATCCCACATAACTTTAAATAACTTCTGTTTGATTTGTATTAGTATCACATTCCCCCTTCTTGCTAAAGAAAATTACCCAACTACTGAAACGTACCTCTTGGAACACTAGAACAGTTTTAAATTCTGCTTTTCACTTATGAGCAGCTGTCCTTTATTAATAGCTACTTACTTCCACAATGACACTTTGATTGTACTACATGCAGGGCATGCACTACCTTCATACTGTGCTTCTCAACACCAAAAACTTAGGGGGTTATTTATCAAAATCCGAAAAAGTTCTCATTATTTTCTGAAAACGACCAAATCCCCACTGACTTCCCCCTCCCCCCATTTATCAATACATTTTTCCGAAAATTTTTGGTGCTGGAAAGATTTTTATAAAATCTTGAAAAAAATAAGAAGCGTACAAATGTTTCTATTTTTTGCCGAAACCAGTGACTTTTTTGGCTTTGTCACCTGAAAACCACAAAATCTTCTGATTATTGAGGAAACCCAGCACAGATCAGGATATCAAAAGACATCTGCCATTGACTTCTACATTAACTCAGCAGGTCTGAGTTGGAGTACTTTTTTATTCAAATTTTTAACACTATTGGAGTTAAATAAATCATGAAAAATTTTCTATGGAAAAAAATGTGGGTTTTCCCTTTAAAAGTCCTAAAACAGAAAAAAATCGGACTTTGATGAATAACCCCCGTAGGGGCAGATTAATCAAAATGTGAGATTACAGCTCACCACAGAAAAACTCATTCACTTTCTCTTCACTCCTATGGGATTTTTAGAATCGTATTGATCAATAGAGTTCACCATTTGATAAAAATTCTTTTAAAAATACAATACGAATGAATAGAAAGTGAGTAAATTTTTCTGTGGTAAACTATAATTTCACATTTTAGTAAATCTGCAACTTAATCTTTGATATTATTATAGATGTTTAATTATGTATAGTTTGGCGATGATTTATTGTACTGCAGTTGCTTCCCATTTAATTGGATCCTGTCTGTGTATGACTGATGTTGGGCCTCTAATCTATGGCTTATTGTAGTGGTTCTCAGGTAAAGTTTTCCTGTGGCTGCCAAAGTAGCTCCAGTTGAGTTTGCCTGCATGGTATATTTATATGTGTGCACCAGAGTGGCCACAGACAATTCCTGGGAGACACATAATAAATGTAATGATTCAATTCACAAATTTAAAGCAATTATTGAATAATTATATATAATGCTATGAAAGAAAAGCAAAGTGACTCTGAGCACTTAGTTCAAAAACACATCTAGCCTAGAACACAGCTGGATATGCAGTTCTGAATCTCTCTTAACCCCAGCCAGTTCAGCAGACAGCATGATATACAATTTTGAGTCTTTTTTAGCCGGTTCACTTCACAGCAGACTATAATTTTCTGATTTCTCTCCTTTCTGTTTTTTTCTCACATATCTTTTATTTTTTGTTTTAAGCTAAGATTTAATTTACTCTTCACCTTTCTGTCATTCTGTTCTTTTTTCCTTTCACTCAGATGTTTTTATACCTTCCCCTTTATTTCTAGATTACCCTTTTTCACATATAACTTGCCATTTATAACCAAAAGTGCAGTGGTGTTGAAAATGTTCATTCATTAAATTCATTCATTCATTAAAAGCACTTGCACCACAATGTGCTCCTGTCACTGCACTCAGTACCACTCAGTTCTTCCTGCCTCCTGTTCCAAATTTACTGCAGTTGTGCCTATTGACACAGGGCAACCCTACAGCCACCACCACCTCTGAATCAAAAGGTAGCTGTAGGGGTTCCTCAACAGCCTGCATTAATTACTGATTGCATTTGCACAAAAAGAAAATGGTGCATGTGTCAACCAAATGGCAAGTACTGGTGATGATGAAAAACTTTCAGTGCAATTGCCATTCATGTTAAAGTATAGGAGAATACCTAAGTTATTGTAGGGGACAAAACACAAACTCCCCTGCTCTGCTTATGACATCACTGAGCCCAGCTATAGGCAGGGGAGTGATTGATTGGCTGGAAGCCCCAGAGGCATCTGGGGAAAAGAGTAGGATCAAGGAAGAGCCTGTGTTTGTAGCCAAATGCAAGGGGTAGCCCAGGGGAGCTTATAAAAGACACCAGCTGCATCATCCAACCAGAACCAGTGTGTGTGAGAGTGCAGACAGGCTGCTGTTTCATGCTGTGAAGATTTAGATGAAAGTTCTGAAAGTACAGAGAGAGTCCATCCTGTTTCCTGCCAAACTGCTATAGACTCAGGAGGTGAATCTTCAGTGTGATTACCTCAGAGAGCACCCCAGTGAGTGAGTCACCCAAGGGAAGATATTGGCAAGGCTTCAAGTGTGGGGCCCCTATGTGAGGACAGGTCTTGCTCATACACCTGCAGCTTGGGAGCATGTATCGAGTTCCAAAGGGAGAGGTACAAGGTAGTACTACCTGGGGTATAAGATATCTTGGGGAAGGGACATTGAACTGAACATTAACCCCTTCTAATATGATTGGGGCTGTAATTATAAAAGGACTGTTTTAGAGAGGCAGTCAGAGTAATATCTACTAGTAACTTGGATATGTCCCCACGTGTCATCAAGTTAAATTGTTTTTCTGCACACTGTGTATTTTATTTTCCTAGTCGAATCCCCCCCTGAGGTTTGCTCCTCAGTGAACACTAGGTGAAGGCATTGTTCTGCAAATCCCAGTTACCAGTAGTTTTCATATGCAAAGACAATTTAGGGCCATGGATTGCAAAGGGTTAATTGCTATTTAAGAGAGTATACCAACATAGGGTTATATTATATTCATACATTTGCTCACTAGAGATCTAAATATTTTTCTCTCTAGACATGTAACCTACCCTTTAAAAGCTGATGTGACCTGCTTTATACCGCTAATTACAACCACATGTAAATCAATAATTGTAACTCTCTGCGAGACTACCCTCCTGCTAGTATATGCCTGTGCCTGACCCAACATCAATCCAAATTTCATTTTACCAGACATTGTATTGTATTTTGTCTGTATGTGTTTGTTGTTGTTAAAATTAATAAAAATTTACCTTAAAGGAAAACTATACCCCCAAAATGAAGCAACAGATAGTTCATATCATATTAAGTGGCATATTAAAGAATCTTACCAAACTGGAATATATATTTAAGTAAATATTGCCCTTTTACATCTCTTGCCTTGAGCCACCATTTCTTGATGGTCTCTGTGCTGTCTCAGAGATCACCTGACCAGAAATACTACAACTCTAACTGTAACAGGAAGAAGTTTGGAAGCAAAAGACAGAACTCTGTTAATTGGCTCATGTGACCTAACATGTATGGTTTGTTGGTATGTTTGTGAGTACAGTGAATCCTACGATCCCAGGGGGCCGCCATTATTTTTTAAAATGGCAATTTTCTATTTATGATTACCCATTGGCACATACTACTAGAAAAGTATATTATTATGAAAATGGTTTATTTACATGAAGCAGGATTTTACATATGAGCTGTTTTATGCAATATCTTTTTATAGAGACCTACATTGATTGGGGGGTATAGTTTTCCTTTAGAACAAAAGTATGACTGCTAAGAAAATTGACACCCATTTTTGTGCAGAAGAATACATTGAGGCTTTATAAATGCTTGTTAATATTACATATAATGATACAGGTATGGATCTGTTAGCTGTAAACCTGTTATCCAGAAAACTAAGAATTACAAGAAGGCTATTTCTCATAGAGCCCATTTTAAGCAAATGATTTCCTTTTACCTTGTACTTGACCCCAACTAAAATATAATTAATCCTATTCCTGACTAGAGGTAAAACAATCCTTATGGGGTTATTTCGGGGGTTATTTATTAAAGTCAATTTTTTTTCTCATTGGCCTTTTAAAGAGGAAAACAACTTTCTTTTGTGGAAAAAAAAACCTTGCATTTTTCAGAATTTATTAAACCCCGAAGGTGTTAAAAGTCCAAATAAAAAAAGTACTCCAACTCAGACCTGCCGAGTTAATGTAGAAGTCAATGGGAGATGTCTTGCTGATATCTTGATCTACCCTTGGTTTCTGAAAAAGATGCAGTTTTCGGACATCAAACCCAAAAAAGTTGCAGTATTCGGGAGTCAAATCAGAAAAAGTTGTGGTATTTGGTGTCAAATGGAAAAAGTTGCATTATTCAGGTTTTTTCATGTTTTTTTCGAGTTTCTTTCCCACACAAGAAATTTTCAGAAAACCATATTGATAAATAAGGGTAAAAAATTAGGGTAGATTTGGTCAGAGTAGTTTTCAAAAAATTCAGATTTTGATAAATAACCCCCTATACTTAAGGTATGGAGAACCAAATTATGGACATATTCCCTTATTCAGAAAATCCTAGATCCTGAACATTCTGCATAATACGGTAACACTACTACTAGCGATAATGGTAATAGTAATAATTTTACTGGATATTTTAGGGCTGATATCATTCATCACAGAAAGTTGAGTAATTGCTACAAATGAATATGCAGAAATGGTGTTTTATTGCTTATTGTTGGGGCATAATTGATTAATTAATACAACTTTCTAATCAGCTGCAAGTACTAGATTTTTGTGAATCACTCCATGACTAATACAGTTTATTTTTTGTATTTTTTTTTTTTTATAAGGTTGAAACCATAATAAGAACCATTATAAGAACCTACTTGTTTTTTTTTAACTTTTTCTTATTGGGCTCACAGTGTAATCCAACTCCTACTCCATCTTGTTATATTGTGAAGTGATGGATTTTGGAACTTGAAACCCCTTCATTTTCCATATTGGGTTGTACGCGGGTTCTCTGCAAAGCGTAAAAACTTAAACTCCCAGGAATATTTACAGTATTTTAGGGAAGTTCAGATAGTGCTTATGCATAGTGATGGACAAATAAATTCGCCAGATGCAAATTTGCAGCGAATCTCCGCGTTTCGCCACCAGCAAATACATTTGTGAAACTGCGGCGAAAATTTACGGGTGAAACTCTGCCGCATCAAGAAAATTTGGACGCGCGTCAGAATAGGAGATTCTCGCGTATAAAAATTTACCCATTGGGGCAAATTCACTAACAGGCAAAAATTCGCCACCGATGGCTTCGTGCACATTGCAACACTTCGCCAGGCGGAAATTGGACAACGCTAATTCACGAAGATCTGAAGTTGCGCAGAGGGTACCGAACACTGGCGAAATTACCCTCAGCAGTTCGAAGATACGCTAGTGTTGGCTAATTTGCATACGGCGTGTAGTTAAAGTACAATGGACGTATATGCTGCAGATACATTACACAAGGCCAGTGAACCTTAATAAAATTATATAAAGTTGTTATATTGCCCTACACATGTGCCCACATTATAGTTTAGGTGCCATATGTTAGCAAATGTAGGGGGGAATGAGGGTACCCCCAAAAAAAACTTTACAATCTTTTTCAGTCTATCACCCTTTAAATAGGAAAAAACGCCAGCAGTTTTTGGGACTTAGAAAATTGAGGAAGTCCTATCTACTCTATTGCACTTCGTCTGGTCTGAGGTGGCGAAGGCAAGTCTCTCGATAGAGGTAACGTCAGTAAAATCAAGAACTTTGTGAATTTGCATAGTAACGCTCTTTCGCCAGACTGAAAATTCACCTGGCGTAAGAGTGCGTCTTTGCGCAGAGTCTATCTCCAGTGAATTTACGGCGAAGTGCCAAAATGACGTCACGCTGGCGAATTTTCGCCAGCGTTAGCCACTTCGACCTTTAGTAAATATCCCCCATTGACTTTAATGCATTTGGACAAAATAGACGCACGTATAAAAATTGTCACGGATGTCAAAATTGACACACATCAAAATAATTTCAACGTCCATTGACTTCAATGTGTTTCGTGAATTTTTCGCTGTTTTGCAAATTCGCCCATCACTATTTATGCACCTTTTTTTTTTACATAAGCCCAACTGAAGGAGCTCAAGGTGGTACTGCAATTTCCCCAAAGAGTACTGTTTAAATAAACAATGTTGTCTTTTTTTGTTTTTCCTGTGTAATAAGATAAGACGTCTACCCATTGCAACCGATGGAACACAATCAATTTTCTTGAAGAGCACTTTCTGAGGAAAAGGCACTGGAAAAAAAAGGAAAACGCTTTGATAAAAGGCGCCAATTTGTTAATTAGTTAATATAAATCAATAGATCACTATTAAGACCATTTACCTCCTAAAGAGCTACATCGTTTCTGCTACAATATACCCAACATTTTGTTTTCTAAGCAATGGCAGAAATAGAGTTGAGGCTCTCTTTAGCTGGAATTGAATATTTAATAAGCTGTCTATTGAATCATACCACATCAGGAGCATAGAAAAGAAATAAAAAAAACATTGAGGACATAACTTGCTTTCTCAAAATGCTAGAAATCTTAGAGCCCAATTAAGTAGGCAGCATTGTGGAGCCATGGCTATCACTGATGGATTGAAATGCTAAAATTCTGGGAAGATTCTGAACTATGCTCTGTGGGGAATTATTATGTATTCTTCAGGACTACATGGGTTTCCACCTACACCTAAAAAATATACAGGCAACTAAATAATTATCTCTAATGGTAGAAACCTTGGATTGTAGATCCAATGGGGCAGGGGCTGATGTGAATAATGAACAGTCTCTATAAAGTGCATAGCATGTTGGTGTTATATAAATAAAGGATCATACTGGTGGAATTAAGTTGCCTGTAGAAACATGATATTTATGGCTGAATTTCTGGCCTGTTTGTACTCTCTGCAGCTGAACATTTTACAGACATCTTACTTTAGTCTGTTTGCTTTTGACATTTTCCCTCTGAGCTCTGTGAAGCTTTTGTTTTTCTGTAGATTTATAGCATGAAATTGGCTTCAAGAAGTCGATCCATCTGGTAACTTTAATATGTTTTCTTCAACTCTGGCTGAAGACTGATATGAAATAAACATTTTTTCTTCAGTAAGCTTTGCCCTACTTCTATCAAATTAGTTGAAATGAGAGCACTAAGTATAAGCCTTTTATTGATTTCTCCTTTCTCTTTTCCTGGGTAGAGTTTGTGTCCTTTTTCTTCCTCTGCAGTTCTGTCTCTTTTTCAACTGCTGAACTTTGTACTGTCCCGTCTTATGATGCCCTTACCCATGTTCTCAGTTGCTGTCTCTGATCTTCAGCGTAACTTGCACTAGGTGCTTCATGGGCTTCTTTGTCCTTGTATAAACATTTCCATTTTTGTAGGTCTTTAAAGATCTTCGTTTTGCTTCTGCAAAGCAGACCAAACAGTCACACCTGTATCCTGCTTAGGGAAATATTTAACAGCAGGTCTCCACATGGCTCTACTACAAAGCAACATCATTATATGTCAACAGGAACCAATCGGACACAGATATCAGGTGCAAAAAGAGAGATTTTACCCAATTTAATGAAGGCAAATAAAGTTTTGGTACATACAATACAGTATTTAAAGATATATCGACATACACTATGGGGCTGATTCACTAAGGGTCAAATATCGAGGGTTAATTAACCCTCGATATTCGACTGGGAATTGAAATCCTTCGACTTCGAATATCGAAGTCGAAGGATTTAGCGGAAATCCTGCGATCGTACGATCGAAGGATTATTCCTTCGATCGAACGATTAAATCCTTCAAATCGAACGATTCTAAGGATTTAAATCCAACGATCGAAGGAATATCCTTCGATCAAAAACTTAGGAAACTTAGGAAAGCCTATGGGGACCTTCCCCATAGGCTAACATTTACTTCGGTAGCTTTTAGCTGCCGAACTAGGGGGTCGAAGTTTTTTTTAAAGAGACAGTACTTCGACTATCGAATGGTCGAATAGTCGAACGATTTTTACTTCGAATCCTTCGATTCGAAGTTGTAGTCGTAGTCGAAGGTCGAAGTAACCCATTCGATGGTCGAAGTTTTTTTACTTCGAATCCTTCACTCGAATTTAGTGAATTGGCCCTTATATATTATAATTTACTTTGTAGGGGGTAAATAGAAACAGTGTAATTACCATTTGCAACCAATCATCAATTAGTTTTAATTAGTCTACTATAAATTAGCAACAAAATACCAGGGGTCTGATGGATAGTTCTCCATAGCTGTGTAGCTCTGCATTTGTATTCTATGCTTTATTCTGCAAAATATGAATGCTTTATTTAGGAATCACAGATTCAATATACGTTATTTAGTTATGCTACAAAAAAACTAATAGCAGATCAGTTGGCTGTTTTTTATCTGCATAAACAGCACATTTTACCAGACAAGATATTGAGGGCTTCCCAGGCATATTTTAAAAGAAAAATACCCAATTCACGGAACAAGAAAAAGATTTTACCTGTTACTTTGTTTAGTGAACAAAATGAACCAGGATTAATAGCCAAAAGGGACCCTTAATAGTGCACCCCATATGCTCAGATTTTTTTCTTGAAACATTAAACACATGCTGCAGCAAAATGCTTGTGTTTTATTAGTGTCACCCCCCTCCCATGTTTGTGTCCCATTGAAAAAGTACCTTGAGCCATTTTCAGTTCAGGCTTATAATTGCATTGTTTTGCTTTCAAAATCCCAGATACTGATTATGACAGGTACACTTAAAATCTGCTTCACTGCTTTGGCCTTCATTTGAACCATGAGCAGGTAATTAGCAACAATTATTGATAGGAGCGAAAATGGACATCCAGGAAGGTCATTATTCATACGGAACAATATATTAATGGAAAGTAAAGTTTGATTTCACAGAAGACCAAGTATAAAGAACCACTTCATTTCACCGAGAATAATGAACCTCTCAGTTTGAAATGATCCATTTCTGCCAAGACATGGGGCCGTCATTAAGCTCTTGAGAATACTGAATGTGTAGGAAGCTTAATCAGATTAAGTAATATCTGAGGTGAAACTGTCCCTGCTTATTGTAGAGCAGATGATTCAAAGATTTTTTTTTAGCTTTACATGAAGACATTTCTGCTTTGCATCCATCGATGATAAACACTTGCAGAGAAAAAATCCCCCCAAAATAAGTTTGTCCTAATTAACTTGCGAAAATATGCGGCATCTCCTGACACTGGTCTCTTTGATGTGCACATTTGCAATCTTTTTATCAACAAAATCACTAAAATAAGGCTCAGAGGGAAAAGCATCTTTTACAGACTTCTTTATTTACTGCTGATTCCTGCTTACTAAATAAAATACACTAATTGGGGCTAATGCAACAATGTAATATATCATGTTGATGCATATCTCACACCAGCACTTGACAACCAGACTTCCCTAAATAACATAATGCACTAGGGCTGATTTACAAAAAAGTGAACAAAATGATGCACGATTTCATGGCATATTTCTGCGTTTTGACCACCAGCAAGTACATATGCGAAACTGCGGCAAAAATTCTCCAGGGGGTCGAAGTTTTTTTTAAAGAGACAGTACTTCGACTATCGAATGGTCGAATAGTCTAACGATTTTTACTACGAATCCTTCGATTCGAAGTCGTAGTCGTAGTCGAAGTAGCCCATTCGATGGTCGAAGTAGCCCAAAAAAAACTTCAAAATTCAAAGTTTTTTACCTTCGAATCCTTCACTCGAAGTTAGTGAATCGGCCCCTTAGGGTAAGTGCACACACTAAGATTCGTGGAGGTTTATTTACACGACGACAAATCGCCTTTTTTCCGGGTAAAGGGAAGGCTAGAGAAGAGGCTACTAAATCTCCCTGAATCTTAGGGTAAGGGCACACGCTAAGATTCGGTGCGATAAATCACCTCTTCTATTAATACCCCCGAAAAGCCTTCTCGTCGGCTAGAATCTAAATCACCGGTGGAATGGCACTCAGATCGCTTTGTTTTCTGAAGTCGCCTGAAGTTTCCTTGTGAGGCACCTTCGGGTGACTATGGAAAACGAAGGGCTCTGAGTGCCATCCCGCCGGCAATTTAGATTCTAGCCGGTGGGAAGGATTTTCAGGGAGATAAGTCGCACGAAGAAGAGACGATTTGCCAGTTACAGGTCATGTGTTAATTCTGATCAATTTAATATGTGAAAAATAATTAGCATAAATAACAAAGCCCTTTAGATTAGTCGCCCGAAGAAGAGGCGATTTATCGATGGGCGACTAAATCTCCCTGAGATTCAGGGAGATTTAGTTGCCCGGCGATAAATCGCCTCTTCTTTGGGCAATTGATCTCCCCAAAAAGCCTTCTGTAAGGGAGATTAGTCGCCCAAAGAAGAGGCGACTTGTCACAGGGTGACTAACCCCCCCCCGAATCTTAGCGTGTGCCATTACCCTTAGAGTCACAATTAACCATATTTTACCCACAATGCTGCATTTTACCCCAGAATTCCAGCATCATTACACTTGCCACCAGTTACAGGTCATGTGTTAATTCTGATTAAATAATATGTGTAAAATAATTAGCATAAATACCAAAGCCCTTTAGTTCTATACACTGTGGTAGGCGAGTAGTGCTACATCTGCCTGACATGAGCAAGCAAGACAATTTACTATACAGTAGTTTTTCAGTGTCAGCTTATGCCAGAATACAATATACTGTAAGTCCAGGCTAACTGTCGCTCTGTACACGGTGGTTGAATTAGTGTTTTATAGAAACACTTAGGGTATCCAGAGACTAGTGAAAAGTAATTGTTTATACAATGTCTCTCTTATAAACCATTTTAATATATTTGTCCACGTATAATCACAGCCACAGTACTCCATGCAAAGAAAAATTCTATAGAGCGAAAACAGAAAATCTGCAAATCCCATTAGTTGCTCCCTAGGGTTCCATCTAATAAAATCAGTGGAATGTCCAGACTAACGGACATGCAGGTTTATGAAAGTCCAGGTCACCATTTTTTTTATTGTGTGTGTTTGTGGGGGAGGGGGAAAGCAACTGTGTTGGTTTTATGTTTCCAATCATTTCTTGTTTTTATGATCATGTGGTTTCAAGTTAATGAGTAGGCCACAGGTGAAAAAGAAATATTGGGATAGTATCACAGAGGGCAGGTCGAGCAAACAAAACTGGGAAAGCCGATACTGAACATCTGGTGAAACACTGGGGTGTGTTTACTAAATGGTGCTGTAACACCTGCCAGCTGCAGTCGACATTTTATGCTTCTCTCTCTTCCTCCATAATATATATGAAAGTAAGAGAAAAAAGATTTCCTCTAGGATCCATTTTTCTCTTTGTTATAGCCAGTTAATGACAGACAGATATCCCCTGGCTTAAGGACCATCCATGTTGCCTCCATAAGGTGGCCATACACGGGGAGATCCGCTCATTTGGCGATGTTGCCAAACGAGTGGATCCCTCCCTGACAGTTTTGGACTGGGACACCAGGGGCCCACCCAAAAACCTTAGACCAGGGGCCCACCCAAAAACTTTAGACCAGAGACCCACCCAAAAACTGTAGGCCAGGGGCCCACTCTCAGTACTATTATTCTTCCTCAACCTCTATTCTCCTAGTCTCTTTTCTTTACATACTATAACCTATTATTCCATCTATTTAGCCTATGACACTGCTCCCCAATATGTCCACATCTAGGTGGGCAATATCCGGCTGATCCCTAGGGCCCAACGATCGTATCAGAATGGAGGCAATACTGGCGGTCCGATCGCGGGACCACATCAATGGACAGATGCGGCCGCAATCTGATGGGATTTTTTACACGGCCAAATCAACATCTGCCCGACTTTCGACCAGGTGTCGATTGGGGACGCCCGTCAGATGGCCCCACACACAGACCAATAAGGTACTGACTTTTATTGGCCCACGTATGGGGGCTTTTATTGGCCCATGTATGGGGGCTTTTAGGCTAAACTGTCCTATAGGATGGGAGACCATAATGCATTGCAATTGAAGAATAAGGGATGTATGTGCCCATATTTTCACAAAGATCTAACCACAACCTCCCACTGCAGTTGTCCAAAATTAGCCAAAAGTACAGTAAGCCAAAGAATGACTGAGGAAATATCAATATTTCTTGAATAGTACAGCTTTAACAGGTCATTAATGCTTGCACAAGGGAAACATTTCTGTGATGTTTCTTGAGGGTTATGTCAAAGGGGAAGTTTTGACTGACGGTGTTTGTGGTGTCAATCAAACACCCACAACCTGTCATGAATCTCTTCCCTTTTTTTCCAAATATGTCAAACTAAGCTGAATAATGACTCGGCTAAAATGGGGTACCTGGGTGCATTTGCTGACTAAATAAACGAGTCTGCTTACTGGAAAATGCATTCAGGTTCAAACATTCTAAATGTGTTTATTTTTGACCATGTTTTATCCTGTTATAGTGCCACTGTTATTTGATAGATAAGGTACGGTGAAGTGTATTGAAGGCAAAGAATATGCATATTTATAATGGCCTGAATAATGTAGTCTCCATAAAATGTGGCAGAAAATGCACAGTTCACTACCTCAGAGTTTCCTATTCCCATTGTTTTCAGCAGTAACGTTCTGAGATTATTTCAATGGCAAACTGGTTTAGCTGATGTTCACAGAACACACACAGATACATTTACAGGTACTTAAAAAAATGTAAATAAATAAATATATATATATATCTACAGTATATACTTTTTTCTTCTACATACCAAATCTATAAGTAATCCTAATATGTAACAGACCCAAGCAACGAACAAAAATAAATGGACGTTGCATTTTTTCTTGATGTGGTGAGTGCATTTACTGCATTAATGAGAAAAAGACAGATGCCTTGTTGCTCTAAAAATCTTTTCAAACAGTTGTATCAGTTACAAATTCCCATTCTTAGCAATAGCCACTTTGTCCTAATAACGTAACATGACTATGGGGGTAATTTATTGCACAGTGCACAGGGTCGGACTGGACCGGCGGGACACCGAGTGAAAATCCGGTGGGCCCGGCCCTCGTGTGCCCCGCTGACCTAGACACGCGCCCATTTTCTGAACAAAATTGGCACTCGGGAGCACCTTGATAATAGACTCTATTTTTGTGTGCTGCACATGTGAATCTGCTCCGGATAGCATCAAAACCAAATACTCCTGTGTGTAGCACGTGTTTCGTAGCCCTCCGGCCACTTTCTCAAAAGCTTTTGAGAAAGTGTGGCTGGAGGGCTACCAAACGGGTCAAGCGTAATGGTTTCTTGCATTACAGGCAATATTTTGCACATATATTTTTGGTACTGATTTTAATGGATGAATAAAGTATTTGATTTTTTACGTTTGATTCTATGTGGTGGTCTGTGCTACACACAGGAATACAACGCACCCATTTTCAGCCCGCACTGGCCCATGCTGTCCCCCAATTTTCAACAGGTGGGGGTTGCGCTTGGGGCAGGGGACCTGAAGGGGGGGGGTGGGAGCCTCTGTGTCAGAGGTCCCGGGGGCCTCGGACCCTCCATTCCAAAACTGATAGTGCATATTTATTTGCAAATGGTTGTATTGCCCATATGGTTGTATTTTCCTTGACAAGGGGACCCCTTAATTTGACCCTTTGCCTTCAGGTAACCCACTGAACCCCATTATTACATACCTTTGTAACGCTTTCTTGGGCAATCTTGACCACAATTAGTTAAAGTGTCCAGCGAACAGTATAAGCATGGGTTACACTGCGACTAAGTGGAAGCTCCCCTTTAAGGTGTAGTGATACTACACCCCACAGGCTACTGTTTACAAAAACAGAAACGTGGGCGCCAGGAGGTTCCTTGGTGCAATCAAACATTTTATTGTCAGAGACAATAACCAAAGGTTTACTCACGCAGGAGATGAGGTTTGCGCACATGGTACATACTATACAGCTCACACAGAAACTGGTAAACTCACAAAGAGCTTATAGATTACAGCATACGGAGAGACACATATAACTCACACAGAGCTTCAGGTAATAGGTAATTCCGCTGAAGCAGAACTCCATTAGGCATTTTCAGTACATCAGTGCAACCATTCCCTCCAGGAAGTTGTCAGGAAGCAGCCTCTACGCTACAGTCCCTCTTCACTGAGGTCCCTGCACTTGAGGCAATCACACAGAGCCTCTGGGAAGATACTCCCTGCTGCAAATCCTTGTTGGAGCTTCAGCTGCTCTTTCTCTCTTACCTATTTACCTTTCTCTCCTAGATAATGTAGGGGCCCCTAAGGGCTAATCTGCCCTGCAGCTTTAAGGCCCCCACCTTTTTCTTAGAGTGATCTGCCAGGAGAGGTGTGACAGCTTCCTGCTACACTGCACTAAAGTGTGTCTAAGGAGTGGCCTCTTCCTCTTTCGCTGATGCTGATCCAGCTGGGTGTGTTCAGGGGGACTGAGTGCAATAGGCCCAGAAGAAGGCATGTGTCCAAGTCGGGACCAGGAAACCCCGTGAATGAGGAACAGATACACTAGGGCAGACTTGTCATAGTCTTTCTAGGAGAGAAAGGCAGAGAGGTGAGAGAGAAAGAGCAGCTGAAGCTCCAACAAGGATTTACAGTAAGGGAGTAGCTTCCCAGAGGCTCTGTGTGTTGCCTCCAGTCAGGGACCTCAGTGAAGAGGGACTGTAGGGTAGAAGCTGATTTCCTGACAACTTCCAGGCGGGAATGTGTGTGAATTCTGCAAATGCCTAATGGAGGCTCTTCCTCATGAAATGCCTGTGTCCGCTCTAGGTGAGCCTGCCTGCAGATCTGTGTGACCTCTCTATATGCTCTTGCCTCAACTCCTGTGTGAGTAGAAACCTGATGTCACTTGCCTCGTGCATAGTTCAATAAACCTTGTTCCTGTTTTATTAAGAACCTCCTGGCGCCCAAGCCTTTTGTTATTGCACAGTAGCCTGTGGGAGTTGTAGTTACACTACACCACACCTTTAATCTTCCATATAGTGAAGGCCCTAGCCTGAAGTCACGTGTAACCCGTGCTCTAGTGCACTAGCTGGTGAATTAACCCCGTATGGCCCAAAAAGGTGTTACAATAGACTATTACAAGTCTGCCCTACTATAGCTGACCTCATTCACGCTAACTTGCTAACAATATGTTTGATATACTGTATCTGTGGTGCCAAGTTTGGGCCAAACTGAGCTTTCTATCTTTTCTATACTGCTGTTAGCATCAGCCAGCATCCTACATGTTTTTGGCTGCTCTCACTAACCATTAGGCCAAGAGAGTAGCTGGAGAGTTCTCTCATCTCTGATTTACACTCATCCTCATCTATTATCAGGTTTTCACCTTGCCTTTCTCTTACAACCCAGCACGATATTGGTAAGACAAGAAGAGGTGTCTGAGCCCTATTAAAACCCTTCCTTAATTGCTTGCCCGAGCATTGGCCTCTAATAGAATGAACACTGTAGCTTTTTCTTAGTTCTTGCTCCAGCGGCAGATCCAGTCCTGTTTCTGTGCTGCCTAATCTTTGTGCTGCCTAATCTTTGCCTACTCTGTCCCTCTCGTGCCCATTCCTGTTTCTTTGCCTGTTTCGAACTGCCTCCCCCCGTCTTCCGCCTGCTACAATGAAAAAATGCCTGTGGCATGGCACTCGTGGTGCTTTGTTTTCCGAAGTCGCCCGAAGTTTCCAAAGAAGAGGCGATTAGTCATCGGCGACTAAATCTCCCTGAATCTACTGGTGTGACATTAACTTTAGGAGAAGAAAAGTTCCACTGGTGAGATTAATCCTGCTGCCGAGCTGCCTGTAATCTCCAGTGTGATTGCCTCTGAGAGCACCCCGGTGAGTAAGACACCCAAGGGAGGATACTGGATACAAACATGGGGCTCCAATTTGAGGACAGGTCTTGTGCATTTACCTGCTACGTGAGAGCGGCTGCTAAGTTCCAACGGGAGAGGTACTTTTGGAAAAGGTAGCGCTACCTGGGGTATAAGAGCTCTGGGGAAGGGACAATTCAATTGAACTGAACTGTGTGGTTATTAATGATAATGATAAATAAAAGGACTGTGTTGGAGAAACAGTAAGGTACCTAATAGTGAGTTAGGTATGTCCCACGTGTCCCCAGTGCAGGAGTGTATCTGTTTCATTTGCAAACGATGTGTTTATTTTTCCTACTGGAAGTTCCCTGAGGTGTGCTCCTAGGTGGAGGCACTGCGCTGTAAATCCCAGTTCCCAGTACTTTTCATACGCAAAAGGGACTCAGGGCCTCTGGATTGCCAAGGGTTAATTGTGATTTAAAGAGACAGTAACCAAATTAGGGTTACACTTATATTCACAGGCAGTGCCACAGCTGTTCAAATGCATTTGCACTTATCTGCCTCTCAACTGCTTCACAATTTGTTTCAGGTCAGAAGCAGCTCATATAAAACTGTACATTGTAAGACACAATGTTCTCGATTGTATAGGATCTGCCCCTAATAGAATTGTAACTGCCTAGAAACCTTGAATATTCTTAAGGATTTATTATTGAGTAACAATAGTTATCACACGGACCCCTATCTTTTCACTAATGTATTGTAAGAAAAAAACATGGCACTGTACACTTTAATTAGACCTGCACATAGATTGTTCTCCCTGCATTTATACTGGAAATGTACAGAATATACATTTTATTGGGGACTCTTGTGCATAATGAATGTGCTGCTCATTTAGCAACAGTGAGCAATTTGCACCTGAGCAGTAACCTATAGCAACCAAATACTGCTTATTTTATTCAGCTAATTGATTATCATGAATAACTGGCCATGTTAAAAATGATCCACTGTTGGTAAAGGATTATTCCACTTGTATTATATTATAAAAATACATAATTTGCCCCTTATAGCCTGTTACAGTGACAATGTTACTTTGTATATGCAGTTAGCGAGTGTGTGACACATGGTTACTAGTGGCCTGAAATCCAAAACCGTAAGACGTCATAAATCTCTCCAGTTCCTTTGGTACCAGGATCTCACATTGTATAACCCAACAAACATTCACTTTCAATACATAGCAGGGGAATCAGGATCATATAACCAGCTTCATAAATTCCTTCCCATCTGTCCATTCTAATATTATTCCAGAAAGCCCAATCAGATTACACTTTTAATGAGATCGCTAATTAATAGCATTCCCATGGAGACATTTTAAGCAGCTTTAAATGAAATGCAGTTCCAGCTGACTGCCCCCTTTTTACTTGCTGACATGGGGCAGGTGTTTCTGCCGGCACCAGATCTATCATCAGACAGTCATATGGATTTAGCACATCCTGCTGCACTCGACCAACGAGCGGCTTCCTCCTATTACAAAGTTGGAATTAATCAATCAGATGAGCAATTTGCAGCTAGCACACAGGGGACACAGGCAGACCATGTCCCAGGCCACTGTTACTGTGCTATGTGATTAACCTTTTCAGTACCAGGGGTCCTTTGGGACACTGAAGGGCTAAACTTGTTTCACAAATTAAGCATAGGTCTGATAATAGGCACAGCTGGTTTACTTCAGTAAATGTAGGGGACCCGACCAAAGTAAACAAATATAAGCAAACCACTATATACAGTAGTTATTTCTTTATGAATAGATGTGAGCTCTACAGGGCAGGGATCAGCTTTCCCTTGTTTCTTTGAAATCTTTAGTGTAACTGCACTTCATATTTATTTGTATCCGATATTGTAATGATTTATAAAATATGTATTCATTGTTATACTGTACAGTAGTGTGTATATAAGTAGTGCTATACAAATAAAAATAGACGTATGTACATCCTGTGTATCCTTTGAGTTTTTAATGGAAAAGTATTCATTTTCTCACAGGGAGCAATACGTGAGTCCTTATGGATCTATGCTAAGCTTTTTATAATGAGAATGCGTTGTTGCTTGGAAGTCTTTACTGATCCCTGAAGGAGTCACATAGCTTTATGTTTAGCCTTGTGAAAAATTCCATTGCTCCTGTTATCACTGACCCAAAAAAAAAGTCAAATACAACAAAAAAGGATTTGTATACATACCATAATGATGAGCAAATCTGTCCCATTTCGTATCACTGAAAATTTGAGAAACTGTTAATAAATTCACGAAAAATCTACTGTATGTGCAACCATTTTTTTTAAGCATGCAACTTTTTTTTCTCAGTCCAAATGCATTAAAGTCAATGGGCTTTTTTCTTATGGCAACTTTTATGTCTCTGCTGTGTTTTTCCCAAATGCATGAAAGTCAATGGGCGTTTTTCTCAAGTTTTGCATTAAAGAGATATAAGTCAATGGGAGAAGTCCCAATGATTTTTTGATGTGTGCAGGGGTTCGTGCAAATACCCTGAAGTTTTTGGAGTTTTCGGGCAAAAAAGCATAAGAGATCTGAGTTTTCGGGTTGATGGTATTTTTAGTAGTACCATTTTGACCTCGTGTAAGACAAAACTCAGTAAAGGAAAACCTTTAGTAATAGTCAGGCAATTTATTCATACATAATACAACATAACAGTTTTGTCTGGGTAAGCTATTGGAGTAACACACAAAATGTCAGCCAAGGACTTACCAAAGACCCACCTCTTGGTCCAGGCGTTATATAGCTTTCAGAAGGCATTTACAGTAATTGTGACAAGGGGTTCACTTAAATACCATACATGGTCCGGCGAGGAGACTTACTGGCATATACATTTATACATTCCTGTAAGATGTGCAGTTTTGCAACATAAGAGATTTCTGGTTCCAACTGTCCACAGCCTCGTAATCAGCTATTGGCTAAACATAGCCATTGTGGTATTTCCAGTAATTTGAGCAACACTTCTGCAAAAAGGTGCCCCACGAGACAGACTGAGACTATGCTGGCACTCTGGATTTTAAGTAACAGAGTGGTGATCTTTTATTTGTATGGCCTATTATAAACTATATGAGTGACCATTGTCCACAGTAGACCATTAACCCTTATAGTCCATCCTGCCTTGGGCCCTATAGCGTTATGGCGTCATAGAGGGCGGGGGTGACAACTATCAACCCTCTGACACTAGCCATTCGTCCGTCTTAGGATTTAGACCGTTCCAGATATAATTTTTCATAACAGGGTGGAAAATCCAATAAAATCGTGAAAATCTGATTTTTTCTTCCAACGAAGCTAATTTTCGAGAAAAAATAGAAAAATATATATAAAAAAAAAATATTCCAGAAAAAACCTGTGCAGATTAGATCTGAGTTTGTGGCTGGAAATATTGAAATAAGTTCGGACTTTGATAAATAATTCCCAACATGTTAAAACTCAAATCAAAAAAGTTTTTCTGTAATACAGAGAATTACAGATAGTGAAAAGAATTGATAGATAATTAGTTCAATCTTGTTTGACTTTAGGAAGGAGCAGCTCATTGTTGAATATTTCCACTCTGTGAATTATTAATATTATGTTAAAGGGCTTTCACTCCCTGAGATTTGACTTTTGCTCCATTTTGCTTTCTGCATGATATTGGAGCAAAGCAGTGGAGCAGAAGCATAATGGATTATTATGCAATTTAGCCTAAGGGGTCCGCACACAACTTTAACCTCTGAGTAATGAAGCCATCTCAGGCCAGGTATCATTAGTCATTCCCACGTAGGAAGTAAGAGTGTCGGAAAATAAAATGCAAAAACTGTGATGTCTCTCTCCCAATGTGCCTTTGCTATGATTGTAATAATGGCATCCTTGATCTGCTAAATTCTGATTATTATTATTATTGCATTTAGTTTTACTAACATGATAATTATTTGCCTAAGATTCCTACTTTGCAGTGTTTGCAAACACTGGGTCTGGGCCCATCGGGGATGCCACATCAGGCGTCATTTCTGCAAGCGATTGGATGGGGGGCTGTTCAGGAGTGGAGGAAAGAAGAAAGCTGACGGCTGTGTAGAGTGGGTCTGGGCCCACGAGGACTGGGGCCCACCAGGCTTATTCCAGGTGTCCCACTGGCCCAGTCTGACCATGTATCTATCCCTGTTCCCACTAATAGTTAGGTCAATGTGTCTACATTGCTTGCATGCTAAAATGTACATGTATGTTGTCCTTTAATCCTTTAGGAACTAGACATTAGCCTAGGAGTAGTGGGTGAGAGGGGCTTTGGGTGACAAGAGCATCTGCTTATATATGTCATGAGGCAGTGAATAGAATAGAGAGAGTGAATAGACCACTTACAAACACAGAAGCTTACAGACAGAAAGCATAACAGATGGCCTCAACTTGCCCATGACTATTAGTACAGTTGTTCCCTGTTAACCAACGTGACTTTGCACTCCAGAAATCAGACGTTGTATTACATGTTTGTATCTCAGGATTTAGGCAATGGCAGTGGTCAATGGAAAATTTCGATTCATTCATTTCAAAACAATCTACACTTGGGGATGGGCACATTAAAATGAAATAGTCATGCTTATAAAACAAATAATATGTAAGCAGAGTCAGTGCTGTTTCTTTAAGTTAAATTGTTTAACAATATAATGATTGTATTAATGTGCAGTAACCTTACTAATGTAACTACCATACAGCAGACCCTACGGCTGCAGGGGCCCCCTGGGGAACAAGGGGGCCCAGTCTGTGGGGTCTACTGTATGGAATTTCTTTCTTCTGACATAAAAGCCCACCAGGACCGGGGCCTACTTATGCCACTGATATATAGTATGTTTCCCTTGTACTGACCCATAAATAAAAGTAGATGAAAGGGGAAACAAAAGTTCTAAATTACTAAAACTTTAGAATAAGAACCATATAATAAATTCTAATTGATGTTCGAATGAAAATAGCAATCATGTCTACACAGCTGTCTAACAGTCCTCGCCCTACCCAAGGTGCATCCAGCAAAATAGAGAATTTGGACCTTGTGGTTTTAAGATCCGAAACACTGTGCGTATTTTCATTTATAACCCATGGAAGCATCTGAATAAGTCCTGCACATTGATCAGTTCTAATCCCTATCTGCAGCAAATGATTAGATCTTAAGTGTAAGTTGTAAAAAAACATTTATAATTTATTTTTTACTCATTTATTATTATAATGTGAAGCTTACTTTCTTAACAACATATGAACTTCCCTGTGGGTTGAAAAGGCGCAGAGATGAGTTCTAAAGATTTTCCAACTCTTCAAAGCATTTAGCTTTCTAAAAATACATGTTATATATAGCATTTTACTTGTAATATGTGAGGTTAATAGATCGAATTTAACCTTCTAACCATTATGGAACTGATAAAGATTAATGTTTACTCTTCAAATGTGTGATATACAAATGCAAAGCATGCTGGGAGTTCAACAACTTAAATGTTGCTCTGAGGCAGATAGAGTAAGTCTAGTTTTGGCTCTCCAAAAGAAAACAAGATCTGGCATGATTTGACCAGATCAGTCAGTTTTAGATCTGTGAGGATTCTAACCTCATCAATCGAGTGGAACTGGTATTCAATGTCACTGCAGTCTCAAGAGGGTGATGAAATTGTACTGTGGCTGATGCAAAAGCTTCTGATTTGCTAGAATTAAAGGGGATGTAAAAACAAAAACATAAAGTCCAATTTTTGACTTTCTTTAATGAAAAAAAAATCTGTCTCCAGTATACATTAATTAAAAAATGTGTACCATTTTTATAATAAACCTGAATGTATGCAGTGAGATTCCACCTTCATTTTACTTGCTCTGACTGCTGGGGATAGAAAACTTCAGATGGTCCCTAACTGCTCTGCAGGGAAACAATCATACTTACGAACAGCAGGGGGCAACCCGCCCACCTTACTTCCCAGCCATGCAGAACTCAAGCAACTTTGTTTGTTTCCCTGTAGAGCAGTCAGCGACTGTGTAGAGATTTGCATTGGATTTTATTTTTGCCTTTACACCCCCTTTAATGTTTTCAACTCCAGGTGCAGGGACAAATATCATGGAGCCAGATTTAAACAGATAAACTGGAATTCTCATTATTTTGCTGCAGCCACTGGTTCTGCAGAGTTGGAGAAAGTATGTATTAAATAATACAAAAACTATAAAATCCACATTACATTACATGACAACACAGGACCCAGTGAAGTCTGCATATTCTGATTATTAATCAGTCTTACTATATCTGCTTCTAGCAGATATTATTTGACTTGTGCTGTTTTGATAATTTATGATGATTCCTAAGCTTAACCTCACAACAGAAGCCCAGCAGACCACACTGAGCACGTGCATAGTCTTGGTCTTGCAAAGATGTTTAACAAAGTTACAAGATGGTGACCCCTTGCAGCCAACTTTGAAAGCATAAATCATTTGTTTAATTAGGCTTCTGGTGCAGTAACTTCATGTTTATGTTTAGTATACAAAATACAGCATTTCTAGCATTATGCTATTTTAGACTTTAGTTCCCCTTTAATGCAACTGCATGAGCATTTCAATGCAAATCAGATGCAAATATGCAGAAGTTCTTCTAGTGTAATTTCTGGTGTTCGCCATGCCAAATCTTTAGGCACAAGTGTGCTGCACTTATTCCTGCTGACCATGAAGAGAACCCTGGAGCTACTGCTTGGTCAATAGGTAGCTCCATGGTTGTCCTAAATTAACAGGCGCTGATAATGGAAGGCAGAAAAGGCTGAGCAGCACCGAGCGCAACTGTGCAGAATTTGACTTTAACTTGTAAGGGCATATACCGGTGGCTTAACACTTTTCTTTTTTAACTGTTTGTTGGCTGCTAATAATTTCTTTCCCCCATATCTAGTTAAATAATTGTCTAGAGCCTAATGCTAAGGCAGAATTATGTAAAAATGCTGAAAGTTAATTTAAGGGTTTGCTTCCCTTGTCAGCCCGCATGGTTTAATGGGGCCTAAATGTGAAATATAAATGGGCATGTCTTTCAAGCTAAAATATCGAAAGTCCAATAGTTTCCAACATTTGTATTATATTTCTCCATTGTACGCAGCCCAGGCTTGTATTTCATTTATTATCACACCTGAATGCAGCAGATTCAGCAGCTTTTACATGAGCTAAAACCTTTAGAGATTTTATCTCAATAACTCTTCTTGAATGCGTGTTTTATTACGCTTTTAGTGTAATTGGCAATTTGCGAAAAAAAATCTGCATAGACACACCTATTCTTTGTTCTTCACATCGAGTATGGAACTTCCTTTACAGAAGAATTATTTAGATACTGTAATAGCAACAAACAAACATAGCATAGCACTTTGGAGTAGGGGTTTATTAAATTTATCAAATCCTGCTGCTCCTAGGATAGTGTTTGCCAGGGGCGTAACTACAGAGGAAGCAGACCCTGCGGCTGCAGGGGGGCCCAGGAGGTACAGGGGGCCCCATGAGGCTCTCATTGATGAGCAATTTGAACATATATTGGTAAAACAGGACAAACACTGGATATGTTGGGGGCCCTAAAATTAATTTGCTGTGGGGCCCAGCAACATCTAGTTACGCCACTGGTGTTTGCTATATTTACATATATATAGTCCCTCCCATGGGTAGGCTAATGAGAAAAGGGTTATTTGCCAGAAATATAACTGTCATGCCACATTGGGACAGACTTACTAAAGGACGAAGTGGTCACCGCTAGCAACAATTCACCAAATATCTCATCCGCAGGGACATAGGCAATTTACTAACAAGCATAGACGACAATTCACTAGCAAAGAGACCGTCGCTACACACTTTCACGTCCTATCGGCAGGTGCATTTTTCGCGAACAATCATTACTCTGCGAATTCACTAAAGGGCGGATTTTACAAAATGTTACCTCTTTCACCAACGTTTCCTTTGCCACTTTAGACCAGACGAACTGATAAGATGAAGCTTCATATGCCTCAATCTTATGTCAGTGACATCATATCCTTTATGCCGAAAACTCAAAAAAGTTTTAAAAAAACACTGGCGTTTTTTTTATTTTTTAAAGCGGGATTTCCTTCAAAAGTCCTAACTATAAAAGATTTTTGTGTTAACATTTTTTTAACCAATTGGAGGGGCATGCCACATTTGTTTTTTGGGTCGGTCCATTTATAGGTCATTAGAGCAGCGGTCCCCAATAGGGATGAGCAATTTTTTTCACCGTGAAAATGACGCCCATAGACTTATATGGCGTTGTGCGTCAAAAAAAAAAATGTTAATGCCCATAGACTTTAATGGGCATCGGAGACATTTCGACGGCAGCAAATTTTTGGCGAAACGAGTCAAATTCACCCATCCCTAGTCCCCAACCTTTTTTTGCCCCAGGGACCATTGTAAAGCCCTATATTTTTGCAAGGAGCTGTGTCAAATTCAAACTGATAGTGGGCCGTGGCCCAGCAGTTGGGGACCCCTGCATTAGAGGATCTCTTAATCTTTATTTTGCTTTCTTAGACATGTGTAATAATAAGTGGCCACTACAAGCACTTAAACCAACATCTCTAATAAAGATGTCTATGCGACCTGTATGTACACATTCTATTCAAATTAACCTAAGCATAAGAGTACTAACAAAGTTTCGGTGGGCAGAATTGAACACTAGTGAAAGATCGCTAAGAAATGCTTGTGCTGATGAATTAACGCTAACGAAACTTCACCAGCATATGGCTGCTGAGACGCAACTTCGCAATTCAGTGAATTAGTGTAGTGATAATGAATTTATGCCTGGTATGTATTTATGTAGTGGTGCAAAGTGTGGCAGAGCGTTCGCTGATGAAAATTTGCCCTTTAGTGAATTTGCCCTATTGTGTTTTTTAAATAAGAACAACAGCATTAGGAAAGATGAAGAATGCTGCAATATTGGCTTAGTTTGCTATTAAATACGAGAAAGATATACTGTACACATATGCCAAAATGATAGATGGATATCTTTTGCTCAGCTTAGAGACACATAGAAACCCCCTTTATATGAATAACAAACAATTCTAAATGGTGCATGCAGTTCCACTGAAGCTCCAAATAAATCAACTAACTGCAGTGGCATTGTGTGTAGTTACTTTTTTATTTATAAACCCCCTTCATATGTAGTTTTGTTACTGTCAGCTGAGACAGGCAACCAGGCTTCAACTTGTGACACTTTAGGGTAAATTAGAAACCAAAAATGGGAGAATTAGTGGAAAACAATTAAAATAACCAGTGATGTCTACAAAGGTTTTCAATTTTCATTCCTCCAGGTCAAGATATACATTTTTTAGTAGTGAAAAGTCTAAAGCATTTGGATACACTGGAGCTCATTTATTAAAGCAGCGCATAAGTGGACGCAAAAGATTGTCTGCGCCATCACGAGCGTGATCGCTAATATATTTGCGTGATATTGCGCATAACACAGAGCTTTTGCGATGGTTTTGTTTATGCGCATTGCGCAAAAGATTGGGCATTTATGTCGCAAACGATGCCGTGGTTGTTAGGGGCGTGGCTGTGGGCGTGGCTACAATGCGCTTGCACTGCGGCCGTCGCAGATTTGCGTCTGAATATGTGCAAAACTGCACCCGGGCAACAGCACCACAATTTTTACGACTGCCTCTTCGTGGCGTAATAGTAACGCTCTTCAAAATGCGCATTCCTGCCCAGCTGCGCTAGTATATTCACATTTTTGCGTTTCATGTTGCTTAAAAGAGAATTTTATATATGTGTGCAGAGCCACACTGCTAAACTGGGTTCTGGCAAATACAATGGTGCTGCTGTTGGTGGGGATGTTTGTTAACTCAAAGTTAACTCAAAGATGAACAACCCCTGTAAAGTGCATATTAACCACGCCTTCCACCCAACATGTTTATATTGACCAAGGTTCCTTTAAGGGTATCAGGTAGGCTAAACACCTTTGCAACCAAACAAATATTAGCACAGAAACAAATGCAGATGCGTCTAAGTGAACGCAATATGCGCAATATGTGACGCAACTAATTAAAGCAGCGCATTGATACATGAGCACAACTAATCCTTACCTTTGCGGTATCTTCCTGTGCGCACAATTTATTATAAGCACTGCGACAGCTGATACGCAGTTTCACACGTCGCACCTGTCTGTGTCTACATTAGCGCACAAATCGCACTGTTAAGGTATCGTGCGCTACATTATTAAATACTCGCATGCGCTGGGCAAATGTCAGTCCACTGCGCTCTTTTTAGCGCTGCGTTAATAAATGAGCCCCACTGAGTAATCTTGAACATTTTTCACTGCTCATCTGAGGGCTTTTGTCAAACAAGTAGACCAAATAGATTTCCAAGAAAAATATTTACTCAAAAAATATAAAGGACGCTGAATAATGCAATGGTTAAATAGCAATAATAATAATAATAATAATAATGCAATGGTTAAATTAAATGTCAAGTAAACAGCAGTTAAACAGAATTTAATCAATGTTTGGGCCACATGAACTGCACAGCAATTCAGGAATGGGGTGGGGTCATAAAAAAAAGCCTAGAATAAGAGTTCCTTTTTTGGGAACATAAACAAAGTAACTATTGAAGAGCTAAAAACACCTGAACTGCAATGTAATATTGCCTTCTTGTTGAGTTTTACTAATTATCACTTCTTTTCAACACCATTTTAAATGGGCTGAAAACTATCAGCAATATTATTAACCATATAATAAGATAAAAGAGTGCTACTGGAACAATTTCATAAACTTGGGATCTGCCTATAAAACATCCAAATTCTTTTAATCTTTCAGAATAAATGCCACTTGGCTTTATAAACAACTTCTATCCATGATTTTCCTTCTTGATTTACTATAAAGTAATGTACATATGTCTAGGAGTAGATTCCACTTCTTGCCGCATTTCATTAATTGCCCATTATTATAGGACAAATCATATGATCATGACACATGAGTATTTACATATAGCTTTCACTTAGTTTAAAGTTTTGTGTTAAACCTGGAACATGAAAACATAGCAGGATACAGAAACCAATGCAGTTAGGTGGCTTCCAATAAAGAGAGACTTGTTTTTTATTATTTTATTGTATTTATCACACAATAAGATATTTTTTTCAGTAGCAATTAATTGATATAAATCAGATTTTGTGTCATCTGAACGTTCATGCCATCTGGGCACAAGTGTGCAAAAAAGTCTGGCTGGCATGCTTTGTAGCATTCTGCAAGAGGAAGCACATGCACCAAAATCGTTTGGGGTTGCATTGGAGCAATTAATATAGGCTACTTTGGGAACAGTTTTCGGAATCATGTTTTGAAACCTGGACCTGACCTGGATCTGCAACTTGCATTTTTAACCTCTTGGACCAACTACCTGCCCTGACCCGCAACTACCTTTATCTGCAACCTGATCCATAAACATCTGACCACCATTAAACAGGAACAGGATTAAACAGTGCAGTTGCTACAAACCAGAAGTGACATCATCATAAGTGGGTGGAGCAGAAAAAAAGTAAAAAAATATTTAAAGTTTTAAAAAATGATAATATAACATAAACAATATACATGAGACCTGCAACCCACAGATTCACACTCCAAAAAACGTACCCAAAACCCCCAGGTACCCGACCCACTACAGGATTCTACCTGGTTTAAAGATGGCAGTTGCTCCAGGATTCCCACACTAGCTTGAGTCAATACTCACAACTGTTATCAGTTTGTAACAACAGGAGACAGGCAACCAGTGCAACTATATAGAAGTGCAGTGACCAAAAATGAATGCCATAAAATAAGCATTTACCTTAAAATTTCAATGTAACTGTCCTTCGGACTGCCCTCAGACCCATATTCTCTAGAATTATATCTCAATGAAAAATATGCTGGTGCTTTAAAATGTGTTGGTATAAGTGAAGTAGATTTACTGCAAAAAGTTTTATTTCATGACATGTTTCGAGCAAAGCCCTTTATCAAGTGATAAAGTGATCACTTGATAAAGGGCTTTGCCTGAAACATGTCGCGAAATAAAACTTTTTGCAGCAAATCTGCAAGTGCCTGGCTCTACTTCACTTATACCAATATATTTGCCTTCTATGGACAAAGGCAGGGCAGAAGGCACATAAAAGGCAACACTTGGAACCAGTTATTTATACAGCTTTAAAATGTGTGCTATTATTGTTGTTATTATTATTAATAATAATAATGATACTAGAAGTTTATAGACTTTATTTAAAAACATATTCAATGTACCTTCACCAGGCTCTAACAGGTTAAAGCTTTTTTTTCAGGTTTTGTCAAGACCAAAAAGCTCAGTGACTTTTTGTGGATCATTAGTTTCTTAAGTTAATGTACATCCACTCTGTAGCAAGACTTGAACATTTGTGCCACGGTACACTACGCATGCTCATTATGTAGTGCTCTGGAGTAGTAGTGACATAGTTAGAAGATACACGTATTTATTATATTGGGAATAGTGAGATTTAAAATTATGCAATTCACTTAAATGAGATTTCACAGCCTGTGATAAACTGGTAAGAGTTTTAAATCTTGAAAAGAGGATGACTAAATCCCTGCTGCTATAAATACAGATTTATACAAGTCAGGTGGGCAGGATAATAATTTTTCCGAGCATCCCTCTGTTTCAGTAGAGTGAGTGATTCTGGACACGGACCAAGTGTGGCAAATTTATGAAATGTCTAGAATTACTGGATACTGCAGACTGAATCAGACCTTCATGAGGCTCTGGCCACTAAACTTTCCTGTTACAAAATGCTGCATTAGCCATAAGATGCATATTCTATGTTAAACAAACAATGAGAGTGTAGAACCAAACATATAATACATTGGCTGCATTTTTTGCACAATATGACAAATTCAGAATAATCAGATTTTGCATAATTAGCACCCAGGGTAATACAATTATTTTTTCAGGTTTTTTGATTAATGGAAAACAAGCAAATACCACCCATGATTTCAGTCTTTCCACTCTCTGTTAAATAAATTATTGCTAATGCTGGTGTCTACTGTAATAAAGTAGTGCTGTCCAGAATTTTTCTGGCCTGAGTGGTGGAGGGCCAATAATGAAAGTGACCACTCCTACTTTTAAACCACACCCATTTAAACCATGTCCACATTAATGTCCACAAATGGTTGCAAGGATATCACTCAACACTCGTATGTGAAAAATGTAAGTCATACCCTTAAATATACCATAAACATATTCTTAAATCCATATGCCTACTTCTTCCATGTGGATAACACAGCACGGCCCCCTCAGCACCTGATGCGTTTTGAGCAAATCTGTCCTGAAACTCCAAAAAAATTACTGTGATTTAGGGGTGTAAAAAATAGAGGTTTTATAGGTGTAAACAATGCAGGGGGGGGATTAAAGGTGTGAACAATGCCGAAACCTACTGTTTGAATTTGAGGTGTAAACAATGCAGTTAATCTCAGTACTGATAAATTTTAAAGGTTTCACAAGCAATCACAGTTGGCAGACTTTCGTGTGTATGGCCACACAAGTGTGCCAGTTGGACATTAAAGGGTAAGTAAACCCCCCCCAAATAATACTTTCGTTACATCAGTACTTTAGAATTATGTGAGTTTTTTTTTTACCTGCTGTTTTCATCCTCCAGGTCATCTTGTTCACTAAGCATTTGTGCAGGTGATCCAGGGTAAATCATGACATATAACATATGAAGCCTTTCCAATTTGGGGGGGAAAAAATCCTTCCTGACGCCAAGATCAGTCCCTGAATCAATTTGTACAATGAGCTATCTTCCATAACTCTGTAGTCTGTCACTTGCTAAAAAGCCACCCAATCCCTTCTTAAAGCTATCAAATCAACCATCACATCTTTACGGCTTCAACCATGTTTATTATCTTCAAAGACTCCAAGGTCCTTTTCCATAATGGATTTGCCTAGTGCAGTCCCATAAAGGGTATAAGTGATTTGCATATTTTTACATCCCAGGTGCATGACTTTACATTTATTGACTTTGAATCTCTTCTGCTACTTAGCCCAGTAGCCAGTTTGTCAAGATCCTGCTGTAAGGATGCTGCATTATTGAGCTGCATAGTTTTGTGTCATCTGCAAACACTGATACATTACTTACAATACCCTCTCCTAAGTCATTAATGAACAAGTTAAATAAAAGTTGACCCAATAGAGAGCCCTGAGGGACCCCACTAAGAACCTTACTCCAAGTAGAAAATGTACCATTAACAACCACCCTCTGGCAAATAGATCACATCTACTGCTCCCCCACTGTCCAGCATCTTACTTACTCCATCATAAAAACCTATCAAATATGTCTGACATGACCAATCCTTCATAAAACCATGCTGATTACTGCTCATAATGCCATTCACCAGGACAAAATTATGAATGTGATCCATTAACAAGCCTTCAAATAATTTGCCCACCACAAATGTCAGACTTACTGACATATACTTGCCAGGCCTCAGCTTCATTGAAAATGAATAGAATAATGTATTTACATCTGGCATGCAACTTTTTCCCATATTTTGTTACATTTTTTTCTTAAATAAGCTAGTATTCGAGAAAAAAATATGTGTTCCCATATATATATATATATATATATGCGGTTGTTGGAATAAAACTTTTGCTATTTTGTACTCATATGACTGACCCGTGAGTGCTTTCATCTGGTGGAGTATGAGGATTTTGGTGAGCACCCGGTAATTATTGTATTGAGTGGTGCGTGCAGATAAATGGAGGGATATATATATATATATATATATATATATATATATATATATATATATATATATATATATATATATATATACACAATATGCAATAAATCAGACCAGCAACACCGGGTTTTCTTATTCAAGATAACTGTATTAAAAGGTGAATGTACAGCCGACGTGACGTTTCGGCAACCATGTCTGTGTTACAATCACATATATATACTTTAAGTGAACCAATCCATGGGTAGTGACATCATCAACATGTGTGGCTAGCATGTGTAATTAGCATAATAATACTATTAAGGTGACTAGTGCTAGAGGGTAACTAGTGCTCATATAAAATGTACTTATAAGTTTACCCCAGCACACTCACATATAGCGATCGTCCCGGTGCTCAGCCTCCATAAGGAACTCTGTTCAGCCCCCAATCATAGATAATTGTCAAAGAAGCAGAGGCGGCACACGATTAGTTAATTTGCTGAAAAAGTGTATTAAAAGGATCACATCAAAATGCGACGTTTCGGGCAAGTCATCTGCCCTTTGTCAAGCTTGATAAAGGGCAGGTGACTTTCCCGAAACGTCGCATTTTGATGTGATCCTTTAATACACTTTTTCAGCAAATTAACTAACTGTGTACCGCCTCTGCTTCTTTGACAATTATATATATATATATATATATATATATATATATATATATATATATATAGAGTTTCTTATGCACATTAGCACTTTGAAAGCTTGAAAAAGCCCATTGTTATTTTTAACTCATCTGCACATTGTTTACATTTGTGCCAATGTGTACGCAATATTTATTTTTGGAATGTGTATTGTTTGCTAACTAAAAAGTGCCACTTTGAGCAATTCAAAACAACACAAGAATTGTCCAAGGGACAAGAAATCATGAGTCTCCATACCGCATATCTTAAGAGACTAGGTTATAAGTAATGAAGATCTTCCATGGATAATATATGTTCATCCTATTCGGAACAGCTTGTAACTCTCTCCATCACTGCAAACGTTATGCTGAAGTACTGCATTAGTGCTCACATTACTGAACAGAGTCAGGACAGTATATAATTCATATTATTGCTTGGATGATGGCCTTGGTAGGCAAATGATAAATGATGTCCTGCTTCTGTCATCTTTCATGAAATGCATGAAAGTCATTTTGCATGGATTTTGAACTTTGGAATATATATATAAAATGTTGCAATAATATATGTAAATTGCACATTGACCTTGACGTTATGAGATAAGTATTCAAATATTGCCTTTCATTATGTAAGATACAATGATGACATTTGAACTGCATATCAATATAAATTAAGCAGTTGTGATGTTTGGGGGATCACAGCGGGGTTTCTTCACCAAACATGCAGGCCACTCCACGTTAAGGGAAACATTTACTTTATTTTCTTCAGTTCAAATAAATCTCTCACAGACAAGCAGTGGCATAAAAAATCAAAACAGCTTCCGTTCAGCAACAAAATAAGTCCCAACAAAAGAGCCATGTACTTGCCATGAAAACTTGCAGTGTCCAGTCTGCCGGGAGTGAACTCCCTTGTCTTTTAGAAAGGAACTTTCTCCAACTCCACAGTGAGTAGCCACACATGAAAACCAAACTTTTCAGTTTAACACAGCAGTGAGTTTCCACACCTGAGAAAAAACTCCTACTCCTTCCACCTGCTGCTCACCTCCATTAAACACCCCTTGGATGTCCAGCCCACCTCTGGCTGGTTAACCCCATGGTGTCTTTTAAAGAGATAATTTTAAAACCTAAAGAATGGGGATATATATCGGTCATCTACAATATATCCCCCCCAGCTTCTACACAATGTTTACGCTTAAAATTGAAATGAAGATTCATAGGGGCAGATTTACTAACCGGCAAAAATTCACCAGGGTCCACTTCGCACCCAGCACAACACTTCAGCAGGTGAAAATTGGCTCAGACAACGCTAATTCATTAAATGTGGAGTTTCATCCTGGGCGTCAAACGCTGGTGACTTTTCGATATCGTTACTTTGCATATGCGAGCAATTCAAATCGAAGATATGCTAGCGTTCATTTCTGCCTAGCGCCAATTTGCTAAAGGTCTTGCGCTCAGGTTAATTTGCATATTACAGGAAATTTGTTGAATGGACGTATATGTTTCAGCAAATACATTATATTACACATGTCCAGGGAACCTTAATAAAGACAATAGAGTTGTTATAATGCCCTACACATGAGCCCACTGTATAGTTTAGGTGCCCCATAGTTTCTATTTTAAGTTTAAAAAAAAAAACATTTTTTGTTGACATTTTTTTTTTTAATTATCATTTTAATGTATTTAACTGTCAAGGCTGTGCTTTGGAAAAAAGTATTAAAATCAAAAAGGGTTGGTGTTGTTTCCAAATCTTTGAACCTGATAGCAGTTTGAGTTGTAAACATCTGTTTTCAAAAGGTTTATTAGCATTTTCTAAAAGATAAAAGAACTTAAATACAAGATGTTGGCAGAAATTCTGAGCTATCCTTTTGCTTCTCCTTTGTATTTATATGATGCAGCATTATGGGGCATATTTTCTAAGGGTCGAATATCAAGGGTTAATAAACCCTCAAATTCGACCCTCGAAGTAAAATCCTTCAAATTCGAATATCGAATTCAAAGGATTTTGCGCAAATCGAAGTAAAATCGTTCGATTTGAACGATTCGAAGGATTTTAATCGATCAATCGAAGGATTTTACTTTGATCAAAAAAAGCTTAGAAAACTGACGGGGAAGGTCCCCATAGGCTAACATTGTACCTTGGTAGGTTTAAACTACTGAAGTATGTAGTCAAAGTTTTTTTTAAAGAGACAGTACTTTGACTATCGAATGGTCGAATAGTCAAATGATTTTTAGTTTGAATCGTTTGAATCGAAGTCGAAGGTCGTAGTATCCTATGCTATGGTCGAAGTACCCAAAAAAATACTTTGAAATTCGAAGTTTTTTTCATTTGAATCCTTCACTCGAGCTTAGTAAATGTGCCCCTAAGTGTACTCCTCCTAGAAATACAACCATTTCATTTAAAGGTGGCAAAATATCTTACGATGGTCATGACATCATGATACCCGAGAACACTAGTGCAATTAATATCCCCAAAAACAGAGCAATATAAGCCATCATCAAGGTCTAATAATCAAACTGGAGACTCCGCAGACAATAGAAAAATGGAGGTAAACTTCTCCCATATTAGTTGGGGAAAGCCCACATTCTAAATCTGGTTGAGCAAACATATATTATAGAAATGCGTATCCTTCACCTACAAATTCCCACACCCCCCAATCCAATTTTATTAGGGATGTATTCTTTCTGCAGTCATTTTATTCACCAGTACTTTTTGGCACTGTGGGGCCCAATGAGCGCATAGTGACAGTAAAGCATAATACTATATGAACACATGTCCTCACACTGACATTTAGTTCCACATACAGAATACAGAATACAGAATTATACACATACAGAATTGCTGCAAGATTTAAGTAAATATCTAAACCCAAAGAGCTTTAGTATTGTACATCCATCCACACTTATTGGTGGTTATTTACTAAACTCTGAATGCCAAAACCCTGAAAAATTTGTGTTTTCTTAGTATAAAATTGGAATTTTTAGTGGGGAATAAAACACGATTTTTTCAGGATTTATGATACCCCCCGAGGATGGGAAAAGTCAGAATCTAAAAATCCGGCATCTTAGACCTGTCAAGGTTGCATATAAGTCAGTGGGAGAAGTCCCAAAGATTTTTTTATCTGTGATGGGTTTCGTGCAATAACCCGAAGATTTCGGGGTTTTCGTGTGGACAATCCGAAAAATTCGTACTATTCCTATATTTCACAATTTTTTCAGGTTTTTTCCCACAAACAAAATTATTGGGAAAATGTATTAATAAATAAGGCAAAAAAAACCCTGTGTGGATTTGGTCGGAGGTTTTTTTTTTGGAAAATATTGAGATAACATCGAACTTTGATAAATAACCCCCATAGTCAGCATGATGTAGACTATTTCACCAACTTAACTCTCAGGGGGTTATTTATTAAAACTTCATTTTTTCTTGTCAAGTTTTTTTTATTGAAAAAACATGAATTTTTAGTGGGGAAAAAAGAGAGATGTATTATGCCCCGAAGCTGCTTAAAGTCTGAAATCGAAAAAACTCCATCTAAAACCTATTGAATTCATTTAAAAGTTAATGGCAGCTGTCACTTTAACCTAGATTTTTGGGATGACACTGGTTTTTGATGGAGAACTCGATAAAATTGAGTTTTTTGAGTGCAAATTCTATTTTTCTAGTTTTTTGTTTTTAAACTTGAAACATTTGTATTTTTTTTTAATCAGATTTTCTTGACCAGAAATATTAGCAAATAAGCCAAATTTGTGGGTGGGAGGAAGGTCGAATTGTTTCTGGTATGAGGGAAAAAAAATGAATTTTAGTAAATAACCCCTCGCTGTCATGATGTTGAGTATTTCAGGTAGAATAATGCCTTTCTGGTTACTTACACCCTACCCATTGGCCTAACAATGTTATATAATTTGAGTGAAGGTATGATCAGAGTTTTTATATTTACTAATCTCTGAGCTTATGAATCTTTGCTATAAATACAATTCAGCCAGACATGAATTAGCACTTTTAGTCCAACTGTTAAACTAAAGGTTTGAGTACTCTTTAGTCAAGCACGTTTCTTCAACTTTTAGGGGCAAATTCATCAAGGGTCGAATTTTGAGGGGTTAAATCCCTCAAAATTCGACTGGGGAATAGAATCGAATAGACAATTCGGGCCAATTTACGCGCTGGCGAATAGTTGAATTGGCGAATATTAGCCAGGCGAATAGGCGCTCGATCGAATATTCGCTCGAAGGATTTTCATTCGCTCGAAGGATTTTCATTCGATCGAATGCCTTTTTATTCGATCAAAAACTTGGAAAACAAGCCTATGGGACTTTCCCATAGGCTTTTAAAGCAATTCGGTAAGGTTTTAGGTGGCGAAGTAGGCAGTCGAAGTATTTTTCAAAGTTTTTTTACTTCGAATCCTTCACTCGAGCTTGGTGAATTGGCCCCTAAATGTTGGAGAAACCACGGAACTTCCCACTGAGTCTAACAAAAACGGTCACCACTGAAATATGTTGGCTGAAAAACCACCTCATCTGATATTAGCCAAAGATGACTCTCATGAGATTTTCATTTCTGCCTTGGACAAATCTACACGCGGGAAATGCAAGTGTTTGACGTCTATCATTAGTTATCATTAAATACAACAGACATGCATGCACTTCTTTTAAATCCTGTGAGTACTTATTATCTTTTATGTAGATATCCGAAAACAGAAGATGATGGCTACAGAAAAGAACATTTAGAAAATACAAAGAAAAATCCCTGTTCTTTAAACCTTGCATTCTAAGGGGGTTATTTATCGAAACTTGAATTTGGAAAGTCACATTTTTATTTCACATAAAACTCTAAATTCAAGTTTCTTTGAAAAAAAAAACTAGAATTTCAGGTATTTATTATGTCCAAAAAAGAAAGATTTTAATGTAAAAACTCTCCAGGTTCAATCTGTTGAGGTCCTATACAAGTCTATGGGGTGTGTCTAAAGCAAAGCTCGAGTATTTGAGTTTTTTTCAAACCCTAAATTTTCAGTTTTTTCAAAATATAAATCCCCTAAAATTTGGATTTTAGTTGACTCGAGGTCCGGAAAAACGCCCATACCTCCTAAACTTGAATTTTGATAAATAATCCCCTTGGTGATTAATCAGTGAGGGAAACAGAATTGAGTAAATTGCAACAATTGGATATGAAGTGTTTTTCTGAATAAGAGCAATAGACATAATTATTTTTATTTGTTTATACTATGCACATTGTATGCATATGTATGCATCGTACTCAGAGATAATTATTATTTAAACTGCTGTCTAGACCATGACCTGCAAGATTCTGTCCCATTTCTTTACCAATAATATTGGAATAAAAATCTAGGTCAGAGTGAGAATCTCACTCTGTCACCGCCTTCACCCACAGGTATCATCTGAAGGTGAAAGTGGCAGAGTCATAAAATAGGGCTGAACTAAGCAGTGAGTCTGAGCTGACACCCAGCTAGGAGGCTGCTTGTAATAAATCAGCCTGCAATGACAGTTTCATTCCAAGAGAAACATCCTGCCTTCATTGCCTGGCCTCTCCCATCAGGCGTGGTGAAGAATTGGGAGTGAAGGACAAGTGAGCAGAATACAAACAGCCCTTTGAAATGAGGTTTCAAGTGTAGTCAGAAGACTTATTATGTACCATGCGACACAGAAACTAATTGCGCTGGCACTTTGATTTCCCAGATAATTACACACCCATAGGAGAAGAAATATGAACTGTTGACACTGTCTGGCTCATTATTTTTCCAATATACAAACACACACATATATATTCCTTTTAAGAAATGTATCTGGATGCATTCTAATTGATGGAATACATTGTTGTTTCTGGCTGTTATAACGGTAATTAGCAATCTTAAAAGAAAAGGTCTTTCATGTGCTCATAGCTGAATATACTTACAGAATGTTATTTGGAGTGGAATTCCAGCTAACTGGGGTATCTTGTTGAACTGGAAAAAAACAGCATATAATTGCTTGAATAACAATAGGAATGCCAAATAGACTATTGGAATTCATACACATGAAACAAAAGATACTTGCCAGTGACTGCATTTATATGTTTTTTTAATGGTTTTGCCTCCATTCTCTCCATTAATTGTGCACACAGATCTGCAGAGCATCTTGGGAGGACTCTGGTTTATGGAGTCATGCCATATAATATGAACTGACCTGTGTTCCATAGTCATTTTCAACAGAAATCTCAAGAGCAACATGCCAGTTTATAACAATATTGCAGCCAGAGATTCAGTAACAAAGATCAATCAAGATGGCCACTTATAAACTGAAGTGGCTGTAGAGAGTGGACAGTTTGGGAAAATGGGTTATGGAGCCTGATATTATTCTTTTCTGTTACAGTAAATGCATTTCTGCCAGGTATATAACTAGGAAAATCTAATATTTTCTGTAAATGAACCTAAGGCTACAGACACTTGTTTGCAAACACCTCACAGAGCAGATAGATACATAAAACACAGTGATACGCACAAACATACACATACATTTAATAGCTAGCAAAGAAAACATCGGCATTGCTGTATAAGGCCACTGTGTCATGTTATGTGAAATCTATGCTATTTTCCTTGTTGGATTAGCAATGGCTTTGATCCCACATCCTTCCTTAAAGGAAAACTATACCCCCAAACAATGTAGGTCTCTATAAAAAGATGTTGCATAAAACAGCTCATGTGTAAAACCCTGTTTCATGTAAAAAAAAATATTTTCATAATCATATACTTTTTTAGTAGTATGTGCCATTGGGTAATCATAAATAGAAAATTGCTATTTTAAAAAATAAGGGCCGCCCCCTGGGATTGTAAAATTCAACAAACCAACAAACCATACATGTTAGGTGACATGAACGAATTAACAGACAGAGTTGTGTCTTTTGCTTCCACACTTCCTGTTACAGTTAGAGCTGCAGTATTTCTGGTCAGGTGATCTCTGAGGCAGCACACAGACCATCACAATATGGTGGTTCAAGGCAAGAGTTGTAAAAAGAGCAATATTTACTTAAATATGTATTCAAGTTTGGGAAGATTCTATAATATATATCTTAATATGATATAAATCTGTTGCCTAAATATTAATTTTGGGGTAAAGTTTTCCTTTAAGGTATACCATAATATATACCATAAAAATAAAAAAATACTTTTAAAATTAGCCATCTGTGTCGATAGAAAGAAACAAAATATAAAACAATGAACTCTTGAACCACGCAAAGGAAAAATCTGTCAAGTTATTTTTTTATGATGCTGCGTTTATTTTTTACAAATAAATGGGGAATTTAGTATTTTTTTGCTGTACTGCTCTGAACTAGATAATAATCTCTCTACGGTTTTACTTGTTTTCTTCTAATATATTTTGAGAAGAAATAATACTTTTATTATGAAGTGGTACATTTAATTCCTGCATTATTTTCATACTCATGGCTCATATTAATGAATAATTAGATTAAAAGGTAGGAAACGTATTAATCTGACATTTATATATTCTTTGATTATATGGCTTTGTTGGAAAGAGATGGGGTGCTGTTGAGATAGCTTAATAGCTTAGGGAGGCTCTTTATTTTTTACATAATTCTAAACCACTCCTTATACTAGTATTTCTTATATAATCGTATTTTCAGCACTAGCCATTATAACAATAAGGCCCTGACCAGTAGAATATGTGTAACACAGGACCTTGACACTCACACTAGGTACTTCTGGTTTAAGTTGACCAGTAGGAGATTTAAAAAGAATCGCCTCCCATAGATATTTTCAATAAAACAATTCTTATTTATTTTAAGTTTAGGTTTTACATTAACTTGTACTTCCATAAAAACAACACCAGAACCCCAGCATTCTGAGTAATAGATGCCTTATAAGTCTGAGTATAACTTTGAATAACTATACCTCCTGCATTGTCTCCAGAGCTTCTAATTCTTAGGTAAAGCAGCTATATAACTTTGAATATATGTGTCCCCAAAAATTGTCTACAGAGCTTCCCATCCACTTTATCTTGATAAGCCTATTGCCTGTAGATGAAAATTGGTGGTGGTGGCAGTGGTGGGGGATTTATGGATAAACAAAAGGGATATTACATTTGTCAAATCTTACTTTTAATCCTAGTAAGTAAATTAATATGATGTCTGTGCAAGTTCATCCAGGTCATGGTATATCCATAGTAATAAGTCAACTGGACTTGCTGTATTATTTCACTTGAAGATGTTTTGCTTTTTCTTCATTTATTCAGAATGGCCCATTCTTACCAACTTTTCAACTTTTTTTGTTGTTTTTTAATTACTTGCTTTACCACTTTTCAGCTTTCAAAATATTGTAACTGATCACAGCAACCAAAACGCTATAGCTCTACGATACTACAATTGCATTGATGTTATTACTTTATTATTAGTGCTTAATGTTTTTTATACAAGCCTTCTTTTTTGCAACTAAGGAGGTTATTTATAAAAGTCAGAATTTATCTCAATATTTTCTGCTATAAACTCTGATCAAATCCACTCGGGTTTTTTGTGCTTATTTATGATTACATTTTCCCGAAAACTTGCTTTGCTGGAAAAAAATCTGATTTTCAAGTTTTGTTTTGATTTTTCATACGATTTTCTCTGATTTTTCACCTTAAAACTCAGATTTTTGCCCGAAAACTCCACGAAACCCAGCCCACATCAAAAAATCATTGGGAGGTCTCCCACTGACTTGTATGCAACCTCAAAACGTCTGAGATGCCGGATTTTCAGATTCTGATTCTTTTCCATCCTAGGGTTTAATATATTCTGAAAAATTCATGATTTTATAAAAGAAAATCATTCAGAGTTTAGTAAATAACCCTCTAAAAGTCTATCATCCAAACCACTATGGATGATAATTTCTGGTCACTTAGGAAATTTAACCAGGAGCTGCTGACATTCCAAATCAGTTGAATAAAAAGCTAAATAATTAAAAAAAACAATTGCAAATTGTTAATATTAACATCTACATCAAACTAAAAGATGAACTGCAGTTTAATGACAAATGTGCTTTGCTATTAACATACAAGTCATATGTACAGCAATACATTTGTATGGACACACTAATTGCATATATACAGTAAATCAGATATAAAAAAATGGATGAGGATATAAATGAAAATAAATTACATAGATATGCATTTCAGCAGTATTTGAATCTTGTAGGACTACTGACGCCTCAGTGTATATAGTCTAATACTCCCATTTGTTACAAAGTTTGGTCTTCAGTCACTGAGAATGAACAGTTATAGACCAATTAACCCATGTTGGCAGAAAGATCACTCAACGGTTCCTTCTTCCAGACCTTTAATGAGTTAACATAGGCTATTTAGCTGTAAATAATGACTTTATTGATCATGGGAAGCTGGATTCAAGCGCTATTTGTTAAAATGTAGGTTTGAGTTATCAAGCCTCCTACCACATACATAAAAGTAAGAGATTAAAACAGGCTTTCCTTATTGAGCTATGGGCTGTGGGCAGACAGAGTGCTTGACGAGAACTCTGAGGCTTTGAAAAAAGCAAAGCTGCAATTCTGTAAGTGGGACATTCTTTGTTTCTATTTTCTGTAGGGACTGTGATGAGACCTTACTTTACAGAGAGGTGTTTAAGAAAAGTATAGATTAGCAGTATCACTGTTTCTTATTTAGCAACCAATTGCTGTTCCTTTTTTCCAAACCAGGGATACAGATGTTAAAAAAACATAATGCATAAACATGGAGAAGGAGAAGCAACCAGTTTTTGGGTAGCTTAGTGATCACTAGTACAGGAATGGGATCAGTTATATTTTTGTAATTTGAATCACTAATACATATAAACATTAACTCTATAAGATTGTTGTGCCATCCAGCTTAATTATGAGGCACTGTTTCATTAATACAGAGAAAAGGGATATAATTAAAAACAAATTGTATATTTGCCTAAAATGAATAGGAGATGGCCATCCTTTAATTTGGAGCTTGCTGGATAACGGGCTTCTGGATAAGGGATCCTATACCTGTAGAAACTATGATGCTTATTTGAAGTCACCGATATTATTCATATCAAAAAACAGTTCATTATTAAGGTGCTTGTATACTGTAGATGCATGGTATTATATTAATAATAATATTATAATACAAGCATTGCACTCAGATTAAAACAATTATATATTTTATAAGATATTTCATTTTATGTATTTGATTAAAGGGTATCTGCAATATTTGAGAAAAAATACTTCAAATAATACAGTTCTGCGAATACCTGATTCACAAAATTAAATTATTCTAACCAGCAGTCCCTAATTTTTAAAAAAAAACAGTCAATATGCTATTCGTAATTCGTAAGTATTTTTGCACACTTTGCCCATTGTCTGACACCTAGCAGTGACTGGGTCTTATGTCAATGAAGGCCCTTAAAGGAGAACCAAACCCTTGCTAATAAAAACCCCTAGCCCCCCCTTCTTCTTCCCTTCGGTAATCTTCGGTCTTCTTCCGACAATTTCCGTGACTTTCGGCGCATGAGCGAAACTGGAGATTGCTCCAAGTGCGCATGCGCTGATATGCTGCTCTAGAAGGTGCTCTGAATCTGCACAGAGGGGTAAGTAAAGAGTTAAGGGGCATTTACCAAAGGTACCACCTAGGCTGGGGGGGGAGAACGGAGGTTGTCTATGTAGGGTAGGGGGTAGAGGGTTTTATTAGCAAGGGTTTGGTTCTTTAAGTAAAGATGTGTGAATAAAAATTCATAGTGTACTTATTGCAAGACGCTGATTATATTGGTTCTTCCTTTATTGCACAGAGATTACAAGAGCTTAGTGAATCAAATGATGTCAAAGAAAAAAAATAGCATCCAGAGTATGTTCATTCATTTATCCCTTGCTTTATTGACCTTTATATTCAATTCACTGTAGAAGGAAAAATGAAGTAACATAATTTTTGATTAAAGTGTCTTTAATGTAGCAATGATTTTATGAATTGGTTAGTGAGCGGCACACAAAAATCATCAATATGCTGTCTCTGGCAGCATCTACTGTCAATCAACAAAATATGACTCTAATTCATTTATTCAGGGAAGGAATATAACTCTACAGAGTGGCACAGAAATGAAGACTATCATTTACTCAGAGCTAAAGATGAGAAAGCTGAAGTTTTAAGGAGCGATTGTTTCAACAATATCTGATTTTGAATACAACCAACCAAATGCCTGCCATGTAAGCCATTAGTCCCTTATTCTTAGTCTACCGTCAGCTTCTCCAGATGCTTCAGGACTTTAGGTTAAACCAGCCAAGCAATATATGTCAGCATGATGCATGTACCAACGGATATATGAATCTTGAGAGTTGTTGTCACTCATGACTTTCAATTAGCATACAAGTAACAGAAGACAATTAATTAATACAAAAATAGTACATGATTTCGTTTCATTATATTTTAACAGCCTTACTTGGGAATATTTAATTTATGCAGCCTTCGCTGTCAACCGATGAAGGACTTTGTTCTGCCTTTACCAGCAGTTTGTAGCAGTCATTGTCATACTATTCTGAAATCAATATAGTTACAAACTCCCTTCAGTAAAACAGTGTTAAACTGCTCAATTAACTTAAATTTACCATTGGGATAAGAACCAAATCCAGAAATGAGAGGCTACATGTACTGGGAACTGATGTGGCAATGACTTCTGCAGGTATTCGGACCCCCAAGGAAAATTGCAAACCCACTAAATGTATATTGTGGAAATAAGTTTATACCAGAAAAAGCAGTTCATTTTTTATCTTCATAACTAAACACATGATCGATCCCAAAGCAGACCAATAAAAACAAAAAACAAATTGGCAGCAATTTTGACCTTGCTGTGTCTTATTAATGCAAACTTGTTTTTAAAAAAATAATAAAATAAACTGTGCTCCAAAAATAAATTTAGTTACAATTTGGTTCCTTGCTCTGAATTCAATGTCTGCCTTTTGCTTTGCAGAACCAGGAACAAAGTCTAAAGTGAAAGGTTTTTTATTGCTTTTAAAATTTCTAGCTAATCAGTAGGAAAAATAAAATAATAATATATAAGGAGAGTATTTTAATTCCTCTTCTTGTTTTTTAAAATAAGTACATTAGTAAACAGCCCCAGAGCATCTCCTTATACACTGATAAGTGCTGGGTGTAATGGTGCTCAGACAATCAGAGATACAGAGGCACAGCTAGAAGCCTTATCATGTGAGATTAAGTGAGCAATCTGCGGAACACTCAAACATTATCAGCTCAACTTGTGCGATTCCAGATGTATTCTGCATTCTGTGTCTGTCAGACAGCAGTTGGGATCTGGTCACCCTTTAGAAACCCTGTGAAACTATTTTCTTCTTTTTACCCTTGCACTGCCAAGTTCGATTCAGCCACCGTCTTTTGGATCGTAACTGAAGCCCTGCAAGTCGTCCTTCTATCAAATGCATCAAAGCATGGAAACAATTAAGAATCCTTGCAATTTTAACACCAATTTGATTGAAAGTAAACATTAAGCAGATAATGTATTGCAGCTGCATTATTTTGACCTCCAATTGAGGTAGATTGCTCTTTGCTGCTATTAGAGACTGTCAGAAACTAAGTACAAATATTAATAAATATTGGATTTTTTTGCATGAAAATTTTATTTATCTACATTAAGACAATATTAAAAAGAATTATTATATGTTATATGTTTGTTCAGGAAGGAAGCAGTGCCCTGTATCTGCCCTGCATATACGCTTGATTTCAATCTGATTTCAGGGTAGAGGAACATGGACATTTGCTCTAGACGCTGAGCCTCAGAGGGGCCCCACTTGGCCAAAACATGTCCTTACAAATGTATTGACACATTGAGTTAATAACTGTAAGATATTTTTAGCCCTTACAAAGAGATTGTTTAGCCCTTTGCCCTCCAGCTTGTATTGACCTACAGCCCCATGCATTCAAGTCAGGCAACAAGATGAGTTGCATTTCAATAAAACCCTCACAGCTACAGATTCAACATGGGGGCCACAACCTTTTAATGGGGCCCCTCTAATTTATCCTCAGCCCATCTTTACTTGTCAGTCTTTTACTAATGATTACATTTATCTGTTGGTGAGATGCTACCCTGCTAGAGAATACACACTTTACTTAAAGATGTAACTCAGCCCTCCATAATAGAAATTGCACAGTTACTAGTGAAGCCCTAGGCCAGACACAATTTGCCCATAAATAGCCAAAATATTGGCTATAGTAAGATTTTCATGAGATTTGGGAATTATAAAAAGAGGGTATATTGATTACATTGAACCTTTTATGTAGTGTCACCTTGGATACATTCCTAGCATTAATTTAATACAGAATCACAGGTCAAAATGTGACAAGGAGCTCCTTAGGTTTCCAGTTACAAAAGTCACAGGGGGATTCCTTTGGATAGATTTTTTCAAAGCCACTTACTTGTCTCCCTAATGATCGATAAAGTACAAGTACAAGGTGCCTGACTCCTTTTTTGTCATGACATTTGTTATGTTGTCTAATTAAATGTTCACTGGAGTTCCTAAAGCTACACTTCTCAGCAAGGCTCACTGCTACCAAAGGCATGTGGCCAATAGGACATCAATTCTGGTGCCCACAGTTACCAGGTTTAATATTATCTTTACTGAAAAATATCAATAAAATCTATAGGGTTTATTTAAAAAAGAAAGATATAGCAAGCATGAAGATTTTTACACTGGGGAAAAAGGAGAAACCATAATTATGCACTTTCTGCTCAAACAGCTTATCTTAACATTTTATTTGGCCCATAAAGTAGAATTAAATATACTCACATCACATAATCACATAATATACTCTGAGGAAGTGCCATTTGGCATGAAATGCGTCAGTAGTAATGATTTATATGCACTGATTTAAAGTTGACGCTATTTATATTTATCAACAATAAATACACTTTTTATTCACCATGATGTGGCACATGCATTCTAAACAGGCTGCTGTACTGTATTTGAGGTGCCTAGGAATGTGGCCCATGAACACTATCTGCTTGCTTGCTGACTAAGGGTAGGGAATGGAGATCACTGTTGTTCAGACATGAGCTCCTAAGTCCTCTTCTGTTAAAGGTTGGGGCAGAGATGAAATCTGAGGTCACTTAATTGCACTCCATTGTGGTGGATAAAATGGTACTTTTTATATACTGTATCCTACCCGTCAGCTCAATGATTGAGCAAACAGATTCTGTAGTTTAAAGGAAGGGTGTTCCTACAATTTATCTTGAAGTAGTAATTCAGTTTGTGTTAAGAAATGTTGACTTTGTCTAATCTAAGGGGCAGATTTACCTAGATTATTTAACCCTCGATATTCAACTGTCGAATGTAAATCCTTCAACTTCGAATATCGAAGTCGAAGAATTTACCGCAAATAGTTTGATAGTTTGATCGAATGATTCTAATCCATTGGTGCTCAGTAGGTTTTAGGTGGCGAACTAGGGGGTCGAAGTTTTTTTTTTTAAAGAGACAGTACTTCGACTATCGAATGGTCGAATAGTCAAATGATTATTACTTCGAATCGCTCGATTCGAAGTCGAAGTAGCCAATTTGATGGTCGAAGTAGCCAAAAAAAACATTCGAAATTTGACGTTTTTTTTATTCTATTCCTTCACTCGAACTAAGTAAATGGGCCCCTAAATCTTTTGATTGTGTTACCCAGGCTGTGTCCCCTGGTCTATCAGCTAAATCCCTGTGCACTTCTGACTAGCGATGGGCCAATAAATACGGCAGGCAAGCATTTGCAGCAACTTTCTGGGTTTCGCCACCAGCGTATAAATTCACTAAACTGCGGAGAAAATTTGTCAATGAAAAATCCATTGTGACAAAAAAATTGTCGCTCATCAGAATAGCCGCGCACATAAAATTGTTGCACATCAAAATGAATATAGGCCATTAATATATATATTTTTTTACTTGCAGGGGGATACCCTGATCACCAATGGCTTTTTATAGCTAAGAGGGGTTTAATGTTTTAGCTCTGATATCTGTGTGGCCTTTTTACTGTGGGGTGGTCAATATATGGGGTGGGGCTTGAGGGTGGGTGGGGACCAGTGGGCCCAGAAAATGTTGCCATACAGGGAACTGTGATTTCTGAAGGCGGCCCTGAGTTTTACCCTAAAACTGGTCAGCCCATTGTATCATTCAGTATATAAAAGACAGTAGATACAAAATACCATGAATAATGACAAAGTGCTCTATGTATAGACAAATGTTGAGCTCCATAGCACTCATGCACTTGTGCCGGTAACCATGTTAAAAAAGCACTACTGTCTTATAATAACAGAGAGAATGCAAATCAACCATTAGTAACTAATTGGTAAAATTCAATGCATTGCTTTGACATATTTTGGAGCTTTTCTTATGTTTTATCCTATGGGGGACCTCCTAGAAACTATTTGGAGTCAAAGTATTTTTTGGGAAAAACTTTGATTTGTATGATTCAAATTCATTTGAATATGGACCTATTCAATCGAAAACTGACCTATTCGGCCAAAAAAACCCTTTGTCTTAATTTTGGTTGGTCTTTTTGAATTTGAAGTTTTTCAATTCGAAATTTGACCCTTGATAATATGGCCCTTGGGGAAAGTTTTATTAAGGGTAAAATTTAGAGTTCATGGGAAATTGTAAAAACTCCCATACACTCCCATGAACTCGAAATTTAAAAAAAATCAACCAAAATGTAACAAAAAATTTCAAACTCGGGTGAATGGGATCGACCAGCAAACCTGAATCGAATTTGAATCGAATCTCTGAAAAAACTCGATTATCATGAAGGCCACAAAAATTCCAAATTGATCCCATGACGTCCCCCATAGGCTAAAACAGCAATTCTGCAGGTTTAAGGTGGCAAATAGTCAAATTTGAATTCTTAAAGGGCCAGTACATGATAAATTTCGAAAATCTAATTACATTTTTTTAAAAACTCGAATGGGATTTTAATCTATCCTAGTCGATTTACACTTAAAAAGAAACTCGAAAATTCAAATTTTCACTTTGACCCTTGAGTCAAGGCTCAAAATCCATCTAATGTTTTAGCATGCTATATAATGTTCCAAAGTTATTTCTTGACAATTTATACTAAGTAGATTTATTACATGTTATTATCTGGCTCATTTATCATGGTGCCTTAGCATTCTGGCCTAGCTAAACATGGATTTTTTTATTTTTTTTTAATCAGCGTGCATGAAAATGGGAATGCAGTCCATTATCCAGAAACCCATTATCTGAAAGCTCAGAAATACGGAATGGCCATCTCCCATAGACTCCATTTTAAATAAATAATCCAAGTTTTTAAAAATAATTTGCTTTTTCTCTGTAATAATAAAAAGTATGATACACGATTTTCTAGTAGACTTAAGGTTTGAAGATCCAAATTAAAAAGGTCCGTTATCAATAAAACCCCATGTTCCAAGCTAACCATAGAGGTTGATTTGTGAACAACTTAAACAATTTAATATAGCAAAATAAATATTTTCTTATTTTTTTAATTTGCTCTTTTAAAAAAAGACTTAATTTGAACACAACATAAAAAATACAGAATTGAAAAGAAGGGGTGTTTATATTAATTCAATTAAAACACCATTAATACAACATACCGAGGGCAAGATTTAGAGAATATGTACTTTAGAAATCAGTGGAATGAATTGATTTACAGACTGGTTTACTATTATATGCCCCCAGGTAAGCAGGAAGAACTTGACTTACTACTATGTTAGTGAAATACATTAATAATTGAGGTTGATACAGCTGTTTGTTGGTGATGGTATTATGTCCCCTGGTTAACTGTACCAGCTCCCAAATATTTAAAGGAGACCTAATTTAACCTTAGAAAGCAATATGACTTAAAATGCCATATTTTATATACTGAACTTATTGAGCCACACTTTAGGTTCATCATGTCTATAGAGTAATGATCCAGGCCTTTAAAACTGTCACAGGAGTTCCCATCTTAGATTTTGTTAGAAGTGTCTAACTAATTGTGTTGGTTTCAGAGCTGCCATGTACCAATAATCTGAAAGCTAAAGGGCTTTGGTTGCCTTGGGATGGCACAGAAGTCCAAAACATAGGTCCATAACATAAGTACAACATTCCTTTCCTACTACTTTAGTAAGGCTTTAGTTCTCAATTAAGGAGCAGTAATAATAGTATAAACCATCTTTTTAAGAATTTAGTAAATGTAGGCACCCACAAAAGAAGATGTTTTATATCCCATACTTACTTATTGGAAAAATGTATCAAATATACAGCAACTGCAAGAAAGAATGTGTGGTCTAGTGATAATCGGTAAATACATTATAATAGTTATTCATTAAGGGGCACATTTACTATGGGTCGAATATTGAGGGTTAATTTAACCTCGATATTCGACCACCAAAGTCAAATCCTTTGACTTCGAATATTGAAGTCTAAGGATTTACCGCAATTCGTTCGATCGAACGATTATATCCGTCGAACCGACCGATTTGAAGGATTTTAATCCATCGATCGAACGTTTTTCCTTCAATCACATCACACAATTGCCTTCCCCATAGGCTAACATTGGTGCTCGGTAGGTTTTAGGTGGCGAAGTAGGTGGTCAAAGTTTTTTTTAAAGAGACAGTACTTCGACTATGGAATGGTCGAATAGTCGAATGATTTTTAGTTCGAATCAAAGTCGTAGTCGAAGGTCAAAGTAGCCAATTCGATGGTCGAAGTAGCCATCTAATCCTTCTAATCCTTCACTTGAGCTAAGTAAATATGTCCCTAAGTCCAGTGTTTTAGTTTTTATATTGATTAATTGCAATCAAATAGGCAAATATTAAGCTGATACTTGCACAAATTAATGTAGCATGGCATTATTGTGTAAAAAATGCATTAACAAAGACAAATAGTGGGAAAGGTAAATCAAATCCTAAGCAATATAAGAATAAATAGAAGTAGGAAAAAGAAAATACTGGTGAGACCTCACTTTGAATATTGTGTTAAACTTTGGAGGCTCAGTCTACAGAAATATATTAATAAAATAGAATATGTCCAGAGCATGGCAACTAAGATGATTTATGGTCTAAATAAGAAAGAATATCAGGAATGGCTTCAAGACCTTAACGCATACAGCTTAGAAGGAAGAGAGTAGAGAGGGAGAAAGGTGATATGATAGAAACATTCTAATATATCAAGGGAATAACCAGAGTTTATGAAGGAAGCATTTTCCAGCAGCAATATATGTTTTAAAAGGGATACAGCATAAAGCTGGAGGGAAGGAAACTAAAAGGGAACTTAAGGTCTTTCCTGGAAAGCAAGATAAACAAACAGCATAGCCTACCTGCAGAGTCAATAGAGACTAGCTCAATGATGGAATAGAACTAAAGTATGTGCAGGATAAGATACAAAATAATGATAACAAGCATAAACTAAAATGAATCACTTAATAGCTGGACAAAAGGATCCAACTTTCTTTTCTGCCATCAAATTCTACCTTTTGTATGTTCCTTGCCACAAAGCAAGGAATAGTAATTTAACGTAATAGAAATTAATGTATTAAAACTCCATTCTTTATTGATATGATGTTGATTTTTTATTAAAGGCTTTTTCATATTATTTCACTAAGAATATTCTTTTGCCCCTTTTCACTCCTTGATAGATATGCCCACATGAGAATGCTATGAACAAATTATTATTTGAATTTTCTAGTCTTTTTTTTCTAGTCTTTTCTACAAATATTTTACAAACAGTCTGCATAGTAGCACCACCAATGTTACAAGTAGTGACTAGTGAAAGAAAAATAGAGAACTCAGTAATTGTACTTATAGACACTCATACAATTAGACAGAGGGGTATAGCTTTGTTTTCTGTTCCTTCCTTTTTGGTTTCACGTGAAAAATAACTGTTACTGTGTTCTGCAGCTTAACAGAAAGATTTTGTAATATGTCACATTTGCTGCTACAGAAAAAGTATTTTTGAAATGTTCACTCTTGTGGTTGAATTCCATAATTTATCTGCTGTTAGCACACTCTACATACTTTTTTTTTATTCCAAAGCTGTATACTGTCCTCATGGAGCCAAATTATATTCAGGGCATCTGGCCCATTCATTATATCTTTTGCTTGTGTCTTTGACCAATTTAATTTTCATTAACTTGAAAATTTTCAGAGAAGATTAATCCTATACTCAAGTGGGAACCTGGGGACTCTTAGAAAAATGGCATCTGCGATAATTTGAAAGGTGAATTTCATAGTTTATATCACCATTTTCAAGGGCATGGTGATATAACATTTTAACTTTTTGTTTTGGGTTAGAGTGATATGTCTGCAACTATGACATTAGTTGCCAATTTTGATCCCACTGAAAGTAGTGTATCACTGGATGTAGAATACTTACTGATAATGCACTGTATATCAGTGAGGCTCGGCTTGCACATTTCTTTCAAAGCCAAGCAATAAAGGAACAAGCTACATCTGAAGAAAGGATTGCATGCAGCTTTCTTACATTTAACTACTTGGATTTTGAGTGATGCTTAAACAATAACAATATTGTATGCAAGAAAAATATTACTGTTCATTTCATATCCTGGTTACACAAAAAGGATGTGGTTGTTAAAAAAATGTTTCTTCTGCAGATTTTTTAACATATTTATGTTTTCTTTGATTTGCTTAACATTTGGTTGTAATGTGAGATATGGGTATACTTACTAATGTGTGGATCTTCTACTCTTCTAAGGTCACCAGTTTGCCTCAATTTGCCAGGCATATTTTCATAACCCATCCCATATTTTCACCAAAAATCATGCTTTTTTAAGAGAGATGTGTTGGATTTTCTCCTGGTGTAAATTCTGTGTGAACATTTGTCAGTGTGTTTTCCTTATATAATTGTGGTAGAGGAAATTCTGTAGAGAATTTCCACCACGAAGAAACAATGAATGTGGGAAATTAACATGGAGAAGGTGATGTAGATAATGAGAAGCAAAAGTGGCTGCTTTATCTTTATAATGGTAGTTTTCCAGCCTGAGCCTGGAGAAATTTCTCTTGACGAAAATGTAATTTTCTTTGAGTTGCAGCATATTCTTGGGCATCTATCAAAATTGATCTATTTAGTATATGTCAGCTGCATGCAATAGTACATTATGTTAAACCTAGTGACAGACAAAATGTTTCGCTGCAAAAAATAAAAATCTACCCATAGAGTGTAATGTATAGTTAAAAAAGTAACATGGTTTGGAAAAACTTGCACTGTTTGGAAGAAGTCTCCTGAAAGAAAGGCGAATTTTTTCAGCAAAAGTGAAACAGTAGTGATGGGCGAATTTGCGCCATTTCGTTTCGCCGAAAAATTAGTGAATTTCCCTCGAATTGAAAAATTCGTGAAACGGAGCCAGCGTCTCGTTTTTGACGCCGGTGCCCGTTTTTGACGTCGGCACCCATTTTTTTTACGCCAGCGCCCGTTTTTGACGCCGGCGTCCGTTTTTTTCAACGCCGGTGAATTTTTTTCTCAACGCCGGTGAATAAATTCGCCCATCACTATGAAACAGGTCAGATTCGCTCATCACTAGAGTGTTTTAATCAAATAGAAAATTGGATCACCCTCTGCATTGCTATTCATTACATACGGGTATGATTCATGGCCAAGTGTGATTCAATGTGGGAGCCAGTCATAATAACCTCCTTTGAAGGGAAATGACATTTGACATTTGTAAATGATCCTTAGGTAAAGGAAGAGAAAGGTAACAATAATCTGGCTCTGGCTTGCCAACTTAACATTGAAAAGCAATGTTTTCACAAGAAGAGGGACTTCTAGAGAAGACAGTTATAGATCGAGCTTCATACAGGCTTATGTCTGGCTATTCCAGTAAAGTAAAAGAGAATATTTCTGTTGGCTTGTTTATACAGCAGATCAAACGTGTTCTCAGGCTTCAAGAAGGATACGTATTTTGGGTTTAAATAAAACATCTGCACAAGTACAGCTCAGCACTGGTACAACATCCTTTACTGCTTTGTACTAGACATAACAGATGTGATACAATTGTCCTCCTCCTGCAGTTCAATCTATCACAGAAAATAATTGCAGAGTTTTTCTTCTTGTGTAATATTTGCATAATGGAGAAAGGCATAGGATAGTGCTTAGGCCTGCTGCTGAGCATTGCTGAACAATACCATGAACAGCAGAATTCTAATGAATTCTAACACATTAACTGTAATCAATATATTCCATAAAAGTGAGGTGCACATGCATCATTCAACTAACCTGAATAATCTGGAACAAATCAGCCAGCACTAATTTCAGTAACATGAGAAGATTAATCAAGGGCTTCCTTTTACTTTTGCATGGCACTGTATTTACATACTTCATCACTGATACTTAGTTGTCTGATGTCACTACTTCACCTTTATTGTATTTTACAGGAGTTGTAGCACTGTTTCCTTGTAATATATAATGTTCTGTGTGTATTTTGCCCTAATGACTCTTCTTTCCCTTGGTGCATCATTATAACAACTGTGTCCTGTATGTACAGAAAAAGAATATTGGGTAAAATATGGCAATTAAGACTTTTGGTTAAAATATTTAGAAGAATCAACAAGGGTGGCATAAGAAAATAAAAGCTTTAATCTTATAAGCAAAGACTGTTACTATAGAAACAAGGGTTATTAAAGTCTCAGCCATTGAAAAGAGTTTCCTGTCATGGAGGAACCATAAGAAAATAGTTCCGTATACAAAGTGGAGGTAGCTGATGGTAGACATTAATAAAATAGCCATGATTATTATTAGTAAGCAAATGCAACAACTCCAAAATAACAGAATATCAAGGGAGCAACCATTTGTGGCACAGTTGAAAATAGGAATGCAAGAAAAGGTTTTGTTTGTTAGTAAGTGAAGCTCTACTGTTTTTCAAGTGCAAAATCCAAATATGAATGTAGTCTTGCATTTGAGTTTAAAAGCATATGTATTTTATTGCAGTGTTGTGCATCAGGGATTGTTACAGTTCACTTTTTGGAGAACAGCAAGTCCCATTGAACACAAGTGAAGAATGCAGAGACACCATCAGGAGGATATTGGGGTGTCAAAGTTGGGTAGAATGTTGACACAGTTCATTATTTTTAATTTTTCTTAATTTTAATGATCTGCAAACTCAACCCCCATATAGTATTGGCTTAGAATTTGCCAGAGGCAGTTAGTGGCCATCCTGCTTGGCTTGACTATCAGGGCAGGGGGCCTGGACTGTATCTGTTAAGTGATGAGGTACTGGCAGTTTCAAAGTCCAAAATTATCATCCATGGTTAAAATTGTGCAAAAAAATAAAATAAAGGGTACATAGTAAATCAATTATCAATAGTACATTTGTAAGTTAATTTCCTTCTACGAGCAGGGTGGAAAGTGCAAAACAGGTGCAAGCCACCATGTTTTATAAATGTTGTGCCCTGCCCATCACTTCTATAAATTGCTGCAGGTCACTGTGCTCCAAAACACCATTGTATTCATGAGAGGCGAGTGGAGAGGAGGCACATAGATGATGCCCATCCGTTTCCTAAATAACTTTTTCCTTCTTTGATAATGACTGCTTTCCTTTTGTGTCTTTGTGAAACACATTTGCAATTTTTACAACATATTCCACTCCTCTAATGATTCTCTTTGAGATCTGTTTGGGTCCAGAGAGGATACATTTCTTCTAAATTCATGAGAACATTTCTGGTACCAGAGTTGTTTTTTTAATGTATCAACTAAGTCAACTTTTACACAAAGCAAATGGGCAAGATTTGAAACTTAATGTTTATCTTCTGTTATGTATACGTTTGAAAATAAATATACAGAAAACATTGTGCAAGCAATACTGAAGTTACTTCTGTTATTCGCAAGCTATGTCATTGCGTCTCTTCCATAATTAGATGTAACAAGGAATATATGAATCATTAGCTGAGTTTGGAAACAAACTTGCAAAAGCTGTGATAATCTTTTCTTTTTGATAATCCTCAATTGTATGCTCACATCAAAGACCAACTTGCTGTCATCTGGAAATGATCATCATGTTTTCAGTCTTGAGTTAACTATATCAGACAAGAGACTTCTAATTAAAATAGAGGATCAGCTTATTGTCCAAATAGTAGGTTGGAGAAGAAGACCTTTAGTGAACTTGGAAAGCTATATGTTCTAGATCAGATTGCTATGAATTTAGTTGGCACACTATGAAGTTTCATAAACCAAAGGTCTTTCTGTAACCCACAAAGATTACTAGCAAATCATGTCTTATTATAAATAAAGAAGTCATAGAATAATACAAATATATTTGTAAGCATATTATTGACTGTTGATGTTTCAATGAAAAAGCAACCGGGTTTGGTAATCTTAGAAGCAAAGCAAAATAAATACAACATGTGACACAGTGACGTAGTGGATTCATGATGACATTCGTTGCATATATGACTATAGATATTAGTAAAGGTGGGAACTCAAATGTTTTTGTTATTTAGTACATACTTGTGCTTGGGAGATACCCAGTGTCGGGCTGGAAAGCCAGGGGCCCACCACAAAACTTTAGATGGTGGGCCCACCGGTAAACTGTAACCATGGACCCCTTTTCCAAACTATTATTCCTCCTCTCTGAAGTCAACCTCTTTGTTCTCCTAGTCTTTTATTTCTACTTACTGTACTTTATTATTATTATTACTATACTATACTTCCATTATTAAGCCTCTTTTTACCATAAAGAAATAGGGAATGACCATAAAATAGGCCAAATGGTAAAAAGCAAGACGGCTCACTGACACTTGGACCCACCGGGAGTTTTCCTGGTTTCCAGTGGCATATTGATTAAAAAAATGGGCAGAACATGCAAACAATAGCCCTGTATTTAGTGCCTAGTCAATGGCAGATGTAACTTAAATATATCCTTTTGCCTTTGCTTGCTGCACCTTGTTCTATACACCTCATTCATATTAATATAGGACCTGGGGTTTTAAGCATAAGGGATTTCTCTGTAAGTTGGATCACCATAACATAAGTCTAGAAATAATTTAAATATTAAATAAACCAAGTAGGATTTTTTTTTTTTTGCTACCAATTTGAATTTATCCAACTTAGTTACCATCAAGTACAAGGTACTGTTTTAATAATACAGAGAAAAAGGAAATATAGTACTTACCCATAAAGAGGCCACCCCTTTAAACTAGAGAAAGCAACGTAGGTGGTTCTTCACAGTGAGGACAGTGAGGTTGTGGCTTGGATGATTTCTTGGACAAGCATAATATCCAAGGCTATTGTGATAATAAAATCTATAGTTAGTGTTTGATTATATATAGTTTATGTGAGTGTATGGAGGGGTCAGTGTGTGTATATATGTATGGATGCTGGGTTTCATTTAGAGGGGTTGAACTTGATGGCTTAACCTGATTTTAACTATGTAACTTTTTTTTCAAATTAGAATTATTTGCTGAAAATTGACTCTACGTGTGGCCTTCCTGTAATTTTAAGCATTCTGGATAACAAGTTTTTGGATATTGGGATCCCATGTCTGCCCATACAAAAAAAGGCGTTACCACTGGGTGCAAGAAAATGCACCTGCATTCCTAAAATGGTGCACACAAATTTGTGGGTGATTTTATATCTATCCCTTGTTTAAAGTAACTAAGGCCCAACCTTTATTATATTGCAATTTCAGAAATAGAAAAAGAGCAAATATGCTGAAGACCTTCTGTTTACATAATTTCACCTTCACCTAAAAAGTTATTACTTCAATACAACAATGACAGACAATTGACAATAAAAAAAAAAAATATATATATATATATACATATATATATACTTCAAATTCAGAAAGAATCATCCCAGGACCAGCACTTCCCTTTGTGAAATCTTAAGCTTTTATTTAGATACACATATTAGTCCCAACGTTTCGGTCCTGTATATATATATATATATATATATATATATATATATATATATATATATATATATATATATATATATATATATATATATATATATATATACACACGCAGGAAACTGTAGCAGTTACAGATACTAACTGCAAATACTTTAAAGAGAGCTCCTTGTAAAGCACTGTGTGGTTCTTTTGAGTGAAAAGAAGTCATAACCTTTGAGAATAAATATTGGACTTGCAGGATTATTTGATAGGTTGATGAGAATACCAAATATCTTACTAATGAGTTTTTAAGCTCTTGCCTTAGATAGGGAGTGTCATAACAGTGATTTATGAGCAGTTTCAGGATCTTAAACATGGCCAAATGCCCCATACTTAAAAGATAACACAGTTAGTCAAATTGTCAAAAAGATAATTTTTCTTCTGCTTTTAATAAGAGCCCATCCTCCATGTGTAGGGGTTTAGGAATCCTCTGATTAGGTTCATGCTTGACAATATTTTAAATTTCAGAGTTTCTTTATTTTAACTTCAAAAGGTTCTAAACTTTTTAAAAAAAAAAAAAAAAAAAAAAGCATATGGCTGTGTCTATGATCACATTCTTTACTGATGTTCTAATTATGCATCCTGTTAAATAGAGGTTAAATTACAGCGAGGTAAAGGAGAGTGAACAGATATATGGTAACATAGTTGACAAGTTAGTGGAAATCAATGTATCTGCTATAATAGCCTTTTCTGGAAGAAAAAAAACAATACAAGAACTATTTATATTGATGAAATGATTAAATAAAGGAATATGTTGTCTTTGTGCTGATATAGAAAGATATATCTGAAAACCCTTCTACCTTATTAACTGTAGTGGATGTAGTCCAAGTGAATAAAAAGGCAACCCTATACCATATAGTGTATTCCCTTTAGGATGTAAAGGGAAAATATACTCACTTTTTGAACTGAACAATAAAATGCATTTTTTTTACAGACATACCTAATTCCTCAGATTGAAAGGCCACTATTTTATTTTGTCTCTAGTCTGTAGGAACTATTTTCCAATCCCTCCTTCTCTTTTCCCATTGTGATAGATTTTAAGACTTGGGGGTTATTTATCAAAGCCCAAAATTATCACAATATTTTCTGCTACAAACTCTGATTGTTTACGATTTTTTCTGATATTTTATTGAATTTTTCGGATTTTTCATCCGATTTTCACGAGTTTTTCACCCGAAAATCTTCTCCCATTGACTTATGCAACCTCGACAGGTCTGAGATGCTGGATTTTCAGATTCGGATTTATCCATCCTCAGGGTTTAATAAATTCTGAAAAATTTGTGATTATTTAAAAGTCCGATTTTATAAAAAAAAATTGCTAATTTTTCATGATTTTTGCATTCGGAGTTTAATAAATAACCCCCTTGAAGTCCCTCTACAATCCATAATGGGTGGTGCACAGATCTTTTATTTCAAAATGTGGAATCAGGTATGTCTATGAGAAAATACATTTATTATTGTCAGTTCAGAAAATGTTTATCTTTTCACATAAGCCTAACTGTATGAGCATTACTAATGTACTTTTGTACTTGCACTGCTTTTTGCTTTTTTCCTTAACATTTGAAAATACATGTAATTTCAGAGAATACAAGTAAACGCACATGCTCTATCCATGTGACTTCTATAATTACTTAAATGCAACTTAAAATTCATTGCATAGCTTGTAAAAATATGGCAGACTGTACTGACTGTATTTATGTATTTGCACTGGTTAGTAAAGGAGGCACTATGTGTGTTTTCTATAATAAAATTGGGCTTATTTAATAATACTGGGCTAATATGAACTAGTGCAGTTATCCATAGCAACCAGTCTACTGCAGGTAGAATAACGAAATCAAATCTCTGATTGGTAGTGATAGGTGAATTAATTCGCCAGAGAAAAATCCACTGTATCAAAAAAAAATTGTTGTGTGTCAAAATTATACGGACACCATTGACTTTAATGCATTTGGGCCAAATAGTCGCGTGTATAAAAATTGTTGCTTGAATCAAAATTACTGTGCATAAAAAATAATTAGACTCCTTTCCACTATGCCAAATTGTTCTTCATAAGAAAAAAAGGCTCTGAGTTGTTTATTTCTCCCAAACTCTGCACCCGTATAGCTCCTTAGATAGATAGAGGGAGACTTGAATGAAGCATTAAAATTAGGATTTTTGTCCTCTATTGTCTAATTTGCACTTCAGCACTTTGGTTTAATCTCCTTGGCACTAGTCACTACAGTGATTGAGATGCTACAATATGATTATTAAAGCATATAAAGGGTAATTGAGGTTAAAGATAAATACAGGCAAGCTGCACAACAAAGACATTTAGGGATTATAAAACTTTGTACATGAAATGATGTTGTTTCATGCAAGATCCCACATGAATTGTAACATATTCAAGTTTATTATTTGACAAAACACACACAAAATGGTGAGATGTAATAAATAAACAGTTACAATGAAAAGCTTACTTTTTTTTTTTTACAGAAAAGTTCCATGTTTATTGAGTCTGTGTTATGTTCTAGATCACAATGACACCGCGTGCTGATGTTATCGGTGTTTATTGATTTTACTGTGATTTCGCAGCATGCTAGATCTGATTCTGTGATCATTGCCAGGAAATCCCTCACAAAATGTTTGCTGCTGTTAATGTTTCCCTTTATTTCAAAATGTCATGACAATGGCTCAAAGCTTCCAATCCCTGAACTGCTACCCAAGACTAATTATTGGGTTAGACTGTGGATACTATTTACATTTACGACCACATATAATTTTGAACTCAGCTTTATTAAATTATATGTAGTCAACTACAAAATGCAACTAGTTTATCTGTAAATACCTCATATAACATTTGACAGCTAAATGATCCCTGTGTTCCTATGCTAGCCATAGCAGCCTCAAATTCCTCCAGCATGGTGGATACATAGGATTTTCATCGATGGCATTGCAAAAATTACACCATCTACCAGATCCCAGAAGAAAACAAGTCCAACTGTGGGTGTAGTCCACTTTAAATTATGCCTAGTGAATTTATTGGGCAGGAGCGAGTTCGCAAAACCGCAGCGAAAATTCGCCATCGAAAATTCGCCATCGAAAATTCGCCATCGAAAATTCACCGGCATAAAAAAAAATGTACCCCAGACGCCGGCATCAAAAACAGACGCCACATCAAAAACGAGACACCGGTGCCATTTTGCATATTTCTCGACGTTTCACTACATTTTTGGCAAAGCAAAACGCCCAAAATTCGCTAATCACTAATTACGCCATGTTTCCTGGTAGATTTAGTCCTTTTAAGCAATACAGTACCTAAAGAATGGGACATTTAGTTCATGTGTGCAGGAAACAGCTCTTTGCAGCCCAAGGTGTACACTGTACCCTCTGCCAGGGCAAAATAGCCTAATTATCAACAAAAACAGCAGCACTCCTGTATTACTTGTAAAAGTGGAAATCTTTAAAGAGTGCTGCTGTTTTTGTTGATAAAGAATGGGACATTGGCATTTAGACAAAACTATACTGTCCTCAAAAACTGATAACAAATCTGACCTGAGCACCGCTGTCAAATGAATAAAACATTTTAATGTGTATATGAGTCAACCTAAAACTTGGCATTGGTTTTTAGATGAACCTCTTCCACCAAAATGTTTTTTTAAACAAATAACCTTTTGTGTAAACTTGACCCCCCCCCCAAAATTCTACAAATACTACCCCCTTCCATTAACGAATTTTGCAAGTAAATCCATTAACTAATTTTATATGCAAGAATCCCTGTAATACATCTATGACAAACCAATTCAACACTCATATTGCAAACCCATTTAAGCAGTCTAAAAAAGATAATAAAAATGATATATATACAGGTATAGGATCTGTTACCCAGATGCTTGGGACCTGGAGTTTTCCAGCTAAGGGGACTGTAATTTGGATCCCCATACCTTAAGTCTATTGATTAACAATATATTTTCCATCTTCCTCCTAGACAATCCTCCACATCTAGCCGTTCTCCTTTTATCAGACCATTGTAATGTATTCACTATCTTTACTAGTATGGTAGCATAGCAACTTCATGATCCTCCATTTATAACTAAAATCTTTTGTTTCTAAAACTGCTTGTACTTGCAAATAATGCCTTGTTATAATGTAGCCAAGCGATGCGATTAACTTTTTGTATTTTTTGAGTAAACAGACCAGTTGCAATTTTATTGTTGTTTGCCTGCACTTTTGTCATGCATTAATTTACCAACATTTTCATGTTCTTATTATCCCTTTTGCCTTCAAATACTCAATACTCAATACTGTTTCCCCAATTAACTTGTTTCTGAATGTTTACAGAAGAAAAGAAAATTGAAATCAGAATGAAACTGTCAAGGAGATCAGAGAAGGGAACTAGATGGGATGACAGCTTTACTCGGTGAAAACTTGTTCTTGAGCCTGTCATACTTGGGAAATTGAAAGCTATAGTGTGATCAGAAAATGACTTGCGAAAGGTACAGTGAAAAATAGACATGGACTCGCAGAGTACATTTTGCTTCATCCATGTAAACTGTTTGGCACATTACTACTGAAAAATATCACCTACGAAACATCAAGCTTTACTGATTAAAATAGTTTTTGAATTCGGAATTTAAAAAAAATAAAAATAATTTTAAATAAAAGCAGGAGATTCTAAACTATAACAGATGCTGTTAGGGGAAAATCTATGGGTTGCACATTTTAGAAATAAAACAAGTCAACTAAATGACTATACCTTTAAATAATGCAGACATGTGCATTTTGATATATATTTAAATCCATCACATCAGACATAGCCAGATGTCAGAACTAATTATTAACCCTTAGATATTATGACTCTTTGGGGTATATAAGCTGCATGTGACCTTGTGCCTGTCCTTTTATATATCTGTGCTTCAGGCACCAATTATAAACTGTTAAATATCATGGCAAGGACTCAGACAATAGGATGTACAATGTTAGAATATCTGCAGCTAAGAAAGACTTTTCTATAAATGAAATGGTGTAAAATACATTTCTCTCTCTGTCTGTCTCTGTCTCTGCCTCTGTCTCTCTCTCTCTCTCTCTCTCTCTCTCTCTCTCTCTCTCTCTCTCTCTCTCTCTCTCTCTCTCACTCTCTCATGGTACTGCATATTTATTTCTGCATCTTACAGGACTGCTTTTATTTGCTTTATACTTGCCCTGTTTGTGATTGTCTTATTATAGCACTTGGGCATCAAGTACCTACTTGTATTCTTGCTAATAACCTAAATGTCCATCATGTTGTCTTGTTTATCCCCTTTAGCATGGGTTTCTTAGTGAGTATGAAATTGCCATTTAATCAATCTTCCAAGCAAGTTCAGATACACCAGTTCCATAGTTCTTCTATAAATCACTGGTCCACACAATTCCCATGTATTAGGAATTGCTTTTACATTTATTTTGACTTTCTTTTCTCTCCCCAAAGCAGTATGCTTTTCAGTTTTTCACCTATGATAGTATTCAATTTTATTTGACATCAATTTCTGTAAAGAGCATCTCTTCTTTGGAAGCACACCAAATGGGTGATTAAGCTGAACTGTGTAGTGCCACATTTCCCCACACATACTGTATCTGCTTGTGGTTTCTGATTAACAAAAAAACTCTATAAAGCTATTTTAATGCCTGTTGGCTTTGCTAATCATAACGGCTGCTGATATCTGGATTATAAAAGATTCAAGATACAGAATAGATGTTAAAATCCACAAAATGCTTTTTGCATAAAAACAAAGGAAAGGCAAAGTGTTGCCCAAAGAAATCTGAAGGCCACATAGAGACAAATAAAAGTAAACAAAATGCACAAAGATTTAGATGTCAAATGAAAAGGAAACATAGATTTAGCATGATCAGCAATTTCAGTCCCTGGTGAATATGCAAATTAACATCCGGCTACAAATTAAGTATGAATTAGTAATGCTTACAGGCAGGTTTGACCTTAACAGTCTAGATAGGCACACAGGGAAAGGACAGATTATAAATTGATATTCAATTTGAAATGGTCATGTTGGTATTAATTTGTCAGGTGACTGCAAAAAGTGAAAGCTCCTTCAGACAGTTCATGCATCTTAATATTCAGGCAATGTTCTACAGCATTGTATTAAATGTATCAAACAGAGTGCTCAAGCCCATAGTATCCATGGTTTTAGGGAAAACATTTATTAAAATGCAGATTTTAATAATTAGGGCTTTGACATACAGTATAGTTGGAATATATTTAAATCCCGGTGTATTCCCCAGTGTATTTATTCCTCAAGCCAGTCACCATGTCTGGTCCGGTCAGTCTACCTAACTAGCAAATGGAGTTGTGGAAATTTGGAAATATGCATGATGAGCCCAAAATAGATGAAAAGTACAGAGACTCCATTGTTGATCTGAATATTGATCTGGATTTTAAGGCACATCACGGCTTATGGTTGCCAGTACAAGGGCAGATTTTTAAATATGCTTGGAAGAATATTCAGCGAAATCAGATTCTGATTAAGAAATACAATTACTTTGAGCAGCCAGACAGAGCAATATCAGGTAAATCTAGCTATACACAGAAAAAGAATGATCTGCTTGTTTGATGGGGTTATCAGGGGTCGATGTTTGCCTGATTTGGCCACCCACAACAGTTTGTGGGCCAAATCAGGTTAATCAGCTCATTTGTCCAGACAAACATTTTGATCACTGAGCCTGTACAAACATGTGTACAAAGAGTACCCCTGAGTATAAATATGGCTGATCTCTGACCAGATATTAGGCGTAAGCTGCCTGCTCAAAGCAATTGCAATCCAGGGCATTTTTTTAGGGCTGTGTAAAACATAATAGGCACAACATTCAAATCTTCAGGGTAGACTGGGTAGTGTGCCTATGTGAATACACCTCTGAAATGCACTCTAACATTGGAGGGAGTAGAGTAGCTCACAGAAATAAGTTGCAGCAAAATTACTATAATGGAGAATTGCACCCTGTGGCATTTACCTGAAGATTTTAAGTTTCTCACTCCAGTGTGACTAAAAGCAATGAGCAGACAAAGAGGACTTACTTTCATGTCGCTGAAATTCTATTAAAAAAAAGTTAGCCCATATGACTACACCATTGAACTTAAAGCTGTGGTTATGGTGAAAAATAGTTTGGAGTAAATTGGCTATAAGGTCCCTTACAAAAATAAGTGTAACCATAAGATATGACTGAAAGATGTTGAGGTTTTGCAACTATAGATGTGGTGCAGACAGATATAACTTTAATTTCATTGTTACGGTGAATAAAAAACTATTATAATAATGGCTACATCACTGTAGATTTCATTCGGAAGGCTTAAGTGCAGATTTATTAAGGGTCGAATTTCGAGGCTTAAAAACCCCTCGAATTCGACCCTCAAAGTAAAATCCTTTGAATTCGAATATCGAATTTGAAGGATTTTAGCGCAAAAGATTCAATCGAACGATTGAATAAAAAATGTTCGAAAGATGAAATTGGTCGAATCAAACGATTCGAACGATTTTAATCGATCAATCGAAGGATTTTTATTCGACCAAAAATAAAACTTAGAAAAGTGCTGGGGAAGGTCCCCATAGGCTAACATTGGACTTCGGTAGCTTTAATTTGGCCAAGTATGAAATCAAAGTTTTTTGTAAAAGAGACAGTACTTCGATTATCGAATGGTCGAATAGTGGAACTATTTTTACCTCAAATTGTTCGAATCATTAGATTCGATCGAATTTGACCAACTCGATGGTCAACGTACCCAAAAAATTACTTCAAATTCGAATATTTTTTTATTCGAACTATTCACTCGAGCTTAGTAAATCTGCCCCTTATTGTGTAAGCCTGCAGAGTTGCAATTTATTGCTCATCTAACCTCACTAAAAAGACTTCACAAACTCAGATACTCAACTAGTTAAAAATGAATACTAGTAAAAATGAATACTAACTAGCACTTATGTGACTGCTCCTATAGGAGACTACCTAAAAGAAACCCTGGCTTTACTTATTTTCGTTGTAACAATTAAAAAATGGCAGAAACGAAGATCCTATATGGCGTTATTTCCTGCAAATTATTCATTTTAGCAGGTGCACTGTCCAGTACTATATGCAAAAAAAAAAAAAAACATTTTATAGAGGAACATTTGCTGCCTTGAAATGGATGTTTTTCACTCTGGTTTTCCTGTAAATGTAGCTGCTTCACTGCACTTTGTGCTCATTTTATTCTTCTTTTTATTTCCATGTTTTATTGATTGCTGCCTTAACTACCAAAACCAATTTAGGAACCCTTCTTGCATGATCACACCTCAATTGCCTTCTCCTAAAAACACGTTCCCGAGCACAGCTGCCTGCTGCTATTTAGGGTTTCCTATATACTTTTTATATTGTTTTTAAAAGTTTCAACTTTCCATTTCTGTTTTAATCCATAAACCCTTGAAAATATCTACAACATACTGTATTAAATACTTAAAAATGGTTGCAGTAGTAATTTGCTTTTTATGTTTTCTTCTTCTCCATAAGCATTAAAACCACGGAACATACTGGAAAAATTAAAAGGAGGGTCATTATGTAAAGAGAAGATAATAGTTCAAGTTCAGTTACTCGCTGAACATGTAATGAGTTTAAGGGACACTAACCCACATTAAAATTTTCATGCTGAATTGTTGCGGATATGTTGTCAATTCTTATTGTGCAATTGGTCAGGCAAGCTATCTTATAAACTAGAAATACTCCTCCAAAAATGTAATTATATATACATCTCTTAATATTTCTATAACAGAACTACATTTAAAATAATTTTAGTAATAGAAATACTGACTTTATTAATTTATTCATTTTTAGAAGCATACGTAATAATAATATCCAATATAAATAATGTTCTTTCTGGTTCCAAATCCAGAGTCAGATACAGCTACTAAATATTTTTACAACAACATCATAACTGGAAAACATTTTCTTTACAAATTACACACAAACAACATACTATATACTATTTTATAGAGATGTCGCGAACTGTTCGCCGGCGAACTTGTTCGCGCGAACATCGGGTGTTCGCGCTCGCCGGAAGTTCGCGAACGTCGCGCGACGTTCGCCATTTTGGGTTCGCCATTGTTGGCGCTTTTTTTTGCCCTCTCACCCCAGACCAGCAGGTACATGGCAGCCAATCAGGAAGCTCTCCCCTGGACCACTCCCCTTCCCTATAAAAACCGAAGCCCTGCAGCGTTTTTTCACTCTGCCTGTGTGTGCTGAAGAGATAGTGTAGGGAGAGAGCTGCTGCCTGTTAGTGATTTCAGGGACAGTTGAAAGTTTGCTGGCTAGTAATCGTTTTGATACTGCTCTGTTATTGGAGGGACAGAAGTCTGCAGGGGTTTGAGGGACATTTAAGCTTAGGTAGCTTTGCTGGCTAGTAATCTACCTTCTACTGCAGTGCTCTGTATGTAGCTGCAGTGGGCAGCTGTCCTGCTTCTGATCTCATCTGCTGACTGCTGCAATAACAGTAGTCCTTGTAAGGACTGCTTTTATTTATTTTTTTGTTGTTTTACTACTACTACTACTACTACTACTATAAGAGCCCAGTGCTATTAGTCTAGCAGTGTTGGGGAGTGGGACTGGTGTGCTAATCTGCTGCTCCTAGTAGTTCAGCAGCACCAACTTTAATTTTTTTTTTTAATATTCATTTTTTTTTATTTTACTTTTTTTTATTTTACTACCGCTGTAGTAGTGTATAAGTTGACCTTTTAGGCATTATTTGCCCTGTAGGCATTATTTGCACACTGTTTTCTTCAACCCGCCATCGAGCTGTGTGACCTTGTTCACATTCTGTCTAAATATCCATAATATTACCGTCTCCAGAAAAAACACCGGAGTCACTTTTTTCAAGCAGCCATAATATATTTTACGTAATCCGTATCCACCGCTGTAGTAGTGTATACGTTGGCCTTGTAGGCATTATTTGCACACTGTTTTCTTCAACCCGCCATCGAGCTGTGTGAGCTTGTTCACATTTTGTCTAAATATTGATAATATTATCGTCTCTAGAAAAACCACTTGAGTTACTTTTTTTCAAGCAGCATTCATATATTTTACGTAATCCGTATCCACCGCTGTAGTAGTGTATACGTTGACCTTGTAGGCATTATTTGCACACTGTTTTCTTCAACCCGCCATCGAGCTGTGTGACCTTGTTCACATTTTGTCTAAATATTGATAATATTATCGTCTCTAGAAAAACCACTTGAGTTACTTTTTTTCAAGCAGCATTCATATATTTTACGTAATCCGTATCCACCGCTGTAGTAGTGTATACGTTGACTTTGTAGGCATTATTTGCACAGTGTTTTCTTCAACCCGCCATCTAGCTGTGTGTATTATCGTTTCCAGAAAAACCAACTGAGTTTTTGTTGTTGTTGTTGTTTTTTTAAAGAGAACAGTAGATTACTAGCCAGCAAAGCTACCTAAGCTAAAATGTCCCTCAAATCCCTGCAGACTTCTGTCCCTCCAATACAGAGCAGTATCAAGCAGATTACTAGCCAGCAAGCTTACTATCATCTGTCCCTGAAATCACTAACAGCTCTCCCCCTACACTATCTCTTCCAAGCACACACAGGCAGATTTTTCAGATACATTTTTGCCCTTGATCCCCCTCTGGCATGCCACTGTCCAGGTCGTTGCACCCTTTAAACAACTTTAAAATCATTTTTCTGGCCAGAAATGTCTTTTCTAGATGTTAAAGTTCGCCTTCCCATTGAAGTCTATGGGGTTCGCGAACCGTTCGCGAACCGCTCGCATTTTTGCGCAAGTTCGCGAATATGTTCGCGAACTTTTTTTCCGACGTTCGCTACATCCCTACTATTTTATACAACTGTTTGTACTATTTTATACAAAACAAAATGTTTACAGTGGCATCATATTTGTCTTTTATGGTTAATATAGAATGAGTTAATATCTATTTTAGAATTTATTCTAAATCAGGTCAACATTTGTAGTTCTTTTTATGTAATTCCCTTTTCTCCTTCAATACTGTGGATGCTCATATAAACACCCCCAAAAGCCAGAATATCTCATACATATTACATAAAGCAGAAATTCGGTCTTATCTTCTTCTAATCAGCTATTTAAAAAAAAAAAAAAAGCTTGATCAGAAAATGGTAAAAAGCTCAGTTTTATTTTTGGAGCCTTCAATCTCCAATTCATATATCGAGCTTTTCAAATCAATTATATATCTGTAATTGCAGTGTGACAAAGTGTCAAGATGGATCTCCCCCATCTTTCTATTAAGGGAAGACTTTCATGTCATTCAAATCACTGTCTGTACTCGTTGCTGCTTTTGAAAGTTTCTATATTGATGACAAAAATAAAATCTTCAGGCAAGTGGGCGAAGAATAGAAAGTTAAAAGTTAGAGATATAAATGTACCACATGTTCTGCATCATGTTATACATAAAGACCGATCGACTGTCCAAATAAACTTGATTCTGAGCACCCAGCTCTATCTTTACCTTCTCTCTTTTTTCTCACCGTAGCAAGCAGTTTTGTAGGTATCAGTCCTTAAACAATGCATTTAGATAATAGGGCTAATTTGTGAATGTTTAGTAAAATGGTGTGCATGAATTCTATTCATCAATTCCTGACACTTCCATGGCTGTTGTGTCTGTTTTGCTGCCACTGCTCAGTTAAAGGGATACTGTCATGAGAAAACTTGTTTTTTTCAAAATGCATCAGTTAAAAGTGCTGCTCCAGCAGACTTCTGCACTGAAATCCATTTCTCAAAAGAGCAAACTGATTTTTTTATATTCAATTTTGAAATCTGATCATGGTGCTAGACATATTGTCAGTTTCCCAGCTGCCCCAGTCATGTGACTTGTGCCTGAACGTAAGGATGGAACTGCTTTCTGGCAGGCTATTATTTCTCCTCCTTAATGTAACTGAATCAGTCTTAGTGGGACTTGGCTTTTACTATTGAGTGTTGTTTTTAGATCTACCAGGGAGCTGCTATCTGGTTACCTTCCCATTGTTCCTTTGTTAGGCTGCTGGGGGGTGGAAGGGAGGGAGATGAAATCATTCCAACTTGCAGTACAGCAGTAAAGAGTGACTAAAGTTTATCAGAGCACAAGTCACATGACTGGGGGCAGCTGGGAAACTGACAATATGTCTATCCCTATGTCAGATTTCAAAATTGAATATAAAAAAATCTGTTTGCTCTTTTGAAAAATGGATTTCAATGCAGAATTCTGCTGCAACAGCACTATTAACTGATGAATTTTGAAAAAAACATATTTTCCCATGACAGTATCCCTTTAAGCACAATGGCACCTATTGATGCAGGAAACCCTGAAGCTACCGTCAGCTTCCTAATTCCACGGTTCCCTCTGCAGGCTGCATCAAAAGACACAGAAGACTTGCTCCCAAAGAATTACATGCAAATGTCAATATATTAGCAAGAGCTGCAAATGTGGCAATTGTAGCTCTGGTAAGCTTTGTTTGCAACTGATTCATCAAAACACACACCTGCATTTGAATTAAACACTATTGAGGTGAGTACAATTCAGACCTTAGCCACAATGACACTGGTATTGTGATAAAAAAAAATGTATGGATTATGGGTTAAAAACTTGGCAGATTGATTCTGAAATTGCACTCTGCAGTCAGAAATTACCCTTAATATATATTATGCTAACTAGAGGATGTACAGTATATATTATTGTGACTGATTAAGTTTCATGTCACATTTTTGTTCAGTTCATAAAGCAAAGCTCTGGTTAATGGGATGAAAAGCACCATTAGTATTGATAACACAGAAGAATGCCTGGAAGGCAACATTTCTTTCTAATTAATCTCTGTGAGTGTTGCTTACATCTGTACAGCAAATTCCTGGTCACTAAGACAAAAATGATAGTGACTAATATAGTCAACTATGGTAAATGTTAGTTTCCAATAGGTGATATTTAGTAATGAGCGAATAAATTCGAATTTGTGGCAAATTTACGTGCTTCGGCGCCGGCGAATAAATTAGCGAAACTCCAGTGAAAATTCGTAGTTGGAAAATTTGCTTGTGTCAAAACCGCCACGCGTCAACACTATTTGGTCGCCCATTGACTTTAACGCCGGCATCAAAATTGACGCATGTGTCTATTTTCGAGTTTGAAATTCGCCCATCACTAGTGATATTCTACCTCCTATTCAATGGTCATTATTAATTGTTATATGCCAAAATCTACTTATGCGTCATAACCATTTTATACAGACTTTTAGCTTACTAGATATTAATGGAAGGCAATAGAAATAATCCCATTAGGCTAAGTATTGTTAGTTTTCTTTTATTAGTGTACAGTTAGTGATGGGCAAATTTATTAGGCAGGCATGGATTCACGACGAATTCCTGTGTTTCGCTGCCCGCAGCAAAACTGTGGCAAAAATTCGACACTGAAAAGTTTGCCACAACAAAAAAAATTCTTGCACACATAAGAAATGTCGCACATCAAAATTATTTAGATGCCCATTGACTTTAATGCATTTGGACCTAAAATATGTTTGTGAGTGTAAGTAACACTGTTTAGTTTTTTCTGGGCTGTGATTGAGAAGCTGAACTTAGGGGTCGTAAGAAATCATAATGCAGAGAGTGAGGTTTGCATTTAATGTTACAGGGCTGATTATTAAATCCTGATGGAAAATATGCTGGTTTCTGAGCTGCTATGTACCAATAATCTGAATTATTAACTAATCAGCCTTATAGGGGCAGATTTATCAAAGGTCGAGGTGAATTTTCGAATGAAAAAAATCGAATTTCAAGCTATTTTTTGTGTACTTCGACTAGTCCAAATTCAATTTGAAAAAAATTTAAGAATTAGAATATCGAAATTTATCATGTACTGTCTCTTTAAAAATTCGACATCGCCCATTGGCCATCTAAAACCTGCCAAAATTGCTGTTTTAGCCTATGGGGGAACCTCCTAGAACCTATTTGGAGTCAATTGGTGGAATCTAATTCGAATGCGCACTTCTTTCGATCCGTATGATTCGAATTCGCCCAAATACGGGCCTATTCAATCAAAAACTGACCTATTCGATCCAAAAAAAACTTCTACTTAATTTCGCTTGGTCTTTTTTTTAATTCGAATTTCGAAGTTTTTTCAATTCGAAATCGACCCTTGATAAATATGCCCCATAGGATACATATTAAGTATATTGTGAGTGGGTCCCTAATATCAGTAAGTGACAGCAGCACAGAGCATGTGCAGGGAATCAACAGAAATGAAGAGGGGGCCGCTAGGGCATCTCTGGAGATGCCTTAGGCTGCTACAGAACCCCAAAATATTATGTGGGGCTATATTTTGTTAAGCTTTGGTTTCTCAAATTTCTTACAGTGGCTCAATGATCAAAGTGCAATTTCAAGCACGATCGCCATGTTTTTTTCCAACAATACACAATTTTTCCCCAGAATTTCCAGCACATTGCTGATGCAAACAGCAATTGTGATACACTTACTGCAATTGCATCTGATTCAGCAAAATGAATGCACCTGCATGCGTGCCTTATCACAAACTGTGTGCCTGGCATAATTTCCACTGTTTGCTGTGCAAGTGACGAATGTGCCCAATTCTTTTGGTGCAACTGAAGGGGCTCTGCAGCTTCTGGCTGATCTAGCGGTGGTGGTAGCTCCAGTGTTCCCGTGCATCAATAAGTGCATCAGTGCCCAATTTGGAACAGATGCAGGAAGGACTGAGTGGCAACTAAGTGCAACTATACAAACTATTGCAACCCACTGTGGGGCACACACAGCCCTATTAGCATTCGAATGATAAAAATCTTTGCAAGCAAATAGAAAGTAGATTATAATGCATTCCGTAATTAAATAAAATATATAGAAACTGCATCAGGGAAATAGCAACACATGTCATTTCTTTTGCAGTGTCTTGTCAAATTGCATAATTGTGCAAAAATAATTTTTTATTTAGACAATTTGAGTGTTCTACCTGTAGTGATTCTCAGCATCCACAATGGCAAGAAATGTTCTGGTGTCTTGTCGCCACAGCAAAATGCCAGAGACAAAATGCCATGTGCTATTGCCCTTACAGATAACTTTACTTTCACTAGACAAGTAGGAGAAAACAATAAGATAAGGCTTTCAATTGCCTTTAATTCTTTACTGTAATCTTTTACTCTTTTATAATCAATTCCTACATTCTGCTTGTACAGTAAATATCTTGTTCCATACAGCTGTGTTTCTGTTCCATCAGCTAAACATTTTTTCAGAGTGCAGTTAGCCTAGTCTTCCATGGAATCAATGATCCTTGTCAGTACATTTGCTTAAATTAATTTTAGCTTAAGGCTTGGGCACATGGGACGTATTCTCTGCTGGCATATTTCACATGTCACAGAAATGTCAGAACCCGATGAAGGATCTTGCATTTTCTGGCTGTAACCAAGCAGTGATAGCCAATTTCCATCAAAAAAATTGATAGGCTCCTCTACCGGGATCAAGTGCTTCTCTGACAGCTGAATAATGCAGACACAAAATATGTCCAGTGTGCCATCAGCCTAAATGTTGTCTTTCCGTGATTTTAATAAAACACAACAAAGTGTCTGCTATGAAGCAAGGTGAGAACACTTCCTCAGGGGCAATTTACCAAGGGCATGCTAGTAACCTTAAGAGAAGATTTTTACATTTTATTATTATTAACTAAAATGCTCTCTGAATGCAAGTGTTCACTATTAATGGATCACCTCTGCCCCTGCCTGAATGCAGGAGAAGTATGCATGAAAAAATTTGAAGCAAAAATTCCATATTACATATTTTGATACAGCAATGATTGATTAATTAAGGTACATTGAATACGCTTCTTTAAACAGGTGGGTCTTTAAGGAGCATTTGAAAGAATGAGAAAGTCTGACAGTTCGAGGCAGAGAGTTCCAGAGAAAAGCAGAAGCCAGAGAGAAGTCTTGTAGATGAGAATAGGCAGAAGTGATAAGAGGAGAAGCGAGGCGAAGATCAGAAGCAGATTGAAGTTTGCGTGAAGGAGTGTATTTGGAGAACAGGGATGAAATATAGGGAGGGGTTTCATTGCTAAGGGTCTTGAATGTGAGTGTTAGTAAATTGAATTTGATTCTAGAGGAGATTGGGAGCCAGTGCATATTGGAGAAGCTGATGTTGAGCAGTGAGATAGACAAATGAGTCTAGCAACAGCATTTATAACAGATTGCAATTGTGAAAGGTGACTTGTTGGAATACCTGCAATGAGTAGGTTGCAGTAATCAAGGCAGTAGATGATAGGAGACTAAAGAAGTGTCTTGGTTGATTCTGAACTGAGATATGATCGTATTCGGGCAATGTTGCTCAGTTGAATACAACAAGATTTTGCAAGTGTTTGGACATGTGGTAAAAAAGACAGATGCAAGTCTAAGGGGCAGATTTATCGAAGATCGAAGTGAATTCGAGGGAATTTTCGAAGTAAAAAAATTTGAAATTCAAAGTAATTTTTTGGATACTTCGGCTATCGAATAGGATACTACGACTTCGACTTTGTTCGAATATTCGACCATTCGATAATCTAAGTACTGTCTCTAAAAAAACTTCGATTTCAATACTTCGCCAAATTAAACCTGCAGAAGTTAGCCTATGGGGACCTTCCAGAGCATTTTTCTACGTTTTTGGAAGTCGAAGTAAAATCATTCGATCATTCGAAGGATTTAATCGTTCGTTCGATCGAACGATTTTACTTAGACCGCATGATACCCCAAATTCGAGCATAAAGACTTCGACTTCGATATTCAAAGTCAAAGTATTCCAATTCGATGGTCGAAGTATTTTTAACTTCGAAATTCGACCCTTGATAAATCTGCCCCCAGGTGTGTGGAATGAAAGGTGGTGTTGTTTACTGTGAGTGATATGTGAGGGACAGGGGAAGATCTTGGAGGAAATATACTTTTTCTTTTTTTTGAAAGATTCAGTTTCAGGTGGCACTGTGACATCCAGGAGGAAACAGCAGAGAGACAGTCTGATTTCAGAAGCCTAGACATAAGTATCAAGCAATGATGATATTCTGCCAAGTAAAACAGCTGATTTTTCAGTTTATAATAACATTAGCTGACTTTTACCTTTACCTTCCATTACAATATTAATTTTTCTTGTCCAGTTCTCTATAAAATAGTTGAACTATCCCTACCCTGACACTGCTTACAACTTTTTTTATATTGTTTCTGTTTGGTTAATGGGGAATTATCATGAAAATGTAATATGGTTCATGTTATGGGAATAGGAATATTTTTAAATGTAATCAGTTACAAATGTGGTGCTGTTTCTAAAAAAAATCATGTTACTCTTCACTGCCCCCCTCTCAGGAAACTGAATTTTCTCTTCATGCAGGAGATGGAGTCAAGTTCTGATTGACACTTTGGTCTAATACATATTTTGGGAGAGCTACTTATGTATAGAAGATGTGTTAATGCTAACTCTTTCAAAATAACTGGCAGACTCAAATTCTGCATGTAGAGAGACAGAATATGTAGCAAATGTTAAGATGATTAATTTAAAAGAGTGAGTTCTCTGTGTACATCTTTAGGCAAAGGTAGGAATTTGCTTAATTTAAGTAATTTTTGGCCTTCAATGCAGAATGGTAATTACATTCAGGTTAAGGCAGTGCACATAATTTAAGAAAATAGTTTTAGGGAGTGTCTTGGCACTAGCTGCATTGCAAATAGCTACATGTTGCAAAGCAGAAAGTATGGATGCAAGTGCATTCCTGAAAACTGCCAATGTGTGCTCAGTTTTGCTTACGTTTTAGTATTTTATGATTATGTTTGTAAATAAGTCTTCAAGTTCATATTGGCCAAAATAAAACATCAAGAAAAGAATGTATTACACAGTAAAATACCCAATCCAATAATCTCATATGGTATAGACTAGAGGAGCACAGGCTGCCTCCACTAATTCTCCAAGAATACTTTTACACTAGGTATATATGGCATTGCTATATTTATGGCATTAAATATTATAGAGAAATAAAAGACATAGAAATGAACAGTGTAAGGGATATAGCTTTATTCTCTGTCATACTATTTTAGTCAGTAAAAAAATCAAACAAACGGTTTTTAGCGGCTCCTATTAGAAACCATCAGTCATCAATGGTACTGGCAGTTCTTGGCCTGAAATCAGAGTGGCTTCAGGCCAAGAACCTCCAAGAGGTTACAATGGTTTCCTATATCATTAATTTGAAGGGACTGGGGAGCTTCTCCACAAATGTACCATAGCTCTTATGGACTACAGCATTCTTCTACAAGTCTCCAGCCCTCGATAATTGGTTCTTTTTAAACACTGGACATGAAGCTTTTTTAGCTGGTGGAGAATTTCAATATGTGACTTTGCAGCATCTTGTTCGCTTGAATTTAACAACTAACAGTGACAGGTGAATTTGGGCAGAAAACTTTATACATGTTTTCAAATCAAAAATAGGTTGTCACTGCTAGTGCCAGGTGGATTCCATTCAAGAGAATGATGGCCTGCACAGCCACACTAGGCAGCTTCTTCAAATGCTCAGAATTTATTATAGGCAATTCAACATTCAAACAAGTTAAATTATATCTTAATATAGCATCACATGCATTCCCTTGTACCTTAAATAAATATCCAATTAATGAGCTCATTAGTTAATTATATAAGTTCCTATTGTTAGATATAATTTAGATAATTATGTCATATATTACACAAAAACTATTAATTAGGCAGAAATAATTGAATGATAAATGATGATATTTTGTTTGTACCATAACCTATTCTATCCTACATTAGACCACAAAGTGAAGTGAAATTAAATATCCAGGACCCTTTAACATTTAGAAAACACTCTATTTTTCTTGTCAGCGCCTTAACTGGTTGGTTGCTTCCTTAATAAAGCCTTTAAATTAGTGTTCAGATAGGTATTAAAAGGGATCTCAGTTAATGCCAGGGAAATCCTCTCATTCATTTGTATTAGTCAAGTTAATTGTCTCAAACCTCTTGCTCACCCATTAATTCAGAGCAATTTATTCCTTTGTTTCTCCACTGTGGGTTACTGGGCTTATCTTCAGGGCACCAGGTCATTAAAATAGTTAGAGAACATAAGAGAAAACTTTGAGTTCCAGCTGCGTGGAAAAATAACCAGACGGATGTGAACAATGCATATTGTATTATTTACCAAACTTAACTACACAGAAATAAATAGGGTCTCCACTCTAACAGAGAGGTATTACACATGATTAGTGATGGGCGAATTTATTCGCCAGGCGCGAATTCGGGGCGAATTTTGAGCGATTCGCGGCAGGCGAATAAATTCTCGAAACACCCGCGAAAATTCGCGCGAAATTCGCGAATTTTTCGGCGAAGCGAAACGGCGCAAATTCGCCCATCACTACACATGATGAATTAGCTTCATTGTGCTGCCCTGCTGTTTAAAGTTTTCACTCAGGCATTGCTGTGTGTACTGCAAATCCATTTTTTACCATATAAAAGTAAATTCATCAACTTCCAGATTATTAGTTGCACAAAATAAAAGCTATTTAGACAGGTTAGCCTTGTAAACATCTTCTGTTTTTTAAGAATTGTCTTCTTGTATAGATATTATACAGAGAAAATGCTGTTCTTGTCATTATATGAGCAAAGGTTGCCACCCTAGAGCTTATTCAATCTTGCAAGCAGGTTTCGAAAACACAAAATTGGAAAACTGACCAAATTTTGTTTTGACTATTGTCATCAGGACCGCTATCAGAAATCGCAGGGCCCCGTACGACAAAATTTCCTGGGCCCCCTGGGCTGCACCCTCCGCAAGCCCCACCTACAGGTCCGCCCTCCCCACCACACAGTAAAAAAACAAAAAAATATTGGTGGCTAGGGTTCCCACATGTTATTAAAAGATATAAAGATATTGGTGGTCAGGGCCCTCCATAAAAAACATTTGTGGCCAGGGCCCCTCCATTAAAAAATATTGGTGGCTAGGACCCCACATGAGAAAAAAAAATTGGTGGCCAAAATTGGTGGCCAGCCCCCCCCACGTTATGAGAAAATTGGTGGCCAGGGACCCTTAAATGTCCATGCCTTCCCGAAGTCAGCAGCTCTCAGAAAGATGGGGGGCCCGGCTAATCAAGTAAGTGTGGTGTGGCCGGGCCCCCCTTACCCTCTGGGCCCCCTACAACTCTCCCCCCTGTCCCCCCCTGATGGCTGCCCTGATTGTCATCAATATGTATTTTCTTTGAGGTTTCAATGAGTTGTTGCCATTTTGAGATTTTGTTTTAAATACATGTTGAGAAGGTTCCCAGTGTTTAGCAGTAAAAACAGCTTCTAGATCTATGTCCCATTTAATGAAAAGTTGAACATTTGGGGTGGGTCATAATGAATTTAGCAGATTGTGCTGAGATTTTTCTGTCTTCCTGTATTAAAAAAATAGCACAGAAAAAATAGTGAATCCTACTTTAATTGTATGTGTTTACGTTGGAATTGGGAATTTGGAAGACAATACTTTATTATTTATTCAAGCTTATTGATTGAGAAATACACCAACTCTAATTAATTCAGCATTAAAAAAAGAGATGTATCATATGCCTGTTATTTCCCCTTTGACACACCAATAAAAGGACAGGAAAAGGGGATAGGCCTAATGTATACTTTATAACCTTTCCACCCACTATGTGTGTCTTACGATTGATATACCGAATTCAGAACAAACCCCAAGGTCATGGTCACGGGTTAGTCTTCTGCCTTCAACAACCACCTTTCACTTTGATTGAAGCCCCCCGCTACTCGGGTGCTGCCAGGTCTTAATATGAGAGGACCAAGGAGAGAGTTCTGGGCAAGAAAGGGAGCCGCACATTATACTGAATTGGAGAACAAGGAATATAGTCTGAGTCACAGACCGGGTCAATATACAAGATGAGCAGAGCAGCACAATAACAGGAGCGTAATTGGGGTCACAAATACAGATAATCACACCCAGGAACTAATGAATAGACCTTTACGTTGGGCAAAGATTTCCACATTGAAAGCTCTTTAAATATTTGAATTTTGTGCCGGGGCAGAACATCCGGATATAGCAGGAAACAGCCGACCATGCAAAGAAGCGCATTCACTAACTCAACGCCGTAGAAGGCCGATGCGACAGACGTCCTCGTTGAGGGTGTGATGGGTGTCCCCGTTGCACCCACACTAGACCACCAGGTTGAGTTGTTAAAGTGTGCACACTAATGGCATTCTGAAAAGAGCATTCTGAAAGAGAAATAATAAAATCTTACCCTGGTGGTCTAGTGGGGGGGACGGCAGGGACGCTTGCCTCCCCCTCGGTGGGGACGCCCGCCGCTCCGAACTGCTTCCTTGTAGGTGCCGGTCTGTTAGGGCGCGCACCTCTTCCTGGTTTTCTGCGCATGCACGCTGACGTGATGACGTCAGCGTGCAGTGGCGTGAAATTTAAACTGTATTTAAAGGGACTTCAGTCTATATTCAGTGCCCATGATAGGTTTTGTTCCTGGTGCCTTGTACTTTGTGCTGAAAAGCTTCTAGTCTGTTTGATTCCTGTGTTTGACCCTGGCTGTTTTACTACTCTGATCTCTGGAACCTGACCTTGCCTGTTATTTGACTCCGATTCTGCCTCATCCCATCCGATTGATTATCCGGTTTTGACCCTTGCCTGCCTGACGATTCTAGCTATCTGCCTACCTCGACCCAGCCAGTCTGACCACGAATCTGTCTTTCCTGTTGTACCGCGACCTTCAGCCTTACTGACTTTAACAATTGTCGTGCCCCTTTGCTTGCCAGAACTCTTCGCCTTGCTCCTCTCGAAAAGTCCAGGTGGCATCCGAGTACGCTGAGGGCTCCTCAAAGGCGGTCACACTACTGGTGAAGCCGAGCCGAGACCAGGGAGCTTGGCACTAGTTCTGGTTTAGGGTGCCGACCGTGACAGGTACCCAGAATGCAGTCCTATTAATTTGGTAGCAGCACAGCAGTAACTTAAAACTAATATATATTTTTCTTTTCTTTTTCATTCAGCCTCTTTGCTACTCTAACAGCATTGTCCTGTTAAATGATCTGTGCCTTAAATGGCAGACAAGTCTCAAAGATCCCTATATATCACCTCACAGAACAACTCTTTATTTGGTTTACCTTTGTTTCATACCAGAAATGAAGTGGAGTTGTATCAGGTGTCCAAATTTGCATGGCCTAATGAGTAGATTTGCTCCTGTAGGACTATAGACAGATAAGATACAGTCTGGAAAAGTAATTTTTTTACTAAACGGAATCTATTATTTACACTAAGCTTACAGGAGAGAATATTAATATCAAGCAAAGGAAAAAATATCTTGGCTAGGTGCATAGGGCATACATTAGAAGTAATAAGAAAAACTGGAATAGAAAATACCATATGAAGCACAGAGTGTATATAAATATTAGGTTAGCGCAATGATGTCAGTAGCTTTTGAAGTTATATTTATTTCTGATTACAGTGCACGGATATTAAAACTATATTTTCACTCTTTACAGGGATTATGCTTGTAACCTAGACTGATTTTATTAAGCCATTGACTTGATATACCGAATGCTATCACACTACTATTTTAATGTCAATCCCTTTTTTTTCCATTTCTCTGGTTACATTTTGTAATATTGGGTTCCAATTAAGTTTTTTTTTCTTTGCTGTTCAATGTGCTGACATCTGGAATTAATGTCAGTCTGAAGGCAAGCCAGGCTGCGAGACAAAAACCAAGGCAAAAACATCACCGCTTTTCTGACATTGCTGTATTTTTGAAAAACAACATGCTGCCAGTATCGTGGAAGATTGCAGTGCCTTTCAGTGGAACTATCTTAGAACGACATTTAGGGGGTTATTTACTAAAATCTGACATTTACTCATTATTTTATTAAACTACTAAAATCTACCAAACTCTCATCCACATTTTTATCTTATATATCAATAAAAGAAGGCAAAATATCTGGTGCAGTAAAAGACTCAATAAAATTGTGAAGAATTGTACGATTCTTTCCAAAAACTCAGATTTTTTCATATTCTCCCTCGAAAACCACAAATGATTTTGATTATTGTACAAAACCCAGCACAGATCATAATGGGGGTTATTTACTAAAGTTAAAAAATTTTCTGGTCAGCCTTTTAAAGGGGAAAACGCCATTTTTTGTAGATTTGAATATTTGGAGATTTATTAAACCCTGATGCTGCTATAAGTCAGAATAAAAAAAATACTCCATCTCAAAACTGCTGAGGTCATGTAGAAGTCAATGGGAAGTTCCTTTTACAATGCCTTGTATTACAACAACATTTTCGATTATAGTTTGATTAATGCAATGTAAGTGGTAGGTGGCCACTTCTGCAACTTCTTTAGAACTCCTGTAGGTCAGAACTATATGGTGGCCACAGCTAAATGCAGAAAAGGAGTTAAAAGGATAACTTTTTCTGAGAATTTGCAATTCTGTCAGATACCCCTGAGTGTCAGTGCAAAACAATTTCCAAAATAAGGGTTGTCAATTGAGCTGAAAACCTTGTTTCACATTCTGGCATCACATTTGCATATAATATATTTTACCTGCAATCTCCTTTGTACATCCAGGCTCCTAAATCATACTTGTTTGCTTTTGGGCGGACATCATCCTCACTTTTATTGCGCCAAATCATCATATTTCTGTAATGCAGTATACAAGGAATATCGGAAGATACATCCTCTAAGCAAATGAGATCTAATGGGAAAACTATACAATAGCTGATTTTTAAACTTGACGAAAGACACTGTTGCTTAATTTCAATTCTGTATTCCTGGATATTTCTATTCTTGCCTTGGGCAAGAATCCATTAAATTACATGAATATAACAAATGGATTAAGCAGCCAAACAGATGCATTTGGAATGGAACAGATGGGTCTACATTTTCAGAGGTGGAAATGTGTTTTAGCTGTATGAAATCACAGAGCACCAACAGGAGTAAGAAAAAGACACATAATTCAACACTGTGCGGGGAGGTCAGCATAATCAGAAGCGGATCATCAAAAAAGTGCAATAGCAGGAAAACAAATAGGATTATAATGGAACCACTTGATTATGAAGAGATACAGTGGCTAAGTTCCATTTAGGGTGAAGACACATGGTGCTACTAGTAGCAGCTACTTGTACACTATTACATTAGGGTAGAGTACTGAACACATTTTGCAACAGTTTCTTACTGCTATTACCCCCCCCCCCCCCCCCCACACACACACACTAAATACAGCAGGGAATGAAAGACACCAGAAAACCAGCCTCCAATGCTGGAGAACCAGGAGGAGGGATCTAACCATTAAAAATAATATTTTTCTGTGTGATCCTCCTTAAATGTGTTTTTTCATTTCCTGCACCTTGTTCAAATGATGAATGATGGCCTCCTTTAGTTCATATGAGTTATTGATATAGTTGCAACAGGTAAGCCTACAATTTTGCATCCCCTCCCCTTAGCTGCAGTAAAGCAATTTAACACCAGAAGGTGTTGTATTAACTTCTTCTTTACCAGCTGACGCTCATTTGCTGCTATACAGAAGTCAGCATACTCATTGGTAATATTCAGGGATGGGTGAAATTTTTCGCCTTGTTTCGCCGAAAAAATTCACCATAGACTTGTATGGTGTTGTGCGTCAAAATAAAAAGACGCACGTCAAATGGGCGTCGGCGACATTTTGCTGGCAGCGAATTTTTGGCGAAACGAAGTGAGTGAAATTCGCCCATCCCTAGTAATATTATCAAGTAGCAGAGACAGCTCTGATATGAGATAGAAAGCCTTTTTAATGCAGCATCTATTAACACAGGGAATATCAAATAAAGCCTTAAGCATTGCCATTGGGGACTGAGTGTTTAACCATTAGGTGTTTTGGTATTTTGGCCTTATTAAGGTCTGGGTCATCTACGAACCATGTAGCAGATCCCAATTTGCTCAGATAACATTCTGAGCAAATTGAGCAAGTGTAAGGGTGTTTCTAAAGTAGTTATTGTGATATGCGAGGTTATAAAGCACCCATTAGACAGTAGTGAAAGGGAATATCCAATTTAGAGAGGTACCAAAATAGAAGTACTGAATAGAAGCATTTTCACAGTTAAAGTGGACCTGTCACCCAGACACAAAAATCTGTATAATATAAGTCCTTTTCAAATTAAACATGAAATCCAATTTAAATTTTTTATTAAAGCATTCATAACTGTTGTAAACTCATTTAAAAATCTCAGCTGTCAATCAAATATTGTCTGCCCCTCCTTTATGCCTAGGCATAGAGGCGGGGCAGACAATTGCTTTCACTTTCCATTCAGCACTTCCTAGATGTCACTGCTCTCCCCACATTCCCTCGTTCTCTTCACCATTTAATTGTGTAGCCAGGGCATGGGGATGGACATCAGGTCCCCCATTCTGGTGCATAAACAAGATTCTGAGATGATACAAGGCTTGTCTTAATAACAGTGTCCACAAAATGGCTTCTGCCTGCTTGTTATAATTATGAATTCCCAGACTGAAGGAAACAAGATTCCAATAATTTATATAGTGTAATTAAAGTTCATTTTGCTTGACTAATGTGATAAAATAGGATTTTGAATAATTTTTTTGGGTGACGGGTCCACTTTAATGGAACTAACATGACCTTATCCCTGGAGGTCAAGTGTAAGAATACTAACTTGTTTCTATAGTGGAAATGTGGGAGAAGTTTTGGTACACTTCCAATTCCTGTATAAAGAGAGGTAGGCCTGAAAAGGACAAGGCTTAATGGGAGTATGAGGAGTTTGTACATATCCAACAAATTGACACATTTATGGTTTTGGCTGGTAACGTATGCATGGTTGGAACTGGATTCTCAATGGGTGCAATCAGAGCCATTTCAGATAAAAAACACAACAGAGGTGAGTGTAGTACAGCAGAGCTGCCCGCAGAGGTTGTTATGGTACTGTAGAGGGAAACAGGCCAGCAGTAAACTTTTTTTGGCGTTGTGTTCATCTGGCCAATGTCTTTTAGTTCTCAGCCTTGTCAGGGGAGGTGAGGAGGCAAGACTGTCTGCAGAAGGCAGCACTCTACCCTGGCTCTGGTCAGGGTGCAGACAATGGCACCTGTTTTCAACAAGGGGTGTGTATGAGCCTGTCCACTTTGGGGCTAAGATTGTCTTCCTTTTATGACTTACAGCTACCCAGTCACCAGGTAGCAAGGAGTTGTTTCCCTTTGTAGGCAATACTGGTTGAGCTGCTCTTACCTACCTCACTACAAAGTCTGAATCACCTGAGAGTGGCATTCCTGCATTATCAACCTTGAAAAGATACCTGGTTTCACAAGTGACTGTGAGACATGAAACTTCAAAACCATTAACTTTCGGAGTAACAAAGGCATCTTTATGCTGTTACTGGAAAAAGGGCATTGTTTCAGGAATTCTTTTACACCTCAGTGCCTCAGTCTTATTGTCTAATGTTTCCTAACATTGTTTCTTGAAGTTAATTTATTCCTGAATAGCTGGACTAAACCCTTTAATAAAGACATATATAATCTGTGGACAGTGAAGAATGCTTGGATCATTATTGTCAGAATCCATGTATATAGGTAAAAGAAGTATTAGAAAGGGTTACTGAATGGCCTTCGTGTTTAGCATGACAACACAGGACAATAATGATAAAAAATAAATCTTCATCAAATATATTTTATTTATGTGGAACTGAAAATATAGTTTTATTTTAACTGCACTACTATAGGGTGGCATTGCTATAAAAATTAGATATGATTAAATGTATTTCAAACTGTCTTTATTTTAGGTTTTGGATAATGTTTAATAGTAGTTCTTCCCTTCTAATACAGTTTGTTTTTTTGGTTAGTAGCTACCAGAATAAAAAAAACTACTGTACCTCTCCAGTTCTTTTTCAAATGAAAACTAGAGTTTCCGAGACAAAAAGTTGCCACAAGTCCACCCAAGCTGAGTCCCAAATTAGAGAAGCTCATTCCGGCCGGCGTTGTTTCCTCTATTGCGTGTCTACTCAATGGGCACTCATGGCCACTTAATTTGATATAACCTAAATCTGTTGCTCAAGTATTCATTTTGGGGTTATAGATTTCCTTTAAGGAATCCCAGGTTGCCATGGTTCACTTATTTTCTCTTGTAGTTGAGGCGTGTCATCATGGCAACCCTCTCCTATTTCTCACTGTTCCATTCTACCTTATTAATGGCACCATAAGATAATATACTACAATATATTATCTCTTTGCTGTATAATTATTTCCTTAAGCTTGGTTTAGTGCTGGCTCATGTTTTTTCAAGTTGTGTGGTTTTCTACTCAGGGGAGAACGAGTTCTATTGAGCTGGATAAAAAGGAAAATCCCAGTGACCTTATACAAGTTGTGTTAAAGGATTGTTGGTTTACACTCTGTGCTTTGGCAGTGTGTCTATATTGCAGGGGCAGAACTTAGTATTCCTTTAGAATCTACTGATACCCCTGGGCGGTAATCATAAATCGGGTTACTGTTTAGTTTTTCTATTATTACCATTATAATCCAGACTAATTAATCAACAATTTCCTTCCTGCTGAGTAATCAGGACATATGTAAACGACAGAAGTCTTAACGACACTTAACGACAGAAGTCTCCACCCAGAAATTACAAGTTGCAGGTAAAAATATCATATTGATTGTTAAATATAGAACACTATGGAACACATGATTAATATTTAATTATATCAGGCTTTCAACTAATGCTAAAAATATGGTTACACCTTAAAATGTCATAAATGGTTTCGATTTTTTCCTCCACCCAGGGTAAATAACTTTCAACGACACTTGTATAAAGCAAAAAACTGTTTTCAATCACATTTGAGCTGGTCTGGCAACAGCTCTCTTAATATACAGGCAATCATATAAAATACAGTGTATAGCGCATATATGTCTTTGTTTACACAGTAAGCATTAGTGATGGGCAAATTTGCGGCGTTTCGCCGAAAAATTAGTGAATTTTCTGTGAAATTCGCGAAACTGTGAAAAACATCACGAAACATCGTATTTTTTACGCTGGTGTCGGGTTTTTACGCTCCCGTCAGTTTTTTTGAACCCCGACAAATTTTCGCCAGCTTATTTTTGGGGGAATTTATTCGCCGGCAGCGAATCGCACAAATTCGCCTCGAATTCGCACCTGGCAAATAAATTCGCCCATCGTTAGTAAGCATTTGATTGTAAAATATGTTTTAGCAACCTGGCATGGGTAAAGTCAAACATGTAAAAATGCCATAAGTCTTAAGGTCCCAAGCTTGGAGCTTTTAAGCCCCAATGATTAGCTTGGGGCTAAAAAGCTCTTTGCTATTTCACTATAGCCCCTTCGTTAAGGGGAGGTGCACCATGTTCTTATTACCCAGTCACATGTTTACTGGTGGATTGGATTTTAAATGCACTACAAAGCTAAAATGCTTATAGTGGAGGAAGGAAATCATTCACAGGTGTAAGTCTCACTAGAGCTCCAGAGCTAAGGGTACTGTAAGTGCACAATGGTCTTATTGGGGGACTTGATTTTAAATGTACTACAAACTTATAATGCTCACAAATAGTGTAGGACTCATGTACAATGAGGGGCCTTGACGTGGCACGTGAGCTTACATATTTTGGCCAAAGTGTGGTACTAACACCTAATTTTTTGTAATTATTTTTTAAAGGCAAATCGAGCGCTGGCAAATTTTCTCTTTCTCTTTGTGTACAAATATTGGCTTTTTATCGTTTTCGGCAGCTGGTCAACTCCAGAATGTGGGTTAGTCCGAGCGATGGGACAATGTTGTCTACGGCAGCTGGTCAACGCCACAGCGTGAGTTAGACCGAGCGCTGACGATCTCTTTCTGTGTACTTATTTTTGTTGCAGGGTGTTTGAATCTGGCCTGCTTTATTCTGCCGTGTTAAGAACACAGTGGATTTCCTTGAATGGACTATAATGACCAAAATGCAATCCAAATTTTAAATCCAGTGCATGGAGTGGAACACTGCCTCTTCTCCAGTCCAACCTGAATACTTGCCCGTTAGTGTCCATACACTTGAGGCAGAAGGAGCTGTAAATGTTCTCCCCTTGCTTAAGTGGGATTCCAACCATCTTAACCTTGAGTGAGTTTCCCCCTCTAAAACATACTGGAAGGCAGGGCTGGAACAAGGGGTAGGCAGAAGAGGCAGCTGCCTACGGTGCAACGATTGGGGGGTGCTGGGCATTTACCTATTGTGCCTACCCCTAGATCAGATTCACCTGCCACTCGGCTTGCACCTACTTAAACCCATGCACGTGAGTGTACTCGAGCAACGCACCCGACAGGGGAAGGGGGGCAGGTTGGCCGCTGGGTTGCCTAGGGTGCCCAGCCAGCCTGGCCGACCTCTGCTGGAAGGTTAAATGGCTCCTGGTGAAACTGAACATAAGTATTAGTGCAGGTATAGTATCAACTATCCAGAATGCTCGGGACCTGGGGTTTTCAAGGTAAAAGATCTTTCCATAAATTGGATCACCACTCCTTAAGTCTGCTAAAATTTCTGTGTTTTGCCGCAGGTGAATAAATTAGAGAAACTGCAGTGAAAATTTGCCAAATTGACGCGGGCGTCAAAATTCACGGGATATTCGTGACTTGTCGGCGAAGTGATATGGGACAAATTCGCCCATCACTGGTTGAATGATTGTTTTGTCACCAATCTGGATTTATGCAGTTTAGTTACTATCACATGTTTTATTACTACAGAGAAAAAAATCATTTGTAAAATTTAGAATTATTTGCTTAAAAATGGCTTTATAGGAGGGGAGATGACCTCCTTGTAATTTTGAGCTTACCGGATAACAATTTCTGGATAGTGGATCCCATACCTGTAATATCATTAGAGTTTCTCTGCAAAATGAAAAGATTATCAAAAGATCACCAGGTCCCTAGCATTCCACAGAAAAAACAGTACCTCATACCTCAACTGTATATGCAATTTGTTTAACATGTGATATTCACAATATATTAAACGTGTGTTGAATATGTGATCTTCTTAGTAATTGATAAGGTCTGTGTATAGAAGAATTCTGCAATTAACTTTACGAAGCCTATTTTTGATCTACCACATCTCTAATGTGAAATTGTTCTTAGGAGTGAACATTTCATTTGTCATAGAAGGAGAGTTTCACACGCTCAGTTAAGGGCTTCTGATAAATTCCCCCTGAATGAGGGAGTTTTCAGGGTAGTTGATAGACCTATGACTTCATTTCAGTAATATGCAAGTGCCTCTAGGGAATGCACACATTAGGCAGGAATGTACTGCTGATGTGACTGACAGGCTGATAGGGGCTTTTTAAAACATCTATGAAGTGTTGTGACTCACCTGAAAGTATCTTCTTCTGTTAAAGGTGTTGAAAGTTTTTCTTTGATTTTTTTTCATTTAATTCTTGGAAATAGTGATGGGTGAATCTAACCCAATTCACTTCACTGAAAATTCCCAAAAATAGCAAAAAAATTCACCAAATGCATAGGGGCTAATTTATTAAAGGGCAAAGTGGCTAACGCTAACGAAAATTAGCCAGCGTGACATAATTTCGTTACTTCGCTGATTTACTAACGGGCACGGGCGTAAATTCACTAGCGAAGTAGACCTACTCTAGCGCTACTTCGCACCCTTACGCCAGGGGAAGTTGCGATATGGCGACGGGATGTAACTACGCTAATTTAATAACTTGCGCATTTTACTGAACGTTACCCTCTTGCGCCAGACTTGTCTTCACCACCTCAGACCAGGCGAAGTGAAATAGAGTAGATAGGGCTTGCTTCAAAAAAGTTGAAATTTTTTCTAAGTCTAAGTACTTTTTTAAGGCCATATGCAAATTAGGCATCGCTAGTGTAACTTCGCTTTGCTTAGTGAATTAACGCTAGCGCAACTTCACTAACTTTCACCTCCCTGAGCACAACGGATTTTATTGAGTTAGAGGCACCCTGGCGAAACTTTGGCTGGCGAAGTCCGGCAAAGCCAACGCTGGCGCAACTTCGAAGGTAAGTAAATTTGCCCCAATAAAGTCTATCTGCAACATTTTTTGTTTACACCCATTGGAGTCTATGGGTATCTTTTTCATGGCAAAGCCTGGCAAATTTTTTTTTTTTTTAAATTCGTTAGTATACAATGAAAAAAACACACAAAGACAAATTAAACTTTGAAATCGCTAAGTCTTTATTAAGAAATAACTTACCGAAACTCAGTTTGTGCTCCTCTTCAGAAAAGGTGATCCGGTGATCGCCCTGTCACCTCTTTTGAGGATTCCCCTGGATTTACATGCTGGGCAGTGGCATAACTATAGAGGAAGCAGACCCTGCAGTAGCAGGGGGGCCCAGGAAAAATGGTGGTCCAGACTGCGGGTATGCTTCCTCTATAGCCAACAAGAACCCCCATCCTTCCCTAGTCGCTCTCTTACCTGTGTTGGCACGTGGTGTATAGTGGGGAGACTCTGGGAGGAGGAGTGGGTGGAGTCTGTATGAGTGGGCAGAGTCTGGGCGGGGTAAGGGCAGGAAGTGGGCAGAGGCTTGGCTTGGATGGAACGGGGAGCATGCTCACACAATAAGTGGCACTTGCAATCCCTGATAGTAAAGTAACTTTATACATAATATCAACTGAAACCTAATGACCAACCCACATGCATACACAAATTACAGATAATTTGTAGTTCATTTTTCTAAAATATCAGCAGTGAAGCTTACTTTTTGTACACTGCCCTGTACATGATGTATTGGCTTCCTTGTACCTGATGAATGTGTCGACTGTCCCAGCTTCCTTGAAAGCCTTAAAAGCACATCTTTTCTTACCCACCTCAACAACAACACTTCTATTGAACCACAAAGGTTTCGTTTTGCAATGATGTTCCTTGCACACAAAGGGAATATACTTATTAAGCAGCATTTTGAAAACATCCCATTTTTGTTCTCTGTGAAAAGCATTTACTTTTTAATATGTTGCAGAGATTCCCTTATACCTTCAATGTTTGCCTAAAATTTATTGATTTAGTTACTCCCTTATAGAGTTGCCTCTGCAACATAATCTGAAAGGAGACCATGTTATGATCATTGTGTTATTATATGCGGGGGCCATTTTGTTTTGGCAAGATCCCTGTTTGTTATTTGCTGGAATAATTTGCTGTGCCCTTTTATACAGGGGTCAGTACTAGTCCTACAACAATATTCAATGTATTAAGTATGTATTTATTTCTCACACTTCAATGTCTTTGGGGTGCCAGTAGGTAATGTACAGTATGTCATAATGTAATAGGGTAGACATGTCAGTACATGCTATTACTTTATAAAGTAATGGAGATACTATTATACTTTTCTTTACTGTAGGGTGTAAGGTGAATATGTGAGCTGCATACTGTATTGTATGTATACGAATAGGGGGGCAATGATTTTATTTCCCTGTGACCCATTTGTCTAAAACAGGGAAGGAAATATAAAGAGGAGGTAAAGAGGGTCCTGCTCAAAAGATCTAAAAGATTTAAAAGATATTAACACTATTTCCCATTGAGATTTTGTAATAATTCTACTTATACTGAAACGCAACTGCATTCCATGGATCTGAAAGCACTGAAAATAGCCTTAAACTCATAATTACCTTCAGAAAATACACACGTAGTGATCGGATCACTTGCTATATAAAGTAAAGTAAAACATGGAGATATAGAGGCCCTTTTAATATTGTCTGGCCTCTCTAATACTGATAAATTATTCAGCACTCTAGTGAGGGAATGTTGTGTGATCCTTACTTCAGCAATCTGGAAATGAATTGCTTTGGTAATACTATCCATCTATTTGATATGTATCTCATCTCTTCGACATAAAAATATTATCTGGCTGTTTAAGGTAATCATTTTTTTATTAGTTACATCTTGTTTATTTTTTGTCAAGGAGGCAGTATCTTATTTAGATAATTTGATAACAGCAATTCAATGGCCTGTCTTGAAATGTTATCAGCGTTGGGGTATGTTATCTGGCCACTTTGGCATTGATTGGTTAGGGCTCCGCTTGTAAGCTTATGTCATCTGTATGTTGTACTTTTGTAGATACGTTAATGGGTTTCTTGCAACAGAAAATTCAATAAGTCTCTTAACCTTTTTTTCTTTCAGCTAGTTTTAAGTAGGCTTTATGATTTAAGGTTTCAATTGGAAACATCATTAAGAAACGCATCACATCCCTACATTAAGCTGCTGTAGATATTAGAAAGAACTTACCGAATTCTAGGCACAGAATAATCAGCCTTCTTCATCTGAAATTGTGCACAGATTAAAATGGCATGCTTTTCTTGAGAATGAATAGACAGTGTAGCAGAAATGACAGCTAAATATCCCCCCAAATAATCTGTGGGTAGATTCACATTGTATCAAAATGAGAAAGAAATCATGAATTTTAGATTGCATCATCTGTATAGTATGGAATAAAAAATCTCATCAGGGAAAGAGCAAAAGTTTGATGCTCTTTGTTTTGTCCACTTTACCTACGTGTAGTTAAAATGAGTTTCCATCTAACTCTTAACAGCTGTTCTATGTTCTTCCAATGTATATTAACGCAAGATAGAGCACAATAAACCATGTCCTATTTATCATACCTCTCAAACCACTTGACATTGCATGGTTCCCTGGGGATGACAGAGCACCTACTAAATGTGATGCCTCCTCTGCTTGACTGAGATGTTACACACCACTCTCACATTACCAAATGCAAATACTGGGTCATTCCAACTCTCCTCTTTCTTTCTCTCTGCATAGAAAGCTTCTACAACATTTACCAATATTCTTTCATTTAAAATATGAAAGCACCAAAAAAAATGAACATTACAAATTCAATAATCATTTTTAAAAATTTGGATTCTTTTTATTTCAATGGAGCTTTCTGGATAAAAGCTTTCTGGATAAAGGATCCCAGACCTGTATAGGTTGAACATGCCAAGCACAGGATTCTTGAGTTCCCCTGGTTCACCTGGGAGGAGAGGAGCTTAGAAACCCCCTTTAGATTCCCAAACTACAGGCTGCATTCACTTAGATGGAATAGGTAAAATATAAATTACACTGTCTCCATGACTTTAAAGAATAAACCAGCACAGCTCATTCCATTTTATATTGTCCTTGAAAGGACTGCCTTTGTACTAAAATGCATATAAATCTGAAGACATTAAAAAATGCTGCATCTATTGCTGAATAAAATAATCCAACGGAGACCAAATGTGTGTATGCACACTCAAGCATAACATCTGTGCTTCCTGAGTTCTTTTCCTCACAGGAGATAATCAGTTAAACAGATGCTATTGTTCTTTTTAATTCTTTAGTTCTTTTTATGCCTGCCTTCTTTTTTGCCAGGAGTGAAGGTTGACAAAACGCTTGTGATTAATGGCCAACAGCCTTTGCCAGAGCACAGAATCTCTGCGGGATAGCTGGTTGCCAATATATTAAGTATAACTAACTTTGCGGTTAACTGAAAGTCAGTGACGAGCAGGAAACCTGTAAGACGGTGAAGAGTGTGGTATAAATTACTGCCAGAGAGACCCCCTGCCATGGGTCAAAGTGATCTAAAATATTGTTACAATATTTCCATTAACAAAATATATAGACAGAAGAATTTCTCACATGGTTCCTTACTTGGCTTGCTGTTGCTTCCCATATTCACTCTGAGGAACTTTGATTCATTTAGAAATATATAGTTTACCCTTGTTTATTTTCACCACATATTTGCCTTCTGGAAGTTATAGAGAACTCTGTAGAGGGCAAATTCTCCAAACCGTTGACTTGAGCCCTCCTTTACAATGCTCAAAAATATATCATATTATGGTGGATGGGGCTTTAACTGCCTAAAAGGGGACATTGAATCAAGCTGATTAAAAGGGTCCTACTATCAATTAAACAGACAGACCTGGCCAGAGGGTACTCATGCAAATTAGATAAATTGTGGCAAACAAGGGTAGAAATTGAAGGTGACCCACCACCAGGACTGCAAAATAATTCATGGTCACTGCAACTCCTCCTAAACTTAGGTAAGATGAGAACTCTTTCCCCCAAACTCCTTCTTCCCCTCTTTTTACTACTCTTTATTTTTCTATGCTATTCCTTACATACATGTTTTGTTTGAAAAAGCATCAATAAAAGCACTTTTAAAGAAATATATTAATCTACCCCTGCACAGTCTCCAACTGTAATTAATCTCCCTAAATTAATTAACAACATCTCAAACCTAACAAGGCTAAATTCATAATCTTTCCCCTAAATCTGGACCTAGGCCCTAGTTTACTCCTGGTGGAATTAACCTTTGAAATCATCACACTCTCTTTGAGTTTTTCCTCTCCGTCTCTATTGATATCAGTTACATGGTCAAAGCCCATTGCATTGTCATATAGAATATTGACTAAATGCACCCATTCTTGACCTTTTAAGCAACAGCTAAAACCCTAATCTGTGCCCTCATCCTATCTCACCTAACCTTCTGTAACCTGCTAATAACTGCCCACAAGAGAACAAGAAAGAGAAAGAACTGACCCATGTATTTTCACCCTCCCATCAAAGCATGTCCACATGCTACTATTTATACACCATTAAAACTGATAAATAAGATAAAAAAATCCAGTGATAATTAAAACATGGTTAGGACTGCCCACCCAAGCTCCCACTTATCCTCCTTTTAGTCTTTAACTGTGTCAGAGTTTGACTACCCTTTGTACTCAAAGTTCAACCCTTCCATTTGTGTTTGTAATCGTCTACCACATACATAGAATTCAAGTTTTGGGCCCTTTTTTTACTCTCTCTCTCTCTTAAATGTTTTTAGTTATATTGCAGTACATATTGAAAATATAATCTTTGTATGAGCAGTGCATGACAAAATGAAATAAATAATTCTTCTACCCTTCTACCACTTCTGTGTAATTCTCATGGTTTTTGGAGTATCCATTTGTGTTCATGTCACGGCCATTCCATTGCATATAACTAATCTAACATGTCAGGGATAGGTATTAGGTGATTAGCAAACACACCCAAGATGCATTTCCTTTAATAGCACGATGAGAAGATGATAGTGTTACAAGTAAGGCCAAAATGCTTCCAGGCTGATTTACGAAATAAATATATGTATATAACTAACAAAAATGACAGTTGCATTTCATTGTTACTGAATATATTTCTGTTTTCTTTGTACAGTCTGGCAACCAGGCAACTAAGCTATGTAAAAAATTCAATTACTTTGCTTCATTCACGCTCTGGGAACTCCCAAGATATTAACTTTCATAATTTAGTAAATAAAAGTTGTGCAAGATGAATTGGAAAAATAAGAAGGAATTGTCTGGCAGGGCAAGCATGGTAACCATGTGAGGAGTGATTTGAAGGTCATTGCATCTCATACAATCTCCGCTTTTTATTTTCATTTTTAATTTCAGAATCATATTTTATTCTGGTAATATATGATTAATAATAAGAGCCATTAGGGTTTTTATGTGAACATATTTGAAGTGGTAAAGTACATTTTCTATTGTTGTTCAGAATGCACATTAATTTCCTCTTTTGGGCTTGTAAATTGGTCATCATTATCTCACTTCAAAATACAGGTCATTGATACCTTTTTAGACATTTTTTCTTGAGTGACTTCTGCAGGAACCAATGGAGTAAAACTACACATACTTTAATAAATTCACCATTTATTCAACTCCGATTTTTACACCTTTTTCTGCTAATTTCATTTTACATATCATAATAAATATGCCCCTAAAAGTATAATGAACAAGCAGAAACAAAAGAAAATAAGAGTCATTGATGCTGTCTATTAGAGATGATGCAGATCTCATCATGCTGTAACCTGAATTGCACTTCTAAATGATATGCAAGTAAGAATACAGATCAGGTGCAGAAGGGGGAGCACTTAGGTGCCTCCCCTGTCTGCCCCCTCATGAATACATTGCTGCCAAACACAGGTGGTGCTGTACTTAAGGGGTTGGTCAAAGGCCTCTAATACTCCAAAATGGAGCACAATGACCTGTTGCAATTCAAATAACTTCTGGACCAAGGAGTTAAAGTCCATGGGTTAAAATCCTATTTGCCGTAGCCAAAGGGGTTAGGATTAGGAAAAAACGTGGTCAGGTTCAGCCAAAGCTAAAAGGCAGGCAGCACAGGATCAAGGTCAAAGTTAATAGCAAGGGTTAGAAAGTCTAGAGAATGAATAATAACGCATTTAGGAACAACCAAGAACACCAATATTTGGGCCCTATATATTGAACCATCATCCTGAGCATCAAGCATGGCATCATGATATCACGCATCTGTGCATTGACATCCGGACGCCAGCATCGCAACCCATGTGGCACGCAAGGATGCTGTCATCTTGGATGCGGTGCAGAAGGCGCTGGGATCGCTGCTGAGTGCTCCTGAGTCCCTTTTTTTTAACAATGCCTTCCACGAATGACCCCTGGATATCCTTTTGGATATCCAAGTGATACTGCAGTTTATTTCATTATCAAATAATTGTTATTAAACTCTATAAGGCTCTTCGTAGGGTCGTTTCTCTCAACCAAACTGCTGTACAACTATTTTTAAGAGAAAGGAAATAATAACTTTTTCAGGCTTGTCATGAGATGGGTTATCAACTTGACACACATGGTTTATTGCACTGAACTATGACTGGTCAGATGCAATGCAAAAGTGGGGACTCATGTAGTCTTGGGTTGGCTATGAAAGTAAAGGTGGCCATACACGAGCCGATAAAAGCTGCCGACAGACCGAGTCGGCAGCTTATTGGCCCGTGTATGGGGGCCCCCAACGGGCTTCCCCAATCGAGATCTGGCCGAAAGTCAGCCAGATCTCGATCGGATGGGGTTAAAAATCCCGTCGGATCGCGGCCGCATCTGTTGGTTGATGCGGTCCCGCGTTCCGACCACCCGTTTGCGAACACTAGGATCCGATCGTTGGGTCCTAGGGCCCACGATCGGATCAGCACGATATTGCCCACCTCAAGGTGGGCATATCGGAGGGAGATCCGCTCGTTTGGCGACATCGCCAAACGAGCGGATCTATCCATGTATGGCCACCTTAAGTATAGCCACTGGTCATCCTAGTTTTTTCCTAAGACATGATTTGACATATGGTTTATCATATTTTTGATTCAGATATTTCCAAATAATTCTGGAGGGACTAGTACACTCTGTGCAAATAAATATCAACCTAACCCCATCTTCTCTCTATTGGTGAATACTAGTAGTTCAGACTGGGAGATACTATTATGCCAATATAACAGGACATTTATTATATGATTTACATATTCTGCTGTTACCAAATTACAAATCTCACACTTTCAAATATTTTTTTTTATGTTTTACCTGATCTTCATTAATTGGCAATTATATCCTTTTGCAGTGCATGTTCTCTCTGCTGTTCCACAAATGAAACCTTCAAGATTACAATTTCACAGGCTGGATGGGCCTATAAAATCCCTGCTATATTCCAAAGAAATATAAGTAAGCAAAACATAATTAAACCGGTAAGCAAAATTATGCAATCTTTAAAATTAAATATACAATTTTACTGTAATACCATATACCAACATCATGCCTTGTATATACCAAGCAAAGTCATTCTCACTTACATTAAGTAAAATTAAAGTTGAGTATATACCGTAGCTACTTCTTTGTCTCTGTCTCTGCCTCTTGCTCCTATTTCCTTCCTGTGTTTCACCTCCAGGCAAAATCCTCCCCTTTCGTTCACTAGAAATATGACATAGATGCAAATTTGAAGTGTATTTGATTCGTATGCACTTCTGCAATTTGTACCAACAGGTAGGAGGCTTTCTACCATTGAATTTAACATGGCTTTGTTCGGTTACAACTGCAGGTTTGAAATAATGTTTTTCAGTTCTTGCAATAGCTATGATTTAAAGATGTATAATATTCTTTTATGGTTAACTTGAATAACAATAGTAGGAGGAAATGCATGCAGTGGATGGAACAACTGTAGCTCTCATTGTCTGTGGCGCTGGCAGAGGTTATAAAACAACTTACTGTTTATCCCCCCAATATGGAATAAAAAGATCTATGCTATTACCAGGTTCAGTAGCCCATAGCAACCAATACAATGTTTTCTTTAAACAGCTGACCAAAAATAGTTTTCTGCTAAAAGGATACTAAAAGTGATTAGAGTTGTAGCAAATGTTTCACCTTTTATCATATAATCAGTTTAAAAAATATATATCTATATATATATATATATATATATAACGAAAAAAGTCTCTCGCACACCTCAAAGGTTAACGAAACCAGGTGCTGCTGTAATTTCAAATATTCACGGATCCAGGGTAAACGGTCCCAGACCCAGCCCGAAACGTCAATCCTAATTATTTTATACTTTTGATAAATAAATTAATGATGTTTTAAATTGTGCGAATGTATTCGCCAGGCATGGATTTGCAGCAAACTTCCTTATTTTGCCACCTTTTGCCGCAGAAAAATTCTCTGTGATAAAAAAGTTGCTTGTGTAAAAATTTTCACGAGTAAAAATTGTTTTGACGCTCATTGACTTTAATGCATTGACAAAAAAGTAGCTGCGATTATTTTTTTGATGCCCAATGACTTTAATGCATTTGGAAAAAAAAGTCAGCGAGACAAAAAATTTGACAACAAAATTGTCACTGAGAAAAATCTTTTGACGCCAATTTACTTTAATGCATTTGGACACAATCACAAGAATGTATTTTTGGGTTTCTAAATACATACAATGTTAAGTGATTTAAATATTTTAAGAAATGGTCTCTAGTTAATCATTCACACCAGTTAATATCTCAATGGAGGTGGTAATCTAATTGCCCTATCACTGGCACACAAGTATTGGTTTCCTCAGAAGCCAATTCACCCTGCATAATGTTTTTGGATTATAGGAATTAACCAGATCACTTGGAAGAATCCCCGAAACATCTCTCTTTTATGTAAATGTCAAATAGTTGAATGAATTCTTTCAAGGCTATCTTGCAAAGAGTGTTTTGATCACCATGTTTATTTGTTCATTTTGGCACCAGAGTGTAGAAGATGCACAAGGATGGAATCAGTGCCTGTTTACTAGTCTAGCAATTCACTCCCTTCAGTCCTGTCGTTTTATGTTATATAACCTCCATTTTTCCAGTTTGGCTTTTAGCTAGTTTCCAGTTATACAACTGAACTTAGAATGAATACTGCTGTCCTCCTGCTTTGGAGAGTATTTTCTGCTCCTGATGACGTCTACTATGACAAAATGTGTTGGGTATTACTGTATTGACTTTTTGGGGCAGATTTATCAAGGGTCGAATTTCGAGGGTTAAAAAACCCTCAAATTCGACCCTCGAAGTAAAATCCTTTGAATTCGAATATCGAATTCGAAGGATTTTAGCACAAAAGGTTCGATCAAACCGAATGATTCGAACGATTTTAAGCGATCGATCGAATGATTTTTATTTGATCAAAAAAGACTTAGAAAAGTGCTCTGGAAGGTCCCCACAGGCTAACGTTGCACTTTGGTAGCTTTTTAAAGAGACAGTACTTCGATTATCGAATGGTCGAATAGTCGAACGATTTTTACTTCGAATCGTTCGAATCATTCGATCGAATTCGATCAAATTTGACCAATTCGATGGTCGAAGTGCCCAAAAAAAACCTTCGAAATTCGAAAATTTTTGCATTCGAACTATTCACTCGAGCTTAGTAAATCTGCCCCTTCATGAGTGAATTTGTCACTACAAATTTATATGCACAATTTAGTTACTTTAATAAATCTGTGAATGTACTACACCATGGAGCACTCCCTCCTTTTCATTTACGTTATTTTTGATTGGTTATTAGTGACCAAGACTGAGGCAACATACCACATATTAAACCTATTCCTTTGCTACTTGAAATCTGATTCCTTGACTCTGATTTCACAGGTTTCTCTGTATTAATATATTATTGTCAATACTTGACATGCCCTGAAGCACACCCTTCTGTTGTATATTTATTCTCCTCCACATACACCTTAGCTTTGTCCCCATTTCAGACATTGTTGTGTTTGTGTAAGATACACGAGACAGTCTTTTCCTCCAATGAGCTCCTTACTTAATTCATAACAGCAGGTTGCTGAAAGACCATAAATGTAGCTAACCTGTGCTTGGTTTAGGTGGAGGCTTGCACTCTCCTTCAATACTTCAATATGTTTCCTGTGCTGATAAAAAAAAATACTTGGCACTGTTGATATGCCAAACTTTTCACCAGGTATGGATTTGCAACAGATTTCCACATTTCAGCATTGTGAATATTTTTGTAAAACCACAGAAAAGTGTTTTTTTTTACAAAACTGTTAATTTACTGCAATGTATTTTGTGCTAAAAAAGTCACCGTAAATAAAAACACTCCTTGACTTCAATGCAATTTGCAAATATTTTTGCAGTTTTACACATTTACTGGGACACATTTACACATCACTACTTGACACAGAAGTCACTTTTTGGCCATACAGTATTCCATGTTTTTCTTATTATAGCACTAAGGTTGGTTCATATGGTCGGTCTAAGGGTATTAACTATGAACCTTCTAGAAAACCTCCAAAATCAGAGCACTCTACTTCATAGCCGCAGTATGTTTTTGTGTGTTGTAAAATGAACATGTCCTTATCTCTCCTGATGCTCGAAAAGCATTTTTTTTTTGTGGAGAAATCATAGATTTAGTTGTTAGAATCTCAAGAGAAAACTAATATGAGTTGCAATCTGTTCAAGTTGACTCTATTCTCCTCACTTCCCAAGATCATTTCTCTAATTTGAGTTAATTATTGAAAAGAAACAATACAGGTTTACATATACAGGTATAGGTTCCCTCATTTTAAACAAATAATTCAATTTTTTTTTTAATTTCCATTTTTCTAAGTAATAGTGAAAAGTAAGATGCAGGACTCCATATTGGTGGCAAAACAATCCTATTGAATTTATTTAATGTTCAAATGATTTTACTAGGTACGGAGGTCCAAAATACAGAAAGATCCCTTATCTGGAAAATCTCAGATCCCAAGCATAATCGGTTGTTAGCACTTAATCACCTTAGCAACTAGCAAGCAATTCGGAACAGAGCCGGGGCGCTCTGGCCAGGCGCCCTAGGCAAGCCAGGCAGCCGCGCCGCCGGCTTAGCGTGCGCATGCGCGAATTGCCGCTCGCGCGCGCATACGTATTAACGCTCGCGTGCACATGTGCTGATTAGAGTAAAAAGCGCAAAAATGGTAAAATACCACAGATAGTCGGGCAGCGAAGGGAACCTGGACTGGAGGTAGGTGACAGAGGCAGTACGTGCCTGGCACCCCCCCCAGCTTTGCGCCCTAGGCACGTGCCTACTCTGCCTACCCCTAGTTCCGGTCCTGATTTGGAAGCCCGAAACGAAGGCGATCTGCCTTCAGCCCACTGTTGTTTCTGGCATCTTGCATCAAAAAGGGTCATGTTGGGTGACAACAAGGAACCATAACATGGTTTTATCAATTAAAATCAATTGAAAGAAATGAATTAATGTCAAACTCCTTATTGTACTTTTCTATTCTTTATTTACTTATCTCACAGCAAACATCCTGGCTTTAATTGATGCTGAGAAATATGCATTTTTATTGTGTGAAAGAGGCATTTTTCACTTGATTCACATTTCAAACAGACAAATAAATTGTATATGACTCCCATATTTGTAAAATAATATGAATAGAAGCTGATTAGGGGGATATGCAGGGAGAGGGGGACTTATCCAAGTGTGTTTATGTTTTCACGAAATGAAAAAGCTAAATTTAAAATTGTTTGACAAAATAACGTCACAACTTTCTGGCTTCATTATACATCATCTGAATACTTTCGGCAGTGCAAATAATTTCTATTGTTGCATGAGACATGGCTGATAATAAACTTGTAAGCACTATTATTGTGTGACACCTACAAAATCATTATTTTGCTGCAAGCTCAATTGTTCATTCAGGCAGAGTGTTGGATAGAGCAGGTATGAAATGGCTGGAGTGAAAAAGAGATTTTGGAAAATGCTGTATAGATGGGCTTTCTATAGTCTTCTTTCTGTGTATGAATAATTACTATTTATACAGTGCATGCAGCACATTACAAGGTTCGGAGACAGGGATCCAATTAGGCAGTGCTTCATACATGCCATGAATATAGTATGACTACAGAAGAAAAAATATTACACTATAACTTTTAAAGCTGCATGTAATGTATATTATACAACTGTGTGCTTACATGCTAAGGGTCTATAAGTTCTCTCTTATGATCACTAAGGGCATAAAAAATGAGCTCAGCATTGGGCCCATCAAAATGAACTTGCAACTCTGCCTGTTCTGCTTAAATTCATTCAAGAGGTAATGAATGCAGAATGCTGCATCCAAAGGAAGGCCTGCAACTATTTCAACTATATTATGTTTTGCACATTGAGTAGTGATGAGCAACATTTTTCACCAGGCATAAATTATTGACAAAATAACGCATTTTGCCATCTGCAAAATATTTTTTTTTTAAATTCATTCAAGAGGTAATGAATGCAGAATGCTGCATCCAAAGGAAGGCCTGCAACTATTTCAACTATATTATGTTTTGCACATTGAGTAGTGATGAGCAACATTTTTCACCAGGCATAAATTATTGCCAAAAATGGCCACTGACCACATTTTTGTTGTAAGTTGCAACTGCTTCCTGGCCTCCTTCTATTATTATGCTCTTTATTTCAACCAGAATTGTATACAAGAATGTACAATTGTGTCTGCTGGGATTCCCCAGAACAAAATGTGCCAACATATAGGATAGCTTCAAATGAAAGTGAAGGATTGTTATGATGATTCTTTCAATATATAACCTGCCTGTCTGGGGTCAGAATGTTACTGGGACATTTGGTCTTCCAAACCAAACCCAGAGTGAACCCCAAGGTCCTAGGCTCACTGTTCTACCTTTAACAACCACCTTTCATTTTGGGAGGACCCTGCACTACTCGGATGCCACCAGGTCTTAATGTGAGAGGACCAAGGGGAGAGCTCTGAGCAAGCAATGGAACCATAAGTACTACTGGAACGGAGAATATGAGCGTAGTCAAGGTCAGGCTGAATCAATACCAAGCTGGATAATGTACAATACACATTCGAGAGACAGGGTCACAGGCTGAGTTAGAATACCAAATCATGCAGAGAGGTACACAATCTAGAGACAGGAGCATCATCAAGGTCACAGGTAGCCAGTACAAATCAGGATCTGGGAGAATGGTCAGAAAACAGGCAAGAGTCAGGACAGGCAGCAATCAGGACAAGAATCAGGGTCAGGCAAAGTCAAACATGGAATAACAGACTAGATATAGCACCCAGGAACAATTAAATCATAATAAACTTACGTTTGGCAACTGGAAAAAATGTGATGTACCGTTAAATATTTAAAACTCCCGACAAAACACGATGATGTCAGATCCGTCAAAAACCAGGAAGTGCACACTTCAGAGAGGAGCGGTGCGCAGAGAAACATATGCATGCAGTGGATGTCCCTGCCAGCCCCCAGGACCCAATAGACCACCAGGTATCCTTACAGTTACAAGCACTCCTGATTCCTTAGCTATATTGCATACAAGCAAATTAGTGCATTTTCCTTTAACAACAAAACATTCTGTCCGCAGACAAAGGAGTTCAAGAACCATATTTGAAAGTCTGGCTCTTTCTGGTGAAAACAGTTTTTGTTGTTACCAAAGATGATACATCTGTAATACTGCAACCTAACCACTTTATTAATAAGAATCGAAAAATCTCTATTTCCAGATGTAACGGGCAATGGTCCAGCATCATATGATGGCAGAAAGAATAGATCATTTCCTCATCACATATGTCATTTCTGGATCCACATACTGTAATTAAGTTTAGCTGTTTTTTATACTGAAACAAAGCTCAAAAATGCCCTCTCTTTATACTGTATATGTGTATGATTCTTTGTATAGTACAGCAAAACAAGTGTAATGTGGCCCAGACTACCAATGCTCATTTATAAGCATTGTATTTTTAGTTGAAATGTCTTTGCAGTTTGGTTTGAAGACTGCATTCACTGACATTTTGTTGTCAATATGTATTATTTGTAGTTCATACATCGCTAAAGGTTTTCTAAATCTAAATAACTGTAAAAAATAAATTCTCATTGTAACTATGTAACTATGTAACTATGTAACTATGTGATCTCTGGATGTTTGCTCTGTTAATGTGCCATGATTGCAAGATTTTGAAAGGGATGTTGAATAATTTTAAAAACTTGAAATACTTTTCCCAGGGTTTTGAAAGGCTAGCTTGATCTTCAGAAATATTAAAAGGCCCAGTAGCTGATATAATAAGATATTTCAACATTAATGGTGGCAATGTTATATTATGCAGTAATAAGACGTAATAAATCTACAAACTCAGTGCTGCCCCTATATGTCTAATTTTTTCTTCTTCTTTCTGCTCCCAGACACACTGACTAGCACAGAGATTCAGTACATACAAGTGTAATAATGTAATGCAGCTAAGAGTCATTGCTAACCAAACAATTCCACTTTGTTCTGGGGTGAACGGTAATTAAAAAAAAGACAGATCTTTGAGGGGCAGATTTATCAAGAGTCGAATTTCGAAGTAGAAAAAGCTTCGAAATTGAACCATCGAATTGGAATACTTCGAATATCGAAGTCGAAGTTTTTTTTACATCAAATTTGGCCATTTGCGGTCGATGTAATATCGTTCGATTGAATGGTTAAATCCTTTGAATCGAACGATTCGAAGGGTTTCAGTGATCGATCGAACGATTTTACTTCGACTTCCAAAAACTTAGAAAAATGCTCTAGAAGGTCCCCATAGGCTAACAGGTTTAATTTGGTGAAGTATTGAAGTCAAAGTTTTTTTAAAGAAACAGTATTTTGATTATCGAATGGTCAAATATTAGAACGATTTTACTGTGAACCGAATTCGAAGTCAAAGTCATAGTATCCTATTCGATGGTCGAAGTATTCAAAAAATTACTTAAAATTTTTTTACTTAGAAAATTCCCTCGAATTCACTTCGACCCTTGATAAATCTGCCCCTAAATGTATTTGGATATTGCTTAACCCCATACTGTGCAAAGAAGTAAAGGACTTTAGGCTTTGGACACCCCCCTTACTCCCCCCACCATGTAATCTAAAATAATGAAAAGGGTCCGTGTGATGAGATGAGATAAAATATTCAACAACAGAATTCAGTGGGTCAGTGGGAAAACAGGATTCTCCACCTTGTTTCAGATTTAAATTTCAATACCTGATATTCTGTGGGTGTTTTGCCACCACACCTTTTGCTCCAGTCCTATCTATTTGTCTTTGTGCAGTTGCTCTCTTCAAAGTTCTCTTATACTCATAATGTATAAGAAATTATGAACCAAACAATCTGATGTAAATTATGAAAAAGCTGCATAAATTATATTAATTTTTTTCTGGATTTGCAGTCAGCTAAGCAAAATAATTGCTCCTAATATTGTATTTTACATTTGGCTTCCCAATTTGTACTTGCTCTAAGTAACCACACACAAAAAAGGAGCAAATATTTAATTCAGACACATGGGCATGAGGCTCAAACTCTGGCAACCTGTGAAGTGTAATATGTTCAGAAAAACAGAGAACTTTTGCTGGCCTGTCAATGCCAGGGAGCCCTGTACTTAACAAAGTTTCTCAACACACCTATAACCCTCAGGCACTCCTTCTTGCACTTAATGGTTATTAAAAAGATTACTCATGTACACCTTCCTTACATAGTTTGGAAAACTAATGCTTCATTATCTATGAGGCCTCCAATTTTGTGCCCAAAGGCCCAATGGTTTGCACCTGACAGTTGGGAGAGCAAGGTGCTTTGCTTGCAAAAAATTGGACTTATTGGAAAAGAGTAATTAATATATGTGGTTGTATTTTTGTCACGGTTTGCACAAAATTGTAGTTTATCCTGGTTTGTCGAGATTTATTTAAAAAACAAAAACACTAAAAATAAACCTGCTAAGTGTCCCTTCAGCATGCAAGCAAGTTTATAATCAATGCTCAGCTTACCTGAAAATGAATGGAAAACATGTATTAGTATTTTTTTCACCATGATTTGATCCGATCATAAATATGCTCAGAATTTCTGGGATCACATTGCAATTTTAGGTGATTATTTTTTGTCAGTATCATGCAGATTTTTATTTTTTACAGTTTGCAACAGTGCTGGGACAACTGTTTTAGTGCCCAAAGCCTGGCCACCCCCTTCGACCACTGCCTGCACCAGAGACTTGCCCCCGCCTCCACCCCATGATGCTGCTTCGATCTCTATGTTACCTCTTCAATTGCCAGTAGCTAGTTCACACTTTCCCGCCAGGTGTGCTTCTCACTCCATTGCACCTTAGACAGCCACCTCTGTTGTCTACCGTAGCTCTGGCCCAGCCTTGAACCTGACATTTTTAATGAATGATGACCCATTCAATTTTAATACACTGAAGTCGACGGTAAAAACTGTTTTTAAAAAATTCATTATGAAGTTAAGTAGGCACTGCTAATAACTCCCTTGCTTACAGTAGTTATGTTGCATAGTATTTCATAAGAACTCCTTCCAAGTTTTGCTTTCTTCTTTGACGCCACTGCCTGTAGAGAAAGCAGCAAACTCTAAGCAAAACGATGTCAGGCTAATAAAACCCACTTAATCCTTGCAAAATATTTGCAGTTTGTAGCTTCAGACTATTATTATCCCATGGCTCCAAAAGAAATTTTTCACTGAGCTTCACTCAGCACAGAAAAAGCAAAAATCTAAGCTCCAGAATTCACACTGTGTCCCAGCACCCATCGGCATGTTGAAAGAAATGAAGGATTTCATAGAACAAAGAAATGTTGTAAAGAAGATAAAAATAAGCTGATGGAGCAAGTGTGTTATTTTCTTCTACTTGTATACCTGCTCCGATATTCCAGCTTGTATGTTTTCACATGGTACATCAACATTCTTTCATGAATGTAATGCCACATTAACCATTTTTCATACAAATTAAAAAGCAATTTCTACTTGCAGTGCATGAATAGTACTATATGTAAATGTTACATTTGCATTGCATTTCATTGATAATTAGATATTTGGATCAATATTTCCAAATGAGACGAATGACTTACTAATGAAAGGCAGTTGGTTGAGTCACTCATATGTGCGTGGGTCTCTATGCCTGGCCAGGGACTAAGACTTTAAGTTTTGAATCTTAAAGAGAATAGCATTGAAGTATAAATATAATTTAGAGATTTACAGTGCAGCATATTGTAAATCACCATTAAACAGCATAAATCAGCATAAAAATGCAATATAAAACATTTTAATTAAATTTTTCTGAAGCTTTTTCTGTTGTGTAGCTCTTGAAGCTCTCTTTTTGTGTTACTAGCCATCTGAACGCTAGTCTGTCTTTGAGTTTTGATTTAGGATAGGGCTGCCAGTGATAATTGTAGGCTAGGGGCACTTCTGACCCATGTTCTGATCTAGTGACAGTACCCCCTTTCCTGGTTATCTTAGTACATTTTTATAGATAACAATATGCTCCCTGGTATAATAATCCATGGTAACAAGTCAGCTGGTATATTTGACCTAGTTAAAAAAAAAATACTGAAAATATAAGTCCTATTTGGACCAGACAATAGAAATCATTATGAATTTGGAAGTTTGTCTTCAAGTATATCTATCATCTTCCTATGGGGTTAATGCATATGTATTTGTGCATATTCAATCAATGTACTTATAATATATCATCTCTCAATATACCTACAGTAGACTGTCTGCCTGTGAGAACCTGCCTGGAGTTGAAACAGGAGCTGGATGTTTTTGTGTTGTCTGCATTACCACTGCTCTATACGAGCAGACAGCTAAGGCTCTGGTTCACTCCTATGACTATGCTTGGTAATTGCTAGTAAGCATGGCTTGTTTCATCTGTTGCCAATCTGGCCACATGTGATTTGTGTAAGCCATTTGACTGGCTATAAAACTCCCTACTCTGCTCTGACTCATTGCCCAGTATAGGTCTATGTTCCATTGTTCCTGGGTGCCCTTCTAAGTTCCAGTATTCGGTTTTGATCCTTGCCTGTTACTGATTTTGCATTCCTGCTGCCTGAACTGACTCCTGTCTGTGTTTGACTATTCTTTGGATCCTGATTTGGTGCCGCACTTCTGATCTGTGTTTGACCTTGGCGTGTGACCTCGACTACGCTTCTGCTTCCTGATTTGATACTGCATTGTCTGTTTGGTATTCACCCGGCCTGTTCCTTGACCACACTCCTTGTTCCCCATCCTTCCTATATACGTTATGGTTCCCTTGCCTGCCCAGAGCTTCCCCCTTGGTCCTCTCGCGTTAAGTCCTAGAAGCATCTGATTAGTGGAGAGCTCCTTCTGAAGCTAAAGGCAGCTGCTATAGGCAGAAGTATGAGCTGAGACCATGACCTTGGGGTTTGCTCTGGGTTTTGGGATATTATACGTTACACTGCCTTTCTATCTATCTTCCTTGTATTCCCAATAATAATCCCATATAGGGTTAAATACAAAAGCTTCGTATATGCATATGTGTATTTGTGCATATCAGACTTTTATAAAATATTATGTAATTAATATACAGTGCTCTGGCGGTAAAATGCTATGTTCATCATGCATGAAGGGATGCAGGATGCGAGTCCTTCTAATTTGGATTTCAGTTGAAGAAATTAATATCGTTAGAAAGCAATGACTGTAAGATTAAATTAAAGTTCCTTGAGAAAAGGCAGCTATTACTCTCCAGAGATTTCTGGGTTATGTCAATACAATCTAATAAACTATTATTTCTCTTCATAAGGGCATTTCCAATTTTTCATTGCTTTTAGAGACCAAAAAAATACATTCAGTTAGATTTTTCTTTCTGCAGCACAAGCACAACAACCAGGAAGGTTAATGCTTTAAAAAGCAGAAGGCCAAAAGTACAGGACCGAGCAAAGAATTCATGAGCGTTAGGCCAGAATTTCATACTGTTGATTTTATTTTGGAGACTACACAAAGAGGCAGCTTTATCAAGGGTCAAATTGAAAATTCGAAGTAAACAAATTCGAATTTTGAGCTATATTTCTGTACTTCGACTAGGGAATAGTCCAAATTTGATTATCGAAATTTATCATGTACTGTCTCTTTAAAACTTAGACTTCGACCATTCGCCATCTAAAAGCTGCCGAATTGCTGTTTTAGCCTATGGGGGACCTCCTAGAACCTATTAGGAGTCAATTGGTGGACTTTAAAAAAATACTTCAAATAGTATTTGATCAAATTTGATCTTACTAGAATTAGAACTATCGAATACAGCCTTCGATATTTTTAATACATTTCAGTTGGGATTTTTTTATTTGAATTTCAAAGTTATGGGAGTTCAAATTCAAAGATTCAAAATTCGACCTTTGATAAATCTGCCCCAAAATGTATGATAAGATGTGTCTCTCAGCGTAGAACATATAGAAGATTTGTTCTTGATTTGATCATAAACAGAACAGGCCATATAGAACAATATAAAACTATTTCTCCAAAGGCAATACATCAGACTTTGAATACTGAAGCTAATACAGAAATGTCTACATACATTAGAAACAAATAAGCACATAGATAATATTTTACAATAGAAAATATAAAAGGAAGCACTGTAGACTAAGAGCAATACTAGATATTTCATATTTAGGATATCATATTAAAAAGCTGGACATTTTATCAAGGTATAGTTTGTATAAATCTAGGACAGCACATACGATTTAGAACCATGACGTTTGGTTACTGGGCAATTCAAATAGACTTAGGAGAGTAAGTAATAAATAATACAGAAGGCAGACTGCAAATATTCAGTGCAGTGCTTAAGACATAGACAAGAGCAGAAATCTAGGTAGAGTATTAATATGTGACAAAAACATTATCCTGTAAAGAGAGTGTAATGAATTTAACAGAAGCAGATGCTTGAAATACAATTCCAAAAGTGTTAGAATAAAAAACAGAAAAATAGTTTAAGTGATAAAGATGAGGAAAGGTCAGAATGTTAAGGTGGAAATAAATTTCGGCTAAAAGACCTACAAGCGCAATGAATTAACATTAGTAAGATAGATTGATAGAGTGGTAAAGTGGAGACTAACTGGGAAACACGATTCCCAGAAAGAGAGGTTAAAAGTTATTGTTTCTATTCTTTTGAAAACTCAGACAAATTCAGTTCCAAGGGATCTGTTGTACAGGAAGATGTAGTTTAAATACAGTGGGATGGACATACATATTTGCACTATTTATTTCAAGTTTGTCTAATCATACTTGCATCATCCTCCATCTGTCACTCTATGCTGACTGTTATAGTTCAACTGGATGGCCTCATGACTGTGCTGCTCTCTTTACAGCCATTAAACATTTATTCAAATAAAACATTATTACTTAGGCATGAGGAATATGGACAATGATGTATTAACAATACTGTGGAGCAATGTATAGCAATTCTAAGAGAGGGGCAGACAAAAGCAAAGACAGCAACTTTAGTTACACATTCCTGTTATCATTGTTTGTGTAGCCTGGTGGGGCAACCTATGGTGACAAGACTGCTTTATTTAGCCATGTATTCTCCTTCTGTGTACTTATAAGGTGGAAAACAAAATTATGAGTATGAAAAGTTTGATTTGGCTTTGTATCAGGCAGTAGGGAAAAATGGTTAAAAATAAAATAGATGAAGTTGGGCTTTGCGCCAAACCTTCTCTTCATGCTGCAAAAAGCTTTGCTAAAAGTCTGAAAAAACAGAATCTTCATTAGCATTGTCCTACAAGGAAGACACCCTTCATGTCTATATAGCTTCCCACAAGGAGCCAGCCTGGGTTACATCCTCAGGCTCTGCATGTATAATACATCGCCAGCAAACAGGTTCTCACCCTTGTTAAACATTCTAATGCAAATCACACTGGAGCTCTCAGCACTAGTTGGATTGATAAATACCCAAATCAGTGTTATTATTTTCTCCAACCCAGGATGGAGCCTATACAGTTACATATCTGTCGCTGTTTCATAAAAGCATTTTTTTTTTCCTGATAAAAGCTGGAACAGGGATCAAAACATGTTGTTTTCATCACCCTGAAGCTAAATAAGATGCACAAGTCCCTGCAGACAGAGCTGGCATTAGAAATCAGTAGGATGGAAATGTTTGAAGAAAAATATCAAAGTGATTTTGGCTCCTTAGATTGTTAGCTAGTTTTTTTCTTCTTCAAAGAGGTACAACATGGAATCACACTGCATTTTCTAAGGGCCGTGAAGAGCTGTGCGATAAAGTGGTGAGGTTGTGAACTGAGGTCTCCAGGTGGGTGCATGACTATCCCTCTCTGTCTCTTCCTTACACACATAGCCTTGAAACGTCAGTATCTGACATTACTTTTTCTCTTTTCCATTTAGTGCAGCTGCGACATAAACAAATACTGTCGATTGCAGTAGTATATGTATAGTTTGATGATCTAGAAGAGCAAATTGGTACAGAAGAATTGCTCATTGCTCTTCTTGATTCTAAAACTGAAGATTAACACAGAAATATGTCAGGTTTGGCACTTTTTTAAAATGTGCCTCATTACCAAAGCTGTTTGTGCTTGATTGCTGTGTGCAAATAAGGATGCAGTTAATTGTACACATTAGATACAGTATCCCTGCACACAAATTACATTGCAACACATTGCAACTTCAGAAATGTACTTTTATAAATAATGAAGGTGATATTGTGTTACCTGCTGATGTGCAGCTCTAGCTATGTTTGTAGTTTGGTTGACACAAGATGGGTGTAAAATGACCACAGCATTTATTCACATTTTATCAAATAAATAGGATCTTGCCAGCTTCACCCAAGGCAATATTCTAAAGCCAGAATTTAACAAGAGATCGCTACAATGCTGTGCCGCCAACATGAGAGAAGTTCTGCTGCTGGACCTGCATCTACAGTGTCTCAAACATAAGAGGACATTATAGACAAATAGCTGGGGACCTTTATACCCATAAAGAGGATCACCGTACCAGAGGCCACCCCTTTAGACTAGAAGAAACGAACTTTCATTTGAAGCAACGTAGGGGGTTCTTCACAGTCAGGACAGTGAGGTTGTGGAATGCACTGCCGGGTGCTTGTGTTGAACATACTTTTTCTTATTCTTCTAATAAGCAAATATCTATGGCTTTTGTTATTTATTGCTCTAAATAGGGCAACTTGTGAAAATAAAGCTTATCATTTGAATATTGCACTTTTACTTTTAAAAAATGTGCATTATTCTTTCTTAATGTCACTATTGGGTGAATTGTAGTAACTCCTACCTAAAAGCAAGTGAAATCTATATACAAATTGCGGATGGCACCCATAAAATACTGTTGTTATAGATCCCTAAAATCAAAGATAATTTATTTTTTTTAAATCTCATATGTATTATGCTAGAGATAAAAAGCACAAACATGGTTAAAATAGTTCTAAACGGCATGGAAATAGTTTCTAACAATTTTACAAATTAAACATTCATTACAGAAGAATGTCCATATTTCCAGGGCTCAGAAATGTTTGGGTGGAAGGAAGAGTTGGGTCCCATTTCCATGGGGTTAAATAAAAGACAAAGTCAGTCATGGAGATGTTATTAATAGGTACATTTGCCTTTTATCCAACTGTGCAGCAAATTAAGTTTATATTAAACAAACAAATTATATTAATTTAACAGTTTTGCAATAAATTCTTGTTGCCTCTGGCAGAAAAATCAATTCACAAAGCAAGTCCTTATTTTCCTTGTAATAAAAAAGTTTTTAACTAATAATCAGTGCTATGGATTGTGTTCATTGATGGTGAACTGCAGGCTGTAATAGTAATAGTCAGATACATAATGATCTGGAAGGTCACCTGTAACACAGTGCAGAGCGAGCTAAAGTTCATTACATCTACAGAAACTCTTCATTATCAAAGCAGAAGAGCAATGTTATGCATATGAAAAAACATGAATGCATTTTAATTAACATAAACTTTAAAGCAAAGGAATCACTATCAACCTATAACTGCAAAACACTGACAAACAAAAAGAGCATGGACTGCAGAGTACCACAAATAAACTCACTTTCTCCAAAACCACGAATGTCATAAATGTATTATATCTGAAATTTTCGTCACACAAATGCCAGGATCAAAAACACCAGAAAAAAACTCAAAAACCACAAAGCAAAGAAACATATTACAGTTATAAAAGGGACATCTGCCTTTGACTACACGATTTTAACTGGAACATTTTCAGATTTGAAATTTCAGTTTTGTCTCATAATAAAGCCCAGAAAAGTTATACTTTTTCTCCCCCGCAACTTTTTCAGGTTTTTGATGACAATTAGTGGGACCCAAAAGTTTCAGTTCAATAAATTGGCCCCATAGTGTACTAACTATCTGTCTGTAGATATGACTATGAAGATTTTCATTCATCTAGATCATGGTATATCTAGTATAGGTAAATCTAAAAACAACTGGACTTGTTGAGTAATCAATGAAGACGTTTCACTACTCATCCGAGCAGCTTCTTCAGTTCAATTGACTGGTGAAGGAAATTCTCGGCATATAAACTCTTCCACTAATCCAATCACAGTGGCACATTATGGGGCCCATTCACTAAGCTCGAGTGAAGGAATAGAGGAAAATAGAGGAAAAATAGTTCGAATTTCGAATGTTTTTTTTGGCTACTTCGACCATCGAATTGGCTACTTCGACCTTCGACTACGACCTTCAACTTCGAATCGAACGATTCAAACTAAAAATCGTTCGAATATTCGACCATTCGATAATCGAAGTACTGTCTCTTTAAAAAAACTTCGAACCCCTAGTTCGCCACCTAAAACCTACCGAGGCCAATGTTAGCCTATGGGTAAGGTCCCCATAGGCTTTACAAGGTTTTTCTGATCAAAGGATAATCCTTAGATCGATGGATTAAAATCCTTCGAATCGTTCGATCAAACAAATTGCGCTAAATCCTTCGACTTCGATATTCGAAGTCGAAGGATTTCAATTCGGCAGTCGAATATCGAGGGTTAATTAACCCTCGATATTCGACCTTGGGTAAATGTGCCCCTATAACTCTTTAAAGAGGTGACATCTGAAGAAATTCACAGAGGTGTTGATTCTGTTTAGTTACTGTGATAGGATTATCATGCAACTCCTAGAACAGGTGTTACTTGTGAGAGTTGCATGAATGGATGTGATTGAAGATAGCAAGGTCCAAATCTTGGATATAGAAGACCGCTGGATTGAATGAGGTGTGAAAGAGGCGATTCATGTCAAGGTGGAGAAACCATCCCCGAACAGATGCCGAGAACTTCCCACACCAGTCAGTTGAACTGAAGAAGCTGCTCTGGTGAATAGTGAAACGTCTTCATTGATTACTCAGCAAGTCCAGTTGTTTTTAGAATTTTTTTTTTCTGTATTGATTCTTGGCTGCAGCTTTCTTGATGGAAGTCACAACTTTTACACATCTGGGATTATCGGAGATTCTCTCCTAAATGTATCCAAGGAAAATTATTCCTTGGTATTACGTTTCACCTGTCCTCTCCTCTAAAAGGTGGCACAGATTTCAGTGTTAGCTGTTTTAAATTCATAAATTATTTTTGACTGAACCTGTGAGTCTGTGGAAACTGAAGGGTTATGGTGTTTTAATAATTTATACACTTTTACATATTGTAATATGGGAGTTTACCAAAATTGGCAACACATTTACAACTCAACTCTGGCCCAATTTATGCATCTCTTTTTCTGATGAAATAATGATTAAGCCTCTCTCAGATTATAAGTGTAGCAAAAGGTTGTCAGGTATTAATTTTTGACAGATGGATTATACTATAAAATGTAAAAAGGTTTATGTATATAGGAGTGGTTCACCTTTAAAGGAGAAGGAATTTCACACTTGGGGGTGCCAAATGTTAGGCACCCCCAAGTGATTCTACTGAATTACCTGAAACACCGTGCCGGTGCTCCAGAAAACTGCACTGGCTCGGGGTTATTCCAGTGAGCACCACGGAGCGATCCTCTTCCAGATTCTTCTTTCTTCTCGCGGCTGTGCATGCGCATTCAAGTAAAAAGCCAAACTTTAACTAAAAAGCCGGCTCTTTCATTCTACTGTGCATGCATCTGCCCCAGGAAATATGAAAAAGACGAAAAAAAGGAGCGCTCCGTGGTGCTATCTGGAATAACCCCGGGCCGGTGCCGTTTTCTGTTGATAGGAGCACTGGCCCGGGTTCTCAGGTAAGTAAATACATTCAGTTAGGAGTGCCTAACATTTGGCACCCCCAAGTGTGAATTTTTTTCTCCTTTAAGTTAAGTTTTAGTATGTTATAGAATGGCCAATTCTAAACAAACTTTTAATTTGACTTCTTTATTTTTTTTTTATATTTTTTATTAGACTCTTTCCAGCTCTCAAATGGGGGTCACTGACCCCATCTAAAAAATAAATGTTCTGTAGAGCTACAAATTTATTGTTCTTGCTACTTTTTATTACTCATCTTTCTTTCCAGGGCCTCTTTTAATCATATTGCAGTCTCCTATTAACAATGCATGGTTGCTCGGGTAATTTGCACTCTAGCAACCCGCTGAAATTGCAAACTGGAGAGCTGCTGATTGAATAGCTAAATAGCACAAAAACCATATATAACAAAACAATTAAAAAAAATTTCAAATTCTCCCAGAATATCACTTTCTATATCATACTAAAAGTTAATATAAAGGTGAACAACCCCTTTAAAAGACATTATTTAATTAGCAAGTAGCATGTGCTAGTTACCTGTTTAAAAGTAAATATATAATTGGTTTTATCTGTCTCCTCTTTATTAGAATAGTTTTCCAATATTTACTTTATTGGAACTGTCATTTGGCTGTCAATTTCTTGAAAACAAATTTGGCACAACTTGACATGTTTTTATATCTTCAGTCAAGGACTACCTTGCAGTACCCATTCCAGAAGACATCTACAGTCTTTTGTATTACTCTGAAAGAAGAGGTCAAATGAGACTGAGGGGGTTATTTATCAAAATCCAAAATTTTCTCAATATTTTCTGAAAAACAAATTAGCACAGACTTTTCCCCCCTATTTATCAAAGAATTTTTCACTTGCGGAAAAAGCCTTTTGAAAATCCAAATTGTACAATTTTTTCTGATTTGTCGCAGAGAACTGCGACTTTTTCTGATTTGACACCTGAAACATCAGACTTTTTCAGATTTGACACTCTAAACCATGAAATCTTCAGATTGTGGAATGAAACCCAGTGCATATCAGGATATCTTCAAAATGTCAATGAGACATCTGCCATTGACTTTAACTTAAACTTGACAGGTCTGAGATGGAGTACTTTTTTATTCGGATTTTTAACACCATCTGGGTTTAATAAATCAAGAGAAATTTAGGGGGTTTTTTTCCTAAGAAAAAATTTAGTTTTTTCCCTTTAAAAGTCCAACCAGAAAAAAATCTGACTTTAATAAATAACCCCCTGACAGTTCAGTTCAGTGGGTACTAGCATTGCTCTTTGAAAAACTTAGCAGGTCTCTGCCGAGAAGCTATGCACCCAGTACTGTGGACGCCATTACCTAATTGTGAGGATTAAAAGGTGCTGGAGGCTATATTTATAGGTGGCTTTGTTTCCATGCCAGACAGAATTCTTTGAGCTTTTGTACCTTCTCAGTTGAATTCCTTTTCAAAAGAACAATAAAGAAAAAAAGATCAATAGATAAAAATGCAATAAACATTTATAATTAGAAATAGTTCACTGTGATTTTGTTGCTGAAAAAAATATTTTATAAACAAATGCCCAAGAACAGGACACAGGCATTTGGCATAGTTAATATAGTGGACCAGAGTGCTTTAGCAATCAGTATATTTCTATTTGTAAGTAAAACTGTTTAATGAGGATAAACTTGACTTTCTCATCATTATCGATTTTACAAAAGCAAACGAATAAAAAAACTCAGATTACAAATATGACCTTTAAGAATTCAAATTCGACTATTCACCATCTAAAACCTGCCGAATTGGTGTTTTAGCCTACGGGAGAGCTCCTAGAATCAATTTGGAGTCGTTTGGTGGACTTTTGAAAATCACAATTTTTTTCAATTTTGTTTTTGGTGTAAAAACACAAATCTAATGTGATTCAAGTTTACAGGTCGATCCTATTCACCCAAATTTGAAAAATGTAATTCTTTCGAATTTCGAGTTTATGGAAGTTTTTTATGCAATGCCTCAAACGTTTACATCACCTGTAACATTATTTGTACATACAGCACTGGAAAGTAGTACATTAGTATATAAAAGGTAAATACAAAATATCATTATATTCAACTTAAAGCACCGAGTGTCAATGAGACAAGGTCCCTGCCCCGTAGAGCTTACAATCTAACAGGTAGGTAACTTACAGAAATAAATAGGTGGATATCAACTGCTGCAGTTTGCAATGGTTGTCACTGCTTTACAAGTGCCTATACTGAGTAACTTGATATAAAAGTGCTCCAATAGGTCTTTGAGTTTTATTTTTCAAGAGATTGAGGTAAGATACTTTCCATATATATTTAGGGATGGCATTCCAAATATAAGGAACAGCAAGAAAGAAAGGTATACAACGTTGGTGGTGCAACCAAGCAGATGCTTGGAACAGAGATGTCGGCCAGTAATGTAGAAGACACAAGAGAAGAAACATGTGGAGCAGAGGAACAAATGACTTTGAAATAACTTAGAAGAAGTTATTCTGTGCTTTATAGGGATTTCAGTAGTGGAGAATCCTGTTTTTATTTAGATAACAGTAGGAGGACCCTTGCATTAGAATTTAGTACTTACTGTAGTAGGGCGATATGAGAATTTTACTCAGATTACAAATATGACCTTTAAGAATTCAAATTCGACTATTCACCATCTAAAACCTGCCGAATTGGTGTTTTAGCCTACGGGAGAGCTCCTATAATCAATTTGGAGTCGTTTGGTGGACTTTTGAAAATCACAATTTTTTTCAATTTTGTTTTTGGTGTAAAAACACAAATCTAATGTGATTCAAGTTTACAGGTCGATCCTATTCACCCAAATTTGAAAAATGTAATTCTTTCGAATTTCGAGTTTATGGAAGTTTTTTATGCAATGCCTCAAACGTTTACATCACCTGTAACATTATTTGTACATACAGCACTGGAAAGTAGTACATTAGTATATAAAAGGTAAATACAAAATATCATTATATTCAACTTAAAGCACCGAGTGTCAATGAGACAAGGTCCCTGCCCCGTAGAGCTTACAATCTAACAGGTAGGTAACTTACAGAAATAAATAGGTGGATATCAACTGCTGCAGTTTGCAATGGTTGTCACTGCTTTACAAGTGCCTATACTGAGTAACTTGATATAAAAGTGCTCCAATAGGTCTTTGAGTTTTATTTTTCAAGAGATTGAGGTAAGATACTTTCCATATATATTTAGGGATGGCATTCCAAATATAAGGAACAGCAAGAAAGAAAGGTATACAACGTTGGTGGTGCAACCAAGCAGATGCTTGGAACAGAGATGTCGGCCAGTAATGTAGAAGACACAAGAGAAGAAACATGTGGAGCAGAGGAACAAATGACTTTGAAATAACTTAGAAGAAGTTATTCTGTGCTTTATAGGGATTTCAGTAGTGGAGAATCCTGTTTTTATTTAGATAACAGTAGGAGGACCCTTGCATTAGAATTTAGTACTTACTGTAGTAGGGCGATATGAGAATTTTGGAGGCCAATTAGTAGCATGTTACAGTAGTCTTGGGGGTAAATTTATCAAAGAGTGAAGTTCCGCCACTAGAGTGAAATTCCGCAGCTCTCAATTCATTTCTATGGGATTTTGAAAGGCGTATTTATCAATGGGTGAAAGTGAAAGTTCACCCTTTGATAAATACGCCTATAAAAATCCCATAGAAATGAATGGAGAGTGGCGGAATTTCACTCTAGTGGCGGAACTTCACTATTAACTTCACTCTTTGATAAATATACCCCTTGGTTGGATAGTAATGCATAAGTATTTTAGCTGTGATTGACAGAGTTAATGAGCATGTGATCACTAGAAACAGTAAAGAGAAAAGGACAAGGTTAAGGTGAAGGGGAGGCCAGTTTTTGTTAGGTTTGTTATTGGAGGTGGCGTTGATTCATTGAGGTGGAGATTGCTGGGAGGAAATTAAAGAGTCAAGTCTCAGTTTCAGCTCAGTTTATGAAGATGATGATAACTATATTATCATCAGCATATAGATAATATTTACAGCTAATTGAGTGGAGTGCACTCCGATATGTGATCAATTGTTTATTCATGCCACTAACAAAGCAACGTTTTGGGCTATACCAAACCTCTTTATCAGGCCAAGTACAAAAACTTGAAACATCTCTATATCAAGTTGGACTGGTGATAAGGTTTTGTTAGAACAAGAGACAGAAACATGGTGAGGCCTGGTTATGTAAACCAAGCACATGCAGAATTTGCATGAGAAGGGATTTGTTAATAATATCAAATGCAGGTGATATGTCAAGGAGAATTAAAATGGAAAAGAGACCTTTGGCTTTTGCAGCCTGAAGATTATTTAAGACTCTGCACAAGGCAGCCCCAATAGAGTATGCAAGTTGAAAGCCAGAATCCAAAGGGTCTAATAAACTATACAGTAGGTGTGAAGATTTTTTTGTATTATGGGAAAACACAATTCTGTTGCAAAAATATGGTAGACTACACCTGTACATGCTGTTAATGACCTAGGACAGCAAGGGCCTTGATTGGAAATATGCTACTTTATGCAATAAAACTTCCCAATGTATGCATTGTATACAATAGACAGTATTGTGGGTTGTAACTATAGGTTACACACACATTTATCTAATTAGTAAATATTTTCATAGGATAATTGGCTAATGTTCTGTGTAATAATACCACTAAGGGCATTTAGTCATTATATATATTAAATATGAGGAATGCAAGAACAGAGTGTTTACTCTGGACAGAATATAATATACATATTCTACTAAGATACATTGCCGTTAAAATGTTATTTTTCCAGAACAGCAACATTAAGAAGTGCATAATTATTATATCTACAGTTTATTAAGTGGCATTATACCATAGATAATCACAGCATTGCACTTGCATTTACTTGTTGCACTGTTTGCTGCATCCACATGTGAAATGTTACATTTATCATTCTGAACTCATTTAACATGCACAAGAACTGAGTGTGGTGGAGAGAAGATTATATAACTATTATAAATAGGGATGTAGCGAACTGCCGATTTGGTGTTCGCGAACGCCGTTCGCGAACACCGGCAAAAAATGCGAACGTTCGCGAACAGTTCGCGAACTTCGAACACCGCTAAAATCGTTCGATTCGAACGATCGAAGGATTTTAATCGTTCGATCGAAGGATTTTCATTCGAATCGAACGATCAAAGCCATTCGTTTGAATGCTTTTCATTGGATCCAATGCTTACAATCATTCGAACGAATGGAAATCGTTAGATTTTTAGCGGTCGAAGGAATTCGAATGGTCGAATGGTCGAACGATCGAACGCGAACTCAAACGTTCCCAAACGTTCGCGAACATTCGGCGGACGCGAATGGTCGAAGTTCGCGCGAACTAGTTCGCGGGCGAACAGTTCGCTACATCCCTAATTATAAACCAATGCTCTGGGATTAGTTATGATCCCACTATGTAACTAAAAAGGAACTTTATGTGCACCATATATTATTTAAAAGAAAAAAACCTGCTCACAAAGAAGAGGAAACCCTGGCTGTCATTATCTCAGTTCGTTTAATAGGTGATCTGTTATTCCGCACTGTCTTACCGTCCCTTTCCTTGCACAGTTCTGTTTAGTCATGTTTGACTACTCTTCAATCAACAGGAACAGCAGCGGTAATCTAATTGTGTTGTCTACCATTTATTTCTTCGTGGGTGAATACTATCTGTGTTCTTTTGGAGAGCAGTAGTACTTACTAATGTAAATGTCAACCTCTCTTACTTTCACACATGAAATATCCTGCACTTAAAACTAGGGTAGAAACAAGTGTGTCACATTTCAGCTTCTATTCACTTTTGCAGTTATTCTCAACAATTTCCCTGAAATGTACTCTTAAAGGACCATTTCAGAGATGTTCCAGGCCTACTCATTGTCTGATCAGATTTATTCAAATTCAAAAACCCTTCTCAGTTTTTCTCATCACATTTCATGAATAAGAAATGTCACAGAACATATAATGATATTGATACATTATGGTGTAAGTTCATACTTTATCATCTAGAAACATATTTGAAATGTAATATTAGTAAGGAGGTTTGTTAATTCACTCCAAATAAAGAGCTTATCTGAATTAAAAACAACATTGAGTAGAATAAACCAAACTTGATTACGAAAGAGTTTGAGTAAAAACATAATTAGCTTGGAACATAACACCATACAGGTGAATAAGAAAACAGTGTTACTGTGAGAGCACCCTTAATTAATGAGCTTCACAAATCAAGAAATAATTGGACATATTCATGAACAATAATCAATGCTAAACAAGAAGGAAATGTTCAAATTCTCAATGAAAATAGCTTTTGACAAAAAAACTGCTTTTGTTGAACTCAGTGCAGTTGTTATACTTTAGAATTAGAATATACTAAACTCGTCTTCATATACTTTCTATAAAATGCCAAAAATAAAAATGAGCAGTCATTTTTTTATCTGATACTGTTAATATGACATGTTTTGCAGGCACTCAAGAACCAATCGTCCACACAGACGCATGAATAAAACCAGTTTTATTTGGCATACATGGCATCACCTTATGCGTTTCATATATCCATCAACATTTAATTTGTGATGGGTGAATTTGCTCTCTAATTTCCCCCTAAATTCGCAAAATGGCGAAGAATTTGCAAAACGGTGCCGGCGTCTCATTTTTGGCGCAAACTTGCCAAATTCACGCCTGCCGAATAAATTTGTGGATGATTGGTTCTTGAGTGCCTGCCCAACTACAAATACTGTTTGGAACTGCTCCCTCAGCTGAAGGTTCAGGGCAGTGCACCTGAACCTCCTCTTATACTTGTTGAGTTAACTTTAGTGAGCTTTTCTTCATTGAGATTGTAAATATGACAGTTTAATCAAATGCATTTTACAGTAAGAAATGCAATGCAATGGAGCCAGTGCCAAAAATATTTTGGCAAATTTGGGTATTTTAAAGGAGACCTGTCACCCAGACATAAAAGCTGTACAATAGGGGAACTATTAAGCCTCATATTCTGCTGATCAAGTTTTAAAGACAACAAATCTTATTTTTGTAAAGGAAAAAAACTTTTTTTTTAGATTTATAAATTATGCTGCTAAAAATCTGAATCCAAAAAAACTCCAAGCTAAGACCTGATAAAATCATGTTGAAATTAATGGCAGATGGTCCCTTTTGCAATTGGAACATGCTTTTTACCTTCAGGATTCTCAAAGGGCTCTTCTCTTTGGGCTGCCTGTGCTGGTTTTGTTTGATAATCCCATAAATTTGAGTTTTGTGACAACTTGATAGAGATAATTCGAAAAAGTTTTCTTGCAACGATTTTACCATGAAAAATTATTGGTAAATTAAGGGCATTTCGGTTTGGGCCTGTGGTCAAATTTTTTTTAATGAAGTAAGAAATGTTTAGTTTTAGTAAATATGCCATTAAACATCCATTTTAAATGAAACATAAAACTCAAATATTTTTTTTTTAAAATATCCATACATGTATTTAAAAATCTTAGCTGTCAATCATATATTCCCTGCCCCAGGCACAGCAAATGTCTGCACTTTCTTTTTGCACTTCCTAGATATCACTGTACTCCCCACGTTTCCATTTTCTACTCACTGTCTATGATTGTGTAGTCTGTGCATTGGCATGGGCATCAGGCCCCCCCATTATGGCTCATATACAAGCTCACATACATGTATGGATGTATATTACTATGTTACTATGTATGTGGCATATTGGGATGATGCAAAACTTGGTTTAATTACTGTGTTCACAAAAATGGAACTTGCCTGAAGGAAACAATTTATATAATTTACATACTGTAACTTTTAATTTGCTCAACTACAATGATAAAAAACTATTTGGAGTTTCTTTCTTATGTCCCCTTTAGCAAATGTAAGATTGTATTCTTTAAACACCTATTGGGGATGTTTAGAAGACATGAGTCAACGTCATCCCTAATTAGCCTGGATACACAACAAAATGTATTTCACGTTTACATGTCTGATAATAGCTTAAAATATCACGCCAAGGCTTGCTGTGTCTACTTTATGTTATTTTTATGAATTTACTCCATAGCTAATTTTTGATCAATGCATTAACCTGTATAAGCTACAGTACATAAAATTGCTTGATACATTAAGATCATTCTCTTATAATTATATATATATACAGTGAATAATATACCCCCTAATGTAAAATATGGGTATATTATAAGACAATGAGGAGTTCCATGACCATATAAAAGCAGGAAGCCATCTGCCTTGTGCTTTTATACAGGTCATGGACCTCTACGATGACTTCTTATATCATATTTTCTCTTGACGATTCCACAGCAAAAAGTACATTTTTTTATTGGCCCAAATGTTTGTGTTTAAATACTAAAGCTGTAAATGTATATTTGTTAATCAAATTTGTAATTATTTAAATATCTGTAAATGTTCAGATATGCATAGTTTCCGTTGGTATGATGTATTTTGGAGAATTATGAAAATCAGTGGAATTTTTATGATACAGAGGGTATTCTAACTTTCAAAATTTATATTTCAGTTGAACAGCTGTGAAGCTTTGATTTTTCTTAAGACAACATTTTTCTTTTAACAGTAGCTAAAACTAGAGTTTTGAAGAATTATTGGTGAATTGGCATATTCATCAGAGCAGTCAATTTAGTCAAAGTCAATGTAGTCTTTTTTCACATGAATAATTTTAGCAGCGCCTGCATATGATAATTCAAGATATGTAAAATAAAAAGAAGAATTACACATTTATTGCCAAATATATTTATTGTGAATAATATTTATATTTATGGTCAATTTGTAATAACATTTACAGTGTATTATTAGATATTTTAGAATAATTGCTTTTAGATGCATTGATGAAATGACATATGGCATAATTGCAATGTTTTGTAAACATTTGAATGTCTATTTTTTCAGAAATCTCTAACAATTTTTTCTAACAGGTTTTTTTCCTATTTCTCAAAAAATGTAAGCTTTATTAAGTGGCAGAATTACTAAGGTTCAAATGGTAAATTCGAATTTGAATTTTCAAGTTTTTTTCAAAACGCACACTTTCGAATTTAAAACCACCAACTTGAATATTAATGGGAGATTTATTACAGTCAGACCCTTCAAAAATTCAAATATGAATATTTGCCACCTTAAATCTCACTATGGCAAACTATGATGACATATATTTACACTTTTTATGCACCATTAAGAGAGGCAATTTCTCTGAAAAGTTAGGCAGCACCTTTGGGTAGGACATTATTATATTACTAGTACATTATAGGTACACCTTGCTAGTACAGAGCTATAGAACTTCATGCAATTTGTCAAATGGTTTGTTTTTTTCTAGAAAAAGCAAGTTTTTTTGATACAAACTGTCTCACATTTAATTGTTCTCCCTTATATACTAAACTTTACGCTGGCAAGTAAGATCTGCTAATGAATGTATCTCACATTGTATGATTTACTTATAGCTATAAATGCTTCTATTCAGTTTCATACTAGTACTACATTTCACATATCTGCAAATTTCTAATGCCTTCTGGTAGTAGAAAATGGGGTGAAATGGAATTGTATTTCTGCCAATCTTTATGTGGGAATCGGCTATTTAAAAAGTGACTGTGGGACAGTGTTTCTTTTTCACATTCCTATATTCCTCCTAAACTCCTCCTATATTTAAAGGGATACTGTCATGGGAAAAAAATTTTTTTTCAAAATGAATCAGTTAATAGTGCTGCTCCAGCAGAATTCTGCACTGAAATCCATTTCTCAAAAGAGCAAACAGATTTTTTTATATTCAATTTTGAAATCTGACACGGGGCTAGACATTTTGTCAATTTCCCAGCTGCCCCATGTCATGTGACTTGTGCCTGCACTTCAGGAGAGTAATGCTTTTTGGCAGGCTGCTGTTTCTCCTTCTCAATGTAACTGAAGGAGTCTCAGTGGGACATGGGTTTTTACGATTGAGTGTTGTTCTTAGATCTACCAGGCAGCTGTTATCTTGTGTTAGGGAGCTTTTATCTGGTTACCTTCCCATTGTTCTTTTGTTTGGCTGCTGGGGGGGAAAAGGGAGGGGGTGATATCACTCCAACTTGCAGTACAGCAGTAAAGAGTGATTGAAGTTTATCAGAGCACAAGTCACATGACATGGGGCAGCTGGGAAATTGACAAAATGTCTAGCCCCATGTCAGATTTCAAAATTGAATATAAAAAAATCTGTTTGCTCTTTTGAGAAATGGATTTCAGTGCAGAATTCTGCTGGAGCAGCACTATTAACTGATTCATTTTGAAAAATTTTTTTTTCCCATGACAGTATCCCTTTAAGTCAATCTATCTCAAAATTTAATCTAATTTAAAATCGTATCTTATAAGACAATGCTTATTTTAAGAATATGGAATCTCCTATTGCAGTCTTGATTATACTAAAAGGCTACTAATATTAAAGGGGAACTAAAGACTAAAATAGAATAATGCTAGAAATGCTGTATTTTGTATACTAAGCATCAACATAAACTTACTGCACCAGAAGCCTGATAAAACAAATGATTTATGCTTTCAAAGTTGGCCACTGGGGGTCATCATCTTGTAACTATGTTAAACCATCTTTGCAAGACCAAGACAATGCACATGCTCAGTGTGGTCTGGGCTGCTGATGGATAGGCTAAACTTAGGGATCGTCATAAATCAAAACACCACAAGTCGAATAATATCTTCCGTAGAATGCGATACAGCGAGACCCGATACAGCAAGACTGATTACTAATCAGAATATGCAGTCTGCACTGGGTCTGCAAATATGAATCTCTACACGGTCGCTGGCTGTTCTGTAGGGAAACAAACAAAGCTACTCGAGTTCTAAGAAGTAAGGTGGGGGTCTCCCCCCTGCCATTTGAAAGTATGATCATGAAAATATTTATTGAAAAGTTCATTTGTATCCAAAGATGACATTTTTTAAATGACTGCTATTATACTTGACATAAATATCTACAAGTCTACAAGGGTCATTTGTAAACAACACAACTAGTGCCCTAAAATGAGTTCTAACCAAATGTGCTCTTTGCACTAAAACATAGTAGCACTTAGTGCCAGTGCTTCTGTCCTGCCTCCTCTGATGAATCATAAGCATGTACACCCATAGATGCTAGGAAGTCCTGGAATTACCTCCATCCTGGATGTAAGGGTTATATCATGGTTTTCACAGCAGGTTAATTCAAAAACTGCAACAGACGTGTGCCAAAATAATCTCATGCTTATGCTATAACATGTCCAAAAATTGCATTTTCCATTGTTGAAATTAGTTGCTGTAACTTATTTTGTCCATTATACAGAACCACGGCCACAAATTAGTGAGAACTGGAATACAAATCTGGTCAATTTACAAACAGTCTCTGTGCATCGATGATCAGCGCTGGCCCATTGTCCACAACAGGAATCGCTACACAATATCTTTGAAAAGAGGCTTTTATTTTGGCTCCATAAGTGATAACAGGCAGTGGGTAAGTGGTACCACTTGTGGTATCACTTCTGGCCTGGAGTTGCCGGACTATCGCGGGAGCTGCGGCCGACACCCTACAGCAAGGATGAGCTCCGCTTTCAATTCCTGTCTTTTTTCTGCTGGTCAATTTACCTCCATATAAAATTTGAGGCTGACTAAGTATGAATCTATATATTTTGTTAGTTCTTTTCAGTACAAATGTTGGTGGCAATTCCATCTACTACAGTTATTCATCTCCTCCCAAAGCTTGCAAAAAAGTTGCACGTAGTACACGTAGTACCTGTGTCACGGCCGGCACCCAATACCAGAACAAGTGCCAAGCACCCTGGGCTCGGCTTCACCAGTATTGTGGCCACCGTTGGGCTTCGGGAGGAGCCCTCAGCTTACTTGGGTGCCACCTGGACTTAACGAGGGGTGCAAGGCGAGATGTTCTGGCTGGCGAAGGGGCATGGCTGTTTAGCAGAGTCTTTAGGCCGAAGGTCACGGTACAAAGGTCAAGGCAAGCGGATGGTCAGACAGGCTGGGTCGAGGCAGGCAGATAACAGAATCGTCAGACAGGCAAGGGTCAAAACCGGGTATCAAACAGGCAGAAGGGATCAGGCAAAGAGTGGTCAAAGTTCAGGCTGGGTCAATATTCAGAATTCAGAGAAGTCAGTATACAGGCAGGGTCAAACACGGATTAACAAACAAGATCAAGGTTCAGGAACAGAAAGCACAAGGCTAGGAAGCACCAGGATATCAATCCTATCACGGGCAATGATTACAAAAAAAGACTGTCCCTTTAATACATTCAAATTTCGCGCCATTGTGCGCTGACGTAATCATGCCAGCGTGCATGCGCCTATAAAATGTGGAAGTGTGCGCCGTGTGCGCGCTAGGAAACCGGCACACAGAGGGAAGAGGAGCAGCGTGGCGTCCCCGTCGCACCACTAGACTACCAGGGACAGGTAATTTTATTACAACCTGTCAATGTTCAGCATTACTTGTTTTGGGCAACTGCAGTTATAAAGTTTAGCAACTGTGGTTGTAATTGAGTTCCTATGAGTTTACATTTTGTGATTATTTATTTTTTTGTATTCTACTTTATTAAACAAGACATAGATGAGATACATCGAAATTGTAGTACACATTATTATTACTTAAACAATTTCAACTCTGCATTTTCCAAATTATAACATCCTTAAGTAACATCTAAGTTTTGTATATATTAAACTTATTTAACTAGGTAAGTTATTAAGATAACATAACTTGTGCTGCTTTACTTTATCAGTCCTTTATGAATGTTATCATAATGTTTACCCTTTTGCTTTCTTTACAGGATAGGTGCAGAGGAGATCTTCTTTATACTTGGTAAGTATTTCCATATCTTCAATAATGAACAATGTGGTGGGTGTGATTAGAGAGTTTTTACTGAGTTGACTATTTGTTTTATAAGGTACTGTTAGCAATATATTCTCTCTGTGGTAGTCAAGTATCTGTCTAATTGGTATATTTATTATTTATGGATGCTGTGAGTTCTTCCATTAAACAGATTTCATTTATAATTTGAAACCATCTTTCCTTTTGTTTTTTTCTCTCCATAACATTGTAATTAGTGCTTTGGCTGCTCTGAGGAGTTGCAGTGATATATGTTTTTTAGTGAAGTTTTCTGGTTCAAATTTATGAAATAGTAGTATGGCTGGAGAGTTTTTTTATAACTTGTTCCCCAATAATGGTCGAGCATACATCAAAGACCTTGTTCCAGCAGGATTGAAGTAAGGGGCATGTTAACCATATATGTTCTATTGTACCTGGCTTCGTGTCACATCTGTCACATTTTTTTAGGACCATTGGTGTTCTGTACCATCTCGACAAGAATATTCCTGTAATCTATTGCTTATAGAGCATTTATTTACATAGTTGAATATTTTTCCCACTCTTCTTCAGATATGTTAATCTTCAATTCCTTTTCCCACATTGTGGTGTATGATGGCTGTCGAGGGTATTTCTTATAAATAAGTATTTTATATATAATGTACATTGTTGTTGAAACTCGGTAAGGGACCTGGTAGAGGTGCCTCTTTTCTGTAAAGCTTGTAAAAAATGTTGTACCTTTTGGAATCTCCATTTATCTCTCACAGACCAGGGGGTATATTTATCAAAGAGTAAAATTAAAGATCACCACAGTCTGCTAGAGTGAAATTCCGCCACTCTCCATTAATTTATATGGGATTTGGAAAGGCATATTTATCAAAGGATGAACTTTTACCCATCAATAAATATTCTTTAAAAAATCCCATAGAAAAGAATGGATAGTGGTGGAATTTCACTCTAGAGGACTATCGTGATCTCTAACTTCACTCTTTGATAAATATACCCCTATGGGTCTCATGTATGCTCTATTATAGAGGGTTGTTCATTTCCTAAACCCAAAAAATATTTTAGTTGGGGGTTTTTGATATTAAATGCCTTGGTGTATACTTTTAACTATTCTACCTTGTGGGAACTCCACATTATTGTAGAAGGGTGTGATGGGTGAGGGGTAAGGTGCTAACCTGAGTTTGCTATTTACTTTATGCCATATTTCTAGGCAGTTATTAATTAGGTTTTGGGCTTTAACGTAGCCACGGCACACTGTTTAATAGGTTTGCCATCCATAAATTCACCAGGGTGTGCCATTGGATTTGGGAGCTCAGTTTACAGTATTCAATTAAAGTTGATAGTACTGCTGCTTGATAGTAAGCTTCAAAGTCTGGCATGCAAGTCCTCCCATTTGTTTGAGCTTATACAAGGTTTCCCTTTTTACTCTTTTTTCTCTATGTGATTGCCAGATGTAATTAAATATATGCTCATTTTAATTTTTAATTTTCCCTTTCCATGTAAAATGTTTCTTTTCCCAGGCCATCAGGGTTTGTTTGGTTTCCCTTAAGAGATGGTATAGTTGAGCTCAAAAAGTTTTAAGGGGTCTGCAGAGATCTGGATTCCTAAATATTTCAATTTGGTTTCTTGCCATTTGAATGTGAAGGAGGTTTGTAACTGTCTTTTAAGTACTGGAAGAAGATTTATTGATAAGGCTTCAGATTTTCCCATGCTGATTTTGTAGTTGGATATCTGGCCATATATTGTAGGTTCATTTATGATGTTTGGTACTTATATAACGGGATTAGACCTCAAAAGCAAAAAGTCATCAGCAAAAAACGCTGCTTTTTAATCTTGGTGGGGTGTACATAATCCCTTGATTTTGCTATTTTTTATGTATTGCTACTAAGAGGTACTCCATGCAGATCACATATAAAAGGAGGAAGAGTTGGCACCCCTGTCTTGAAAGAGTCACATACACTCGTATCTGTTCTGTTGGGGTTGATTAAAGCGCCATAATTTTCTCTTTAAATTGTTGAGGTACTTCCATATTTATAAATTCCAGTTCCAGCAATTCCCAGTTAACTCTATCAAAACTCTATCTGCATCTGTAGATAGGAGAATTAAAGGCATTTGCTGTTGAGCTTTCCACAAAATACAGTTACTTACTTTAATTGTATTTTCTTTTGCCCTCCCTTGTACAAATCCCAATTGGTCTCTATGTATACAATGGGGTAGGATCAGTTTCAATCTCTACGCTAGAATTTTGGTGAATATTTTTGTCTAAATTCGCTAGTGAGATTGGTCTATAGTTCCCACATAGGGAATGATCTTTATCCGGTTTTGGAATAAGAGAGGTATGGGCCAATAGAAATTTAGAATTCAGGGGGGATTCATCAGATATGCTGTTGAAAAACAGAAGTAGTATTGGAATTATAATGGCTTCACGTATTTTATAAAATTTGCCGGTGAAGCCATCTGGACCTGGAGCTTTATTTAATTTTAGTTACTTTATGGCCTCTTGGATTTCATGTCCTGTGATGGGTTCTTCCAAACCTTTTATACAATGTTCTTGGATAATTGGATTAGCAGTCAGATATGTTGTGATTTTGTCTCTGAGTTTAGTTTTACATGTTGCCGAGAGGGGGTTGAGGATATATAACTTCATAGCAAGACTTAAATACCTCTGCAATTTGATTTGGCAACCAATGCATTTTACCTTTTGCATCTTTAATTTGTCTTATGTCAGAACCAATTTGTTGTTGTTCCCCTGTTTTGTTCCCATAATCAAAATATTTTTGTACTACCTTTGACAGTATTTGTTTAGTTTGTGTAACTGGATCTGCATGTATTGAATTTTTATTAGTAGTTAGAGATTCCTGTAGTCCTTTAAGAGTCATTGTCATCTAGCAATGATTCATTCAATTTCCACCTCCAAGGAATGTTGGGTAGTTTCATTTGTATTTGTACCACTGCTTGGTCTGACCAGATTATACCATGTATTTTAGATATCTTAATCCAGTCAATATGATATTGTGATGTCAATATATAGTCTATTCTGGAGTATGTTTGTTTAGCATATGAAAAAAAGGTATAATCGTTTTAATTTTCATTAAAACATCTCCAAATGTCTAGCAGGCTTGCTCAGTGCAGGTTTTTTTTTACCTTTATTGCAGAGAAAGGAATTGTAGAAGAACCTTTTGATATATCAAGTGAAGGGTTGAGAGTCATGTTTAGGTCTCACCCTATAAGAGTTAGAGTGACCTTCTGTAAATGTTTCTATATTTTTAATTATATTGATAAAACTTTCAGCTTGATTTCTTAAGTGCTTCATCTGATCCTTTTAAATGCGTTTCTTGCAACATTAGTATTTGAGTTTTTTGTCTATTCATTTCTCTAATCAGTTTGTTTAGTTTTTCAGGTATATTAAGCCCATTGATAATCAACAAGACAAAATTAATACCAGCCATGTATATTTAGGTAAGTACATGGTTTGTTATTCTCAGGACCCTATGCAGGTTTGTTTGGTAAACAGTTTGTATACATTTAGGGAGCAATATTGCTGCAGCTTTGTTAGTATCAATGTTATAGTAATTAAGAAAATTAAGAAAAGAATACTCTCTTAACATAACCAAAGTTAGCTCAGTTTGTTAATAGTGTGTGGCTAATACTTGACAGGTGTAACCTGTCTTAACCCCTGGGGGGGAGGTGTGCCTTCTGGTAGTGGTTCTTATGGCCTATAGCCTTTTACCGGTGTTGACAATAATATATGGGTGTTTTCCTCAAACACCCCATTAGTATACCAAGTGGACATCGGACTTGGTAGTCTTTAAATGTGCTAAAGTAATCTGTTCGGAATTTACAGATTAGTTGTCATAGTCATCTGTTGGGTTACTCGTGCTGTGCCGCGCCACCATCTTGGACCCCTATTGAGTCTGCTTGCCTTCGGATGGGAAGAACTGCTTCAAAAATCATTGTGAGTCCCTAGTTTTTGAGTTTTTGCCTTGCTCTCCTCTGTGCTCTTTATTTTTTGGACATTCTGTCTGTCCGCTTGAGATAGAGGCCAGTGATGGGCGAATTTGCGCCGTTTCACTTCGCCCAAAAACGGTATCCATATGTTTTTGACGCCGACAAATTTTCGCCAGTGAATTTTCGCGGGCGTTTCATGAATTTATTCGCTGGTGGCGAATGGCGCAAATTCCCATAGAATTCTCGCCTGGCGAATAAATTCGCCCATCACTAATAATGGCTTAGGAGCTCATTAAGGGCATAGATATTGTTTATTTTTAAGGGCTAGATATCCAGTTGCCTAAATGCATTATTTAGGGGCAGCTAGTTAATCCACTGTAATGTTGTAATGATGATTTGTTCCAGCATTTAAAAAAATGCTGGAATACTTAATCCTTACCCCAAGTTTGTAGCAGGATTGATGATAGTGGTGTTATAGTCCAAGATATGTCAGTGTGCAGGATATAAGAGGGAAACTCATTGTGATAACTATGAGACTATAGAAACTACACACATACAGGAATATTGCTGTCTCCTCACATTGTTATTATCAAACCAGTTATGAAACATATATACATTAAAACTGTTTTTTTTATTGCATGTGGATATCTGTGCCCCCACCAGCACTTCCTACTCAGTTGATAGTGTTGATTCCTGGGTCCTTTTCTGTATCCTGTACAAAACCAATATATTAGCTGCCTTTAAAACAATACAATAAAAAGAAACTATGGAATAAACTCTACAACATGAAATAGAAGAAAGCTGTCAGGAATAGAAGTGATTGATTACTCTTGTTTCTCTGCAAGGCCTTGGCTGACATCTGTGAAAATGGCACAGGGAAGCCAAATAATGAAATAATCAATTAATCATAGTAAAGAAATTAAATTCTTCCGATGGAAGAAGAATCTGAGATTTTAAAGCATCAAAACAAAGCGACAAGCCAGAGATAAGTTGCAGCTACGGAAGAAATACCAGATGTTCATGTTGAGTATTGGCAGGCAGAGGACGATAGCACAGTCAAAAAACATTACTTGCCTCTTTAGCTCCTTTAGGTAATTAAAGATTTATTTGTAGAGATAACCACAGTTCATTTTATACTTATAGCAAGCTGTATGGTGGCTTTGTAATATTCTTCACACACTTTGGTTATTGGAAAAAAATTACTATAAATGTGATTTCACATTTTTTTACTAATTAGCCAATGATGTTTGAGTGGTAGTATAGTATTGGGTTGTTTATTTCAGGTTCCATTGTGTATCTGTAATATTGAACAGCAATACATTTGGATATATATTCCTTTTGTAAACAAAAGAAGTCACTGCTGGTGTTTGAAGAAGGACATACAGTATGTTGAGCATCGAAAAGTTAGGCATAATGAAAATCTTGTATCCCCAATCATAGGAGAGACAGACAATGGATACCCTTAACCTTTAACGTGAGCTGCCTTTTTAATCAGAGTAGGTGGAGCCTATTTACAGTGTGGCTCTCTCCAGCTGCAATGGGGATGCACATATGATAAAAAGACAATTCCAATTCAAGTATTTGGATAACCTTTTAGCTCTTAAGCCAGGTTCACAGATCTCCAATATTTAGGGGCAGATTTATCAAAAGTCGAGGTGAATTTTTGAATGAAAAAACTTTGAATTTCAAGCAATTTTTGGTCTACTTCGACTAGGGAATAGTCCAAATTCGATTCGAATTTGAAAAAAATTTGAAAGTTCGAATATCGAAATTTATTATGTACTGTCTCTTTAAAACTTCAACTTCGACCATTCAGCATTTCTAAAACCTTCCGAATTGCTGTTTTAGCCTATGGGGGACCTCCTAGAACCTATTTGGATTCAATTGGTGGACTTTGAAAAATCAAAGGTTTTTTTAGGAAAAACTTTAAATAGAATTCGATCGATTACGCTATTCGAATTCGGCCCGAATATGGACCTATTCGATTGAAAACGGACCTATTCAGCAAAGAAAACCTTCAACTTAATTTCGGTTGGTCTTTTTTAATTAAAATTTTGAAGTGTTTTCAATTCGAAATTCGACCCTTGATAAATATGCCCCTAACTGATTTTCTGTATTGGCCTTCAGGCATCTTAGTCCTTATATTATAACATGGGAGTAGATTTGCCCATCACTAGACAACAGTCCTGAATAACCTATTCAGTACAAAGCTACTGTTATTTGCTAACATTGCTAAACCACCTAGATCTTTCTACAGAGAGATTATGACATGACCCATTGAAACTATTGGATTTTAAGAAACTTCTACTCAAATATATAAGAAAAATTGAAATGTACTTGAATCAATGCCCTAGTAAAAGCAATATGTTATTATCTTACAAAAGGAGGTTACATTTTATATATTTCCATAATGAGTCAATATACTGTACAGGTATGGGCATACGTCATTTGTAAACCTGTTATCCAGAGAGTTCTGATGTAAAGGAAGGTCATCTACCCCAGGGTAAATTTTCCACAGGGTAAATTTACGGTAAGCAAAGTATAACTTTTTATGATCTTGAAACTTGAATTTGCATTTTCTGCCACAAACTCGAATCAAATTTAAATGTTGAGGAAGTTTGACCCTTAGTCCTTCAAAAGTGTTGACCATCTTTTCCCATGAATGATATAAATCTCTTGGATGACCACATGCATCTAATTGGCCTCAAGTTGTACTGTCCTTTAAATTTACATTTTTTTAAGTTACTAAACTATATATAAAAACAATTGATTAAATTGTTAATTAGATACATAATAAATCATACTTATAACTGCACAAAATAATAAACCAAAAATTTGTCTTAAAGGGGTGTTTCACCTTTAAGGTAACTTTTAGTTTCTAATCGAATGACCAATTCTAAGCAACTTTTCAATTGGTATTCATTATTTATTTTTTATAGTTTTTTAATTATTTGCAAATACTCTGTAAGGCTACAAATGTACTATTATTGCTACTTTTTCTTTCTCATCTTTCTAATCAGTCCATCTGCTATTCATATTCCAGTCTCTTATTCATATTAATGCATGGTTGCTAGGGTAATTTGGATCCTAACGACCAGATTGCTGAAATTGCAAACTGGAGAGCTGCTGAATAAAAAGCTAAATAACTCAAAAACCACAAACAATAAAAAATGAAAACCAATTGCAAATTGTCTCAAAATATCACTCTCTACATCAGTGATCCTCAACCAGTAGCTCGTGAGCAACATGTTGCTCTCCAACCCCTTGGATGTTGCTCTCAGTGTCCTTAAAGCAGGTGCTTATTTTTGGATTCCAGGCTTGGAAGCACATTTTAATTGCATAATAACTAAGCATAGTATCAAGTAGAGCCTCTTGTAGGCTGCCAGTCAACATAGGGGCTACCAAATGGCCAATCACAGCCCTTATTGCCACCCCAAGGGAATTTTTCATGCTTGTGTTGCTCCCAAGCTATTTTACATGTGGCTCATTGGTAAAAAAAAAAAGGTTGGGGACCCCTGCTCTACATCATACTAAAAGTTATCTCAAAGGTGAACAATCCCTTTAAGATGACAAACAGGAATGATGTAGAAAATGCAAACTATGCATGATATCATGCTTCATGGCAAGGGTACAGGGATAATGTTCTACTATTACCATTTATAAAATAGCATAAAATTAGTCTTGAAAAGGAAATTAATTATATTAGACAATTATAGGCAATGACTGAAGTAACAATTCGAACAGGATGTTCACTGGGAATGTCATTTATATGTCATGAAATATAATAGAATTCAATGTGCCATTATCAAAATGACTTTATTGGCCACAGGAGTCAATTAACTTTATTCTTCAATCTGTATTCTATGTTATATCTATGACCGCACACAAGACTCTAATATTAAAAGTCATCTTGTTACAAATTCCATAAGGTTACATACCTGTCAGAGTCTCCCAGAAATGGCCTAATTAGCCACTTACTGTTCTTTATACTGTACTTTACGCTTCTTTATACAGTTTGACATATGCACATGTTTAGAACTGTAGAAATTATTTTCTTCCATCTGTTCAATAATATAAAAGGATTAAATTAAATTATAGAAGGCAATTAGTAGAAGGTTACATATGTTTTGCTCAAAGCTTTGGAAAATGGTTGTTTTTTTTGTTTGCACAAGTAGCTGGTCCCTAGTATTTATGGTGCTTTTCTAAATGAGCAAGATGTAAATATCATAGTAACATAGTAAGTTAGGTTAAAAAAGGACACATATCCATCAAGTTCAACCTTTTAAATCTATATACCAGCAAACCCACTTGCACTCATATTTACACTGGGTACTTACAGTCTCCCAAGTGCCTTTAATTTTTCAATGCCTTAAAGGGTGGTTCACTTTTAGTATGATATAGAGCAGTGGTCCCCAACCAGTAGCTCATGAGCAACATGTTGCTCTCCAACCCCTTGGATGTTGCTCTCAGTGGCCTCAAAGTAATTGCTTATTTTTCAATTATTGGCACGGAGGCAAGTTTTGGTTGTATAAAAACCAGGTCCACTGCCAAACAGAGTCTCAATGTAGCTTGACAATCCACATAGGGGCTACAAAATGGCCAATCACAGCCCTTATTTGGCACCCCAAGAACATTTTTCATGCTAGTGTTGCTCCCCAACCCCTTTAACTTCTCGATGTTGCTCACGGGTTCAAAAGGTTGGGGATCCCTGATATAGAGAGTGATATTCTGAGACACTTTTCATTTTTTATTATTTTGTGATTTTTTGAGTCATTAATAGGGATGTAGCGAACGTCGGAAAAAAAGTTCGCGAACATATTCGCGAACTTGCGCAAAAACGCGAGCGGTTCGCGAACGGTTCGCGAACCCCATAGACTTCAATGGGAAGGCGAACTTTAACATCTAAAAAAAAAATTTCTGGCCAGAAAAATGATTTTAAAGTTGTTTAAAGGGTGCAACGACCTGGACAGTGGCATGCCAGAGGGGGATCAAGGGCAAAAATGTATCTGAAAAATCTGCCTGTGTGTGCTTGGAAGAGATAGTGTAGGGGGAGAGCTGTTAGTGATTTCAGGGACAGATGATAGTAAGTTTGCTGGCTAGTAATCTGCTTGATACTGCTCTGTATTGGAGGGACAGAAGTCTGCAGGGATTTGAGGGACATTTTAGCTTAGGTAGCTTTGCTGGCTAGTAATCTACTGTTCTCTTTAAACAACTGCCATACGTTGACCTTGTAGGCATTGTTTGCCCAGTTTTTTTGGACGCAGCCACTGAAGCACAGTTGCCAGAAAAAATATGCCATATAAATGCTGAAAATAGTCATTTTTCGCCATACGTTGACCTTGTAGACATTGTTTGCCCAGTTTTTTTGGTTGCAGCCACTGAAGCACAGTTGCCAGAAAAAATATGCCATATAAATGCTGAAAATAGTCATTTTTCGCCATACGTTGACCTTGTAGACATTGTTTGCCCAGTTTTTTTGGTTGCAGCCACTGAAGCACAGTTGCCAGAAAAAATATGCCATATAAATGCTGAAAATAGTCATTTTTTGCCATACGTTGACCTTGTAGGCATTGTTTGCCCAGTTTTTTTGGCCGCAGCCACTGAAGCACAGAGGCCAGAAAAAATATGCCATATAAATGCTGAAAATAGTCATTTTTTGCCATATACGTTGAGTCAACGTATATGGCAAAAAATGACTATTTTCAGCATTTATATGGCATATTTTTTCTGGCCTCTGTGCTTCAGTGGCTGCGGCCAAAAAAACTGGGCAAACAATGCCTACAAGGTCAACGTCGTTGACCTTGTAGGCATTGTTTGCCCAGTTTTTTTGGCCGCAGCCACTGAAGCACAGAGGCCAGAAAAAATATGCCATATAAATGCTGAAAATAGTCATTTTTTTGGTCGCAGCCACTGAAGCACAGTTGCCAGAAAAATTATGCCATATAAATGCTGAAAATATGCATTTTTTTGGTTGCAGCCACTGAAGCACAGAGGCCAGAAAAATTATGCCATATAAATGCTGAAAATATGCATTTTTTTGGTTGCAGCCACTGAAGCACAGAGGCCAGAAAAATTATGCCATATAAATGCTGAAAATATAAATTTTTTTGGTTGCAGCCACTGAAGCACAGAGGCCAGAAAAATTATGCCATATAAATGCTGAAAATATGCATTTTTTTGGTTGCAGCCACTGAAGCACAGAGGCCAGAAAAATTATGCCATATAAATGCAGAAAATATGCATTTTTTTGGACGCAGCCACTGAAGCACAGTTGCCAGAAAAAATATGCCATATAAATGCTGAAAATAGTCATTTTTTGCCATACGTTGACCTTGTAGACATTGTTTGCCCAGTTTTTTTGGTTGCAGCCACTGAAGCACAGAGGCCAGAAAAAATTAAACCACTAGGGTTTGCACCCTAGTTTGTAACGGTGGCGGAGGGAGGAGGAGGACGCTAAAGGACAGCTGTGTGTGGAGTCATGAGGCTTGAAGAGAAGGACAGCTGCATAGAAGTCAGAACAAGTCTTCCGGCGTGCAGTAACCCTCCGAGATCCACCCCTCATTCATTTTAATAAAGGTCAGGTAATCGACACTTTTGTGACCTAGGCGAGTTCTCTTCTCAGTTACAATCCCTCCTGCTGCACTGAAGGTCCTTTCTGAGAGCACACTTGAGGCTGGGCAAGACAAGAGGTTCATGGCAAATTGTGACAGCTCTGGCCACAGATCAAGCCTGCACACCCAGTAGTCCAGGGGTTCATCGCTCCTCAGAGTGTCGATATCTGCAGTTAATGCCAGGTAGTCCGCTACCTGCCGGTCGAGGCGTTCTTTGAGGGTGGATCCAGAAGGGTTGTGGCGCTGCCTTGGACAGAAAAACATTTGCATGTCTGACGTTACAGACTGGCCAAAGGGCTTTGTCCTTGCAGGTGTGCTCGTGGCAGGATTACTGGCACCTCTGCCCCTGGAATGTTGATGAGTTCCTGAAGTGACATCACCCTTAAAAGCCTTGTACAACATGTTTTGCAGGCTGGTTTGTAAATGCCGCATCTTTTCGGACTTGTGGTATGTTGGTAACATTTCTGACACTTTATGCTTGTACCGAGGGTCTAGTAGCGTTGCGACCCAGTACAGGTCCTTCTCCTTAAGCCTCTTGATACGGGGGTCCTTCAACAGGCATGACAGCATGAAAGACCCCATTCTCACAAGGTTGGATGCAGAGCTATCCATCTCCGCTTCCTCATTATCAAGGACTGCATCATCCACGGTCTCCTCCCCCCAGCCACGTACAAGACCAGGGGTCCCCAAAAGGTCACCACTAGCCCCCTGGGAAGCCTGCTCCTGTTGGTCCTCCTCCTCCTCCTCCACAAAGCCACCTTCCTCCTCTGACTCCACTTCTGGCACCTCTCCCTGCGTTGCAGCAGGTGCCTGGGTTCGTTCTGGTGATTCCGACCAGAAATCGTGCGCTTCCAGCTCCTCGTCACGCTGGTCTACAGCCTCATCTGTCACTCGTCGCACGGCACGCTCCAGGAATAAAGCGAAGGGTATTAGGTCGCTGATGGTGCCTTCGGTGCGACTGACCATATTTGTCACCTCTTCAAAAGGTCGCATGAGCCTGCAGGCATCGCGCATAAGCACCCAGTAACGGGGGAAAAAAATCCCCAGCTGTGCAGATCCAGTCCTACCACCCAGTTCAAAAAGGTACTCGTTGACGGCCCTTTGTTGTTGCAGCAGACGTTCCAACATAAGGAGCGTTGAATTCCAGCGAGTCTGGCTGTCAGAAATCAAACGCCTGACTGGCATGTTGTAGCGCTGCTGAATGTCAGCAAGGCGTGCCATGGCTGTGTAGGAACGTCTGAAATGGGCCGACACCTTTCTGGACTGGGTGAGAACGTCCTGGAATCCTGGGTACTTGGAGACAAAACGTTGGACTATTAAATTTAACACATGTACCATGCAGGGCACATGTGTTAAATTGCCTAGTCTCAACGCTGCCAACAGATTGCTTCCATTGTCACACACCACTTTTCCGATCTGCAGTTGGTGTGGGGTCAGCCACCGATCGGCCTGTGACTGCAGAGATGACAGGAGTACAGATCCGGTATGGTTTTTGCTTTCCAGGCACGTCATCCCCAAGACAGCGTGACAACGGCGTACCTGGCACGTCGAATAGCCTAGGGGGAGCTGGGGGTGCACAGGTGTGGAGGAGGAGAAGGAGGACCCAGCAGCAGAGTAAGAAGAAGAAGAAGACGAGGTAGAGAGCGATGGAGGAGTAGAGGTGGTGGCAGAACCGCGTGCAATCCGTGGCGGTGACACCAACTCCACTGTTGTTGTTGAGCTACCCATTCCCTGCTTCCCAGCCATTACCAAGTTCACCCAGTGGGCAGTGTAGGTGACATACCTGCCCTGACCATGCTTGGAGGACCATGCGTCAGTAGTCATATGGACCTTTGGCCCAACACTAAGTGACAGAGATGCGGTAACTTGGCTCTGCACATGTTGGTACAGGTGTGGTATTCCCTTTTTAGAAAAAAAATTGCGGCTGGGTACCTTCCACTGCGGTGTCCCAATTGCTACAAATTTGCGGAAGGCCTCAGAGTCCACCAGCTGGTATGGTAAAAGCTGGCGGGCTAAGAGTGCAGACAAGCCAGCTGTCAGACGCCGGGCAAGGGGGTGACAGTCAGACATTGGCTTCTTACGCTCAAACATGGCCTTCACAGAAACTTGGCTGGTGGCAGATGACTGGGAATGGGAACAGGTGGTCAAGGTGGAAGGCGGAGTGGAGGGTGGTTCAGACGGGTCAAGGAGAGCAGAGGTAGAGCAGTAAGATGCTGGACCAGAAGGAGTGTGGCTTTTAGTTTGCCTGTTGCCTTTGAGGTGTTGCTCCCAAAGTGCTTTGTGCTTGCCGCTCATGTGCCTTCGCATAGAAGTTGTACCTATGTGGCTGTTGGGCTTACCAAGGCTCAGTTTCTGACTGCACTCATTGCAAATTACAATGCTTTTGTCAGAGGCACACACATTAAAAAAATCCCACACTGCTGACTTTTTGGAAGTGTGCGATCTGGCGGTAACAGTAGAAGTTGGCGGCATTGGCGGCAATGGCGGGTGCGTTGGCCGGCTGAACACAGGTGCCGATACATGTTGTTGCCCTACTGATCCCTGCGGGCTGTCCTCCCTGCTTCTTCTAAGTCTTATTCTCCTACTGCCTCTCTGACTCTCCGTCTCTCCATCTGAACTACCCTCCTCTTGCTCTCTTCTACTAGGCACCCACAAAACATCAATCTCCTCATCATCATTCTCCTCAGATGCATCAATTTCTTCTGACACATCACAGAAGGAAGCAGCAGCGGGGACCTCCTCCTCATCACTCATTATGTCCATCTCTGTCGTGTTCTCTGCCAGAATTAAATCTGGTGTAAGGTCCTCATCTCCTTCATCTTCTTCTGGCAATAATGGTTGCGCATTACTCAGTTCAAGAAACTCATGGGAAAATAACTCCTCTGACCCCAGTGAAGAAGGGGCACCGGTGGTGGAGGAAGTGTTACGTGGGGTGGCCATAGCAGTGGAGGATGAGGAGGATGTTGTGGTAAAGTTAGAAACGGTAGAGGATGGGGTGTGCTGTGTAAGCCAGTCAACTACCTCTTCAGCATTTTGGGAGTTCAGGGTCATTGGCTTTTTAAAACTGGGCAATTTGCTAGGGCCACAGGATTGCATAGCAGCACGGCCCCTAGCACGGCCTCTGCGTGGCGGCCTGCCTTTGCCTGGCATTATTTTTTAAAAAACAACAACAACAACAAAAACTCAGTTGGTTTTTCTGGAAACGATAATACACACAGCTAGATGGCGGTTTGAAGAAAACAGTGTGCAAATAATGCCTACAAGGTCAACGTATACACTACTACAGCGGTGGATACGGATTACGTAAAATATATTATGGCTGCTTGAAAAAAGTCACTCCGGTGTTTTTTCTGGAGACGGTAATATTATGGATATTTAGACAGAATGTGAACAAGGTCACACAGCTCGATGGCGGGTTGAAGAAAACACTGTGCAAATAATGCCTACAAGGTCAACGTATACACTACTACAGCGGTGGATACGGATTACGTAAAATATATTATGGCTGCTTGAAAAAAGTCACTCCGGTGTTTTTTCTGGAGACGGTAATATTATGGATATTTAGACAGAATGTGAACAAGGTCACACAGCTAGATGGCGGGTTGAAGAAAACACTGTGCAAATAATGCCTACAAGGTCAACGTATACACTACTACAGCGGTGGATACGGATTACGTAAAATATATTATGGCTGCTTGAAAAAAGTCACTCCGGTGTTTTTTCTGGAGACGGTAATATTATGGATATTTAGACAGAATGTGAACAAGGTCACACAGCTAGATGGCGGGTTGAAGAAAACACTGTGCAAATAATGCCTACAGGGCAAATAATGCCTAAAAGGTCAACTTATACACTACTACAGCGGTAGTAAAATAAAAAAAAGTAAAATAAAAAAAAAATGAATATTAAAAAAAAAAAATTAAAGTTGGTGCTGCTGAACTACTAGGAGCAGCAGATTAGCACACCAGTCCCACTCCCCAACACTGCTAGACTAATAGCACTGGGCTCTTATAGTAGTAGTAGTAGTAGTAGTAAAACAACAAAAAAATAAATAAAAGCAGTCCTTACAAGGACTACTGTTATTGCAGCAGTCAGCAGATGAGATCAGAAGCAGGACAGCTGCCCACTGCAGCTACATACAGAGCACTGCAGTAGAAGGTAGATTACTAGCCAGCAAAGCTACCTAAGCTAAAATGTCCCTCAAACCCCTGCAGACTTCTGTCCCTCCAATAACAGAGCAGTATCAAAACGATTACTAGCCAGCAAACTTTCAACTGTCCCTGAAATCACTAACAGGCAGCAGCTCTCTCCCTACACTATCTCTTCAGCACACACAGGCAGAGTGAAAAAACGCTGCAGGGCTTCGGTTTTTATAGGGAAGGGGAGTGGTCCAGGGGAGAGCTTCCTGATTGGCTGCCATGTACCTGCTGGTCTGGGGTGAGAGGGCAAAAAAAAGCGCCAACAATGGCGAACCCAAAATGGCGAACGTCGCGCGACGTTCGCGAACTTCCGGCGAGCGCGAACACCCGATGTTCGCGCGAACAAGTTCGCCGGCGAACAGTTCGCGACATCTCTAGTCATTAAGCTTTTTACTCAGCATCTCTCCAGTTTGCAATTTCAACAATCTGGTCGCTAGGATCCAAATTACCCTGGCAACCATACGTTGATTTAAATAAGAGACTGGGATATGAAGAGGAGAGGCCTGAATAGAAATACGAGTAATAACATGTAGCAATAACAATACATTTGTAGCCTTAAAAAGCATATGTTTATTAGATGTGGTCGGTGACCCCATTTGAAAGCTGGAAAGAGTCAGAAGAAGGCAAATAATAATCAAGACAATTTGAAAATTTGATTAGAATTGGTCACTCTGTAACATGTTAAAGTTACCTTAAAGGTGAACCAACCCTTTAAGGTTTTTAATGCTACTAAACCCTTAATTGACATGCAGCTTGTAATAAAAGCTACTCACCCTAATGGTCTAGCAGGCCAGCAGGGATGCCCGCCGCACTCTCGGCAGGGACGCCCGCTACGCCGGTCTTCTCTTCCTGATGCGCTGGTTAACTAAGGGCGCACACGGCGTGTCTCTGCTATTTTTATAGGCGCAGGAGCACAATGGCGCAAAGCCTTATGGGAATTTAAAGGGCCATTGCACTGGTCTTCTTTGCCCATGATAGGATCTTGTTTCCTGGTGCTCCTGTGCATTGTGCTATTTGATTCCTGTTTCCTGATCCAGTTTTGAATGCCTGTTGTGACCCTGCCTGGCTATTTGACAATCCTGACTTCTGAATCCTGACCCTTGCCTGTTATCCGACTCTGATCTTGCTTAACACTTTGATTGACTACCTGGTTTGACCCTTGCCTGCCTGACTACGCTTGTTCTCTGCCTGCCTCGACCCGGCCTGATCTGACTACTCTGTTGCCTAACGCCTTGTACTGCGACCTTCTGCCCAAAGACTCTCAATAAACAGTCGTGCACCTCTGCCTATCCAGAACATCTGGCCTTGCACCCCTCGTTTAAGTCCTGTTGGCATCCAAGTAGCTGAAGGCTCCTCCCGAAGCCAAAGGCGGTCACACTACAGGTGAAGCATGAGCCAAGACCAGGGTGCTTGGCATTTGTTTTGGTGTTGGGTGCCGATCATGACACAGCTCTTAGATCACATGCAACACTCGCTTAGCAGCTCCCACACTCACTGTGCAGTCACAGACTTATTGAAGTATCAAACCAAAGAACACTAATCCTGGTCACATTTTACCTATATAACTCCTCTACAGTCATTGAAATCACCAGCTTCTGGCCCTATAGATTCTATGTTTCCATCTGAAATTTGATCTGTGCTGTGCTACGTATTTACTGGGTGTTGAAGCAGAATTGAACGAACTTGGCAATGAAATGGTTAAGTAAACCTCACAATGATATTACTCCAAGGAAACAAGTGCAAACCACACTGTGTTTGCCTTAAAATGCACAACGTTGATGATTAGAAGCTTTTTAGACTGTCAATGTTAATTCATGTTTGCCAAAAAATAATGCAGATTAGAACTGAGAATTGATGAAGTTTCAACAAAAGATAGAATAATTTATTGTTGATTTGCCAAGAAATATTGTAAACTCCATATGCTTAAATCTTTTTTGTCTATTTGCATTCAAAGATTAAAAAGAAATGCATCTTTTAAGCATTACATGGGTGAACGTGGAACATAATGCATGCATGCGTTTCTCTTGAGATACCGTTCTTTTGTATCACTGGTGTTCTTATTGTCATAGAACAAAATGAAAATAATTTTGCTTTGCACAAAATAATTTGTCAATGAAACAGGAAATGACAGACACTAAGAAGAATGTGATTAAATATTCATCTTAATAAATGATGTGGACTTTTCAAATGATGTTTATGAAATGACTGCTGGCTAATCTTATTTACTCATTAGGTCACACATCTGAAAAGCTTTAGTGATGTTATGAAAACTCTGACCTAGTTTAACTGGTTGCTATTAATTTACTACACTGATATAAATGTGTGAATATAAGCAATTAGCTTTGATCTTTCTATAGTTACAACTATGAAAGCCATTTTTGTTCTTGTGGGAATGAAAACAGATTACTTTTAGGATGTAAATGTATGCCAGTGATTGTAAATGAAGGCCTAAAAATTTAGTAAGAACCAAATAAAAACACATGAGTTTGAGCGGCTCCCATTTAAGCACCCATGTTACCTTGCAACCATTTGCATTTATGTTTATTCTTAGAGCAGGTAAGTCTTGTTCTGTGAATATATATTTAAAGGCAAATGGCAAAGAAATGTTATTTTTCATGGAAATGTTATAGTGTTTTATCATGGTCTGCCAATATAGGTAACCTTAACTATAAAGTTCAGTAGTGCTGCTTAAGTGGGTGAAGCCTTTGCAAAATAATTCTCTTGCCAAATTGTGTGTATCCATGAGAGAAACAGCCTTTGTTGGAAACACTGACAACTTCAATTTTTACTGGGATTCACAATCATTTGCTTTGATCTGGTATCTTGTTTATTGTTGTATAACTAATAAATCATGTAATATTTTAGGTTGATATTAATATATTTCAGATAGAGATATGGGGGAAATTCATGAAAGGGCGAATTTTCGTCTTGGAAGGTTCCGCCAAACTTCACGTCACTTTGTCAGATGTTAATTTGCAGAACATACGCTAATTCATCAAAATGCAGTCTGTGCAGGCGAACGTTGGTGAAACTTTGGCAGCAGAGCATTTCATTGCGAACTTTCGCTAACATTCATTTCTGCCTATCAAAACATTGTTAACACACTTATGCTTAGGCCAATTTAAATATGTTGGGTACATATCGGTCATATATATGTCTTTATTAGTGATGTTAGTGAAATTGCTTGAAGTGGACACTTCTTGTTAAAAATGTCGAAGGAAGCAAAATAAAGACAGAAGAGATTCTCTATCGTCCTAGACATGAGTCCACCCTAAAACAAATGTGGCGTGACTTTTAGTGATGGGCGAATCTCTCCCATTTCACTTGGCCAAAAAATCTGCAAAATGGCGAAAAATTTGTGAAAAATCGTTCCCAAAAAAATCATGAAATTCTACAGTTTTCACGGAAAAATAGTGAAATTTGAAAGTTTTCACGAAAAAAATCGAGCAATTTTAAAATTTTCACGGAAAAATCGAGCAATTCAAATCTTTTCATGAGAAAATCGAGCAATTCGAACATTTTTGTGAAAAAAAATGGAAAATCGGAAATTGATTTGCTGACAGCGAAACGCGGGAATTTGCCGCAAATTCTTGCCAGGAGAATTTATTCGCCCATCACTAATGACTTTCAAATGGTTAAAAAAAAACAGTTACAACTTTTAAACATAATAAAATATTTAAAAAACAGAAGGGGTTTTTAACTTTTATGATGTCACTGACATAAGATTGAGGAGGATGTAGCTTCATCTTATCAGTTCACCAGGTATAACCTGGCAAAGCAGACTCTGGCAAAAGGGAGTCTGCTTTGCGGAGTAACGATGGTTTACCCGAGTGAAAATACGCCAGGCGAAAGGGTGCAAATGTAGATGAGATCTCAAATATGTTGGATAGCTGTGTGCTGTGCACTGTAATACTGTACATATCTCTATAATAACTCTTGTGATGCAGTTAAAGAGGAATTGTTACTATTATACAAATCTACTGTGTAAAGCCTTATGTGTAGCACCATGGGTTCTGGAGAAACGTTATTTTGTTTCTACTATGTACTGTATTACTGTATATGGCTGAAATTATGAAATTATGGATGTTTAATAAGTCTGTTTCACAAATATCTTTTTTTTAAAAAAAATATGACTAGGGGGCACATTTACTAAGCTCGAGTGAAGGATTCGAAGTAAAAAAACTTAAAGTATTTTTCCACCATCGAATAGGCTACTACGACCTTCGACTACGACTTCGATTCGAACAATTCAAAGTAAAAATCGTTCTACTATTCGACCATTTGATAGTCGAAGTACTGTCTCTTTCAAATAAACTTTGACTACATACTTCGGCAGTTTAAACTTACCGAGGTACAATTTTAGCCTATGGGGACCTTCCCCATCACTTTTCTAAGGTTTTTTTGATCGAAGGAAAATCCTTCGATCGATCGATTAAAATCCTTCGATCGTACGATTTGCGGTAAATCCTTTGAATTCGATATTCAAATTTGTAAGATTTTACTTTGAGGGTTTATTAACCCTAGATATTCGACCCTTAGTAAATGTGCCCCTAGGTCTTCAAATATTGCATAAATGTAGATGAGATTGCATTGATGTTAGATAGCTGTGTGCTGTGCACTGCAATACTGTATATATATATATATCTATAACTCTTGTGATGCACATTAGATGCACACATGCTCTGAGTTACTGACAGGTCTTATAAACTCTAACTGACTGATTCCACAATGAAAGAGTTGTTTGCAATGAATAATAGCCAATAGTCTAGCAACATGTACTTACATTAACATGTACCCACAGTAACAGAACGAGGGATCTACAATCAGATAATTGGTATTAGTAAAGCGGAGTGTTGCGTTTTGATCAGTACATGGAGCAAATTGTTGCCAGTTTGTAGACAGCTGAGTTTTTTGTATATATATTTAATATCAAATAAAATATTTAATTTTGCAGATAACGGAGCACACTTATTTTTGTCAGCCCTGGCTAGGGGCCTATACACATGAACTGCATTGCTGTTCCTGGATACTGTATATGTTTTGAAATTTTGTGGAAAACCTTATTTTTTTTTCTTGCATAGCATATTTTAATCTATTAACTTTTTGCAATTGGGTAGTATCTAGTAGTAAACTAGTAGTAATCTACCCCTCTCTTATGTAGGTTCACAAAAGGGCCTTTCTTTAATAGTTAAAGCATTAAATAGAAGGTAAAAAAACAAAGACTAATTGGATGGATCATATTCTGAATTTTAATTACACTTTTAAGTCCAAACTGTACTGAACATTCATTTTAACCAGCATAACACAAAATCGCTCCTTAGCTTTGTGATAATTGCGGCTGTTATGTAGAAATATCTTCTGAAGGATTCTTACATTGATATGCAAATCTGAACTTTCTTCTAGATCTTCTAAAAACCACTTGTGAGCAAGTGTATTTATGAACTAATGAAATTGGCTTTTTTATTGCTTTTCCTGTGGGCTTTATATTTTATGCTAGAAATCATAATCACCGTGACATTCAATGAAGCCCTTTTCATGCCAACATTCAGAACAATCCAGTACCATTATTCCATTCCATTCTTACATGCACTCTAATGTGCAAAAGTTTGTCAAAATAGTGCCGTGTTTCATGCACTCTGCAAAATGATTAACAGAACTGGTTCTATGCCCTTAACATATCCACTTTAAGGATTTAGCATCTATGCACTTTACAACAATACAGTGTTAGGTAAATGAATGTATTTGAGACCCAGGAAACAAAAGATTAACATTGGGTTACATTCACCCAAACTCCACTTAAACACCATTTTATATGAATTTGAAAATAATAATTCTCTCATCATTGTAGTGGTGTAACAATAACATCTGATAGTTTTTTTTTTTAAACTCGGAAAAACAAGGGCACTTCAATGTCTATTAGAGTCTGAGGCTGATTTACAACAAGTTTCTCAAAAGAGCAGATTTTGGCGAGATGATGCTAAAGTATGCATTTTTCTTGACAATATCCATTCTATCTTCATGCTGACAGGCTCCTGTCTGTTGGAACACATAAATACAGGTGGAGGAAGACAGGGGATGGAGTACCCTTAACAGAAACACCCTGTATAATAAAGCCTGAGACATTGGTAGAGCTCTTATAAAAAGTTCCTGATATATATTTAAATAAACCCTATTACTTACAGGGCCAGAATAACTGACCATGCAGGGCAAGCTGTTGATTTGGGCCCTTCAGATTATATTGGTCTCTGTATAGACTCACCAGGATGCCTTATCTGACAGATATCTTGTTGAAAGTCACAATCCTCGTGACCGTGAGGCAAGGACTGCACTGTCTTGTTGATGCAGGCCTCTCCAGCACAGGTGTCCACTGTGATATGATCATTTCAGCCCAATATCAGCAAGCAAAAGGTAGCCATATTGGGCAAAGATCTGCTTGTTTGGTGACCTTGCCAAACAAGCATATTATATATCTGCTTTAGGTGTATGGCCAGCTTAAGGCGAACATAAAAAAAATAAAAAAATAAAATAACCCAGATCCTTTATCTCATCTTAATTAAAAAAAAAGACAATGTGGATTGTTTAAATTAAAGAAATAGGCAGAAAACGTTTGGGGCTGGTTTATCAATGTTTGAGTTAGAATTCTTACTGCAGTTCTAAATTCATGTAACCCTTTAAAGTGACATCTAGCTTACAACATAACACATTTGTATCCAGGGCTATCCCCAGACAACTCCGTCCCCCTTCCCCTAGCATACGTCCATGAGCAATCGATCTCACATGGGTGTCCACATAAACTTCGCAAATGGAACAGATGCAGGACCTTTCTGTGAGAGGACATTTGCTGGACTTGGGGTAGGTGACAGGGAAGTTACATGCTTGCCCCCCTCCCCTTTGCTCCCTAAGCATGTGCCTCTTGTGCCTAGCCCTAGTTCTGTCCCTGTTTGTATCTGAATTAATGTTATGCTATGGAAAAAACACATTGCCTAGCACTTTGGTTATTCTGAAGCGCTCCCTTTACATGCCAAAATTTTTGCCAAGGGTTACTTTCTGTTAAACATATTTCAAGTACATTTCTAGTCTTGACTTGCCTGTTCATTTACCATTATACTTAGCTATTTAAAGACATGACCAAACAGCTAAGTCACCACATTTCATTTCTGTTTTTGTATTAAACACACAGTATGCACACAATTCTTTGTTCCCTGAATGGCTACCATGTTCATTCCATATATAAATATTTTTATTGGATTTAGATAATGCAAAAATGTATACAAGATAATTTATCAATACTGGGAAAATATGCACCTGAGCAGTAACCGATTGCAACTAATACATCTATTTTATTATTCTACCGGCAGCTAGCTGAAAAAGCATATTACTGATTGGATGCTATGAATTAATGTTTAGGTACAAATTTGAATACTCAAGTAAAGCAGGCTAGCACACACAGAGAGTTAAACTGGGGTCATACCCCTGGTGCGTTTATTGCGTTTTATTGTGACGCAATAAACGCACCAGGGGTATGACCCCGGTTTAACTCGCTGTGTGTGTGCTAGCCTGCTTAACTTGAGTAATTGTCTTTTTGGGGGGTGCCGTCTCCCTAAGGCTTTTAAGCACCAAGCGGAAACACTACTGAAGGGCCTGAGTGTGCACGTGACCTTCCATGTAGGTACAAATTTGCCCAGTGTTGGTATAATATTGCTGTTTAGTTCAATACATCTTAATAGTTATAACTGATAGCAGACCGAGTTAACCCAATTTCTGGCTTGGGCATTTGTACCTGTCTTTGTAAATAAGGCCTAGCTTATATTTTACAAAGAAAATGGCTGTATAATGGCTTGTAGAGAAGTAAAGGTCATGAGTAAGGGACAGAAAAAGGGACACCTACCCCAACTTAGGAACAACTGTATTTATGGGTGTCCATGCATTCCTTTTTGGACCCATATGGTGTTTATGGGGGAGACTGAGAAGCTGAAAATAGTGTGGTGCCTCTACCCAATGGGTTCAATCCTGCAGTTTAACCACACACTCTTGCAGCTCTGACATAATCTCCTTTCAGTCATATAAGTCCCTGTCCCAGTGGAGCCTACAGTCTAAGGACCCTATGAGATGAAAATGGAGCACCCTGAGATAACCCATGCAGACATAAGTAGAACATACAAACTTCTTGTAGATAGTGTCCAAGCAGTAATCAAAATTAAAAGTTCTACCCACTGAGCCATCAGCCATTGTGCTGCCTCAGTTGATAGCACTGGAAGACTGCAGGAGAATGGGATTAAGAATCATCTGACCACCTACATATTTTTTGATGGATAAATACATGTTACATCTTCAACCACAACCCTAAGCACAGGGCCCTTGCATATACTGCAAACATAATTATATTCAGATTTTTGCTGAAAACTGTATTTCTATGTCCTGAAATGGGTTTCTGTGCTATCAGGCGGTTCTAATTATTTTTAGTAATTTCTATGCCAGTACCTCTCTAAGCACATTCTGCTGTTACAGGATCCCTCTTTTAAAAGCTATATGTACCTAAACCCCATTCTTATCCATTCAATCTCATCTGAAATCACTTGTGGATAACTTCACTGCACAAGAATGCTTAAAAAGGATTATTTATGACCTGTGTTAGTTTGTTAAGCTATACATTAAAAGAGGCACTAAATGAAACATTCTGCCCCAGTTCTGCTTCAGGCAGGGATTAAAATGTCTCTGTCTCAGTTTCTCACTGTACCACAAAGTGCAGCTGTCAAAGTCTCTATGTCTTGCCTCAGTTTTAACTTCAGAAACAGGCATCCCAAATAGGGTAAATCATCGAGAGCACTCACCAGTATTGCGTATCTCTGAATACGTCTAGTCAGTAGAAATGCACCTCACATGTCACACTGTTTTTAACAGAATTATGGGCCTTCATTGAAAGCTGCTAGTTATTTCTTAGTGGAAAATGAGTAAGATAAACAATGATTTGCTGATTCCATAATGCATATTACATTTTCAGCAGTTCAGCTAAATATGAGGGAATGGTGAGCAAGAGGATTACATTTTGAGTATTTAACTGATTAACGACTAAGTCTCAGAGGCACACATTCTTCATATTATTATATTGTCCTAACATGCACAATTAAAATTGCATCCAAATAAAAGAGAATAATTTGATGAAAGGAAAAATGATGTACTAAATGATGGGTACTTATTGAATATGGCAATGCAATATAGATGCAAAGCATGAGCACATCTTCCACTAAATAAATAAGTTTGACTAGATAAATGGTGTGCAAGGTCAAAATGATCAAATTAAGTAAACTGTTAACAATACAGAGCTCTAATTAGAGGACAGAGTGTGCACCTTCCCATTCAGCACAAAAGGACAGAAAGGATTAGTTATATCACATAATTTTCACTGAAATTACAAAGCTAGACAGAACTCTCTCTTAGGTTCACTTATTCTAGAGTAGTAAGAAGTGAGAAGAATATGAGATCAAAGTTGCTCTTTGCAAACTTTTAAAATACCTCAACCCAAATTCCTAGGATTGAATTCCTAGAATTGCCCAATTGTTAGCAATGGAGAGTCTGAACTTCTAGTCCTGATTTGCTAAAGACAGTAAGATAGGCTGCTAATTTATGCAAGCATACAGCAGCCCATTTCCCGTGGCTCACCTAAGTGATTAGGGCCACAAGTTTTATGGCAGTGTAGCACTAAAATAAGAAGTTAGTAACATGTTTTGCCATAGGAAATATTGTCCTTTAGAAAACATACCAAGAATTTTAAAAAAATCTGTATTCTTTTGTTTTTCTACTGGAATGGATTGCCTATATAATACCAATATGGAATGTTTATAAAATGCTTTCTTTGATTTGTTTTTTATACACTGGTCACAGCTTTGACTGATGAATGTTAACAGTAACTGCTGTGTGTATCTGCATAGTCATTCCTTTGCTGTGTAATTGTTTAGTGCGTTGATCATGGAGATTATAGTTGATTTATACAATACATTAATAATCAACCTTCTAGGTGGGTTGTGCTTCAGGGGGTTTATCTGTCATCACTATATAAATTAGAATTACCTGAAAGTCTAGTGCTAGTTTGATGTCAGTAATCTTGTGTGTTATTATTTCAAAACCAATGAAATGAGCACATGTTCAGACAAAGCTGGAATACTCTTTCTTTATTTTTCAATTAGCATTGTTCAAGGAGGAAATTAGATATCTCCCTGTTTTGGTGTCAGTCACGTTCATGTGACTATAAGGATAATGGAAAAGCTTTGGAATTACAAGGAGACTTCTGTTATTATATAACAAAACCCTAGGTTATAAAAAAAAGTCCTCCACAGTACAATCCCATATCAATATATTACATATAAGGAAATTAAAATCCTAATGCATGCTCACTCAGTGAGAGTAAATTACTAGGGAAGGGCGAATTATTTTGCAGAAATGACGCTCATAGACTTGTATGGCAGCAAGCGTAAAAATTTTTTTGACCCCATAGACTTTAATGGCTGTTGGTGACATTTCGCCAGCTGCGATTTTTTGGTGAAACGAAATGGGTCAGATTTGCCCAAGCCTATAAATGTGAGTTTTTATTCTTATATGTGCCAATTGTTTTGCTCTTTGCAACTTTTATTAAATTCCCCCATTTATGTCTACATGTTTTGTTTTTTAATTGACAAACAAATCAATTAGTATTATCAGTTTTGAACTGTTTTATATGTGTCTCCTGGGAATCAATTATAAGGTAGATTTGACATGCTTTATGCACACATCTAACACTGAATTGGAAAAGAAGGGGTTTGGTTTTTTATTTATTTTTTGCTTTCAAGTATAAATATGTGTGTGTAATTATGAACGTCTATACATTCATAAAATCTATTACTATTGTGAAAATTAAAGTAGTAAATTCTTCTGAAAACACTTGTTGAAAGTGAAGTCTTCAAGTTAAAACTGATTTTAAGAAGCACCATTTTTGAAGAATGTAGGAAGTACCATTTGGAATTTTCTTTCTTGAATCCCCAGTGTATTGTATTGATTGTTCTCTAATGCACCTCAATAATTAATGAATATCTCCTGGATGTCTAGAACTATTAGGCAAGTCTTAGGGGCAGATTTATTAAGGTACGAATTGTAAATTCGAATTTGAATTTTTGAGTTGAATTTTTGGTCAAAACTCACAAAATCGAATTGAGAAAAATCCTAAATTGAATTCAGATTCGAGATTTATCATACCTTGACCCTGGAAACTACACAAATTTGACTATTCCACACCTAAAACCTGCTAAGTTCATGTTGAGGTCAATGGCAGAGGTCCATTGACCCATTTAAAGATGTTAATAGCCTTCCTGACATTCAAGTTTTTTTCAGAGAAAAAAATTTGGTTTGAGTTTAGTCGAATTTGAGTTTTAGAGTTTGTTATATCCGTTTGAGTTTTAGAAGTTCGAGTTTTTTTTTTTAAATAAGATACTATTTGAGTTTCAAGGTCATTCGAGGTAAAAAAAAAAACTCTATCACTCAACCTTTGATAAATCTGCCCCTTAGTATCTGTCCTAAGGTCTTCTATAAGAGGCCTTACATTTACTTGGAGTAAGGTTCTTAGTGGGGTCCCTCAGGGCTCTCTATTGGGTCCACTTTTATTTCACTTAATAACATAGGGGTGGGTTTTATAAGTAATGTATTAGTGTTTGCAGATGACACAAAACTATGCAGCCCAATAAATTCCATCGAGAATGCAGTATGCTTGCAGCAGGATCTTAACAAACTCCCAATTTAAATGGCAGATGAGATTCAATGTTGATGAATGTAAAGTCATTCAACTGGGATGTAAAAATATGTAAGTTATTTTTCCACTGTACAGAGCCCTGGGAAGGCCCCAGCTAGAATATAAAGTACATATATATAGTCCATAGGGTGGCACACCACTTCTTACTGGATTACCCAGGTGCACGGTAATAAAACATGTAACATTCAAAAAATGACCAGCAACACCGGGATTTAGTGAATCAAAAGAAACTATTATATTTTAGAGTGCATTACAGCCAACGTGACATGGTCCCAGAGAGGACCGAAATGTCACGTTGGCTGTAATGCACTCTAAAATATAATACTTTCTTTTGATTCACTAAATCCCTGTGTTGCTGGTCATTTTTTGAATGTATATATATATATATATATATATATATATATATATATATATATATATATATATAATAAGGATGCATCGAATCGGGATTCAGCCTTTTTCAGTAGGATTCGGATTCTGCCGAACCGAATCCTGATTTTCATATGCAAATTCGGGGCAGGGAGGGAAGTCTCCAAAAAGTAAACTACCAAATTTCCAAAGCACCACTCCACAAAACTGCATACTTCTGATTTCAAGGACAAACATTCCACTAACAGTAGGTATAACTACACATTATTGGAAAGGACAGATTTTGATTAATCCATAATGGGTATATACATATTTGTAATTAGTGATGGGCGAATTTATTCGCCAGGCGCGAAGACGCGGCGAATTTGCGCGATTCGCGCCGAGCGAATAAATTCGCGAAACGCCCGCGAAAATTTGCGGTAAAAATTCGCCGGCGTCAAAATTTTTTTTTTCGAAAAACGGACGCCGGCGACAAAAACGGGCGCCGGCATCAAAAACGGGAGCCGGCGTCGAAAACGAGACGCCGGTGCCGTTTCGCGAATTTTTCGCCATTTCGCGCGAAATTCGCGAATTTTTCGGCGAAGCGAAACGGCGCAAATTCACCCATCACTATTTGTAATCCAAACTACCAAATTGCAATTCTTTCCTAAATTTATAATTTTATAAAAAATTGTAAACATTTTTTTTAAAAATGACCTCAAAACTTGCAGCATCTTTTCTCCCACATACTATTTTATACCAAGATAAAACACCCTAAATATGAATGCCTGAGGTCTGCTGAACAGTGTGAAATCCAATATGTATAGGTTTACCTACGTATGTGGCATAGAGGGGCCCTAAAATGAAGACACACATTCATGCTATCAGTTCTGTAATTCCAAATGCTGCAAAATCAACACATTAACAGCATTTTTTGAGGTTCAAAGGTAGAAAAAAGTACTTTCATGGCAGAAAACAATATATTTGTGGGAAGTACACATTCCTCCGAATCCAATCCTATCATTAGGTACCAAGATAAAACACCTTAAATATGAACACATGGGGTTCACTGAACAGTTTGATGCCTAATGTACATAGATTTATTGAAGGATATTGCATGTAAAGACCCCAAAATCTACCATACTTATTTGATGGCTAATATCAAGCATTGCTAGTTTTATGTGGGATAAAAGCTACAAAAATCATACTGATCCCTGAAAACCATCGATTTTTGCTACAGATGCAACGAATCCAGTATTCGGTTCAGGATTCCCCCAGGATTCAGCCTTTTTCAGCAGGATTTGGATTTGGCCGAATCCTTCTGCCCGGCCAAACCGAATCCTAATTTGCATATGCAAATTAGGGGCAGGGAGGGAAATCATGTGACCTTTTGTCACCAAACAAGGAAGTAAAAATGTTTCCCCCTTCCCATCCCTAATTTGCATATGCAAATTCAGATTCGGTTAGGTATTCAGCCGTATCTTTTACAAAGTATTTGGGAGTTCGGCCAAATCCAAAATAGTGGATTTGGTGCATCCCTAATTTTTGCAAAGTACACATTCTGACAAATCAAAAATGGGTAATTATGTCTTTCTACTCTAAACTACCAAACTACAAAGCTGCACTTAAGACATGCAGGTAGCATGTACGGACCCCGAATGGAAATAGTGCATATGAATTTTCTTGGCTGCCAATTTGCCTTCTGTGAACAAAGCCCCTTGTCTGCTCATTATGTGGCGTAAGACCCTCTAACAGTACATAAACTCCCAAAAACCATATATTTTTGGAAAGTACACATTCATACAAATCCAAAATGGGTAATTATGTCTTTCTACCCTACAAAGCAACTCTGAAAAAAAAACATAAGGAACAGCAATGCAGGCATAAAACAGAACAAAAAAAATCCCAGAAATTTATAACAATTAAGTAAATCAATGAAATAACAAAATAACTGATCTGACAGCATGGTTAGCAGTCAGAATACTTGATCCAATAGTCACCTTGTGAAATCAACAGTTTTTAAGGGAAAAACAATAGTCAAAATGATAAAATAAAGAACTAAATAAAAAAGTTAAAAAAAAAGCAAAAGTGCATGTTTGTGTATGCATATGTGTACAGCTTCAAAAAGTGTGTAAATATGTGTATGTGAGTGTGAAAATATGTGTAAGTGTGCAAAAGAAAAAAGCCAGAAAAGAAAAAATAAATGTTAACTTTAGTAAAATGTGTAGTGTGTGTGTAAATGAATGTGTGTTGGTGTAAATGTGTGTAAAGAAAGGGCACTTACCATTTCTGCATGTAGGAGGGTCCTTAGCAGCATTAGAGGGTCCCAGGATTGTAAAGCCTATACAGCAGAAAGTGAGTGGGCGGGTGTGCTGGGGGGCTGAAAGTTAAGTCTTGAGTCGGTGGTGCAGAGCTACCTGTTCCTTCAATGATCAGGTAAGAAGTTTGGCCCTGAGATTATTGCATTGCAGGGATACAGAAGCCCCCTTAGTTTGTTGCCTGGGGGGGTTGGGCCCATCTGACTGCATGGCAGCAAAAGCCTCTAGTGCAGAAACGAAGCCCTGTATTGCGAAGCACATGGTACTTAGACCCCAGCATGTAGTACTTGCTTAGCAGGTAAAGGGTTAAGAGGGTTTTAATAGTTTTTTAGCAAGTTAGGGAATACTGGGTTATGGAGTTATGGAACATAGCTCATAGTAGTCATTGATCCAGGGACTGGTCCGATTGCCATCTTGGAGTCAGGAAGGAATTTCCCCCCCTCTGAGGCAAATTGGAGAAGTTTCAGAAGGGATTTTTTGCCTTCCTCTGGATCAACTAGCAGTTAGGTATGTTATTTACAGTATAGACTTAAAAGGTGAAACTTGATGTATGTGTGAATTACTACCTAACGTACTATGTTACTATGTAAGCAAACCTAGCCATAATGAATTACAGAGGAATGATGATTGGTCAGTGTATTAGCTATAGTATTCTAAGGTACAATTTTAGGTTTATGTTAAGAAAGGGCAGTGGGCAGAAAGACAGGACAGGTTTTGGGTGTATAGGTGGTACACATGTGTCTTTTTTTTCCAATGCACATATGCAGAGAGACATGTGGCATAGTGAAGGAACTCCGTGGTGACTTTTAATATTCTTACAGTATATGTTACAAGCACAACAATGGTACATCATTCCCTATATATTTAGAAATCCTTCTACCTACAGTTTGTTTTTATGTTGTGATGCTTTGTTTGTGACTAAACTTGATTTTAGTATATAAGAAGTAGTGATGGGCCTATTTATTCGAATTCCCACGTTTCACCGCCGGCAACATTTCGTGCATTTTCCACCATTTGTTGAATTTCACAGGAAATTCGCAAATTTTTCAGTGAAACGGGACAAATTCGCCCATCGCTGATAAGGAATGGTTCTTAAGGAGCAAGCTATTATAGATTAGCAAACCAAACTAGAATTTACATTTTCAATGGGCAAAAAGCATTTACACTTATTTGTATTATTAACAGATTAAAATTAATAAACATGATATAATGCCCATTCCAGAAATATCCTGTAAATTATATTTATATAAATGGTCCTTGGTGATGTTATCAGTTATAATTGGTGTTAAGTGATGTAATTTGTGTCACATAATCTACTGAAAATTGTGTATTATAAGAAATAATGCATCCCTGCTGCAAAGTAAGAGGATATTAAAAGTCACCATGGAGTTCCATGACCTTTATAAAAGCACTCAACCTTTATATGGTCATAGGATTATAATGTCCTTAGATTTTACAAGAGCCACATTTTTCCCTATACAGGTATGGGAACCCATTATCCGAAAAGCACCAAATTACAGGAAGGCCGTCTCCCATATACTCCATTATAATCAAATCTAATTTTTAAAAATAATTTCCTTTTTTTCTATAATAATAAAAAAGTGCCTTATATTTGATCCCAAATAATATATAATTGTAATCCTTTTTGGTGTCAAAACAATACTACAGTATTGGATTTATTTTATATTTAAATATTTATTTAGTAGTATGGAGCTCCAAATTATGGAAATATCCCGTATCTGGAAAACCCCAGGTCCAGAGCATTCTGGATAAAAGGTCCTCATCCTTCAGACAGAAATATTGGCAGTGTTTCAGTATAAGACCCAAAAACCACTGAGTTTCATTCCACTTACATTTTATAACACAGTTAAAAGTATGCCAGGACAAACCATAATTTTTTCCTAGAAAGTTACATCACACTAATGAACTATGAGTAGCCGACTTCACACTTGATCAAAAAGGCAACTCTCAGAAGTCAAGCGTCTTTGTTCTGAAATGATTCTGTATGTTGCTTCTTTGTTTAAATTGAAAGTTTATGTTGCATTCACTAGGTTTATGGAGAAGTCCGTTATTAAAACAGAAATAAGCCCTTTTGTATTTATAAAGCATAGACGGGTTTTTATTTAGTTTTAAACAGAATAGCTACCATAAATGGATAATAAAAAAATAAAAACCACTGAGTTACCTTTACTTGCATTTTATAACACAGTGAAAAGCATACCAGGACAAACCGTTATTTTATTCCTAGAAAGTTCAACTAATGAACTATTAGTAGCTCACTTCACACTTGATCAAAAAGGCAACTCTCAGAAGTCTACAGTCTTTGTTTGGCTCAAAGGATTCTGTAGGTTGCTTCTTAGTTTAAATTGAAAATTTATGTTGCATTCACTGGGGTTTATGAAGAAGTCAGTTATTAAAACAGAAATAAGCCCTTTTGTATTCATAAAGCATAGACTGGTTTTTATTTAGGTTTAAATAGAATTGCTACCATAAACTCTGTTCTGACACTTTTTTATATGTGCAAATTGCACTCAAACCAAGGCCATTGGTGAAATAAATTCTGTTATCATTATACTGATTTGACGTAGGAGTGATTCAATTGGATATAATACCTGGAAATAGGCTTTACTAAAATAGGCACCGTTTAGATTATTTTTCACTTGTTCTCCCAATAATATTTCTGTTTATTGTCCATGTGAGATTTGGCCTACTACCCAGAGTTAAGGCACCTGAATCATTCATCCAAGTAACATCTTCCCATCATTTCTTGTTTCTGTTTTGCTGTTCCGCTAATTTAAACTAAAAATTGTTTTATTTTGCCCTCAGGGAAAATAGTTTTACTCTTAAGATAAAGAAATGTCACAAAATCAGCAGCTACATTTCACCTATTTGCCACATGGTGAAATGCCAACAACTGGCTTTTCAAACCAACATTTCACTAATCTATTCACAAACATCTTTTGCAACCTCAAACCAAACAAAAACCTTTTATCTTTAATGGGCATTTTATTTATACTATAAAATACTATTCTATAGGTTAAATTGTTTTATTTTATCTGACATTTGAGGACAACATTTTGATATCTCATCGCACAACTTGATTTAGCAGCACAGGGGTCTTTTTAAGTTTCCACTCCATTTGCGTAGAAGTGCCTTGTCTAAAGGAGAAACCAAAAAAATGCTGGTTCAAACATATTTGTTCCAAATTTGTACAGCTGCAAATTCCAGGAGTCTGTGTCACACTCCCAAAGTAATCAGGATAATTTGCATAAGCAGAATACTATCAGAAAAGATGAACCAGATACTTATACATATATCAATACTTCAGTATCAAGGCATTTCTTTGAGGCTAAACATTATGGGGCAGATGTATCAAGGGTCGAATATCGAGGGTTAATTAACCCTCGATATTCGACTGCCGAATTAAAATTCTTTGAGCAATTTTGAGCAATTTGTTCAATCGAAGGAATAATCGTTCGATCGAACGATTCGAAGGATTTTAATCCATCGATCGAAGGATTATCCTTCGATCATAAAATTGTTATCAAGCCTATGGGGACCTTCCCCGTAGGCTAACATTGGCCTCAGTAGGTTTTAGGTGGTGAACTAGGGGGTCGAAGACATTTTTAAAGAGACAGTATTTCGACTATCGAACGATTTTTAGTTCGAATCGTTCGATTCAAAGTCGAAGGTCGTAGTCAAAGGTCGAAGTAGCCAATTCGATGGTCAAAGTAGCCAAAAAAAACCATACGAAATTCGAACTATTTTTCCTCTATTCCTTCACTTGAACTTAGTGAATGGGCCCCTAAGTGAGCCAGATGAAATGGAAGGTACCAGAAGTAGTAAAAAGACCCCCAAGAGGAGGAAATTGAGGAAAATTATTGCTTCAAAGGGAAACACGGTGGATAGAGAAACTGGAGTGTATTAAACCAAAAGGTATGAATGATCATAATAGTTTCAAATGTTTCTTATAAGAATGAAAACAGTTTTTCTTTGAAGTATTTATTAAGTTCGGAATCTGACAATTTCCCTTCTTTTCTCAGGTATTATATAAAGAACAGCTATCCCTTGAACTTCACAAAACTCCTGCCATGTAAGTAAATTAACATAATAATGAATGACCACATGGACACACAGGGGCAGATTTATCAAGGGTCGAAGTGAATTTGAAGAAATTTTCGAAGTAAAAAAATTAGAAATTCAAAGTAATTTTTTGGATACTTCGACCATCGATTAGGATACTACGACTTCGAATTTACTTCGACTTTGATTCGAAGTAAAAATCGTTTGACTATTCGACCATTCGATAATCTAAGTACTTTCTCTTTAAAAAACTTCGACTTCAATACTTCGGCAAATTAAACCTGCCGAATTGCTGTTTAGCCTATGGGGGACCAGCAGTGTATTTTGCTAACTTTTTTTAGAGTCAAAGGATTTTTTGGGATAATTATACGAAGTCGTACTACGATCGGAATACGATCGTACGATGTATGAAATCCTCCGACTTCGAATGTTGGAGGATTCTATTTGATCGAATTTTGAAGTTTTTTCTACTTCGAAATTCGACCCTTGATAAATCTGCCCCACAGTATTGGATTATGAATGGATAGAAACATGATTTTGTATCTGTGTATTTTTGTAATTTTGCATTTATGTTAATTTTTGTAACTTTGCTTTATTTCACTTTAATGAAGTGAATGGGGGAGGTTCCTGGTTTAGAGGAGGGTATTTAATCCCATAATACCCTGCACCTTGCACACTTGAGAAAGGGCTTAACCCGAAACATGTAGTTATTACGCTGCTAAATAACACCTGCAGTTTGAAACTACTGCTTTAAAGGGGATCCGTCACCCAAAAAAATTATTCAAAATGCTATTTTATCACATTAGTCAAGCAAAATGAACTTTAATTACACTATGTAAATTATTTGAATCTTGCTTCCTTCAGTCTGAGATTTAAAAATTATAGCAAGCAGGCAGCAGCCATCTTGTGAACACTGTTATTAAGAAAAGCCTTGTATCATCTCAGAATCTTGTTTGTGCACCAGAATAGGGGACCCAATGTCCATTCCCATGCCCTGGTTACACAATTAAATGGTAAAGAGAATGGGGGAATGTGGGGAGAGCAGTGACATCTAGGAAGTGCTGAATGGAAAGTGCAAGTAATTGTCTGGCCCGCCTCTATGCCACTGGCATAGAGGAGTGGCAGACATTATTTGATTGACAGCTGAGATTTTTAAATGAGCTTACAACAGCTATGAATGCTTTAATAAAAAATAGAAATTGGATTTCATGTTTAGTTTGAAAAGGACTTTTATTATACAGATTTTTGTGTCTGGGTGACAGGTCCACTTTAAAGCTGTTAATTCTTTTTCCTATCCAAAATATCCTGGGGTTTTCCAGATAAGGGATCTTTCTGTAATTTGGATCTCTATATCTTAAGTCTTCTATAAAATCATTTAAATATTAAATAAACCCAATAGCATTGTTTTGCCTGCAATACGGATTAATTATACTTTAGTTGGGATCAAGTACAATGTACTGTTTTACTATTACAGAGAAAATACAAATTAAAAAAAAAACAATTATTGGATTTCATGGAGATGGCCTTTCTATAATTGAGAGCTTACTGGATAATGGGTTTCCGGATGATGGATTCAACACCTGTACTCTTGCCTCATTGTGGCTTCCCAAAACATTTTAGCTGCAGTATGTAATGCTCCTTTAGATCTACTAATCAATTAATTAATCTTTGAGTCCACGATAAACTTGCTTGGACCATTTTGTTTTCATCTTTTTTTTATCCTTTGGTATGCATCAACATTCTTGTCTAAAATGTTTCTCCGCTTTTCCTACTACATGATATTTTAAGCCCTATAATTTGTTATTACTCTGTTAGACTTGCTGTAAAAGAGCTTCAGCTGACTTGAAGTGTTCTTGGGCACAAGGAGCGATATATATATATATTTACTGTCAAAAACATTATTTGAAGATGGCAACTAAGAATGGAATGTTGTTTTTTATAACAGAATTTATAGGGCAACTTGGATAATGGAAGGGGCCAATGTATCCTATTATGTTTTTCTGTGAAGTGATAGGTGTGAGCACAGCAGAACTGCACAGAATGAATTCCAAGCTGAACAGCAGGTCAGCCAAAGCTTTCCATGTCCCATCTGTTTTGAAAGTTAAAAAACTGGCTATAGATGTCTTAGTAATAGGTACTAGGTTGCACATAATATGCCCCATTGCCTAGATCTTAGAGGCTGTTAAAATGTTTCCATTTCAGTTTTCCGACAGATATTGCTCAGTTCACATTACATACGCCAAATTGGATACGATGGGCTTCTATACCTTATACATATCAATGTTATTTCCTCCCCTTAATACATACAGTGTATACAGTATATATCACCTTCTTATCTACTACAGTGATGTGCACACTTTATGCATGTATATTTTTTCTATTTTTATAAATGCAGTACCCAGAACTTTACATTCAAGCATAGCAAACATATTATACAAAGTAGCAGGGGCAAATTTGTCCGTTTAGCTTCGCCACGAATTTCGCTTATTTCCTGCAAAATTCGCGAAACTGGCAAAAATTTGTGAAACGCAGATTTTGACACTGCCGACAATTTGCCAGGGTGACAAAATGGGTGCTGGTGTCAAACTTCATGCCGGTGCCCATTAAAGTCAATATGCGTCCGTTAATTGTCGCTGGCATCTAAATTGTCAGTGTCAATTCCGTCGCCGGCGGCAAATTCGAGAATTCGAGCCCATCACTAGCAACAGCTACACACAAAACTGGGGCACTACAATGGGAAAGCTTTACTTTTGTCTAGCACTGTCATCAAAGATGTTATTGTCTTTCTGGCTGTTTCTATGGGCCTTCAATTATCAAGTTAGATTGAAAACACAGAAAGACATACAGTAAAGCACCTTTCTAATTTGTTCATTTAATTCTTTCCTTGTTTTTCCTCTGCATTTATAATAATATATAAATACATAATTATGTGGGCATCTGTAGTTAGTAAAATGTTTCTGTTTTTGAGCCCTAATTCAGAATCTGATTTAATCTTGTTGAGCACATATTGCAGTTAATGGGTCTGTGTGTTCCATATTACTGATTCCTGCCACAGAGAAAATGTAAGTCCCATCTGTACTGGAGCAAATCTGTGGTGCAATCCACTCAGCAACACAGTATAATGCTTGGGATATTGTTTTCCTGTTACAACCATCAATTCTACTGGCATCTAAAGTGACTTTTGGAAGAGGTTGGAGCTAGATATCATTGTATATCATTTCAACCTCCATGAATCTTATCCAGCAGGATCAGTTGTAATATTAAGCTTGGTAGAGCCCATTTCAGGCTGTCATCTCTTTTAGAGTCCTCTTTTGTTTCACAAAGTGCAGATTTTCAGTTCTTCATTGGGGTTATGTGCATATTAGACTTAACAGGTACCAATCATCAAGGAATAAAAGCAAGTCATGTATGTGAATCATGATGAAAATATTACGCAAATATTCTGCAGCATAAAAAATGTGATTATGTAAAAAACAAGCACTCCAGTCAGATGAAAATGTAATTAAAATGTAAATTAATGCCTAGGGCAAAGTGGCAAAAAGTTGTGTTTTTATTATTGCTCTACAGCTGCAGCAGTTGTGGTAACTGCTGTTTGCTGCATGTCATTTTCCTATGGGCAACAAAGGAAAGTATAGCAGTATCTCTAAATAGGGGCTTATTGTGATGTACATGTAATACTGTAATGAATATCACAGTCCTGTTTTACTTAAATGCACATTTACATTTTACAATTTAGTTCATCTTATAAATGAAAAGAAGTAAATCCAATTTACAATTACAAATACAATTTACTATTTTTTTCCCCCTATAAACTCCTGATCCCTATCTGGTGGTTGGGTAATGTAGTCTTGACGCTATATTTTTTGTTGCGTTTTATTACTTATGCTTCTTTTCTTGCACTTTCCTAATAAGTCCACATCTAGCATTTAAACTTGTGTCTGGTTGAATGAGTTATTGGGTCATGGTCGAGAGGAACTATATGCCCTAAATAATGTAATCAATGGCTAAAACATATATCTAAACAGGTGACCTATCAAATTGGCATACACATATCAATAAATATTTTCATGTTATATCTTTTACCTTGAATAATCATTCTGTGATGTTTTGTGTGAAAGAACATGACAGATATTATAATGTTCTAACTTTAAGGGGCAGAGTTACTGAGGGTCAAAGTGAATTAGAGGGAATTTTCGAAGTAAAAAAATTCGAAATTCAAAGTAATTTTTTGTATACTTCGACCATTGAATAGGATACTATGACTTCGAATTTACTTTGACTTTGATTCGAAGTAAAATCGTTAAAATATTTCAATACTTCGCCAACTTTAACCTGCCGAAGTGCTATGTTAGCCTATGGGGACCTTCTACAACATTTTTCTAAGTCTTTACACATCGAATAAAAATCCTTCGATCGATCGCTAAGATCGTTCGAATCATTCGATTCAAAGTATTTAATCATTCGATTGAATGATTTTTAATCGACCGCAGGATTGCCAAATTTGTTGAAAAAACTTCGAATTTGATATTTGAATTCGAAGTTTTTTAATTTGATGGTCGAATTTCAAAGTTTTTTGTACTTTGAAATTCGACCCTTGATAAATCTGCCGCTAACTGAAGAAGTGTTGGCATGAAAGACACAGTTCTGCCCATTCACTGTCTGATATAATCTGTTCTACCATGTATGTGTGCCCATGGTTGTGTGAGCACAGCCCCTTGTGGTGTATCAAAATGGAATTAACCAATATTATTATTATTATTAACATGTATTTATATAGCGCCAACATATTGAGTAGCACTGTAAAGTAAATGTGATTATACAACTACATCACATGAATTACATACATAGAATATATGGAGTAACAAACATCACAATCAATACAGGTACAAAAAGGTGAGGAAGGCCCTATGCATAGGCATACAGTCTAAAGGGAAGGGAGTAATACACAAGGTGTGGGAGTGGGCAAGATCGAATTAAGTGGGTGAGAAAGATGGTATTGTATGTGGTGTTGCATTTGGTAGTTAAGCAGAGTGAGGGTAGGCTTCTCGAAAGAAGTGCGTTTTCAGAGATTTCTTGAAAGCAGAAAGGTTGGGAGAAAGTCAGACAGACCGTGGGAGAGAGTTCCAGAGGAGGGGTGCAGCCCTTGCAAAGTCTTGAATGCGAGCATGTGAGGAGGTAATGAGAGAAGAGTTGAGTAGTAGGTCAGTAGAGGAGCGTAGTAAGCGAGTGGGTGTGTATATAGAGATGAGTTCAGAGATGTAGGGTGGGGCAGAGTTATGAAGTGCTTTGAAAGTCAGTGTCATTAATTTGAATTTGATTCTGAAAAGTAACGGAAGCCAGTGCAGGGATTGACAGAATGGCGAGGCAGAGGAGGAGCGGTTGCTGAGGTGTATAAGCCTCGCAGCAGTGTTCATTATAGACTGGAGAGGTGAGAGTCTCTGGAGGGGGAGGCCAATTAAAAGAGAATTACAGTAGTCTAGACGCGATATGATGAGATATTACATATTGTTAGAAAAATATATTTTTTTAAAGTTTGTGGGTTAGAGATAGTGGTTCTTTATTGTTTTAGGGCTACTGTTCCTCTTTGCTTATAAAACACCCCAATGGCTTGAGCTTATATTACCCACATTAATACAAATTAATTGTCCTATATGTTGTTGTTTATTATAGCCCATGACATTAGTAAGCAAAATATTCATCTATCTTTGATTGTGTATCTTAAATGCATTATTTAGGTTATTTAAAAGAATCTATCTGACTTGTAAAATTACAAATTAAAATGGACTGAGAGTATAATATGCTGTACATGTCAGGTTTGTGCTTCTTTAGCTTTGCTGTCAAAATTAATTTTCAACTGTACATTTAAGCCCACATTAAGGGAACATTCCCAGAGAATCAATTGTACCTTAAAACATATGAGAACCCAAAGCAGGTCAAAGAGACAAAGGCTACAGTAGCTATGAGATAAATTCAAAACAATTTAGAACGTATCCCTTTGTTTAACTACAAGTTAAAATACAATAAAAAAATTAAATACATAAAAAAAATAATTAGACAAAAAGAGTCAACAATAATTGCAATAGTGTCCTTTGTCTCCTAGACAAATACAGCAGTAAGTTTTTGGAATTATTTGTGATGTATTTAACATTCTCCTGTACATAAGGAAACCAAATTCACTTTCTGAACTGATAATGCTGCAGCTGCTTATTATTTTCCCTGTAGGGCTAAACCGTTCATCTCCAGCTCCTCAGCTGTCTATTTAGTTTACAGAGAAATGTCCTCCCCAATTTCCAGCCCTGAATAGTGTCATTAGAGCACTTTAAGTTTAATACAGCAATTTGTATCCGCTATCCTGTGTAATTCCCTGACATCCAGGCCTACTCGATCATTTAAAGTGACTGCAAATACTAAGTGCTCTTGTTTGGGGTTAAGTTGGATTCTTTATCAGTTGTGATGCAGACCAGCATGAAAATAGTATAAATGTTCTTCTAAGTGAGTTTCCTCAGACGCTTGCGGCTACCAATGTCCTACAACAATCTTTTATCCAAAAGGCAATCACACGCCGTCAGATTAGACATCGGGTAGCATTTGATGTAACTGGAGAAGCTCTTGACTATGTTAGAGAATTCTTTTGAAGTTTCCAACCATTATAAAGTCTTAAAATGTAACTGTGCAAAATGAGATTGTGTGATGAAACTGTTAGATTCCCTGTTCCAGGACTTTAGAACATTTTTCACAATGCTAGATAGAGTGACCCATTGTATAAAAGGGATACATTTATTTCACTCTCTAAACATTTCATTCCACCACTTACAAAATTGATGAATACATACCTACTAAAACTTTAGCAAGTTTAAGGGGCCGATTCACTAACTTTGAGTGAAGGATTCGAAGGTAAAAAACTTCGAATTTCTAAGTTTTTTTTGGGCTACTTCGACCATCGAATGGGCTACTTCGACCTTCGACTACAACTTCGAATCGAAGGATTCGAACTAAAAATCGTTTGACTATTCGACCATTCGATAGTCGAAGTACTGTCTCTTTAAAAAAAAATCTTCGACCCCCTAGTTCGCCATCTAAAAGCTACCGAAGTCAATGTTAGCCTATGGGGAAGGTCCCCATAAGCTTGGCTAACTTTTTTTGATGGAAGGATATTCCTTCGATCGTTGGATTAAAATCCTTCGAATCGTTCGATTCGAAGGATTTTATCGTTCGATCGAAGGAATTATCCTTCGATCGTTCGATCGAACTATCTTCGATATTCGAAGTCGAAGGATTTTAATTCCTAGTCGAATATCGAGGGTTAATTAACATGTTGCAACATGTTGCTCACGAGCCACTGGTTGGGAATCACTGCTCCAAATAAGCCCCAGTGCACATATATACACATACCCTGGCTACTTTAAGGCTGAGGGCAGTGGTGCCATCTTTCTCTTTGTTACCAGTTGTCCCTGGTGAATGTAAGGGATGGACATTCATACAGTACACTAACATTATTTTGGAAAACAAACAGTACAGGAATTGCTTTATGCACTTGATGGGAAAAATGTTGAGACAAATGCAGATTGTTACATGTTTCAGCTTCTGAGCTGTGAAGATCTGGCCTGCTTCGGTGATGAATTGGGGAAGCTGTTTCTGAACAAAAAGTATGAAGTATTAAACATGTATGCATTCCACTGCACAAAATCATTGCAAAGATTATTATTTCCAATGAAGGGAAATTAAGTAAACTGAAGTGGAACAAATATGAGCACTATTTGTCATTAAAGCTTGTAAATTCATTTTAAACCTTTGAAGAAAAGTAGGTTTAATTCAGTTAGATGAGCTGTTACTTGACATGTTGTCTGTTTGAATTAGGTTTTAAAAAAAAATATTTAAATTTTTTCATTTCAGAATGACTTATGGTAACGTGATAACAATACATTCTCAGTCTTATTCATTTCTAAACTCTTTCCACATATAAACTGCTATACAATAAGGGAGGACAATACATTATTAAAAAAAGGTTTGGCTTGTAGGAACCTTGCTAATTAATGAATTTCAACTTCCTGGAGGGTATACATTACTTATACACGTTAAGTTTATAACAAGAAAAAAAAAGAAGTAAATCCCCCTTCCTTCCACACACCTAACCAATTATAGTGCTTAGTGCAATAAATACATTTTTAAATCATAAATATATTACTAGCATGGAGCTTTGTTATGAATAAAGTTATCCATTTGTCTCTGAGTGATTGCTTATAAGTAGGACAATGGGACTGTGGTCTCGAGTCTACCTTACTATCTTTGACGGAGAGCTGAACTTCCCTATAAAACCACAAATCCCACAGAGCCTTAAGGTAAAAATATCCAAATTTAGAAAAAGATTATTAAAAGCAAATTTTGGAATCCAATCCAATTGTTAAAATGCTAGCATAATACATTATGTTGAAAGCATTTGATGAGCTATCCATGATAACTCATGCATAAGGGGCAAAATATAACTATCAACCCAGCTAGAAACAGCTGCACTGCCCAGTCTATTTTTTACCATGGTCCTTCTCCTGCTGACCAACCACGCTAACACCAGATTTTGCAAAACAAATGAAATATTAAGGACCTAGCCCCACACCACAAAACCCCACTATATAAAACTATCCCCCGTCTATTACTTTTGAACCGTAATTGACCTGACTTCCATTGTTCCCATGCTCTTTATAGTCTCTCTATTTATCTACTTACCACCTGGCTATGTCCTGAAGGAGAGACTTTCATCATTCAAAGTGTCAAGGTCCAAGCTCTGTAATTAATTGGATATGTCATAATGCCAAACCATCCCTATGCATACCAGCCTTAATTGATTCTCTAGAGAACCTCATATGTCAACCTCCACAAAGTGACCCCCAAACCAGAGATACTTTAATTGGTCTTTGAGTAACAGGTTTTGATCTGTACACCATCTGCAATAAAACATAATACTGTTTATACTATCCCACCTATTACTAGCCATCTCAGAAATCCCCAGCATCACAAACCCTGATTGATAAAAGTGCAATCTCAAAACAATTTATTAGATGTTGCAAAATCTAAAGAGGGAGGTCACAAACACCTGGATAGGGTGCTCCAATGCACATGAAAGTGATCATTCAGTCATTGAATTATTGACCTGACAAACCTTTATTTCATCGCCTAATACATAAACATGCTGATTGTGTTGAAATATGTGCATAAAACTGAGCAGCCCATGGGAATACTTCTATCCACATGAAATCAAAAATCAAAATAACAGTACAACTATAAAGAATTGAGGTGCAATATGTCTGAATTCACAGGCATTGTTTTTTATTATTCCACTGTCCCCAAGTTTGGCCCCTGTGCCCTTGATTTTTTGTTGAGGTGTTATTCCCTGTATGTGAGAGGCCATATATACATTGGCTGTAAACTGCCTGTGACAGCAGACTGTCAGTTCAAAAGTCCAACTACTTTATGACCCTGTAATCCCAGCTGAGGTCCATATGAGTTGCCATATGTTGCCATTTCTGCTTATCATCCAGTAGTTATGCATACATACAGTGTAAGTAACAGCACACAGCAAAGCTTCAGTACCTTTTCCCTTATCATGCTGGCTAGGATACAAATGCTGCAATCTGCTATCAAATTCTCAGTCTAGGCTGCCAAGTCTCAGCGTGTGCCCCTTGCCTTTTTCCTATTTGCCAATATTAAACCTTTATAATGGGAGTTTATTATTAGTTTTTCCTAAATCTCTGGTTTCAGATGTTTGCTCTGGTTTCAGTGTGGGGCCCTCAAAGCACACGAAAGTGTACCCTTTTTTCTGAAGCAGTCGTCAGATTCCCAAGGCCCCCAATAAACCTGAAACTAAACATGAAAGTGGCCCTCATGCCTTTCTTTCTTCTGTCTCAGACCCTCTGTCGTATTTAGTGATGGGCGAATTTATTCGCCAGGCGCGAATTCGCGGCGAATTTGCGTGTTTCGCCGCCAGCGAATAAATTCGCGAAACGCCCGCGAAAATTCGCGGCAAAAATTCGCCGGCGTTTTAAATTTTTTTTTCCGAAAAAACGGACGCCGGCGCCAAAAACGGGCGCCGGAGTCGAAAAAACGGGCGTCTGCGTCATAAACGGGCGCCGGCGTCAAAAACGAGACGCCAGCGCCGTTTCGCGGATTTTTCGCCGTTTCGCGAATTTCGCGCGAATTTCGCGCGAATTTCGAGAATTTTCCGGCGAAACGGCGCAAATTCGCCCATCACTAGTCGTATTCAGTGGTAGATGATATTTTAGAGGTGGGCTATGTGGCTCGGGTGTTTTAGACCCTGTCTCTACTGTATTATTCATCATCACCACTGGGCTATTGACCACTCACTTCATGTACATTCCCACTGCATCAAGAGCTGTCTCAGAAAGTTCTCCACCATACTCCCTGAATTGAAGTGTGCCCCAACTAGGCTCCTTCCCCCATTTCAGTTGGGCTACACAGAGTAGAAAGAAAACATTTGAAAAGTGAACCCTTAGAAAATCTCTAGATTCTTATCTTATATTTCCCCCTCTTTTTTGAGGATTATTTCATAAATCAACAGCTACTTCTTTTAATCATGTATGCAGATTGTTTTGCAAATATTTTAAAACTTGCCAAACTGTTTTGTCTTTACTTGTAAACACAAATATAGCAACAGATGTAGTGATAAAAGGAAAATACTGTTTATAAACAAAATACAAGCTGCTCCGATATGAATTATATTTTTTGTAAAAATAATGTATTTTTTGACAGCCAAAACGTAGCTTGCAATAGTAATATTCAAAACCCAACACTCTTATTCCACCATTTTTTATGTTATACACTGATCATTTAAAATAAGGCCTACTTAAAGTTAACACTGTAGACGTGTAGTAAAATATGGCTTTGCATCAATTGTTTTTGTAGTAGAGAGTAAATCTTATTCCCAAAGCTCTGCACAATTCTGATCCAAACGTATGAAATTGATAACCAAACACATTTTATTTGTAGATAATTCATCATTCCTTGCTATGGCTGAAAAAACAGTGTCACTTTCTATATTTGCTATATAGAAAACACTGATTGATTAAAAATATGCCTTTGTTGAGTTTTCAGGTTAAAAAAAAACAAAAACAATTCTTTTCTCAGTCTGTCAAGGCATTATTTATTATGTAAATAGACCAATCTCTCTTAAGTCTCTCCTTATCCATTTAGAGCAATTTAATTAAAGTGGCTGTTTTGAGTAGTTTAAACACTACCTTTTTAAGTAGCCCGAAATGCTGTAAAAGAACACCATTAAAAGAGTTTTTACCTCCAGGAGCATTTTTCAAACACTAGCACAAGCACTTGTCAGGCAACTTTAGTGTTAGTGTATAGACAGCTATGTCTTGCACCTATGGGACAAATTGATCAGTGTGGCTTTGTTAGTTTGTCAAATTTGTAGCTTGTATCAGTACTTTAAATCTGTACATTTTCTGTTTTATGAATACCTTTTTGATGAAGTCCTGCTTGTGTTTGATGAAGAGTCAATAAGAGTTGTGTATCGTGGCACTCACTTTTTTTAACAACAAATTAATATGAACATTTGTTTAAAATACGCCTCACATTAATCAAATGGTAGTCTTTTCTAATAATGCCCCTTGGCATAAATTCTTTTGTATATTGGGGTATCTTACACATCTATACTAAGGGGGTTATAATTCCTATTAAGCGGTGACCCATTATGTCCCTTCCAGTTGCTTTTTACCCAGATACCCTGCAACTATTAGCCCTGGGTAATGAAACAAGTCCGGAGGAAAGATATTAAGTCTTATTGGGGAATGTAATAAAAGTCGGTAATGGAAAAACAATTCGCTATGCAAAAACGTATGCCTTTGCACGAACAGATTTTGCTTTGCGCGAACCCAGAAACTGTTTAGTGACCACTTCCGACAGTGGAAGACGGGTTGCGAATTTTATAGTTTGCGCCAATGCACAGTTAGGAGCAGATTTATCAAGGGTGGAATTTCGAAGTGGAAAATACTTCGAAATTCGACCAACGAATAGAATCCTTCGACATTCGAATTCGAAGCTGGAGGATTTTATTCATTGTACGATCGTATTCCGGTCGTAGTACGATCGTACTCCGAATCGTATGATTCAAACGATTTTATTGTTGGATCGTACGTTTTTCCTTCGATACCCAAAAACTTTAAGTTGGCGAAGTATTGAAGTCAAAGTTTTTTTTAAAGAGACAGTACTTCGATTATCGAATGGTCAAATAATCGAACAATTTTTACTTCGAATCGTTCAAATTGAAGTTGAAGGTCATAGTAGCCTATTCGATGGTCGAAGTATCCAAAAAATTACTTCGAAATTCGAACTTTTTAACTTTGAAAATTCACTCGAGCTTAGTAAATCTGCTAATAATAATGTAATAAAACTTCTTACTGAAAAAGTCGTTATGTTTGCTACAAAAGATTACTTCTTAAGAGTGTGCAATTAAAATTCGCAATGCGCCATTCAATTTTTTATTGTAATAACAGTTTAAGGAACAATATTACATTGCTAGATGTGAATTTTTCTTCTTATTGGTGCAAATTGTTTTTCTCTTTGCGACTTTTTTTACATTCCCCCCCAAAGTGTGGTATAAAAACATTGTCAATTAATCACGCTCATTTTCTAATGTTTGTGTTATGATTGGTTATGTATATGTCATAATTGCAAAACAGGACAAAATATAATAAGGGTATTTTTCTTATGTTTCTCATGTTGCATTTCAACAGCATTTCTTAAAATATATATTTAAGAATTAAAATCGTATGTGAGTGTGCATAGCTTGCAGTCTGACACATGTCTACCAAAGTGACATTATATCTTTTTACTGTTCCCCTATATACATATTCCATTTGGTATGGTGAAACACTACCAGCTCTAACTGCAACTACAAGTGCTATCCTGTTGAGATCTATAAAATGTTCTTCATCAAAGCAAGGAAGTGCTAATAAAAAGGGACTATGAAAGTAGGCAAATTTACAGGCATGCCTTTCTTAAAATGTGTGTATTCTTGTGATAAATCCAACACATTGCTATTGTTGCTTAGATCAAAACTAAAAATAGAATATTATTGGCAAGAGTTATATCCTTTATTTCAAATGTGCTTACTGAGCATACCGTTAATATAATACTAATACTAACACACATACATGCATACATACCGCTGTCTGTGTGCATACATGCAAGATCAGTGATCATTCTCTGAATAACATTAGAATAAGTTGTACTTTGCTACAGAAGCAATAGTTTGATGGCTCAGTGCCACAATATAATGGGTAAGAGTCAATTGAGTAGCTGCATATTCTTTACCCTGCCACTTAACAGAAATGAAACATGCTTAAGAAAAATAAATGTAAGCAGAAGCCCTGAATCTAACTTAGAATTAATTCAGGTAGAAAAAAGTAAAGCCGACAGAGGTCGTGAGTTGCTGTTGTAATTGAATTAATATTAAGTGCCCTTAATATCAGCAAAATGTTCCATCATAACAGACCGAAAGTATTCGTTAGAAGTGGATGAAAAAAGGGTACAGAAGCGCTCAGCATTAAGAAAATGCAATAGCTGTAGCATAAAAAGATGTGCATTTTATTTGATCATTTGAACAAAATGTTGGTGCAGTTCAGTAAACTGCATAAAAATCAAGTAAAATGCAATTTTTTTATGCCCTGGTCATTTTCTGTGATTATACACTGGGTCCATTGTAGCCCAATCTGACATATAAATATAAAAATTGCTCTTTGTTGCTGAAAGTGTTAAGCACACAGACTACTTAAAGTTCATTATTTCACACCTACACAGACACAGACTACTCCTTTGTCCATAATTCAGGAGAAAGAAAGGAATGTTAATGATGGTTTTGGTGCTTCTCACAGCAGGAAAACAGTAATACCACTTATCCTGAAACTATACTCTGACCACAAGTATTTGAGGGTGCACAGCACCTGTGTTTCAGGCAGGAAAGGGAATACTAAATGCCAAAACAGGGGTTGTTTGCTTTCCACATTAGAATTGCATTTCAGTGAATTATTATTTTTCCTAGTAGCTTTCAAGTCCATGCTTTTTTATATTCTAATTTTGTCCCAGTTACATTATCATGCATATGTATGTGTACGAAGATGCTAAAACTCTGCCTTTTCAGCAATTACTATAAAGATCTGTAACCACCGTATAGCAGTGTAGATTGCCTGTTGAATTGATTCTGTCAATTATTTCTGTTTTCTGGCTTCTTTTGTATTTATGTCATTATCTATACACTGGCAATACGACACCATAGTTATCCACCTGAAAACAGTATGTACTGTGTGTATGTCTTTTTTGAGACTGCCCTGCGACTCCATTGTCTTTGTGTGTCTATAAATATATATAGTGAATAAAGTACCCCCTATTGTAAAATATAAGGATATTATAAGTCACACAGGTCATGGAACCCAGAGGTTACGTCTAATATCCTCATGTTTTCCAACAAGGGGTACTTTATTTATTATAATACACAAGTTTTAGGAGTCATGTGACAAAATGACAACTGATGACATCACTAGTCTGTCAAGGCCGCCGGGAGCGCAAAGGGATGCGTCTGCTCCCAGCGGCGAAGAATCCAAAATGGCGGCGCTGGGATGCCAGCGCCGCAATGCAGACGCATGCGTAAGACAAGCAAGCACGCCGGCGTAAGGACGCCAGTGACGTGACTATGGCGCCAAATTTAACTATAAAAAGAAGAATAGGATTTGCTGCCTAAGATCCTGGGTTCCTGTTTGTGTTTCCTGATTCCTGTTTCCTGCCTGTTTCCAGCCTTGATCCCTGCTTCAGCCTTGATTCCTGCTCCCTTGTCGTGTTTCCTGTTACCTGCCTGTGTTATTGACCTTTGCCTGGACTCTTGCTTATTGATCCTGATCTGCCTGCCACTGAACTCTTGCCTGGACTCTGACCATCCGCTTGCTTAACCCTTTGGATACCGCGACCGTGCTCCCTCAAGAGGGCTTCCTCCTAGATCCTGACTACCCCCCTGGAGGGAGCTCCTGGCTCCCTGACATAGTCACCATTTATAAGGATATAATTTACAAGCTATTCATGGCTGTTGTGTAATATATATATATATGTATATATATATATATATATATATATATATATATATATATATATATATATATATATATATATATTTGCAGTGTAGGCAATGAGTATAGTGGTATAGTGAACAGCTAAATACCTTGAAAGTAATGCTATATGATGTATAGATGTATATAATTTATATAGGAAATGTCAGGTAAGGGACTTTTCAATAAAGCAATAAAGCAATAACCTCAAGGTCTGAGTACAATAATGAGAATGCTTAGGCCTACTGGATGGCAGTTGAAGAAAGAGATCTGTATGTATGTATGTATATATATATATATATATATATATATATATATATATATATATATATATATATATATATATAGATAGATATAGATATAGATATATATATATATATATATATACCAAACAAGGGAAAGTTGTGCTCACCACTAATTTTTAAAATCATTAGGCGGGGGTGCAATGAGGCTGTGACCACAAAATACATATAGACAAATACAATCAATATATTTAAGACAGAGACATTTTGTGCATACTGCTACTGAAAAATGCCTTACCCTTTAAACAACACAGGGATTGTTTGTCCATATATTGCAATATATTTAAGCTGGCCAACTATGTCAGTCATCCCATATCATATTCTAATGAAGCAATAGAATTCTTAATGAATCAGATGAAAATTAAGCGTAGGACTGGCCAGATATGGGATGACTTTAACGTAGTTGGCCAGCTTAAATATATTGCAATATATGGACAAACAATCCCTGTTTTGTTTAAAGGGTAAGGCATTTTCAGTAGCAGTATGCACAAAATGTCTCTTGTCTTAAATATATTGATAATGGGTTGAGTGCAGAGGACTCTTGTATTTGTCTATATATATATATATATATATATATATATATATATATAGAGGAATATGCATAAAGGAATATACATGCATATAGATTTTCTTTTCAAAGTTACTTTATTTAATCGACGTTTCGGTCCACGTCTGGGACCTTTATCAAGACCCAGACGTGGACCGAAACGTCGATTAAATAAAGTAACTTTGAAAAGAAAATCCTGGTGTGCATCAGCATTCTATCACTATATAAGTCATTCTGTCTTTGCACCCAGGTGAAGTTTTTCCTAAGTGTGTGCTCAAGCCTTCATATTTATATATATATATATATATATATATATATATATATATATATATATATATATATATATATATATATGCATGTATATTCCTTTATGCATTTTAAGGGTGATTACAAAATGACCAATTACTCAAACCCACTAATTACAATCATCTTACTAATGTTTGCATAATATACTGTTTACACACAAACTTTTGAGACTCAGCTAAGTAGTACCAATAAGCACTGAACACCCCTAAGTGACGCCTGAAAAATTTTCTGATAAATTCTCTTAAAATGCTTTTTAAAGAGTGAACATACTGTAATTATCTGAGAGTGTGCTCTGAGCTCTCCACTATTAGTAGAATCGTATTAAATGCTAATGAAAGCTCTCTAGCTTTATACAGGCTTGATTATTTTTGACTTTAACAGCAGGTGCATGGTAAAATATGATTCAGCGCAATGGGGATTAAAGAATCCTTATCCTTGTACTGGGACCCCTCAAGCAGAATGTTCTATTAACACTGAAACTGTAGATGGGAGAGTTTATGCCGTATGTCTGTGTTTGGGGGAGGGTGATATATTGTTGTGAACCAAGAATCATGAGAGATGCATGCATCCTGAATAACAATGTTGTTGCAAAAAGCAGAATGAATTAATTAAATGTGCTATTCTCTATTCACAGACAATTGTCACTGAAGCCAACCCATTCTGTTTCACATAGGAATGTGTTTCACCAGCACACGCGCCAAGTGCAAGTAGTGCAATTTTATTTGCAAAAGTTCAATGTTTGTGCCCATGCACCCCGAAACATTGCACTTTTGTAAAGGGCTAGCCCTGCTTGAACTTGCTTTGTGTGCTGGTGAATCTCATATTCTAGGATTTATTGTGCATCAGGCAGAAGTTGTTACCGGAAGGCCAGGGTGTGGGAGAGGTCCTCTATGGCAAATAGGAAACCATGATTATGATTAAATAGATATGATAGTGTCAATACTGTAGGTCAATCAGTTCTAAATATTAGCAATAGGCAGAAAGTAACTTTTTACTTGTAATACATGAATATGGGCTTTGATTATTTTAACCTAAAACATATATATAATGGCTAAAATATATTCTCATTGCTATAAAGGTACATATCTGTCAACTGAAGGTGGTTAACAAAGGTATGGAATCCATAGTTGTTAGGTCCTTTATATGCCCAGTGTGGCAGCAATGGCTGACTTAGGGTATTTAGCTGTGACATAGCAAGGTTATCTGGTTTAATATACACGTACAGGTATAGGATCCTTTATCCAGAAACCCAATATCCAGAAAGCTCCAAATTACGGAATGGCTGTCTCCCATAGACTCCATTTTATCCAAATAATACAAATTTTTAAAAATAATTTCCATTTTCTCTGTAATAATAAAACAGTAGCGTGTACTTGATCCCAACTAAGATATAATTAATCCTTATTGGAAGCAAAACCAGCCTGTTGGGTTCATTTAATGTTTAAATGAATTTCTAGTAGACTTAAGACATGAAGATCCCAATTACGGAAAGATCTGTTATCCAGAAAACCACAGGTCCCGAGCATTCTGGATAATAGGTCCCATACCTGTATTAATAAAGCTGTAGCCTACCTCCACATTTTCAAATATAAAGCTGGTCTCTTTTTTACTGTTCCTTTGTACCACCTAGTTTCTGCCGGTTGACATTTATTAACCTGTGTCTGAATCCCCATAGTTACCCTTATCTGTAGAAATGGGATTACATTTTGTACACACATTTTAAGACAGATTTGTTTTAAGGAAATTGAAATTATATCCTAACTATAAGTTACGGTCACGATCCACTGTTATTATTTGAGTGGTGTCTCTCATTTCTAATTGAAGAGGAGACACCTTTGAAGGCCAAACATTGTGGTCTTAGAAAAAGAAAGCATTCCTTGTGAGCAATGTATGTACAAGCAGACTAGAGTCATACATGATGGATAGTTCTCATAAAAACAAATAAATGGCCTGGAATGATCTTTGCAGAGCTGCAAACAGAAATGGGAATGCATACATCCCTGAGTAGGGTATTAAAAGCAGATTATGACAGTTTTATTTGAAAAATGTGTCTAAATAAGAAAACCTTTGGATTTGTGTGAATAGGGTTGTGCCAAAAATGCATTTGATACTAGACGTATGCAGTTTGATTCAAATAAGCTTTTGTATTATAATCTTAACACTGCTTTGTAACCCTCCCAATCGGCTTGTCCTGTATGATTGTAATTCAACTGATATGTGATCATGTCATACCGTCAGTGTCTGCAACAAAATAAAAACAGCTATGGTACATATCTGTTAGATCTGATAGCTAGTGATGGGCGAATTTATTTGCCAGGCATGAATTTGCTCATTTCGCCACCGGCGAATAAATTTGCCGCAATGCCGGTTCCGTCGCTGATGCTAATTTTGATGGCATGATTAACGGACGAACATTGACTTTTATGGGTGCCGACGTCAACTTTGACGCAGGCGCCCATTTTGACGCCGGCTGCAAAATCGCTGTTTTGCTAATTTTTCGCCAGTTTCGTGCCGAAGCAAAACGGAACAAATTTGCCCATCACTACTGATAGCTTTTGAGGAAGTGCTTTTGTCCACGAAATGCATCAAGCTCTGTCTGATGTTTTAAAGATTTTCAAATAAAAGGATGTTTTAAAGCCGCTGGTGCTCCGTGTTGACAGAATATTGTTGGAATTCTCACGCATCGGGAGCGGTCTATGTAGTAGCACAGCGGAGATTCATCAAAGGGTCAGTGAGTGCTCCATGCTTTTTTGTTCCAGCAGAACTTACAGTCTAGTTTTATTATTTTAGTCATACAAACCCTTTTATAGGCATACAAATTAACAAATAATTTCATAATTAATAGGCATAAAAGGAAGTTTTGCTTGGCACAACATATACAATATATATATATATATATATATATATATATATATATATATATATATATATATATATATATATATATATATATATATATATATATATATTCCATTGCCATTTCATCCTACCTTCATTGGGATATCCAGCTCATGGCTAAATCGATCCGTGCTGTTCTCCCTGTGCCTCTGGGAATAGAACATACTCCTAAAGCACAGATAGAACATATTTATATGTGGGAAAAAACTTGGGAAAATCATGAAAAAAATCTGAATTGTACACATTTTTTAGATTTGTCAACAAAAATTACGACTTACTGCCGAAACATCCGAAACCATAAAATCTTCGGATTATTGAACAAAACTCAATGAAGATCAGGATATCAATGGGATATCTGCCATTGACTTCTTCATGAACTCGGCAGTTGGAGTACTTTTTTATTCAAGTTTTTTTCCTACGAAAAAAATTGTGTTTTTTCCCTTTAAAAGTCTGACCAGAATAAGTTTAGTAAATAACCCCCTAAACGTATACAGCACAATAAAGAATTCTTACCCACCAAAAATCACCTACAAGAGGGCTACATGACCTGTCAGCCCTCTCATGCAAGCGTGATGGTTGGCCATATGAGAAAAGGCAACTAGAATGCTGCCCTCCTAGGACATTGTGTGATGAGACCATTACCAAAAATGGGAGCATCGGCACCTGGCAATGATTCATTCCAACCTCTGCATAATATTTGACCATCCCCATATAAATCACTGATTGTGATAAAAAGGGGAGGGGGATACTTCCAGACTCATATTCCTTAACATCATATAACCAATTAACCCTACAATGACCTTACGCTAACTTGTCCATTTATCTCCCAGACTGCACTTCATAATACAGTAAGGCATCATACCCGTAATTGATTTAGTCTGCAACCCATTCCAGTAGGGAGTTATTTTCCGTAGACAAGATTTTGGGGGTTATTTATCAAGGTCCAAATATCCGAACCTTGAATAATTTGTAGTTTTCAGGGGAAAAAAAAAACAAAGAATTTTTCGAGATTTATAAAAGTCTGATGGTCTAAATCCAAAATCCCTGGATCTAAAAGCTCTTGAGGTCCTGTATAAGTCATTGGGGAAGTGTCACGGGGGCCTAAAGTCCAAGTTTGCAGTACAAATAGAGATCAAGAGAAATCATAGTCAATATCCAGGCAGACGTTCAATAGGCAGGTGGATAAATAGCAAAGTCGATCTTCAGGCAGGGGCAAAGTCCAGTAATCAGTTCAACAAGAATGTAGCACCCATGAATGTTCAAAACAAAACCTTTAATCGAACTGGCATCCTGGGCGTCCTTTTTTTTAAATTTGGTGCTGGCTTGTATGACATCATCATGCCGGCGTCGCTGCGCCAGCGCCACCGCTACCCACCTGGTAGCTATGGGCGCCGCCATCTTGGTTTCGCCCCCGAAGTGAAGGGACACGTCGTAGGGCGCTTGTGACAGAAAGGTCCCAGTGTCTGCGCTGCAGTCCATACCGATATCCGATGATTTCGGGGTTTTGGCAAGAAAAACGTTTTTGTTGAAAATTCTGAACAACAGTTTTCAGGGGAAAGCTCAGAAGTTTGCCTGACCTTATTATTCACTTATTTTCTTTATAAATAAGTTCCATTTGGGAATTCGGAGTTGCTCAAAGTTTGATATTAGAAATAATGAGATAAATTCGGACCTTGATAAATAACCCCCTTTATGTGTGGCTTCAAAAAATGGCACCCTTTTTAAGCTACCCTTGACATTGTTTTTTCCATGAAAATAAACAGTAAAGAAAGGTTTATTTCAATAAATTCTAAAAGCGTACAGAACACCAACAGATTGGTTAGCATAGATGACATCCAACGGTAGATGTAAGCTATGAAAAAAAGAACAATTTTATTCACTGAGTGACAAGTGACAAGAGAAATAATCTTTCCAGCAAACCTTAGACTTTGTGACAAAGCTCACATCACTGAGGCTAATTTACTTGATTGTCACTTAACTTCATTTAAGCTTGATATATCCCAGGACTGAGGTGAGTAATCTGCCATGTACCCTGGACTAGTTCCTAGGAATTTGACATAGTGAAGCAGCCTGATATATGAGAATCCATTCACTGGCTGATGAGCTGCCTTCCCCTGGTACATACAGAAGGTTTGAAGGTTATTGCAGATCATGTGCTATTAGTGTAACAGAATAAATATGCATATTTAAACATAAAATATAGGAGCACCACATAAAGCAGATACAAATCGATCAATATATTTGCAGTTGCAGAATGATGATACTAAGCAATCTTTCTAACTTACGTAAAATGTCTGTTACGAGACAAACTTTAGAATGAGGTTAGACGCAAGAAAAAATCTTTTTAAAGTTTTCCATTTTTTGAGAAAATAAAAAACAAAAAAATACTTTACGGGGTCCATTTACTTAGCTCGAGTGAAGGAATAGAATAAAAAATACTTCGAATTTCGAATGATTTTTTGGCTACTTCGACCATCGAATTGGCTACTTTGACCTTTGACTACGACTTTGAATCGATTCGAACTAAAAATCGTTCGACTATTCGATAGTTGAAGTACTGTCTCTTTAAAAAAAACTTCGACCACCTACTTCGCCACCTAACACCTACCGAAGTGCAATGTTAGCCTATGGGGAAGGTCCCCATAGGCTTTTTAATGTTTTTTAGGTCGAAGAAAAATCGTTCGATCGATGGATTAAAATCCTTGAATCGAACGATCTTTCGTTCGATCTAACTATTTGCGCTTCGATATTTGAAGTTGAATGATTTAAATTCGATGGTCGAATATTGAGGGTTAATTAACTTAATTGACCCTATGTAAATCTGCCCCTATTTGTTTATGTTCTTATTTATGTTATTTTTGACTATTTCTTGAGCAGGTCAAAAGTATGTATGTGCTTTTGCACCCGTATGTGCCCGTATGTAGGATTTTTTTACAGTTCAAATTTGTTTTGCTTGCCAAAAAACAAATGTTTCCCTAAATAATTTTTGATAGAGGACAGTAGATTAGAACGTATATTTGTTTTCACATGCTAGTGGTCACAGTAGCTCTTACCGGTCACATCAAATTGGGTGATAGGCGCCACCCATATGTGACTCACAAACATTCTTTAGTATCAGTCATTTATGAAGACAATTTAAGAATATTTTGTTTTATTTATTTAACTACCAGTACTTACTCTTCCAATCAGAATGTCACTTACTAATTTTACAGTTTTACAGTTTTTTTTACTGTTATTAGGGAATAGTAGAGGGCATATTTCAAAGGCAACACATTTGTATTCTTTATTGTCTTTCTGTTTATAGAGTCAACACTGATAACTGACTTTTACAGTAATTTTGGTCAACAAAAAAAATAGAGAACTAAGAGAAGAAGTCCACTGTATTGTAATTACATCTTTGTTAAAATAATTGCAACATTATTGTTTGGACTCATATAGTAAACACTTTTCATTTAAGAAGCAGTTTCAACCATTCTTGATTCTTTTCTCTGACCATTAAAAAGATTTGTGGGAATTTGGTTATGCATTCTTCGCATTACCTTGAGCAACTATTTGAAAATCACCATTTTTGCCTTAGCAAGATCTTACAACAAGCTGAACAACTTTCCATATAAATGTAGTTTCAGAGCAAAACACATCATTATCTCCAGTGTACACAACGAGAGGGGATGTCACTAAACATTACACATTTTTTCATTGCCGTATGCTAAGTGCTGGTGTTGGTAAATTCATTGCATGTTTATTAATATTTCTAGTCAAGCTGTCAGGACAGTTTCTTTGCAGTGTCACCAGGGATGAGGACTGCTGAAAGTAACATGATAGGAGCTGGCATCTGAACCAACCTCTGACTCTCTTGGATTGAATTGAATTCAGTCCAAATTGGGGTTTAAAAGTGCAGTCCCTACTTAGCTATGTAGAATGGAGTTTTAATAAAGCGTTGGAGCAGAAAAATGCTAAAGTGGTAATGGTTATAAGGGATTCTTTTGAATACATAAATATAAAAATAACTGTTAGGTTCTCTCTTAAGAAAGAAGTAAAAAATCTGTCAAATAACTATGGTTAAATAGCAGTAAAATTTTCATTTTATGTACCATGGAATTGCATGATTCATGATTACAATTCTTTAATGAAATGTGGCCCCATAAGTGTTTCCATTATACATCGCTGTAATCCATAGAATGAACCCCAACACTCATTATGTGGTAATTCAGAAACACAAAGCACCTTTGATAGAAAAACAATTAGCCTATCTCTCAGATCAGTGCCATTTAGGGCAGAGATGTCCAAACAGACTGCACAGGCTAAGACGTTTATTTTAACACTGCTTTAATAAAATAGGGATAGAGTTAACTAGAGACAATTATTTGTCAGTGCATAAGCGATAAATGATTTCAAACTTTTGATAACAGAAAAAAAATAACAGAGGGAATATATTGTCTAAGGAGTGCTTTTACTAGACCCAACTGCTCATTAATGTTCTCATCCTCTCCCATCTTGCATACTGTAACTGACTGTATGAAGATCTTCCTACATTCCACTTCTGTAGATGTTTTTTTTAAGCTAATTGATGCTGCAAAGATCATAACTTAGTGTGCTCTAGTTCACCTGCTTTCTTATCTTCTTTCCCGAGTCCTTGGATACATTTCACATTTACTGTAAGGTTCTATTCATTTCATTCTCAAATTCTTTGCTCTGTTGCCCCTAGTTTCTTTAATTATCTAATAATTTCATTGGTTTCTGGCTGTAAAACACTTGCAGGCTAATATGCACACATTACATTTATTGTACAAGAATACAGACAATTTGCATGGTAAAATAAATTTCCAGTATGTATCTTGCTGCGCCTGGGTACTTAGGGATCTGTTGGGTTTCCCCTACTCTCCAAAAACATACAGGCAGGTTAATTGCTGTCTGATAAATGCTCCTTTGGGGCATGGAATGATGAATAAGCTCTGAAAAGCACTGTGTAATTATGTTGGTGCTATATAAAAATATATATTTATTTAAGTTAAAAGACTATATTGCCATTTAC